>NW_026712115.1:5516590-6716590 GCF_030504385.1 Musca domestica | reverse complement strand
AGAAAATGGACTCAAAAGAGCTAAAGACTTGCTTCGCTTGGCCGAAAGTGGTGAACTGCCGAATTTGGTTTTCCCCGATGAGAAACCATTCGTTGTGCGGCAGTTTGAAAACAAACAAAATGATCGTGTTTACTTGCCAAAGAGGTCAGCTGAAAATGTACAGCCACCAGAACTCAAGCGCCGGCCAAACATAAAGAAATCACACTATCACTCGTGAATTTCATCACGAATAACTTTTTTCTGGAAAATTCTCACCAAAATGCTTTTGTACGCCGACAGCTGTCGGACAAGTGGCTTAGAAATGACAGCAGCCTGAAGTTGAAGTTGTAATGGCTAATATCAGCCCAAATGGAGTGAATTTCGGGACGTACGTTTCCATTTTGTGGAACTCGAATATTATCGCGAAAATATTCTGGAGGGTGTATTAAAGCCGTGGGCAGCGTGTTACGGTTTCATTGGCCGTTTGAAGCCCATAATTCGTGCCAAAGCTGACCAATTCGAACAAATCTAACCAACATTTTTTGCTTTCATTCAATAAAATTAAAAAAATTTAAAATTTATAGCGTTTGACTTTTTTGCAGTTCCACTACTCAATTTTATAACCAAATAACTTATCCTGTCTTTTGACAGGATTAATCCATCACAATACCACAGTAGAAATATATTCACAATTGTTTGGGCAAAAATAGTAATTATTTCCAATTTGAATAGTTTTCAAAATAGAGTGTTTGTTACGCTTTGCCATTGTCGCAGTCATATTAATTTTTTTTTGATTTTCTCCAACAGGATAATACCCATCTGATTACTTACAACGAGTTTCATTTTTGTTTTAAGTCTTTTAATTTAATTTTTATTTTCTAACCCAATCTCCACTATTTATTGTGGCAGTAATTTGTAAATCTTCTGATTTTTTTAAAGAAATACACTTTAATGTCACTTCACTTTTTGTTTGAATTTTCTCAGTTGTACGTTTTGGATGCGTTGCGGTTTTCGAGGAGTGAAAGCAAAATTTTAAAAAATACTGTTCGCCAACAGGCCCTATTTAAGCTATTTATAGTGGCATGACTGCGCCTGCTTGTGAGCCAACCGAAAAATTGTGTGCGGCTCACAGTTACCACAACTCAATAGCGGCGACGGATGCCACCGAACCTACCACACAACGCCTGTGTAGACGTTGGCGTAACCATCGGCATCGATTTGTATGCGCCAGCATTAGGCGAATGCAGTTGTGAGTGCGATTTAATAATAGAGGTGGCCAACAATGATTACATTAGATCCGAATTCGAATAGTGGAGGAAATTAGGAAATTCTTCAAAGGAAAATTTAAACTAAAGTCGTCGATTTTTTACAAAACTGTTCTGAGTTAAAAACAGGATTTATATTTAAATTCTCGCATGAACCATCAATTTTGTAATCAAATTGGGTAATTGTCCAATTATTTCTAATGAGCCGTTACGGCTTTAAATAAGAATTATAAGGAATTGTAAGTAGGTTTCCAGATCTTTATCTTACATATCGGATGGACTAACCATAAACTTATTTCTCTCATTATCTCGTACTGAAATTTTTCCTTTGACTTTTTCCAAAATCTTGTTCATTTGGTCACTCCCAAAACTGCCGTTATGCCAAAATAAAGTTCAGTTTTGGCGCACTTTTGTATGAGAGATCCGTTTTCATGCCTCAGTGTCTGAGTGGTGGTTGCCGGTTCACACATATAAGAATATTCACCACTTTTGTTTTTGAGCAGCATGTCTGTCGACAGCAGTTTTATGCTGCTGATTTTCCTCTTCTCCGTCGCGAATGCTGTTGCGGTGATTGTTAATTTTTGTTGTTGTTGCTTAAATGATGTATTGATATTTAGGAGCGAAACAACTACAGATCTCGTATAAGGTGCATCGATGGAAAATGTAAATATTTTTTTAGATGAGTATTTTATTTGAGAAAACTGTATTAAAAATATATTTAAAATCTATTCTTTAAATAATTAAAATTATTAGTTATTATTATTAAATAAAAACTAGTAAAAAAGCAGCTAAGTTCGGCCGGGCCGAACTTTTAATACCCTCCACCATTTTGAAGGAACATAAAAGTTTCAAAAATTCCGAAAACTAAATACAAAAATTTTTGTCATAGGCTGTAGTACCCATTACGAGTTTCAAATACGAAATTCGAAATAATTCCAGTAAGTAATGTCGTTAAAATCATGAAAATACCGGATATCGGGAGGTACCATTATATAGGGGCTATACGAAGACGTTGGCCTGCATACGAAATGTTTTGCCATAGGTTGTAGTATCCATTAGCATCATCCAGTACGAAATTTGAAACGATGAATAAAGTTGCTGAAATCGTCAAAATACCGAATATCGGGAGGTACCGTTATATGGGGGCTATATGAAAACGTGGACAGAAACACAGACGGAAATCGACATAGAATTTTACGCTGATCAAGAATATACATACTTTGTTGGGTTTTACATGAGTATTTTGAGGAGTTACAAACAGAATGACAAAGTTAATATACCCTCCATAGTATGGTGGAGGGTATAAAAATTTAGTGTAAATCCTCTAAAAAGTTTGATAAATGTTTGGGAATGCAGAATTATTTTTCAATAGTTCAAAGCTGTTTTTAATTTCATTTATATCAGCAGGGAATGTAAACAGCAACAAGGCCTGCCCTCTACGACAAGCCAAACGAAAGACTTAAGACACAAACACCATTACTAATACAGTTCAACGGGCCGTGTTAAACTATTATCTGCACAAATCCAACTACAAACCACTCTTAATGCTACGACATGAATCTTTAAATGTCGCGCATCACCATGCCGCTATCCAGTTACAGAAATAAAATACTTTTTGCAAAAAACAAAATCATAGCAAAAAACTTGATTCAATTTCTTGTCTTTTCAATTCAACAAATACCAACCAACATAAGCTACACATAAACATCATATAAACGAGCATGAAAGTACCTGAATAAATAAGCATCTACCCTAGTGGTGGGTAACGATGTTAAACTAAATTTATGCCTTCTCAATACGTTTCGAAAGCAATACAAATACTTGCTGCAATTTCGTGGAATTGACTCCCATTTGTAATGGGAATCAAATATCGCTTCATACCTGTCCAGTCAATGTTCGCAGCCGGTAATAGAGATGAGACATAGTAGTTGCTATATACCTTTATTTCATGTAAACCAATTTTCTAATTGCTTTATAATAGCATACAAAATTGTTGAAGCTCTGATTAAATCCAAGACTATAGCTATAGTGGTCATTACGAAATATTTGTGAGGAATCTATCACTATGATGACAGTCCTTGAGAAGTTAAAATGTTTTCGACGGTACCAATGGAAACCCACAATCGATCTTAACATTTGATTCGATCATATATTCCCATTCATATGACTGTCTCATCGAAAATGTGGACATAGCCACAATATTTCTTTGAACGGAGTTTGTTTAAATACATTTGGGTCAATCTAACAATGGAATTTCCGATTTTGGGGGAAACTAGACGCATAGTAATATTTGTATTAAATAAGATGAACTTCATGGAAAAAAAAATTCTGGTGTTCCCTCCACAGAATTTTTTGTCATAGGCTGTAGTACCCATTAGGACCCTTAAATACGAAATTTAAAACAATTCCGTTGAATAATGTCGCTAATATCATGAAAATACCGAAAATGGTGGTACAGTTTATGTAGGGTATACAAAGATGTGGACCTGCATAGACAATTTACTGTCATACAGGGTGAGATGAAAAACCTGCAACCAACTTCAGACAGCTGTTAAAATTAATCCAGTGATAGCCCACTATATTGTTTACAAGCGTACAAAAGCATTTTGGTGAGAATTTTTCTGAAAAAAAAAATGTATTCATTATGTAATTCAAGCGTGATAGTGTGATTTCTTTATATTTGGCTGGAAAACCACAAGTGGCTATCGTTAGAGCACTCCAGCATTTAAATGTGAATAAATCTTTTGTGTCTCGTACCATCGCTCGTTACCGTGATACTGGTAGCGTAGCCCGACGTCAATGAAGTGGACGGTAGAAAACAGCAGCATCAGCTGAAATGGTTCGAGAAGTAAAGAAGCGACTTGATCGAAACCCGCGTCGCAGTGGCCGAAAAATGGCTCGTGAGCTGAACATATCGCAATATTCCATTCGGAAATTTTTGAAAAAAAGAGCTCGTGGTAAAGCCATTGAAATTCCGCAACAGAAAGAAAATAGACTCAAAAGAGCTAAAAAGTTGCTTCGCTTGGTCGAAAGTGGTGAACTGCCAAAATTGGTTTTCTCCGATGAGACAACATTCGTTGTCCAACAGTTTGTAAACAAACAAAATGATCGTGTTTACTTGACAAAGAGGTCATCTGAAAATATGCACCTTTGATTGGTCACAAGGACTCAATCGCCGGTCATGGCGTGGCCCGCCATAACAGTCGATGGTCGCTCTCCGCTCGTATTAATCGACCATGGCATGAGAATAAATGCTGAATATTATCGCGAAAATATTCTAGAGGGTGTATTAAAGCCTTGGCCGCAGACCTTGGACATTCCAACAGGACACAGCACCATCGCACTCAGCACGTGCCACCCAGGAATGGTTACAAAATGAGGTTCTTCGTTTCATTTCCAGCGCACAATGCCAACCAAAATCTCCGGATACCTATCCGTTGTACTATTGTGTCTGGAGTATTGTAAAAAAGCAAGGTTGACACTATAAAACACCTTAAGCAAACGCTTCGCCGGGAATGGGCCAAAACACCGCAGAGCAACATTCGGGCAGCGTGTGACGGTTTCATTCCGTTTCCATCCTTTTGAAGGTCATAATTTGTGCCAAAAGTGACCAATTCGAACAAATCTAAACTTATTCAAAAATTTGATGCTATTTCCTACATTTTTGCTTTCCTTCAATAAATTTGAAAAAAAAAAAAAAAATGTAAAAATTATTGCTTTTGACTTTGTTGCAGTTTTTTTTTTGTCTTATCCTGCAGGTTGAAGTATATTGAAGGAACGAATAAGTTAATGTACCCTTAATAGTATGGTGGAGGGTATAAAAATAGCCCTCTTTCGACATCTGTATGTATCAAAACTTAATACATCGTACTTAAGTTTTAGACTTTCAAGGTTTTATATATTATTCAAGTTTTTTTTTTTTTTGGAAAGAATAATTGAAAAATGTTTACTCTTTTCACAAAAAATTCTTCAAAATGTTTCATTTTGAATTTCGCCGAGTATGATATTAGTAAAACCATTGCACAATGGACCCATATCCAATTTTTCTGTTTAAAACAAACAAAGTGTTCATATGTAAACCGTAGAAACAAACAGAGACCACAATATCAAATTTAAGCTCCATCCAATACCAGATTTAGTAAGACTTTGTATTTTTCGTTTAATTTTAGTACTCATTTGCAAAACCTTTTCATATCTCAAATCTAGACACCAACACTTAACACAAAATATAATTAAATAATAAATAAAATAATACAATCCCACGGCAGCGGGTTTTACGATACCAGATTGACCTGAAACAACAACATTCCAGTTTCTGCCAGCGGCTGCCAAACCAGTATGTACATGTTTTTAAATATAATTTCACGGTTTCAGCTCTATCTCTTCAGCCAATATCGAATTGAGTTCCATTCAGTACTTTTTGAACTATAGTACACATTTCCAAAACCACCTTAATATGTTAATCCGAGATACCAACAGAGACCTCAATATCAAATTTCAGGATTCCGGCTCTTTCCCTTCACTCAGTACCAAATTTAGTATCATTTAGTACTTTTTGAACAATTATAGCATGTATTTGCAAAACAATTTACATATCTCAAACATAGATTCCAACAGTGATCTAATATGGAATTTCAGGATTTCAGCTCTTTAATTTCCCTCATTACCAAATGTAGTAATTTTCGTACAATTTAGGTACCCATTTCCAAAACCATCTCCATATTTCAGTCTATTCCTTCACACAATACCAAATTCAGTACTATTTAGTACTCTTTCTACAATCATAGTACACATATCCAAAACCCCCTCCATATCTCAATTCCAGATACCAACAAAGACTTCAATATTAAATTTGAGGATTCCAGCCCTATCCCTCAACTCAGTACAAAATTTAGTAGCATTTAGTACTTTTCATACAAACATAGGATATATTTTTTAACCACCGCCAAATCTCAAACACAGATACCATCAATAATTCAAATATAAAAATACAAATGTGGAACTATTTAGTACTTTTCGTGCACTTGTAGTACGCATTTCCAAAACCACCTCTACTAACAATATCAAAATTCCACCGTTATCTGTTCATAATAAATAAAACTGTTCCAAATTTAGTACGTATTTCCAAAACATTCTATATATTCCAATCCTACACTTCAACAGTAATCTTAATTCCAAAACTCAGAATTCCAGCTCTATTGGTTTACCAAAATCCAAATTGTACCAAATTTAGTACGCCTAAGTACAAATTTTAATTTTTTTCTTCCTACGTCATTTAATCCAATAGAGATCTTATTTCCAAATTTCAAGATTCCAACTCTACCGGTTAACAAAAAATTTAAATTTTACCAAATTTAGTATTATTTTCTACACAAATTTCCCAAATATCTCATCCTACATATCATCAATTTCCAAATTTCAGGATTCCAACTCTACTGGTCCCCCAAAACTTAAATTGTACCAAATATAGTACACATTAGTACGAATTTCCAAAACTTCTTATATACCAAAATCCTACGATTCAATAGAAATCTTATCAGCTCACCCAATTCTTGCTCTATCAGCTCACCCAAATCGAAATTGTAACAAAATTTAGTAACATTTAGTACATTTCGTGCACATAAGTACAAATTTCGAAAATTATCTCCATATTTCAATCGATCACTCCGGCAGGAATGTTAATCTCAAATTTCCGAATTCCATCTCAATCCGATCCTTCAAATTCAAATTGTACTAAATTTAGTACCGTATAGTACTTTTCCCATACATTAGTACAAACTTCCAAAAAATGCAATAGTAATCTTATTTCTAAATCTCAGCATTCCAGCTCTTTAGGTTTCCCCAGATCGAA
Source organism: Musca domestica (assembly GCF_030504385.1). Classification (NCBI taxonomy): domain Eukaryota; kingdom Metazoa; phylum Arthropoda; class Insecta; order Diptera; family Muscidae; genus Musca; species Musca domestica. The sequence continues at coordinate 6,709,495 of NW_026712115.1, read as the reverse complement.
ATTGTACCAAATTTAGTACCACGTAGTACTTCTTTTGCACATCAGTACAATAGTTCGAAAACTACCTCCATATCCCAATCCTATACACAATTTAGTACCGTTTGGTACCTTTCATATATATGAGTACACACAAAACTACCTCCGCATATCGACCCTACTCCTCAATCTTGATTCCCATTCCAAATGGTACCAAATGTGGTACATTTTAGTTCTTTTCGCCTACTCGAACGACTGATTCTCGTGCAAAATTTGAAGATTCCACCTTATATCATTTCATCTGGGCGTTGATCAGTCAGTCAGTTATTTCACTACTCTTTCATATATAGAGATTTAGTACCATTAAGTACAAAGACCAATCCAACAATTTAACAGTCATCCCAATTTCAAATTTCAGGATTCCAGCCCTATCCAATCACATAAATCCAAATTGTACAAAATTTAGTGTCATTTAGTACACATAAGTACGAATTCCCACAGCGTATTACATAACCCAATCTTACATTCCCACAGTAATCCCCATTCGAAATTTCTGTATTCAAAATCTACCGCTTTTCCCAACATTTAAATTTGATCAAATTTAATATCATTTAGTACATAAGTACGAATTTCCATATGCGTACCATATTTAGTTCCTTTAGATTTTCCAAAAACGCAGCCTTTTTTGACACATTCGGACCATGAGTGACCTTAACGCAAAATTTCACGATTCTAGTTTCTTGTGTTTCGTCTGGTCGTTGGTGAATCGTTAAGTCAGTCAGTCCGTCCGTCAGTCAATAACTTTACTTTTCTATTAATTTAGATATAGCCTTTGTATTTGCCTGGAATATATTGCACATAGTACTATTCTCTTCGTCATTAGCCACAACAGTGTAGAATTGTTATATAATAAAGATTTTCAGCCTTACTAATATAATTTAATTTAATTTGGTTTCTTAGTGAGTGCGTCTATTAAAGCTCTCTTCCCAACCCCACATAAATGCCGTATTTCTTAAAAATTTAACCGAGATTATCTTTCATATGTCAAAATTGGTTAGCCTTTTTCGTTTAGGTCCGGATTATTTGCGAATAGTAAATACAAATTTTTCTTTTAACACTATTTTACAAATTTTCGCCATCCGATTAATATGACTTCTTACACTGATAACTGTGACATATATAGTTTTTTTGAAAATCTTTTCTCACTCATGTGTCTAAACTTTAAAACTACTTCAGTCCTAAACTTAAAATCCCCAATACAAACCATCTTGGATATCATCATCGACACCATGAGAGTGGGTGAGAGACTGTTTAAGCCAATTGTCGGTGTGGGACATAATTGAAATGCCATCAGTTGTGCCCCCGACATTTTAATTACCGTCGTCGTCGACATCATCATCATCATCATGACTGAAATCGTCATCATCATGTTTATCACTGGATGTTCCCATTAATTTGAAATTTAAGTAGAGTTTTCTGAAGAAATGCAAGTCGTCGTGTAATTGCCATGATTTGCTTTTTTGCTGCTGCCGCAATTACTTTTCAAACAATCAACAGTTGAAGGTAACCGCAATGCTGCTGTCGGTGGTGGATTTGGTGCCGCTGTGGCTAATGCCACTGTCGCTGCCACCGTTGAGGAGGAAACAAGTTAAAAAGGTTAAGAAAATTTCAAATATTTTTTTCTCATTGCGAAAATTACGAAAATAAGCGTGAAAAAAGTAACGAACAGCAAAGATGAAGAGATCAAAAAAGTGATGCTGAATAAAAATGCAAAAAAAAAAAGAAAAAAAAAAATGAATTTTGTATTTTGAGTGAGCGTTGTTGTTTTTCTTTCGTGGTCTGCACATTTTCCATATTAAGAAATCGTTTTGATTATTGAATGTGTGTAAACATTTTTGTAATGTGCACAATTATCATTTATGGGCCATTCCATTCTCAGAATTGAATTGAAATCGAATAAGAAAATGTTATAAACAAACTAGAAGATCGCTAGTTTAACTTTTTTATCCCCAAACAAAAAAACATTATATTCGCCAGAGCCGAACTTCAATACCCTTTTTATATAAAAGTATCTGAATTCAAGCCTGTTTCACTTTAAACTTCATATACCAGCAAGGCCTTTTGCATAATCCAGTTAAATTTACCAAAAAACCATAAAGGTGAGGATGAGGCCGTTATATGGGGCCATACCAAAACGGGAACCTCTATGGACAATTTTATATTTCCAGGATTGTTATCTATCAAATCTTCTTAAATGCCAAATTTAAAATTGGGTAAAAGTGACTAGGATTATCAAAATACCGAATATCGGTGGGTATCGTTATATGTGCGCTATAGGAAAACGCGGAACAAAATATTCAATGTCCTGCCACCGGGATAGAACCCACTTTAACCTGTAAATATCAATTTTTATCAAAATATCGAATATCGGGAGGTACCGTTATATGGGGGCTATACCAAAACGTGGACCTATATATACAATGTTTCGCTATACGAGCTAGAACCCATTTTGAACCACAAATACCAATTTTTATACAAATCCGTGGGAAAATGTTGCAAAAATTAGCAAAATACCGAATATCGGGAGGTACCGTTATATGGGGTATATACCAAAACGTAGAGCTATACTTAAAATTTTCCGCCACACGAGCTAGAACCTATTATGACCTACAAATACCAATTTTTAGACAAATCCGTGGTAAAATGTGGCGAAAATCGTCAAAATACCGAATATCGGGAGGTACCTTTATATGGTGGCTATACCAAATCGTGGACCGATATATTTTAAATACCAACCATCGTAGACACAATAAAAATTGTTCTGCCAAATTTTGAAGGTCTACGTCAAATAATGTGGGATGTATCGTGATTTCAACAGATAGACAGACAGAGAGACAGTCGGTTAAATCGACTTAGAATTTTATGCTCATTATGAATATACAGGGTGATATAAAAAAATTGCAACAAAATCAAACGCCATAATTCTTACTTTTTATACCCTACAACACTATGTGTTGGGGGTATTATAAGTTTGATTGGGCCAGAATTTATGTAACACCTCGAAATATTAGTTTCCCATATAGGAAAGTATATATGGATCTTCCTAGCTCGCCGAGCTGAGTCGATCTAGCTATGTATGTCCGTCCGTCTGTCTGTCCGTCTGTCCGTCTGTCCATGTTAATTTGTAATCACTCTACAAGTCGCAATTATGGCCCGATCTTCACGAAATTTAGAATGGAGGTGGGTCTGGGGTCAGAATAGAACCCTATTTCATTTGGAGATGATCGCCAAATGTTTAGGGGTTGAAATGGACCAAATACTGAAAAAATGTCGGATTTTGCAGTAGCTATACAGGTCGCCATCATAGACCAATCGACGCGGAATTTCGCATGTAGCTAGAGTTTAGGGCGGGGAAGAAGCCTACCAATTTGGGTGGTCATCGGATAATATTTAGCGGGTAAAACAGACCATATCTTTTGTGTTGAAAAAATTCAAAATTTTTCATTAAACCGCGAATATTTTAAATCCCGGCGAAATCACAAAGCCATGACAAGGTTACTTCTGATCTTTACATTGATGTTAACATCCAACAAAACGGATATATAGCAAAATATGTGCGATATATATGTTTATCCAAGAAGATATGCTTGAAAAATCTCTTATATGTCGAGAACGGCTGAACTGATTTCCACAGTTCTCATCAATTAAAAATGGCCTCTTGGCAGGAAAGAAAAAACGACTAAAAAATCTCATAAAAATATCTCTCTAAAGATGAAAATATTGATTTTGTAATATTTTCTCATATTTTTTCAATTTTGTCATATTTTTGGCATATTTTCATTTTGAATTAAACATTTGGTAATATTTCTACAGCTAACAAAACTAAGTAGTTAGGATATCCGGATATCATATACAGATCGCATTTATGGCCCGATCCTTACGAAATTTTGCATGGGTATAAGATGAGGGTCAGAATAGAAGCCTACTCTTTTTGGAGATGTTCGCAATATATTCAGGGGTTGAAATGGACCAAAAACCTACAAAATTGTCAGCAGGTCGTAATTATCGCCCGATCCTCACGCACATTTGAATGGGGGTTACCAGACATTGCAAAAGCCAAGCAGTTTTGGATGGCCATCCAAAAATATTCAATGTGCGAAATAGTTTGCCAACTTTTGTAGACAAAATACGAAAATGTCCATTCCAGCGACTCTTTGGAGAATTCACAAATACAGAAAAAGACTCACTTCCGACTATTTCGTTAACGCTGATTTCGTGGAAGAATATAGTCAAATGTCTGCATCTCATATAGATGCGTTTCAGTCAAAAACCAATAATAAATGTTAATCTTTTGCCACTTTTGAGAGATTATAGGTCTTTGGGAAATATTGGTTCCAGATCTAGGAAGACCATTTACGTGCAACATCTACCAATAAATTGGAAATGTGCAAATTAGTTTAAGTTGCTATTATTCGAAAATTAGAGAACGAAACCTGATGGTTTTCTTTTATAATTTGTCACAATATCTTGTGGAATTCTTTCGAGTATCTCGCCTACATAAACAGTATCGTTTATTATAGTGTTGTAGGGTATTCAACGGTCGGCCCCGCTCGACTGTAGCCTTTGCTTACTTGTTTATTTTAAATTTTATTGAACGAAAGCAAAAAATGTAGGAAATAGCATAATTTTTTAGAATAAGTTTAGATTTGTTCGAATTGGTCATCTTTGGCACGAATTATGGCCTTCAAACGGCCAAATTAACCGTCACACGCTGCCCGAATGTTGTTCTGCGGTATTTTGGTCCATTACCGGCGAAGCGCTTGCTTGAGGTGATCGACACTTTGGTATTTTTTAAGGGCCAACCTTGCTTTCCAAAATACTCCGGATACAATAGTCCAACGGATTGGTATCCGAAGATTTTTGTGGCGCTGGAAATGAAGCGAGGAACCTCATTTTGTAACCATTCTTTGATGGCGCGTGCTGAGTGCGATGGTGCTGTGTCCTGTTGGAATGTCCAAGGTCTGCGGCCAAAGTGTTTGCCTGCCCAAGGCTTTAATACACCCTCTAGAATATTTTCGCGATAATATTCAGCATTTATTCTCATGCCATGGTCGATTAATACGAGCGGAGAGCGACCATCGACTGTTATGGCGGGCCACGCCATGACCGGCGATTGAGTCCTGGTGACCAATCAAAGGTGCATATTTTCAGATGACCTCTTTGTCAAGTAAACACGATCATTTTGTTTGTTTACAAACTGTTGGACAACGAATGTTTTCTCATCGAAAAAACCCAAATTCGCAGTTTACCACTTTCGGCCAAGCGAAGCAACTGTTTAGCTCTTTTGAGTCGATTTTCTTTCTGTTGCGGTGTAAGTTCTTGCACTTTTTGGAATTTCAATGGCTTTACCTGAGTTCATTTTTCAGTATTTGCTGAATGGAGTATTGCTATATGTTCAGCTCACGAGCCATTTTCGGTCACTGCGACGCGGGCTTCAAGTCGATTCAAGTTGCTTTTTATAACCTACACCACAAGGTGGTCAGGGTATTATGTCTTTGTGCATTTGTTTGTAAGAAGCAGAAGGAAACGAGATAGACCCATAGTTCCTTTTGATGATCTGCATAGAATCACATTCTAAGTCGATTTATGCACGTCCGTCCTTTCGTCTGTCCGTCCGTCCGTCTGTCCATGTATTTTTGTAAACAAAGTACAGGTCGCATTTATTGCCCGATCCAGATGAAATTTTGCAAAGATCTTTTGTTTGGTCCAAGGACGAACCCTATTGAAATCGGAGATAATCGGTCAACATTTAGATATAGCTCCCATATATATCTTCGTCGGATTTGCCTTTTATTGTGCACCAAACGTGTAATATTAGCCCGAATTCTATGGAATTTTGCATATACACCTAAATTAGGCCTGAAAATATGTATGCCAAATTTTATCGAAATCGGTTCAGATATAGCTATAGCTCCCATATATATTGTTCATCCGATTTGTTACTTTTTGTCCACCGCCGCCGTAATATGCACTATGCAACAACAATATTTAGGGAAATATATCAAATACAGCTCAGAAATACCTTTGCTAAATTTTATCGAGATCGGTTCAGATTTGGATATAGCTCCCATATATATCTTCATCCGATTTCAAATTAATTGTGCACCAAATGGGCAATACAATTCCGAATTTAAAAGATACAAATGCTTCGGCATATTTAGTCCTTTGAACTTTAAATTATAATTATAATCATAGCGTATATGATGGAATTCTCCCATAAAAACTTTTAATTGTTATGTGGAACTCTACTTAATTAGCAAAGTGGTGTAGGGTATCATAAAGTCGGCCCCGCCCGACTTTAAGACTTTCTTTACTGGTTTACTTTTCGAACCATTTCTGCTGATGTTGCTGTTTTCTTCCGTCCACTTCATTGACGTCGGGCTACGCTACCAGTATCACGGTAACGAGCGATGGTACGAGATACAAAAGTTTTATTCACATTTAAATGCTGGAGTGCTCTAACGATAGCCACTAGTGGTTTTCCAGCCAAATATAAAGAAATCACACTATCACGCTTGAATTCCATCATGAATAACTTTTTTTCAAGACAATTCTCACCAAAATGCTTTTGTACTCTTGTAAACAATATAATGAGCTGTCACTGGAATAATTTTGACAGCTGTTGGACGAGTGGCTTAGAGATGACGGCAGTCAGAAATTGCTTGCAGTATTTTCATCTCACCCTTTATATACCTTGTGGGGTCTACGATGAATATTTAGGGATATTACAAACGGAATGAAATGAAGTTAATATACCTTCCTTTCCAAGGTGGAGGGTATAATTAAAAGGATGTTGGAATTATAGACAAGTTGTACTCTAGAACAGTGCTAGCCAACCTCTACGAATAAAAAGGCCTTGATTGCGTATGTTTCACAGACATGAACATCGGAAGAATAACTCTTCCACTTTCAGTAAACATTGTGTGCAAGGCGTGGTGAATTGCTGGAGGAAGACTTTTCTGAACTTATTTCTTAACATATGATGGGATGTTAAAATAAGGGCTTCATATGCGGTTTAATAAGAAATCATTGATTCCAAAATGCACATGATGAACCCATTACATTGTAATGATTTTATTGCGGAGAAGATTTATTTTTCTTCAGAAATGTAGTGGGTGGATCTGAAACTTATTAATCACTTTTTCAGTGCAAAGACTCATATACGAAATGTCTTTAATATTTTTTTGAGTATTTTGTAAAAAAATGTGAAAAAAAAACAAACCTAACAATAAACAAATGCTGTGCAAAAAGTTGAATAACCGCTTAGCCGGCTAATGTTTTTGTTGATGTTGTTGTTTTCCTTTTTTTCGAGTGTATCGTTTTGCTGTCTTTTGTCTGTTGTTGGCTGTTTACAAATTTCGGTTTGCCATCCTGGCCGTTGCTATTAGCCGATTCATTTTTGTTAGTCATCTCAAATGTTGGGTAGGTATTTTGTGGCGGAGCCCAAGCGCAAACAACAATTGTCGTGTCGTGTTGATGCAATTTGACTCTTTTTTTTAAGTTTTGTTGCTGCAATTTTTTTTTCGTTTGTTGTTTTCATCTTTGCTCTAAAACCAGTTTGGCTACAATTCGAACGAAAATTTTGTTTGTGGCATCTTCCGCACCCACTACAAATCTAGTTCAATTATGTTATTTCGGAAAAAAATATGACAACGGTGGGGGAGTGGGACGAGCATGGGCTCGCCACAACATTGTAGATATTTGGCAAAAAGTCATTTCATTTATTTGCCATGATTTTGTTATTTGCCCAACAAGCCTAAACATTAAAGAAAAAAAAAAAAAACAAAAAATGTTGAATTTCGAAATTCAAAACCTTTACACCGAAGACATAAAATCCGATAAGGTAATTGTTAAGTTTATCGTTTAACGGTGGCAGCAGACATATTTCATATTTTTGAAGCGAGTTTTTTCTTCTTTATGTCATTTTTGTGTAGACAAAATGATTTTGAAGTATTGTGTAGATATTGATGAATTTCTTGTGCTACTAGCAAGTGACTGCAATTTTATTTGCGAAAAAGCATAAAAACGGCTAATATTTTTGTCCGTGCACAATTTGGTTAGGTGTCTTGAATAGGTATTCCACAAATGTCTATCCATTGTAGTACATTTTAAAGTACTTCAGTATTACCTTTCTGATATTTCTAATTAGGTGACATAATTTATTGAAAGCATACAGGGATGAGGGAAGGAATATTCAATATCGACCCAGCTTTCAGTACCTGACTTAGACTCTGAATCAAATAGGAAGGAATATAAAATCATTGTTAAAATTCCAAGTAAGAATTTGGTCAGTAAATTCGTGGATGAATAAACGAGAGCATTGTCAAAATCCACGAAAAAAAATCTATGTGAGAACATAGGGAACAGTCTTAATATTTTTCTTCATTTTCTTGGAAGCGGCGAATAGTCAGATTTTCAGAATAGCAAAATAATGGGAAAAGAGACTGTCCCAGAAATTCTTCGTCAAATCATGTTGAACATAAACAAGGTCTGTCGATCCTGGAAATTAGATAAATATATACCGGGCTATGCAGAAGAGGAAGATAAATTTTAACTGGAGCTATCATAAATAACATCAACCATCAAAATATTGACTTAATCTATGAGTTTTTTTTTTCGGAATAAGGCTTTATCATATAAATTACCAACTTTTTATGTGAATACTTAGACTCATCCAAGAAAACTTATTTTTGCAAAAAAAAAAATCCGTTCAAAAAGTGCTGCTAAAATCATTAAAATACCTAATATAGGGAGTAACTGTTATATTGGAGCTTATAAGACGACATGGACCTGTATAAGCAATTTTAGTCATAGGAGAAGAAACAAATAAGAAACTGGATACACTTATGGTGGATTATGTCGCTAAAATCATCAAAATTCCGAATATAGGGAGGTATCGACATATGGGGGCTATACTAACTCCTGTAGGCCTACTCTGTAACATTTGTAAAAAAACAAAAGAAACAAATGAAGTTATAATACAATGACTAAAGTTGTTAAAAGGTTACAGATATGGACCGCTTGACCAGCATATGCAATTTTCTGTCATAGACTTTAGTACCCATTACAAAATTCAATTCCGGTGAATAATGTTGCTAAAATCTTCAAAATTCCGAATATAGGGAGGACCGTTATATGGGGTCTTTACGAAGGAGTGGATATGCATAGGCAATTTTCAGTCACAGGTAGTACCCATTACGAACTTACAATACGATATTTAAAACTTTTTCGGAGGAAAATGTCGTTAAAATCCTCAAAATACCGAATATACGAAGACGTGAACCTGTATAAGCAATTTTCTGTCATAGGATGTAGTACCCATTGAGAACTACAAATGAAAAATTTTAAATATTTCCAATGAAAAATGTGACCCAAATCATCAAAATATCGCATATATGCAGGTATAGTTATATTAGGGCTATAGGAAAATTCTGACCTATATTGATTTACGATAAATTCGGGTTAAAATTGTGACTAAAACAACCAAAACTCTTAAATCTGTCGGTATGCTTATATGGGGGGCTCAAAACGTGGCCCATTTTCAATACCAAAAGTCTTGGCATAACACATGTCTTAGTAAAATTTTATCAATCTACTTCCCCTCATTCCAACCTACACCACTTCTTCCACAAGCGGACAGAAATCGATTAATCGACAAGAATATATGTACGTTGTGGGGTCTAGAATTTGCATTTCGAGGTGTTACAAACCGTATGACAAACTTACAAAAAACTGGAACAAAGTAAAACGCCATAATTTTTACATTTTTTTAAATTTTATTGAATGAAAGCAGAAAATGTCGGAAATAGCATCAAATTTTAGAATAAGTTTATATTTCTTCGAATTGTTCACCTTTGGCACGAATTATGGCCTTCAAATGGCCAACGAAACCGTCACACGCTGCCCGAATATTGCTCTGCGGTATTTTGACCAATTTCCGGCGAAGCGCTTGCTTGAGGTTGCCAACCGAGGTTCATATTTTCAGCTGACCTCTTCGGCAAGTAAACACGATCATTTTGTTTGTTTACAAACTGCTGGACAAGGAATGTTTTCTCATCGGAGAAAACCAAATTCGGCCGTTCACCACTTTCGACCAAGCGAAACAACTCTTTAGCTCTTTTGAGTCTATTTTCTATCAGTTGCGGTGTAAGTTCTTGCACTTTTTTGTAATTACAATGGTTTTATCCCGAGCTCATTTCTCATTATTTGCCGAATGAAATATTGCGATATGTTCAGCTCACGAGCCATTTTTCGGTCACTGCAACGCGGGTTTCGATCAAGTCGCTTCTTTACTTTTCGAATCATTTCTGCTGATGTTGCAGTTTTCTTCCGTCCACTTTCTTGACGTTGGGCTACGCTGCTAGTATCACGGTAAAGAGCGATGGTACGAGACACAAAAGATTTATTCACATTTAAATGCTGGAGTGCTCCAACGATAGCCACTTGTGGTTTTCCTGCCAAATATGAAGAAATCACATTATCACGCTTGAATTCTATCAATGATAACTTTTTTTCTGGAAAATTCTCACCAAAATGCTTTTGTACGCTTGTAAAAAATTTAATGAACTGTTACTGGAATAATTTTAACAGCTGTCGGACGTTTGAAATGTTGGTTGCCGTTTTTTCATCTTACCCTGTATATACCTTTTTTAATGGTTACAACTTGAAAAGTGAGTGCTTTAAAGTGGTTATAGTTCTCAGTCTGGAGTTGGTTTTCGCTCCATTAGATCGCATAAAAAGGGTTTTAGATCTTTTGGTAGATCTTGCGGAATCTTAAAGTGGAATCAACTCTATCCATTGGTTAAGTCAAGCTAATGCCGAATTTCCGTTTAGATTTTTTATCCTTTTTCTTATATCTATTGCAATTTTTTTTTTGTGTGTCCTTCTAATGATCGACCGAAGTTAGCTAATATAACAAGTTTGTATAGCAATTTAAGAGAGTCTTGGAAGAATAGTTCACACAGCCAAGACTAGCTTCTATGACACCGATAAGATTTGCATCTCCACCTGTTAAATTGAAAACAATATCTGATTAACAATATATTCTTCGTATATTTTCAAGTCCGAAATCGAACATATTAATTAAGTTAAAGTCAATAAATTCTTCCCTAATTCCATTGTAAAATTATCATATCAGACATATGTTTAATATTTGATTCAGACTTTGACACGAATTGATAATCTTTTGTCCGCCCTGACTTTAGCATTCTGTTTTATTTATTTTGAAATATTTTCAAATTTACTTTTTTCATCGAATGACATTCTGATTTGATAATTTTCGAATTAAACAAAAAATGGTATATGGTCTTAAGAATTCATAAATACTGTTAGTTTTGAAGCTTCGTCGTTTAACAAAAATACCAAATTATCATTTTCTTAGCAACTTTCAGAGGAAAACACTTAAATCGACACCAATTTTGGTTCTCGTCTGCGTCTTCGACTTGGAATGGAATTTCCTTTTTAAAATGTCTCTCTAAATGGCCAGGTAAGCGGTATTTATTGTTGGTTACAAGTTTAACTTAAATGTTAACCAGATCATTAATTACGACCAAACTTAGAGCAAATCCAAAACGTCGGACGTTCGGATGGATGGATGATGGCATGAATTACCGAAACTGTTGTTGTATCAACATAACTCAAGGTCTTCCAAAGAGCTTTGTGAGTTAGCAAGTGTGTGTGTGTGTGTTTGTTGTAAAAAGGAAATACAATTTTGAGAAGGCAGCATAAGTAGCAGCATTAAATTCTGTTACTGCTCAGCAGCAGCAGCTGCATCAAATATTCAATTCCTGATGTCATGCAAACAGAGCCACCAAAAAAATTGCCATGTTCTTTCAACATCTGTTGTTGTTGTTGCCGTTTGCGATATTTGTGTGAATCCACTTTTATTTTCAATCGAACTGGGAAAACAAGTTTCGGGAGGTTCATTACGTGCTGCAGCAGAATTAACATCTTTTTTGAAAACTCACCACACGAAGAGTATTCATGAAAATGACTGGCTTGCACATGGATACCACCACCACCAAGTAGGTCAGTATGTAAATGAGTCTAAGATGTCAATGGCCGATAAAAATTGTGTTTATTTGTTTTTTTTTTTTTTTTGAAGAAAAACAAAAACATAAAAAATACAATAAGACAGGATTTACTTTTATTTGACTGAACGTGATCAGTTGATTACATTACTGGCTTTTGGTTTCATTTAGTTTTTACATGAATGAATCTACATAGATAATATTGCTGTTTTTAAACTGGTTATCATTTTGTTTTGTTTATTGGATTTGTCAAATTATTATTTGGATTAATAATGTCTGAGGTCTAAGAAGAAAGAAAAAAAGAGGAAGAAAGCTTGATCAAGAGAACTCAAGTAATTGCCGAATATATATTCCCAAGTGAAGTTTTTGTAAAAGAAATTAATAGAGCCTAACACCCTTTATCGAGGGCATAAATGACTTTACCAAAAAGTTTTCCGTTGGTAGAGGCTTGTGATAAAAAGGGGGTTTTGGAAATATGACCACAAATGCGCGAAAAATATTAAATAGTACTATATTTAGTACAATGTATTATTGAGTGAACAGATAGTGCTTGAAATCTGAAATGCTATTCAAGTGTAGAGGTGGTTTTGGAAATGTCTACTATAATTCTACGAAAAGTACAGAATGATATTATATTTGGTATTGGGTGGGTGATTGATAAAATTCTGAAATTTAATATTTTATGATCTTCACTTATATTCAAAATTTTGACCCTTTGTGGAGGAGGTACCAAAAGTAGTGGACCGATATATTCCATCTTAACACCAGATCTTGAGTTTATAAAAATATTGGGATGTGTGAAATTTTTGATATAATCAGATTCTTACATCACACTTTATAAGAGTTATAATTATTCAAAATTTTGACCCTTTGTGGGGGAGGTACTTGATGGAGTGGACCGATATCGTCCATTTTTGCACCTGACCTAACACTGATGCAAATATTAGGATTTGCAAACTTGAAGCAAAATCGGATTATCCTTTCTCTTTCTGTGCAGTAAAAATTTTTTGTTGATAATTTCGATTGGAGAGGTGCCAGAAGGAGTGGACCTATATTGCGCATCTCCGAACTCGATCAAAATTTGATAATAATATTACGATGCACCAAGTTTTGACCAAATTGGATACTCACCAGCCAGCCAGCCAGACGGATAGACGGGCGGCCATTGCTACATCGACTTCAAATGTCCTGAAACAGATTTGGTCTAAAAAGACCTAGGGTCTAAAACCATTATTTCGATGAGGCACGTTTTGGTCGTATCAAATGATATACACCCTTTCTACCCATGTGGCTGAGGGTATAATAAATAGGTTGTTCTAAAAAAATAAAGAAGTCTTTCAAAAAAATTGTGTTAACTAGATTTTAAGAAAATCGTCAAAAATATTTTTCAGATTTATACCCAATAATCGAATTTATCAATTTGAACAACCGCTTAAAACATCAGGAAATTGAAACTTGAATTAGATATTTCAGAATTTTCATGAAGAATTAACACTGCTCGTGGGACGGCTCTTTCGATTATTTAGAATGCACTGATACAGTTTGTTGATCGATGATGATACAGTTTGTAGTTCACTTTTGGACAATGAATGTTATATTTTGTCAGCTTGGTAAATGATTTTAAATTTAAATGACTGAAGGCGTGACGCCCGTCACTCTATCCGAACCGGTGGCGTAGATGTATGTTTGAAAAATGTTTCCAGAATATTGTGATCCGTTACCATTTCAAACTCGATGACCGCCAATTATACCAAGATGTATCGGTCCACTCCTTCTGGTACCTCTCCCACAAGAGGGTAGAAATTTGGAATATCTATGAAGCTCATTCGATTGCATTCAGACTTTGCACATTTCAATATTTCTATTAACAAAAGGTTTGTTATGTAGTTGGCAGAGATCGGATCATTCCTTATGGTACCTCCCCCACAAGAGGTCAAAGTTTTGCAAAACCAAAACGATTGTAAAATTCGAAATAAGCATCCGGTTCTCTTCATATTTCACACGTCTCATTATTTCTACCAACAAAAGAGCAGCTGTGATACCCCTCCCACAAAGGGTCAACATTTTGGATATCTGTGGGGCTCATAAAACGCGAAATAAACAATAAAGTGGAATCCACTCAGACTTGGTACATCTAAATATTTCCATCGACAAAAGATCTGTTATAAAGATGGTAGAGATTGGACCATTCATTCTGGTACCTCCCCCACATATGCTTCAAGATTTTGAAAAACAAAACGCTTAATAAAGGCGATATAAGCATCCAAATCTCTTCAAATTTCACACACACACAAACATTTTTGCTAACACAAGATCTGTTGTGAAGATGATATATATCTGCGAACCCCTTCGGGTAGATCGAATAACAAATTTTAATACTTTTGTCTATTATAACTTGCCTAAATATTTTTCTCAATCAGAAACATGAGATGAATATGAAATTTATGATTTCGCACAAAATTGGTTAAAAATTTTCGATTTTTTATAATTTTGCCCAAACCAAAGTTTTTAACTGTATTATATTAAAGTATGAAAATGGAATACTGATACTTTTACTAAAGACTGATACTTTTTAACTGGTTTTATCTTTACATTTGGCAGCGCTTGGTTTCGAGAAATTATTTGCTTGGTTTCTATCGCAACAGAAAAAGATCATTGCCTCGACAAAGTGGAATAGGTTTGGAACTGACGAAACAACGATGTGATGTCCTTAGAACCGCAACAGGGTGCCTTCTCATGACACCTGTCGATCACCTACATGAGGAGGCGAAGGTCTTACCGGTGCGACAGCATAACAAAATGCTGTCAATGCAATACCTGCTTGGGTGTTATAGACAAAATGTGGTGTCCGTTGGAATTGCAATTTTCGCATTTCGAAAAAAGGAAAGTTGTGCTGAATTGTGCCGAAATTTTTTTTCGAAATTCGAAAAAATTTCTGAGATATTCGAAAAAAAGATTTTTTTTCGAAAAAATCTGAGAGAATTGCAATTTTCGAATTTCGAAAAAATTAAAGTTGTGCTGAGTCGTACTCGGTTTGTGCCCATTTGTGCCGTTAAATTTTTTTCGATATCTCTTACCAATTTCGAAAAAAACGATAATTTCGAAAGTATGTCAGAATTGCAATTTTTGAATTTCGAAAAAATTAAAGTTGTGCTGGGTCGCGCTTGATTTGTGCTAACTTGTGCCGTTTATTTTTTCTCAATATTTTCAACCGTTTTCAAGATATGACAATTTCGAAAAAACCAGTATTTTTCAGAAAAATTGCTGTAATTTTTGTAAAAATTCAAATATGATGCGGGAAATTGTTCTGAGTTGTGCTCACTTAGCACAATTTTTCGTCCATACATAACGAATTTCCACCTTTACTCGTTACTCGCTAAAAATTAAAAAAATGAATAACTTTTGTAATATGTGGAATTTTTGAAATCTGCAAGTTGTGCTGAATTGTGCTCACCTAGCACAATTTTTCGTCCATACATTGGAAATTTGTATCTCTACTCGTTACTCGTTAAAATCGTAAAAATCAAAATCGCATATTTAGAAACAAGATATCGAAAAACTAAAAGTTGTGCTGATTTGTGCTAACCTAGCACAATTTTTCGTCCATATATTGAAAATTTGTATTTCCACTCGTTACTAGTTAAAATTGAAAAAACCACATATATAACGAAAAATTGCTGTAATTTTTGTAAAAATTCAAATATCGAGATTCGGTAAATTGTGCTGAGTTGTGCTCACTTAGCACAATTTTTCGTCCATACATAACGAATTTCCACCTTTACTCGTTACTCGCTAAAAATTAAAAAAATGAGTAACTTTTGTAATATGTTGAATTTTTGAAATCTGCAAGTTGTGCTGAATTGTGCTCACCTAGCACAATTTTTCGTCCATACATTGGAAATTTGTATCTCTACTCGTTACTCGTTAAAATCGTAAAAATCAAAATCGCATATTTAGAAACAAGATATCGAAAAACTAAAAGTTGTGCTGATTTGTGCTAACCTAGCACAATTTTTCGTCCATATATTGAAAATTTGTATTTCCACTCGTTACTAGTTAAAATTGCAAAAACTACATATATAACGAAAAATTGCTGTAATTTTTGTATATCGAGATTCGGCAAATTGTGCTGAGTTGTGCTCACTTAGCACAATTTTTCGTCCATACATAACGAATTTCCACCTTTACTCGTTACTCGCTAAAAATTAAAAAAATTAATAACTTTTGTAATATGTGGAATTTTTGAATTTTGGAAAAATCAAAATCACATATTTAGAAACAAGATATCGAAAAACTAAAAGTTGTGCTGATTTGTGCTAACGAGTAGAGATACAAATTTCCAATGTATGGACGAAAAATTGTGCTAGGTGAGCACAATTCAGCACAACTTGCAGATTTCAAAAATGGAAACCGAACGAACACAGATGTATGAGCTGCTACAACAACAACAACAACCACAACAACTATTCTATAGCCCTACAGTTAAATATACCATCTTTGGTTGTTGTTTTACACAATTCCTTATCCTTCCTCATTTTTATATTCCTCCACTAGCTATAAAGTTTGAATCCCCCTTTTTGGAATATTTAAAATTGATATTTATTGCATCGCAACCATAACATTGACTGTTCAATAAAACATGACTTATGACAAGATTTGTCAACAATAAATCCACAAATATTAACATCTCGAATAATTAACAACAAAGAGTTAATCGTTGAAGGCGAAGATGATTTGTTTTCGAAAGTATCCGGTACTTCTTTTCGAAATCACCTCTTTTTCCATTCGCTCAAAAAATATTCCCACCATGCACACTCAGCGTCAAAGAACTTTATCTGAGAACAAAGTAGAATGGGAAACTATTTTAAAAATTCTTCTCACATCTGTGCTTCTGCAGAACGAAGATTGTTTTCTTCCACCCTCCAGTGGCAGTAGGACTTGGCTAATGTATGCGGATTTGTTGGCAAATGTCAACTGTCTGCTGAAGACAAATATATTTATGCACAGAGACGGACTGGTTTTGGTATTCATGTTCCGATTGTTGTTAACATACAACCGAACACAAGTGTGTCTGATCCTCCCGCCATTTGTACGTATGAACGAATTAATGTTCTATCAATTCAAAGATTTTTGAATGGTTTGGTGGTGATGGTCCCAATTGAATTGGTCGTTGCTCTAATAATGTCTAATTGTTAATGGCGTTGTTCATATTGTGTTATTTCGAGAATGCGTTTTGAATTTTAATTTTAATTGATTTGGATTTTTATTGTGCAAAGAAGAATAACTGTAAATACATTTGTTGGGCAATGAATGTCTGTTTGCAAAAATGTAAAGCATACATTTAGGCTTTTCTGAAATTTATTTAATTTTTTTGTGCAATAAAGCATCTTTGAGCAATAAATACAACAGCAAGGGAATATTGAAGATAGACTTCGACAAAAATCCTCAAAATCCAAAAAATTTGGAATTACGGTCTTTGGAATAGTGTGTACTTTACAATTGTAGCTGATCTTCTGTTTGCTATAGGATTCAAATGTTAAAATTTTGAAAGTAGCAAACAGTCGGACATGGCCTTAAACACTTCAATTTTGACGCTGATCTGAACATAGGCAATGGAATAGTTACGTTTAATGGATCTAGATATGTATTTCTTTCTGTCCAATATTGTAATCCAGTTTCACGAAATTCTAAATAAAGTCAGAGGTAGTAAATTCATGCATATGTTTCAATGAAGTAAGTATCAGAAGCTGAAATTTCGGAAAAACCTACTTATTTCGGGAAGCTAAAATTTCGGGTTATTCTAATTTAAACGAATGAATGGATTAAAATAGTGTAGAAATTAATGCTTTTAAAGGCTCTTTGGTTTCACATGTTCGACTAACATTCGTCATTGCACGAATGGTAAATTCATTTCATATACCACCCACCATACTATGGTTTAATCGGGCTATCTTTCAAACGGATGATTTTAGTCATTTTTTAATTTCGCCAGTTTTTTTAACGAAATCACCTGATGTTCGGTGGTACCTGTTTCCACGCTGTTAAAAGGAATTTAAGGTAAATTAAACTTTTAAGTTCTTAATGTTTACCCAGCCGTGTAAAAGTAAATGGTATATAGAGTATATACATTAGTATAGCTTTCATATACTAAAAGCCACCTATATTCAGCATTTTAGAGGCTTTGAACTGATTTTATTTTTATGCGATTTTTTTATTCTTTTCATTTTTGTCAAGAGGACATTTTGATTTAGTGAAAATTGTTCACCTTAAAATTTTGGATTCTTCCCAACAGTTCCTCCTTAGTACTCAAAATGCATATTTTTATACCCTACACCACAAGGTGGTCAGGGTGTTATGTCTTTGTGCATTTGTTTGTAACAGGCAAAAGGAAACGAGATAGACCCATAGTACCTTTTGATGATCTGCATAGAATCACATTCTGAGTCGATTTATGCATATCCGTCCGTCCGTCTGTCTGTCCATGTATTTTTGTAAACAATGTAAATTTCGCATTTATTGCCCTATCCAAATGAAATTTCGCACAAATCATTTGTTTGGCCCAAGGACGAACCCTATTGAAATTGGAGATAATCGGTCAAAATTTAGATATAGCTCCCATATATATCTTCGTCCGATTTGCCTTTTATTGTGCACCAAACGTGTAATATCAGTCCGAATAGTATGGAATTTTGCACGTACGATCAGATTGGACCTGAAAATAAGAATGAAAAATTTGATCGAAATCGGTTTAGATATAGCTATAGCTCCCATATATATTGTTAATCCGATTTGTTATTTTTGTCCTCCGCAGCCGTAATATGCACTCTGTAACAACAATATTTGGGGAAATATATCAAATACAGCTCAGAAATACATTTGGTAAATTTTATCGAGATCGGTTTAGATTTGGATATAGCTCATTTTCGTTTTTCGGACAGAATAATAGGAAAGTCTTCAAAATCTTTCATTTTGATGAACCCAAAAATGACCTCAATATTAAATTTCAGCTCTATCCCTTCATCCAATACCACATTTATACATTTTTAGTACGCATATCCAAACCAGTCTACATCTCTTCATCTAAGACCCCAAGAGTGAGTCGGGCTTAAAATTGGCCATGGCCAAAATTAGTACCATTTTATTTTTTTTTTTCGAATAATTATAGTACTTTCTTTTGTAAAACGACCACCATGTTCCATGTTCCAAAAGAGACCTCACTATGAAAATATCCCTTTACACAATACCAAATTTAGCACCATTTAAAACTATCGTACAAATATAGGGCGCAATTCCACATCACCGCCACATATCAAACACAGTAATCTAAATATCAATTTTCAGATTTTTATTGCTATCCCTTCACCCGATACCAAATTTAATATCATTCAGTACTTTTCGTAGGCTACACATGAACAGAAACCGGAATACCATATTTCAGATTTTAAGCACTGACTGTTCATCCAATAACAAATTGTATCAAATATAGTACTATTTAGGACTTTTTGTGCACATTTCCACAGCCACTATTTTTATCACAAAATTTCAACTTTATGCGTGCACCCTAAACAAAACTGTTTTAAATTTAGTACGATTTAGTACAGTTCGCACACTTGGTACACATTTCTGAAACCTCTAAACATATTAAACTTAAGTTTAAGTATGGTTGAAATATTTAGACGGAATGTCTAATAAATTTTATTTTAATTGAATTCTTTGGTTCTTCTGCTGTTGAGCTTACGATCTCGTCACTTGGGTAAAAAAGCTTGTTTTTTGTCGTAGTTATTATACCCTACACCACATAGTGGTAAGGGTATTATGGATTTGTTTGTAACATGGAAAAGGAAGCGAGATCCATATTTAGTTTTGAGGATCTTCATAGAATCACTTTCTGAGTCGATTTATGCATGGTAGTCAGCCCGTCCGTTCGTCTGTCCCTTTGTTCATGTATTCTTGTGAACAAAATGCAGGTCGCATTTATTATCCGACTGAGATGACATTTTCTAAACAATATTTGGTTGGCTCAAGGTCGAACTCTATTGAAATTAGCGATAATCGAATCAGATTTAGATATAACTCTCATATATCTTCAATAGATTTCGATTTCATTTCAATCTTGTGGAACTCGGCTCATTTAAATATATATTTTAATATGATCCTTCTCGAAGTGATATCATGCACTCCATAGCGAACTATAACTGTTCTAAATCCAAATGGTATGGTCCACTTGAAATAAATTCTTTTGTTACGGGAGCTCTATTAAATATGCTTTGTGATGTAAGGTATAACATAGTCGGCCACATCCGACTTTTGACTTTTTCTTACTGGTTATATTTTGATAAAACAAGTGTTGTTTATTTTTATTGTAGAACAATTGACAGAAGATGAAATTCGTCGAATTTCGAAATGTTAGAAAATGAAATAAATACAATAACAAAGACCTTAAGCTCGAACAACACGTGTTTTGTGGACCAATATTTTTATACCCTCTACCATTCTATGGAGGGAATATTAGCTTTGTCATTCCGTTTGTAACTAATCGAAATATTCATGATAGACCCTACAAAGTTTCAGGATCAGCGTAATATTTTAAGACGATTTGGCGATGCCCGTTCGTCCGTCTGTTAAAAAATGTCGTAGGCATGTCCACGCCTTCGTATAGCCCCAATATGAAGGTACCTCCCTATATTCGGTATTTTGATGATTTCAGCGACATCATTCACCGGAATTGTTGTAAATGTCGTATCCAAAGTTCGTAATGGGAAGTACAGCCTATGACAAAAAATTTCGTATGTAGTTCCACGTCTTCATGTAGCCCCCATGCGACACCCAATCCCGTAAAAACCTTGAATCTGTAAGGGTTTTCAAATGTGTTTTGAATCACACTATCTACAATTATTTTATTTCAGAAGACATGTGTCCAAAATACATGATTTTATGTTACATTCGGATGAATTAATGAACTAATATAATTCACAACAATTATAGCATTCCTCATAAAGAGACCAACGTAATGTGACCTCCATTTAAATATCTTTATAAATAGAACAACAAAAGTAGGCCTTTAATGTGCGTTCAAAACAATTCAAGAGGTTTGCCTCTTGATATTAATTTTCAATAAATTAAAAACCATTAAACACAATCGCTTTTTATTCATAATCTAATTATAATTTTTGGTAATTGATAGCAAATGGTTCTTAATTGTGAAACCATACAATTTACTACAATCTGCAAATAAGTTATGAAGTCGAAGTGGCGATGACTATGAAATCAAGTCCATGAAATCGATAAAGAGCACACTTAATAATGAAGCGGCGAGGTATGTGGTTAAATGGTGCTACTTCCACTTCTTAGCCACATATTTAGCCGTTCTTCAAGTGAGTTAAGCCCTGAACAAGATATGTTTGTAGATTTGTATCATCACTTCGAAAGTGCAAGTGATATTGTTCTCCTACCATGAATATAGCTGTATACAAGGGTGTACTGAAGATAATTATGAATATCACTAAATTGTAAAATATGGACGAAATATAATGTTTGTCGGGCCTTATTCTCCGCCTCGCTCATTTGAATAGCTAAATATTTTATTATTAGCATGGATTTTTTATTCCCGTTAGTTTATGTTTTTTTTTTAATGTATCAAATATCACTTCTGTTGTGAAGGAGTCATAAACTATAGTATATGTGGCAATTTGTACTAAAAATACTAAATTATAACTTTTAGGCTTATAATACTGAAAGAACGAAAAATTGTACTGTTAGAACTAAAATTCATAAATTTGTCTGATGGCGTAACGTGTTTTACGAATTTAGATTTAAATAGTTGTGCATTTTGGGTACTGACAAGGTACCAATAGAACGTAAATTGAAGGAGCTAAGTCAGAATTATAAAAAATGGCGTGGTCCGAAAACGTAAAACGGAAAAATGATAGGTTAAAAATAAGTATTAGCGATTTTACTAATATGAGATATGTTTGGAATCTCATAATATAGGCTATAAAATAGTTTTAAAAGATATAACATTGTTATTGAGCCATTCGTAAGGGCAAAAAATATGAATTGTTAAATGGTGACCAATCTTGGTGATGGGGTGAAATGAAGCTTGGAATTCTTGGATCTTACGCCAAGTGCTGAAATTTACAAATTGAGACTACATTGTTATTGAACGAACTATGAAAACTATAGATATGCAAGTTTGAATGAGCGGTTATCCTGATTGTAACGACCCAAAATCCCTTCGTTTTTCTGAGGTACACTCGAGGGGCTAGGATCTCTCACAGAAATGTATATAGTGACAGAAAGAGTATTAACACAATTCATTTGGCTTTTCAACAAATGACTTTAATTTATTTTTTAATTGATTTGGTTCATATGGCACGCTATTCGTTCTCTATTCCTTGTTCGACTGTTAATTAAGCATTATCTACTTAATTCCCCACACAAAATTTGCTGAGTGAATAAAGATTTTTGTTCTATGTTCCATTCAAATCACTCTCAGATGAAATGTGTGCCATCCCTAACAAATGAGAGCATTTATAGAAAAAATAAATTATGACATTTAAAAATTAAAAATAGAAAAATTTAATAAAATTTTAAAAAATTTTGGGAAGACTGAAAATTTTGAATGAAAACTACAATGTTGGCGTATGTACATTCAAACGAAAGTAAATTTTTATGATTTAAGTGTTTGTTATCTCTAAAAAAAAATAAAAAAAAAAACATATGATCTTCGCCTTAACAAGGCAAAACTCGAAAGTAAATTTTGTTTTCTCTCCCATCCGAGGTACGCATTTTACCCACTATGAATTACGAATCGTGCCGTATGTACGGGTTAATTCGTTTACCTAGTTATGAGAGCGAACAACGTGATTGTTGCAAGAGATTGTACATATTTGTACATCAGAAGTGACATTTTCGTGCATTTGTGATTTCGGCAGGATTAAAAATATTCGCGGTTTGGTGGAATTTTTCATATTTTTTACATAAAAGTTGTGGTCTATTTTTGCCGCTAAATATTGTCCGATCACCAAACAAATTGGTAGGCTTCTGACCAGCCCTATACTTGTGCAATCATCTTCAAAAACAATAGGCTCCTATTCTGACCCTAACCCCATACATATTTTCAATTTTGTAAGAATCGGGCCATAATTGCGACCAGAGGGACATACATAGCTAGATCGACTCAGCTCGGCGAGATGGGAAGATCCATATATAGTTTCCCATGTCGGAGACCAATATTTCGAGGTGTTACATAATTTTTGACCCAATTAAACTTATAATACCCCCAACACATAGTGTTGTATAGTATAAAAAAGGTGTGAAAAATGCTTGAAATCGATGTTCACCATTAAACACTGGTCTCAACGACGGCAAAATTTCCTTATATACATACGGTAACTACGTTCTTTATGGTGGTCTCAGACGGACGATTATGTGCACCATAAAATTCACCTTTTTAATTGAACTGTTTTTGAGAATGAATTTCCACGATTTGGAAGCGTTGTCCTGGAGATAACCTATTCATAATGATTTGCCAAACAACTATAAGACAATTTTTCCGTAAATTCGGAAAAAGTGTTAATTTTGCCGAAAATAAAAATAAACAAAAATTATGATGATATTTCTTATGGTACACACATTTTATTTTGTTCACATTGAAATCCGACCTAGAAAATATATTTCTCCAAAAAATGTATTATTAAGGGAGATTCGCACATAGCAATTGATAAAAAAAAGAAATATTTTCGGATTGTTTCTTTGTTGACAAAGTTGAAACATATAGTTTCTTGATTTATAATGGAAAAATGGATTTCCTTTCTGTGGTGACTTATAGTGAAAATTTATGAAAAATATTTTTTTCTTTGACGTCATCCTTCTTAAATGATGTTTCGAAGGACAAGGAACATTTTGTGAGAATTTCAGACAATTCCATTGAAGATGTGGCTAAAATCATCAACATACCGAATATCGGGGGGTGCCGTTATATGGGGGATATACAATACCTATATAGACAATTGTCTTTCAGGGGTAAAGTACTCACAAGTAACTCATTGTGTAGAGTTTCAGACAAGTCTATTGAAAAATGTGGCTAAAATCATCAAAATACCGAATATCGTGGGTACTGTTTGTGGGGCCTATACGATATCGTGGACCGAAATAGTCCATCTTCGAACTTGACCTGCCTACAAGCAAAAGACTGATCTGTGCAAAATCTTAGCTTCCTATCTTAATTCGTTTTGACTGTAGTGTGATTACAACAGACGAACAGACGGACGGACAGACAGGGCTAAATTTAGAATTTTACGTTGATCAAGAATATATATACTTCGTTGGGTCTAGAATTATTATTTCGATAAGTTACAAACTGAATGACGAATTTAATATACCCTCCATACTATTTATGGTGGAGGGTATAAAAACAAAATATTTTCAAAACCAATGATTGGAAATTGCAGGGCCCGCATTAATGATGTTATCCAGATTTGCCACGGAATTGATAGATTGAACACTTACGATCATATTTTTGGGAGAACATGCAGGCATTTCATTCATCTTTCGCGCTATTTGACTTATTTTAAAAATGAAAAAAACATCATATAAATAAAAACAAATCGTTGGATATAATTTTAAATAATTCTGACAGGAAGCGCGCATAGCTTCAGGGCTGTATTTCTGTAGTTTTACGAAGCTGTTTTGCCTTCTTATTGTACCATGCTTGAACCGATCTTGATAAAATTTGGCAGAAATCTTTCTGAGCTTAATTTTATATATTTTTTCGAATTACGGTGTTATGGAGTTCTTATTATGTCTGTGGGAGACTAAAATATCAAATCAGATGAACATTATATATGGGAGCTATTGCTATGCCTTAACCGATTTTAGCCAATTTTGATACACTTGCTTCCAAGCTGAATTTGGTTTAATGTGCCAAATTCCGTTCTACAGGGTTGCCCATATTAGACGGATCCATGGGCCCATTCCAGTCGACGAGGCTTGTCCGCAGGCAACATTTTGTACGGGAACAAATAATAAATAATCCGTTGTAAAGGGTAAAGTGGACCGAGCCATGCCCAACTGCGTTTTTGGGATGTTCTTGGGGACCTCTCAACACCGGCTCGTACGGCAGCGATATTCTCGACCGATCGCCTTGGTCGACTTTTATATGGCCTCTTCGGATTAGAAAGAGCCTTACCAGTCGAAAATTTTTCGTATAAACGCTTAATGGTGTTCTTAGAAGGCGCACTTCTCACATTTTTTAATGTTTTAAAAGCACGTTGAGTTTTCACAATTGACTTCTTGTAAATGTCAACTATTTCAGAGCGCTCGCGTGACGTGTATTGGTTCATGGTAAAAATCTGCTTGGACTGACGCTTCAAACGCGGTATGTCATTAAGCGATGTGACATCTCTGTCAAAAGTTATGGCGTTACAAGATGGGTCTGTCGAATATGGGCAACCCTGTATTTGGGCTAATATTACACATTTGATGCACAATAAAGGACATATGGGATATGGGACATATGGGAGCTATATCCAAATCTAATCCGATTATCTTCAATTTTAATTGGATTCAACCATGGATCAAACGAATGATTTATGTAAAATTATATTTAAATCCGATTATAAATGTGAACTGTATTTTGTTCACAAAAATATATGGACAGACAGAAGGACGGATGGACATTTATAAAACGACTCATAATGTGATTCTATGCAGATCATCAAAATCAACTATAGGTCTATCTCGCTTCCTTCTGCCTGTTACAAAGAAATGAACAAACAATGGCAGCCCTGTGAAAATACCTCTGTTGTTACGATATCATAACAACATAGTTACCAATGTTAACTGATTTAAACCGCTAAAGCAATATCTGTGGTTTTTATATTAACATGTCTCTGCCATGAGCTGTTACTCTATGTATTGTAGACACAAACCATTTGCTCAAAATGCATTTTGTCTAGTCTTTACCATTTAGGTCTTTGCAGCAGTGTGGTGTAGGGTATACAAATATCGATTATAGGAAGTTACCGTTGTATTGGGGCTTAAACGATGACCTGGACCTGCATATTTTTGTCATAGCCCATTGGGATATTCACACACGAATCTTGAAATAATTCCGGTGAATAATTTCGCAAAGCAACAAAATACCGAATGTTGGAAGGTAATGTTATATGGGGGCTATACGAAGACGTGGACCTGCATGACCAATTTTACTTTTCAAGTTCCATCCAAATTCCAAATTTTAAACATTTCCGGTGTAAAGTTTGGACACAAATCATTGATATATCGCAAATCTTTAGAGACCTTACCAAAATTCAGACCTATATTCACATTTCTATATAAGTGTGTTTCTTACATAATGGGAACTCATGCTGCCAATTTACAGCAAATTCGGCTTAAAATTGTGAATAAACACCTAAACGGATAGACAGACAGGCGGCCGGGCATTGTTATATCGACATATAATTTATGCTGATCAAGAATATATACACTTTATGGGGTCTAAAATATATATTTCGAGGTGTTACGAAGTGTATGGTCTTCGAGCTTATAACAACTCACCGGGTCGGCTTTGAACACAGCTACTCAGTGGCTTCGGACAATGTTTACAAGTAAACGACTCACCGATGTGCGTTTAGTTACCAGTTGTTTACGAATTACCATCGGTTTGGTAGTGGACTCTCTCTCTCTCTCTCTCTGTGCGACGTTACTCATTACTTGGTGCCCAAGGGTAATGCAGAAGGAAGTACATTTACACTACCTAATAATGGATTATTTGGATTATATTATTTACAGGAACTTTGACCCCGCTAATTGTGATTTATCTCCTATTGCAAACTTTAAAAACGCCAATACACGTGCCGTTGATGTTTACCTCCTCTTTCAAAGTAGGCGAGAAATAGTTCAAAATGTGTAGCATATTCGCTGCTTAATTCAATTGTATCTCTCAAAACTCCCATTCAGCCGGCACAGACTATAATTAACTCCGGAATCAAGTGTACTCATGAATATGACACTTCCACCAATGACACTGAAAAGTCAGACAATGGTACTACCATTGACGCCTGTCTGTCACCAGCCTAACCAAGTGATAAGTAATGCTTGAGTTAAAAGACAACAACAGAAGACCCACATAAATGTTGTTGGAATCACAATGAGCAGCAACAACTGCCACTACCACCTGAGATAGGTGTTGAATGCTGTGACCACAAACACGCATGCGTGCAAATGATGGTGACGGCGCAAATGGTGATGCATCATTGTCAGGCTCAGCCTCGCTAATAGCGGATCATGTTTGGCTAATGACCTTAAAGATGAGATTATTATCGGACTAGCCATGGTTTTGGGATGCTTTACAGATCTTGTTTTGAAGATTAAGCTGTGCGTGAATTGAAATGATTTGTTGTTATTGTCGGTTTCGTTTTTGTTGTTTTTCTTCTTAAATCATATTTATTTCATATTTATTTTATCGAGTACATGACACTTAGAAGAGATATATTTATGTATGTATACAAAATAGAAAACTTTTTAATTGACGTTTTTCGATAGTATTCAATTACTTTTTTTTACAAAAAAACTTAAACTAGATCTTAAGATTTAACTAAACTAATTGTTATGACTTCTTGATGTTTGATATCTTTTCGTTTTTTCTTTTTTTGTTTTGCTAAGTTTCTTCTATTGTGGAGGAACTGGCAAATGATCACCCTGTGGCTGGAATCCATTTTCATCGGCCACATAGCGGAGTGTAATGACATTGCCCTCGGGATCCAAATAACTGTAGGAACCGCTTTGCACCAAAATCATCTCTTCGTGTTCTTCGATAACTTGACCATCTTCGGTTTCCTGGCGGGGCACAAGGATTTTCTTCATGTAACCGATATTTTCGACTTTGATGCCATTGGAGGTTTCGTAGCTGTAATGAGAATAGTAATGAAATTAGGAAATTATATTTATATCTATTAAATATGTATTAATTTCAATTTGAATCAATTATTAAAAAAACAAGATAATTACAATCTCTTGCAAGATACAACTTTTTGCACTTGTCGGTTGGACATGGCATATGATAACCTACAGCACCACAATCAGTTGTAGCCGTAACAAATATGCATTTATATTGGGAAATTGTGTGAAGTAAGTCATATTAACTATGACTATTGTTGTTTCAGTTTCTCAGAGGAAATTTCAAATATTGGACCTCTATTTTGTGTAGACCCCACATAGTGGTACCTCGAGATTTTTGGTATTTTCAATGCAATATCCAAACTAAATGGCTATATTTGGGCTCAGTTTAGTTTGGAAAAAAATTTTAATCAGGAAAAAATATAAATATTGATTCTAGTTTCGACATGACCCTATTTTGTGGAACCGGGCGATTTTGTGTGCGGTTAAAGGTCCTAGCCGGTATCTCCAGCGGAAGGGGTAGTTATTCGATATTTGTAACTTTTTATAGAAATTAGAATTTCAAAATACGAGAAATTGATTTCTTAGATATGAACCTTTCCTTTATGTCTATAATTAAACCATGAATCGTCTTACGAATAAATAACATTTGGAAATCATTGGATTTTATTTTCAAAATGCGTGCGCTTCTTCCATGTCATTGGGTTCAGAGACGAACTTCATTTTTGGGGTACGTGAATAAGCAGAATAACAGATTTTGTCAGAAGCATCTCAAAAGCTACCAATAGATTCAGAACAAGTATAAAAAGCAGATAAGTTCGGCAGGGCTGAACTTTTAATACCCTCCAGCATTTCGAATTAACTTTACGAATTTCAAAAACAGAATTCGAAAACTACCACTCAAATGAAAACCGTCATATGGTTGCTATAAGAAGATGCACATACGATTTTTTTGCCATAATACCGAATACCGAGAGGTACTGTTACATGGGGGCTATACGAAGACGTGAACCTGCATACAAAAATTTTTTTCATAGGCCGTAGTAAGCATTACGAACTTTAAAATCAATTACGAACTTCGCTAAAATGAAGAAAATACCGAATATCGGGAGGTATCATTATATGGGGGCTATACGAAGATCTGGACCTGCATACAATATTTTTTGTCATTGGTTGTAGTACTCATTAGGATCTTCGAGTACGAAATTTTAAACGATTCCGGTGAATAATGTTGCTGAAATCATGAAAAACCCGAATATCTGATTGTAGTACCCTTAACGAACTTCAAATGCGAAATTTTAAATAATTCCGGTTAATAATATCGCTATAACCATGATTTTCATATTCAGATAAGATCTCTGGTCAAGAGAGAGATTTAGATATACCAAGTTTGAAATGAATCGCTTGAAAAAAGTAAAAAAGCGGTAAAGCTGTATCTTTGAATACCCTCCACCATTTGGAACGATTTTGGCAATAAAAAAAAAAAAAAATAAAATCCGTATTCAAATGTGCAACTTGAATAAAAAAATTCGGCGAATAATGTTTCTAAAATCATCCAAATTTCAAATATGGGGAGTTACCGTTATATTGGGGCTATACGAAGACGTGGACCTGTACAGATAATTTCCTGTCATAAGCTGTAGTACCCATTACGAATTTTAAATACCAAATTGGAAACATTTCCGGTGAATAATGTCGCTTAAATCACCAAAATACCGAAAATAGGGAGGTACCATTATATGGGGGCTATACCAAAACGTGGACCTACATCACCTATTCTCAATACCAAAAGTCCTGCATACTTCGTAGTGATTTCGCTCGTAGTGATTTCCACAGACGGATAGACGGACAGACGGACTAAATCGACATAGAATTTTATGCTGATTAAGAATATATATACTCTGTGGGGTCCAAGATTTATATTTCGAGGTGTTACAAACGGAATGACAAACCTATTATACCCTCCATACTATGGTGGAGGTCATAAAAATTAAAATAGTGACCTTTTGAGTGGAGGTATCAGAAGGGTTGGACTGATGTATTCTATTTTCACATCAGATCTTGAGTTAGTATAAATATTGGAATTTTGTGAAGTTTAGAAGGAATCAGATACTTATTTCGCATTTTATGAGGGATATAATTATTCGAAGTTTTGACCCGTTGTGGGACAGGTACCAGAAGGTGTAGACCGATATATCCCATCTTTACACCAGATCTTTTGTAAATAAAAATACTTAGATGTGTGAAATTTGAATAAAATCAGTGCTTATTTACCTTTTCATAAGTTATATAGATATTCGAAAATTTGATCTGTTGTGTGTGTGGGAGGAAGAAGAAGGAGTGCTCCGACATATTTCATCTTCGCAACTGATCTTGTGTTTTGGAAGGAATGCTTATTTCCTATTTTATTAAAAATTGAAAAATTTTATAAAAGAAATATTTTTCATATTTTCATAGAAGAAGAATCCAACCCATGGAATAATTAAACTTACATTGGAAAAAAATTAATTACTTTTGAAAAATGTCGGCTGTACAAAACTATAACTATTTTTAAACATTTTAATTGAAATTTAGAAATTTCATTGCAAATTCAGAAAATGTCTCATTAAATTAAAAAAGTCCATTATATATTAGAACAAGCCATTTGGAATTCAGAAATTTATTTTGATTTAAATTCTATTTAAAATTCAGAAAAATTCAATTGAAATTCGGAAGATTCCAGTTATTATACAGAAATTTTCTAAATATACTATACTTTTTCTTTGGTTTCAAAATTTGCAATTTATGTTCGCTTTACATGTATTCACATTATCTATCGTTCACCACACAAATCCTTTTTTAATTTGGTCCTTCGACCCACTGATCAGTGCAATACATACCTGCTGTTGAAGCTGCCATCTGGATTATTTACATCGACTTGTTTGATAATGGTGGCTGGAGTTGTGGAGGTGGTTACGGCTTCGGCCTGTTGTTCTTGGGCGGGACGGGCCAAGACAATGGCAAACAATAGAGCGGAAACAACAACGGCGGTGAACTTGTACATTTTTAATTAATTTTTATTTATTTATCTAATATTTTGCACTTTATCAAAAATGTTAAATAAATTTAATCCTTTATTGGTTTCAAAAATCACTTGATGTGGGTCTTGGGGTTAATCCTTGTGTTCTCGTTATTTGCACTTAAAATGCGAGTTGACAATGTGTAACTGATGATGTTCTGTTGGCGGACGGCATGTTTTATACTAAACGCACTGAGCGGAAGCCCAAAAACAAAAAAACACAGAGTAACTGAGACCTACAGCGTATGAAGAATCACAAATTGTTGCCACAACAAAAAAGTATACGAAAGCCCCTCAAACCAACAACAACAACGGCTCGCATGAAGTAGAAGAAAGAGTAAAGATTTGTGCTTATGATTCGCTCAAATAGAAGGTAGACAGCCAGACAGACAATCGGTACCTTAATGTGTACACAACACATGTACAATGTACCGATGAAACGTACTCACTTCACACTGGCTCTATCTCGGCCATCAGTCATTCATTCAGTCACAGCGACGAGCAAAAGCAGTCGGCGATCAGTAAGTACAACGACGCCCTCATACCGCCATCGCCGCTGTCGTCACCTTCCCACCCTTTTGCTGCCAAAAGATTATTCATCCAACAAACCATCCATCCAGCCATTCGGCCATTCAAGGGAAGAAGACATGTATGTGTGTGTGTATGTGATGATGGGCGCACTAGATAGCAGCACGCAAAATAAGTTACCAAAGTTTAGCACCAACAACCACAATATTTATTCTCTTGTTACTGATTGGTGGTGGTGTTGTTGTTGTTGTCATCTGGAGTCTAAATTGAGAAAAGTTACCCGAAACATGTGCAAAATTTCAAATTTTTATTATCATTTCATATTGGAGGACAATTTGGCTGGAGTGTGTGGTAAATACATTGTGTTTTTGTTGCAGTTGTCGATCTTGGCCGGTGGCTGTGGTACCGATGGCCCGTTGCTGTTTTTGTCACATTTGGTGATGATGACTCAAAAAACAAAAACACCAACAGTGGAGGCCAGCCTTCACAAGCTATCTTATGCCGCTTCTCTACAGGTGGATTATTTATTATGCCGGTTATGAAAAAGACTCATCTTCGTCATCTCATCTCCGAATTAGGACGTGTCGGTTGCATAAAGGTTGTTGGTGGTTTTTTTCTCTTCTTAGAATTCGTTTGGTTGAAGGATATTTGAGATTGTGTTTCGAGTTTGTTTCTTTTTTTTGTGCAATTTGAATTCGCCACAGAATTGCATGTAATCCACGTTATTTTTCTGGGAACATTAA
Source organism: Musca domestica (assembly GCF_030504385.1). Lineage (NCBI taxonomy): Eukaryota > Metazoa > Arthropoda > Insecta > Diptera > Muscidae > Musca > Musca domestica. The sequence continues at coordinate 6,677,201 of NW_026712115.1, read as the reverse complement.
ATAACAAGATATTTTGAAACTGTTTTTTTAATCATTCTACAATGCAAACAATCTTTCAAAATAATTTGTTTGTGTAGAGAATAAAATACCCGTAATTAATTATTTCTTTGAAATTTTTATGTTTATGAATATTCGATATCTTTCGTATCATCAAATTTTATGTGCTAACAAAGTATTTTTATTCCATTCCCAGAACCTTTATTTCGGCGAATAAGTCTTGGGACTTGTTTTGTTACCAATTAATTCCTTCTTTGCGTAATATAAATTGTACGGATTCTATGTGTAATATTTTTAAACATGACAAATTGATCGTGTTCCGGCGTTCTTCCCATCATTAGATAATGGGCTTCCAAAGAGTTGAGACATTAAGGTCAAAGGGAATTATTTACGAGGTTCATATCTTTCAAACGGTTTTGAATTTTTATTCACTCTCAGAGGCTTTTGCAATTAAGAACAACAACTAATTCATTTATTTCAACCAACTTCATCTTTAAAGTCGAAATAGTCAAGGTCAAATTTCATTTTTAATTAGATCTGAATAAACAACTCTCTTATCGGATTTTGAAGGTCAAAATGGCGAAAAACTCACGTTTTATATTTTTTATGGGGGTTTGGATTATTGATCGCAAAGGAGAAAATGTCCCCTTTCCACACTTTTTTTTGAAATTTTCGGATTAAGATTTCTTGGAATTCCTGCATTTTAGGCATATAGTGTCTTCGGTTATATTTCTCACAACAATACAAGTGTTATTTTGGCAACAATTTTTAATTTTTAAGCGAGTTATCAAAAAAGAAAGAAATCCCTTTAAACGGGATCGTAGCAAGTTAATATATTATTCAAAATCATTAGTCATAAAGTGCCCCAAATACCTTACAACACTATTTGTATTATAAGTTTGATTGGACCTAAAATTATGTAACACCTCGAAAATTGTGGTTTCCCACATAGGAAAGTATATATGGATTTTCCTAATTCGCCGAGCTGAGTCGATCTAGCTATGCATGTCCTTCCGTCCTTCTATCCATGTTAATTTGTAATCACTCTACAGGTCGCAATTATGGCCCGATCTTCACGAAATTTAGAATGAAGGTGGGGCTAGAGCCAAAATAGAAGCCTATTGCAAATAGACCAAAACTGATTTTGCAGTCTCTCTACAGGGTTATAGACCACTCAAAGCGGAAGTTAGCATGGGGCTAGAGCTTAGGGCTGGGCAGAAGCCTTCCAATTTTGATGGTCATCGGGTAATATTTAGTGGGTTAAATTGGCCACAACATTTGTGTTAAATAAAAGTCAAATTTTCCATTAAACCGCGAGTATTTTTAATCCCGACGAAATCACAAATAGACGAATAGGTCAATTCTGACCGTTACTTAGATGCCGATAGTAGGTATATCGGATATATATAGCGAAAGTAGACCAATATTGTTCATCTCCGAGCTAGATCTAACTTTGATAATAATATTACGATGTACCAAGTTTGGACCAAATCGGATGTGCTCCTTGTTATCGTGCGCTCTAGCCAGCCAGGCGGAGTGTCCTGAAACTAATTTGGTCCAAAGTTAGACCCTTTTATTAAGTAACTTTTAGGCATATCAAGTGATATATACCCTCTGTAGCCATGTGGCTCTGGGTATGAACAGCCTTTTTTACCTTTCTCATAATATAACTGGCCAATAGCCAGACTGCGTTGTGAAAAATTCCAAGATAATTTGATAGTAATTGATTTGTGGATCAAAAAAAAAGAGTTTCGGTCGGGTTTAGATCAAACTTTTTAAGGCCATAACATAGCTTTGAACCTATAGTCATCCCAATATTTTGAGATATATTCCGCAACATTTAATATAGAGTTTTGAACATTTAAAGTTGGTTAAATTCTAACCCCATGAATATTTCATTTTTTTTTCATCTGTCATTTCTAAAAATAATTGCTCATCTTTCCTTGCCAAAGATGTCAGATGAAAATGTGCACCTTCGGTTGGCCACCAGAACTCAAGCGCCGGACATGGTGATGATGTCGGCTGCCATAACAGCCGATAGTCGCTCTCCACTCGTATTAATCGACCGTGGCATAAAAATAAATGCCGAATATTATCGCGAAAATATTCTGGAGGATGTATTTAAGCCTTGGGCACGCAAACATTTTGGCCGCAGACCTTGGACATTCCAACAGGACTCAGTACCATTGCACTCAGCACGCGCCACCCAAGACTGGTTACAAAATGAGGTTCCTCGCTTCATTTCCATCGAATTAATATCGTGAGCACCGACGAGAACATCATCGACATACATGCATTTTCTCAAAATATGCCAATTGATGCAAAGCGCGAATAGCTAAGAAGGGCCCAAAATTAACTCCAAAGGTTACCATTTGCAATTCATAATATTGGATTTGGTGTGAAGGGGACTCTCTAAACATAATACGTTGAAAGGGAGTATGCTTTGGGTCGACCAGAATTTGCCTGACCTTCTGAACTTCTTACCGTAGTGGCGCGATAATTCTCTTCACAAAATCTATCTGAAGGAGAGCTAAATTTTCGTTTGGGTGTTTCTTCTAATTTCCAAAAGCGAAGTAATAATTGGTTAAGATTTTCTTTTTCCGGGTAATGCAGCCAAGTATTGAAGACTTACATCGGGAAGGTTCACAGAGGACCTGTCAAGATCCAACGAAATACTGTAGTTTGGGCTTCTATTGAACCTAGAACATTTTAATGGGTACCATGAAGCACGATCTGGGGATATAAATCCACACCTATTAACAAATCTACGTTAGACTATTTTGAAAACCACTGTAATGAAATGAGAAAATGTAAAAATTATGGCTTTTAACTTTGTTGCAGTTTTTTTTATCTCTCCCTGTAATAGAAAAATCCTGGACAGTGTCTTTTTATTTTTGCCTTCTTTACGGTGTGGTTTCAAAATATGGTTAGTTTTTTTTTCGTTTATAACAGTTCAGTTTTATTTTTTTTTTTGATTGTGGTGCTATAAAGTCCTCCAAATATTATACAAACTGAATGAAGAAGTGAGTATACATAAAATTGGCAGCAATGGCGTAGTTCCCAAAGTACTGCAGATTTGTTTGTCTATACTAGTCCCTGGTGAAGATATTATAAGCTCAAAGTGAAATTTTCGTCATAGAGGCAGTATTCGCGATATGTTGTCATAAATGTATTGCATACACATGCCAATATCTTGGTGAAATTGTAGTCAAAGGGTATCACATCTACAGAAACTTTACTATACAATACAGTGTTGAAGGGCATCAAATGGACGGCCACGCCCAACTTGTTAAGCATAAAAATTAAACATCGCAGAACGAAAATATGAAGATAAAAGCCTGGCGACTAAAGTTCTCAATAAGTGTATTAAGAAATTAGAAGGTATTTTTTTTTTTTGATTTGAGGGACAAAATGTTCCTAAAAACTGTTTCTCATTCAATTTGAATGAAAACATGGCATCAAAAAGTTTATCACGTATTGCTGAAATTTTCATTTAGGTGAATATGCTCACCAAAGCCCGTCGTCTCTAAATGGAATTTTCGTTTTATGCGAAATTAATTCTGAGAATTTTTTATTTAAAAATTTGTAGATATGTCAGTGAGTTGTTTTGTATCTACTTATCTACTTCTAGTTCAGATAAATAATTATCCGCCTATTCTCATATGATTGATCCAAAAATGCTTTGGGTTATAATTGTGTCTGTCCGTCCGTCTGTTGAAATCACGATACAGCCCACATTATTTGACGTAGACATTTAGCAGAGCAATTTCAATTGTGTCTAGGATGGTTGGTATTGAAAATGAGATATATCGGTCCACGTTCTGGTACAGTCCCCATATAACGGTACCTCCCGATATTCGGTATTTTGATGATTTATGCCACATTTTTTCACGGATTTGTCTGAAAATTGGTATTTGTAGGTCATAATGGGTTCTAGCCCCTTTGGCGAAACATTGCATGTGTAGGACCACAATTTGGTATAGCCCCCATATAACGGTACCTCCCGATATTCGGCATTTTAATGGTTTTTGCCACATTTCTTTTAATGTTATCTTTACCCTAAGGTGGAGGGTATTAAAAGTTTGGCCCGGCCGAACTTAATGTTTTTTACTTGTTTTTATATCATTTCATATTCGTTGTATTTTCCAGTCAACATCAAAGAACTACGGTGCTAATAAAAATACTTTCAATTTCAATATTTCCCCTTTGGGGTATACAGTTCGCACACTGGAACATGCCGAGAAAATAGATATGAATTTAAAAATCTTATCTGAAATGTTACGCCGAAGCAATTTTTTTGCAAGAATACATCATGACATGCTAATAAATGTTCTCAAATATTTATTTATGATTTGCCATTTCATAATAATTATCATCATTAGTTTGACGTTACGAGTTTGTGTGAATGATTGAAACATATACATGAGCAGCCCAAAGGTATTCAACCAGAACTCGTTGCCTCATGGCAAAATAAATTTCGAATAAGAATCTTCCTCGCATCACAGCAGCCAATTAACACTTCTGACCATTATTAACAATGGATTGGTAGCAGCAACCAAAGATGCTAACTGAATGAAAAAACTTTTTCTTTGTTGGAATATGTGGAATGATTTGCTGCAGAGAACTATAAGATACGATTTTCAATAACAAAACTTTAATTTGATAAACTAATGATAATGAAAATGCATTTAGAGATTAATTTTGGTTTGATTGTAGTTTCAGTCATGTGTTGCGTTAGGGCAAAAAAAGCGTTATAAAATTGCATAACATTGAAAAATCATTAAATATAGTGTACCCGAGAGTATGAGTTTATATGTACTCTGACAAAAAAGGTATGAATTGAAGTGCCAGCTAGTATATATGTATACAGGGTGAGATAAAAAACTGCAACAAAGTCAAACGCCATCATTTTTAATTTTTTTTTTTAAATTTTATAGAATTAAAGCAAACAATGGCGGAAATAGCATCAAATTTCAGAATAAGTTTAGATTTGTTCGAATTGGTCAACTTTGGCACGAAATAGGGCTTTCAAAAGGCCAATGAAAACGTCACACGCTTGTCCTGTTGGAATGTCCAAGGTCTGCGGCCAAAATGTGTGCGTGTCCAAGGCTTTAATACACCCTTCAGAATATTTTCGCGATAATATTTGACATTTATTTTGATGTCACGGTCGATTAATAAGAGCGAAGAGCCACCATTGTGGCGGCCCACACCGTCACCATGGCCGGCGCTTGAGTTCTGGTGGCCAACCGAAGGTGCACATTTTCAGCTGACCTCTTTGGCAAGTAAACACGATCATTTTGTTTGTTTACAAACTGCTGAACAACGAATGTTTTCTCATCGTAGAAAACCAAATTCGGCAGTTCACCACTTTTGACCAAGCGCAGCAACTCTTTAGCTTTTTTGAGTCTATTTTCTTTCTGCTGCGGTGTATTTTCTTACTCTCTTTAGAATTTCAATGGGTTTACCCCGAGCTCATTTTTCAATATTTGCCGAATGGAATATTGTGATATGTTTAGCTCACGAGCCATTTTTCGGGCACTGCGACGAGGGTTTCGATCAAGTCGCTTCTTTACTTTTCGAACCATTTCTGCTGATGTTGCTGTTTTCTTCCGTCCACTTCCTTGACGCCGGGCTACGCTACAAGCAATACGGTAACGAGCAATGGTACGAGACACAAAGGATTTATTCACATTTAAATGCTGGAGTGCTCTACTGATATCCAAGATATCTACTGATATAAAGAAATCACCCTATCACGCTTGAATTACATCACGAATAACTTTTGCACGCTTGTGAACAATACATATAATGAGCTGTCACTGGAATAATTTTAACAGCTGTCGGACGAGTGGCTTAGAAATGACAGTAGTCTGAAGTTGGTTGCAATTTTTTCATCTCACCCTGTATATGGGAGCTATAGCTATATCTGAACCGATTTTCAACAAATTTGATGTTATTGTTTCTAGGATGAATTCATTCGGAATTGCTCAATTGGGCTGATATTAGCCATCTGGTACCCAATAAACCTTATATCTATAAAATATATATATATGGGATCTTCATCCAAATCTGATCCGATTTCGATCAATTTTGACAGAGGCTCCTAAAGTTATATGGTACCAAATATCATTCTTGTAGAGTGTATATTACGCATGTGAGGGACTTAAAACCCCTAATCGGATGAAACATATGTATGGGAGCTATAGCTATATTTGAACCGATTTTCTACAAATTTGAAGTACATATTTCTAGGTTTTCTGAACCGATTTTCTACAAATTTGAAGTACATGTTTCTAGGCGGAATTCGGTTAAATATGTTGAAACACATCCTATTTGGACGAATGATACACATTTGGCGCACAATAAAATTGAAATCGGACGGGGATATATATGGGAGCTATATCTAAATTTGGACCGATCTATATCTAAATTTTGGATCAACATTTTCAATAGGGTTTGTCCTTGGGCCAAACAACTGTTTTGTGGAAATTATCACTTCGATTATGGGCCTATCCCGCTTCCTTCTCCCTGTTACAAACAAATGCACAAAGACATAATACCCTGACCACAGCGTTGTGTGATAAACATTTCTAGTCAATCCGAAACCCCACTTAAGCCTTGTTTTGTTTCTGAAATTTTTTCGGACATGGAGTGTAGGATAGATTTACCAAATGGTTTGGGAAATTCGAACTTTAAACTTCTAAATGGTACAATTTGGTATTATGTTAACGGATAGAAAACCAAGGTTGAAAAGTAAGTTTGATATATAAATGAGGTTTTTGAAATGTGTACTAAGCGTGCGAACTGTACCATATGGTACTAAATTTGGAAAAGTTTAGGGTGAACGGCTGTAGTACCCGTTATGAACTTCAAATACGAAATTCGAAATAATTCCGGTAAATAATGTCGCTAAAATTATCAAAATGCCGAATATCGGGAGGTACCGTTATATGGGGGCTATAAGAAGATCTGAACCTGCATTCATAAATGTTTGCCATAGGCTGTAGTACCGTTGTGTACGTTATTATAATCATTTTTCGGGAACAAAAAAATTATAGAATATTTCAAAATTGAGGTCATCGACAAAAATATGTACTGCAGTATAAAATACAAATAAGAACAAATAAAAAACCCATCAAATAGTACTTAGTAACGAGAAACTACATCTCGAAACTATCTCCTTTCTTATCTTCTGCACACCATCAATTGATCTGAAATGCGGTACACGCTTATTATAAATAAAATTACTCATAAATTGTACTTCGCACAAACATCTTGGGGTACATCATGTTTCTCACCCAAAACGAGGCGTTTGGCATTTCCCACTGCTGTCATTTTGCAAAGATATGATGATAAATTTTCAGACATTTATTTTCGTTTTATTCTGATTCTGCCCTTATTTTTTCGCAATTCCCAAACGAATTTGAATAAAAATCCTATTTGAATGATAGCAAAACAAGTTATAATCCGTTACATTTATAACATCGAAAGAATATTTAGCGTTCGTACACGTACCGAATTCGAAAAAAAAAAAAAAATAAAATTCAATTGAACCGAACATTATATAATTTATGCACGACGATCGCATTTTATTTTTTCGGCACAGTTAAATATTTCACAACTATGATAAGATAAATTCTACCGCCCAATATTGGCGATGTGTGGAACAACCCACTCCCATGCGAGTGCGCATTGTTGCTGTTTGACTTGTGATGAGACCTAATTGAATCGAAAAATTCCGAGCACGTTCTAATAATAGAGGTAATAAAAAATAGTGACGGGATTTTGGTTTTCTGTGACAACTAATTAAAATTTCTTGAGAAATTGTGTACGCTACAGTCGGGTCATTGCCAAAAATTGTTTGTTTGTTATAAAACTATTTATACCCTACAACACTATGTGTTGGGGGTATTATAAGTTTGATTGGGCCAAAAATTATGTAACACCACGAAATATTGGTTTCCCACATAGGAAAGTATATATGGATCTTCCTAGCTCGCCGAGCTGAGTCGATCTAGCCATGTATGTCCGTCCGTCCGTCCGTCCGTCCGTCCGTCCGTCCGTCTGTCCGTCTGTCCGTCTGTCCATGTTAATTGTAATCAATCTGCAGGTCGCAATTATGGTCCAATCTTCACGAAATTTAGAATGGAGGTGGGGTTAGGGTCAGAATAGAACCCTATTTCTTTTGGAGATGATTGCATAATATTTAGGGGTTGAAATGGACTAAAAACTGAAAAAATCCAGATTTTGAAGTTGCTCTACAGGTCGCAATTATAGGCCAATCAGAGCGGAAGTTAGCATGGGGCTAGAGATTAGGGCTGGGTAGAAGCCTTCCAATTTTGATGGTCATCGGGTAATATTTAGTGGGTGAAATAGACCACAACAATTGTGCTAAATAAAAGTCAAATTTTCCAATAAACCGCGAATATTTTTAATCCCGGCGAAATCACAAATAGACGAACAGGTCAATTCTGACCGTTACGTAGATGCCGATAGTAAATATATCGGTTATAAATAGCGAAATATATATAATGTGTATATACAAAGGAAGGGGATGTTAGTTAGAATGCTTATATCTCAAGAATGGCTGGACCGATTTTGACAAATTTTGTCAATTCAGAATGCCCTCTTGGCATAAAAGAAATAAATCTAAAAAAATCGCGTAAAAAGATGCCAATAATGGTGTTAATATAGATTTTGTAGTATTCTGTGACATTTTTTTCATATTTTTCATATTTTTTATCGCATACGATTTTTTTTTGTATTTGACTTATAATATTGAAGAGTATATTTTGTAATATTTTTCAGCTTACAACACAGGTTGGGGTTATTATTATTATATACAGATTGCAATTATCGTCCGATCCTCACGAAAATTTTCACGAGGGTAGGGTTAGGCTCACTAGGGTTAGGCCTATTGTTTTCAAAGATGCCCGCAATATATTTAGGGGTTGAAATGGACCAACAACTAAAAAAGTTTCTGGTTTTGCAGCCGTTATAAAGGTCATAAATAGAAACCAAGCCAAGACGATATCTTCTGAAATACATAAAAGGCGAACTTCTGGCTTTTTTATGCTGATTTCGTTGACGAATAGAGCCAAATATTGTAGATAAGCAAATCATATAGATGAGTCTAAATTTGGAGATACAGATGGGCCTTTTGCTTTTGGAGATGATCGCAAAATAGTAAGGGGTTCAATGAACCAAAAACAGAAAAAAGTTCCTCATCACACCATTTAAGCCAATCGACACTCCTGAGAAGAGAGTTAAGGACAGAGAAGAAGTCTAGCATTCTGGATGACCATTGGATTATATTTAGCTGTAAGATGGATTAAAACAACTAAAACCAGTAAGGAAAGCTCAAAAGTCGGGCGGGGCCGACTTTATGATACCCTACACCACTATGCATATTAAGTAGAGCTCTCGTAAAAGGGTTTATACAGGGCATTTCAGAGCTCTATGAGATATTTGGTACAAAATCAAAATCTATCTAATTCTATCGTGCATTTTACGAACTATAACTATCTGTGAACCTGGTTTCTCCAAATTTGACGTATTAGCTTCTAGACTGAATTCGGTCTTATGTACGAAAATTCAGGTGATTTGGTGATCTGAACCGATTTCGATAAAATTTAAAACAGCTATTCATGTGCTTCATCTAATACCTGGTACCAAATATCACGGTTGTGGAGTGAATATTACGAATGTAAAGGTCTAAAACACTAAATCAGATGAAACATATATATGGTTGCTATATCTAAATCTGAACCGATTTTCACTAAATTTGATATACTTGCTTCTAGGCTGAATTTGGTCCGATGTACTAAAATTCAGTCCATTTGGACTTATATCGGCCATTTGGTGCACAATTAACCCGAAATCGGATGAAGATATATATGGGAGCTATATCCAAATCTGAACCGATTTCGATAAAATTACAAACAGCTATTTCTGGGCTGTATCTTATATCTGGTACCAAATATCATTCTTGTGGAGTGCATATTACGAATGTGAGAGGCTTAAACACCAAATCGGATAAAACATGTATATGGGAGCTATAGCTGTCTCTGAACCGATTTTCTCCAAATTTGTTGTATTTGCTTTAAGGCTAATCTCGGTCACATATGCCAAAATTCGGGCCATTTGGGCTGATATTGGCCATTTGGTGGTCAATTAACCCGAAATCGGATGAATATATATATGGGAGCTATATCCAAATCTGAACCGATTTCGATAAAATTTAAAACAGCTATTTCTGTGCTCCATCTAATACCTGGTACCAAATATCACGGTTGTGGAGTGCATAGTAGGAATGTGAGGGACTTCAAGATCAAATCGGATGAAAGATATATATGGGAGCTATAGCTATATCTGAACCGATTTTCTCCAAATTTGATATACTTGCTTCTAGGCCGAACTCGGTTGGGTGTGCCAAAATTCAGGTAATTTGGACTGATAGTGGACATTTGGTGCACATTTAACCCGAAATCGGATGAAGATATATATGGGAGCTATAGCTGTTTCTGAACCGATTTTCTCCAAATTTGTTGTATTTGCTTTAAGGCTAATCTCGGTCACATGTGCCAAAATTCGGGCCATTTGGGCTGATATTGGTCATTTGGTGGTCAATTAACCCGAAATCGGATGAAGATATATATGGGAGCTATATCCAAATCTGAACCGATTTCAATAAAATTTAAAACAGCTATTTCTGTGCTCCATCTAATACCTGGTACCAAATATCACGGTTGTGGAGTGCATAGTAGGAATGTGAGGAACTTAAAGATCAAATCGGATGAAAGATATATATGGGAGCTATAGCTATATCTGAACCGATTTTCTCCAAATTTGATATACTTGCTTCTAGGCCGAACTCGGTTGGGTGTGCCAAAATTCAGGTAATTTGGACTGATAGTGGATATTTGGTGCACATTTAACCCGAAATCGGATGAAGATATATATGGGAGCTATATCTAAATTTGATCCGATTCTCACCAATTTCAATAGGGTTCGTCCTTGGGCCAAAAAAATATTGTTTGGAAAATTTCATCTCAATCGGATAATAATTGCGACCTGCATTTTGTTCACAAGAATACATGGACAGACGGACGGACGGACGGACGGACGGACGGACGGACGGACGGACGGACGGACGGACGGACAGACGGACGGACATGCATAAATCGACTCAGAAAGTGATTCTATGAAGGTTCTCAAAAGTAACTATGGGTCTATCTCGTTTCCTTCTCCATGTTACAAACAAATGCACAAAGACATAATACCCTTACCACTATGTGGTGTAGGGTATAAAAACACGACGGAGTGCGTAAATATTGGGCAAATGTCCCTGGTCAAATTTCTAAGGGTTATATCTGGGCAGTGCTCCGTGACACAATTTCAAAAGCGAAAGGGATTTGGACATAATGGAGCTTCTAATATATTGTAGTGTTGTAGGGTATCACATGGTCGGCCCCGCACGACTATAGCCTTTGCTTACTTTTCGAACCATTTACCAGTATCACGGTAACGAGCGATGGTACGAGACACAAATGATAGACACTTGTAGTTTTCCAGCCAAATATAAAGAACTCACACTATCACGCTTGAATTCCATCACGAATAACTTTTTTCTGGAAAATTCTCACCAAAATGCTTTTGTACACTTGTTTTTAAATCATTATGTTAGTAAATGTTCCAATAGAAAAGAAATTAAATGATGATTGTAGCTCAACTGATAATTTTTTAACCGATCCGGTGAATAGTTATATAGGAAAGCGTCGGTTTGTTTTGCTATTGATCTGTATCTGATAGAGCGAACGAAAAATGTGGCAAAAAACCAATACCGGAAGGTACGATGGGCAAAATACGACTTTTTAGGCAATTTTCTATCATACCCATTGCGAACTCCAAATTGATAATTTGACATAAACAGTCGAAAAGTGTGACAAAATAATTCCGTTGAACAATGTGGCTAAAACGGCTATATGAAGCCGTGAACTTTTATAGAAAATGTTTCTGTAACCACTGCGAAATAAACTAAAACCAATAAGGAAAGGTCAATAATCGGGCGGGCCGGTTATGTGATATCCTACACCACTATGCGCGCTTACTAGAGCTCCCGTAACAAAAAAGTTTATATTGGGAATTTACCTCTAGTGCCAAATAAAATTGCTGTATAGTGCAAGGTATGACTTCGATGAGAATTTTATTAAAAAAATAGCACGACCAGTCCGAGTTGCAGGCCTGTACTTTTAGAATTTATTGCATATTTTTAAAGCATAACAAGTAAAAAGCTGTGAATACTCTCCACTAATAAAATTTAAAAACTCTGTTAAAATCTTATAAATACCCAATGTAGCTGTTATATTAGGGTCTATACGACGACATGGACCTGCATAGGTAACATTTGTCATTGGCCATTACAATATTCAAATGCGAAACTAAAAAAATCGTTAATAATGAAGCTATAATCATCAAAATAGCGAATATCGGGAGGTACCGTTATATGAGGGCTATACGAATACGTGGACCTGCACAGACAATTTTCTGTCTTAGGCTGTAGTATCCATTAAGAACTTCAAATACAAAATTTGAAACAATTCCGGTGAATAATGTCGCCAAAATCATTAAATACCGAATATCGGGGGGTACCGTTATATGGGGCCTATACGAAGTTGTGGACCTACATAGCTCCTTTTCTGCCTTAGACTGAAGCATCCAATACGAACTTCAAAGAATAAATTTGAAACATTTCCGGTGAATAATGTCGCTTAAATAACCAAAATACCGAAAAAGCGAGGTACCATAATATGGGGCCTATACCAAAACGAGGACCAACATGACCCATTTTCAATACCAAAAGTCCTGCAGACATAATACACATTTGAATAAAGTTCTATCAACTTACTTCATTTCGTTCGGAAGCTAGAGTAATTTCCAAAGATTGACATAGAATATATATATATATATATATATATATATATATATATATATATATATATATATATATATATATATATATATATATATATATATATATATATATATATATATATATATATATATATATATATATATATATATATATATATATATATATATATATATATATATATATATATATATATATATATATATATATATATATATATATATATATATATATATATATATATATATATATATATATATATATATATATATATATATATATATATATATATATATATATATATATATATATATATATATATATATATATATATATATATATATATATATATATATATTCTATGTCAATTTTTGGAAATTACTCTAGCTTCCGAACGAAATGAAGTAAGTTGATAGAACTTTATTCAAATGTATATTATGTCTGCAGGACTTTTGGTATTGAAAATGGGTCATGTTGGTCCTCGTTTTGGTATAGGCCCCATATTATGGTACCTCGTTGGAAATACAAAATTCCAAATTAAAGCTCATTTAAATTAAAAATTTTGCTAAGCGAAATATACATCTTAGACCCCACAAAGTATATATATATATTCTTAATGCGCATGAAATTTAGCGATGTCCGCCCGTCTGTCCGTCTGTGGAAATCATTCTAGCTTCTAAAAGAATTGAAGCAGATTGATAACGTTTCATTCAAATGTATATTTTTTTCTGCAGGACTTCTGGTATTGAAAATGGGCCATGTATGTCCACGTTTTGGTATAGCCCCCATATAACGGTACCTCCCGATGTTCGGTACTTTGTTCATTTTAGCTATATTATTTACCGAAATTCATTCAAATTTGGTATTTGAAATTCGTAATAGATACTACAGCATAAGACAGAAAATTGTCGGTGCAGGTTTCATATTATGGTACCCCCCGGTATTCGGTGTTTTGATGATTTTAGCGACATTATTTACCAGAATTGTTTCAAATTTGGTATTTGAAGTTCGTAATATACTACAGCATAAGACAGACAATGGGCCATGTAGGTCCACGAATTTTTTTTTTTTTTTTTGAAAATTGCCAAATTTGTGCCAAATGCTGGAGGGTACACAGCATGTTTTTCCTATTACCGTAAGATGGGAATTATTTTTTTTTTCATTTTCATTGTGCGTTGGAGGCCCCATAAATCTATATATTTCATCATATTATAATTCAATGACGATTAAACAACTGTTGGGTTGTGCTACTTTCTAATTCTTTCATGTTTTTGACTAAATGAGTCCCAGTTTGTCATATACAGGGTGAGATGAAAAAACTGCAACAAACTTCAGACTGCTGTCATTACTAAGCCACACGTCCGACAGCTGTTAAAATTATTCCAGTGACAACTCATTATATTGTTTACAAGCGTACAAAAGCATTTTGGTGAGAATTTTCCAGAAAAAAGTTATTCGTGATGGAATTCAAACGTGATAGTGTGATTTCTTTGTATTTGGCTAGAAAACCACAAGTGGCTATCGTTAGAGCACTCCAGCATTCATTCTGAATAAATCTTTTGTGTCTCGTACCATCGCTCGTTACCGTGATACTGGTAGCGTAGCCCGACGTCAAGGAAGTGGACGCAAGAAAACAGCAACATCAGCAGAAATGATTCGAAAAATAAAGAAGCGACTTGTTCGAAACCCACGTCGTAGTGACCGAAAAATGGCTCTGAGCTGAACATATCACAATGGTGGAGGGTATTAAACGTTTTATTGTTTTATCTCACCCTGTATACTGTGTTTACAAAAAAATGAACAACGGACGTACAAACGTCTGTGTCTCATTATTTCAATCTGATAGAGCCAATTCGGTGAACATTTTATTTCACGTACGGGACCGGTGAATTTGCCTCCAAGATCGTTCGATTCAACAAGTTTACACTATTTAATGTGGGTCTATATTAAAGCACATATAAATATACAGAGGAGATCGCTCCAAGGATGAAATCTATTGAAATTGGTGATAATCGGATCAGATTTAGATATATCTCCCGATTTGGTGTATAAGTCCCTCACGTGGGTATGAAGCACTTCCCAACAGTGATATTTGGTACCAGATATGAAATACAGCCCAGAAATACCTTTGCAAAATTTTATCAAGATCGGTTCAGATTTAGATATATAGCTCCAACCGATATCGGGTTATTTGTGCACAAAATGGCCAATATAAGTCCAAATGACCTGCATTTTCGTACATAACATCGAATTTAGTCTTGAAGCAAGCTCAAACAAATCGGTTCAGATATAGCTATAGCTTCAATATATATGTTTCATCCGAATTGGGGTTTTAAGTCCCTCACATGCGTTATGTACACTCCACATGAATGATATTTGGTACCGGACATCAGATACTGCTCGAAAATACCTCTGTCAAATTTTGTCAAGATATATATATATATATATATATATATATATATATATATATATATATATATATATATATTTATATATATATATATAAATATATATGTATATATATATATATACATACATATATATATATATATATATATATATATATATATATATATATATATATATATATATATATATATATATATATATATATATATATATATATATATATATATATATATATATATATATATATATATCTTGACAAAATTTGACAGAGGTATGGAAGGAGGGCAAAATAATTTCTAAATAGTCAAAGTTAATTACGCTTTTACACCCATTACCATAGCACCTCAAATTGCGCATTAGAGTCCCCAAAAAGTCTATGTTCTTGTTCATGGTAAAATTCAATAACGATTAAACAATACACGCGTTGTTATCCGCCAATCGGTAAACATCACTATAGATCGGCGGGCCTGGGGACTATATGGTGACTGTACCAAAATATTTACGTATGTTGACATTTTTCTGTAAGATGGTTCTCTACTCACAAAGTAGCCTAAATACAGCAAATAATGGCCAAATCACTTGAAAAACGTGGCCAAGACCACGGTCACAGCTGTCAGGTCAGGGATACATTTATATAAGGGTTATACCAAAACGTGGCCCAACCAATATTCTCTTGGGGGTTACAAATTCAATAGAAAACAACATTTTTTTTCTGACCACCAATTAGATGTGAAAGTGGACTTGGGAATACGCCAATGTGGGGACTTTACTTAAATAAATTCCTATGTGGCAATTATCTGTATGATGGTTCCCTACCCCAGAGTAGCATAAATACAACCTTTAGCCAAGTCAATTAATGAATGTGGTCAAGACCAAAATGGGCCCTACTCTGAAAATTTCAAACTTTATGCGAAGAGGTTCTCTACCTCCTTAGAAACAAAAATGCCAAATAATGGCTAAAATATTAAAAAAGTGACCAAGACACCAAAAATAGCTTAAATCATACGATGGTCATATAAATATGAAATCGGGTTGTCCCTTATCCGTGAGTTATGATCGATATCATGACCTATCTTGAATGTTTGGGAAGAATTTCTGGAAGGATAGAAATCTTTATCTTACTAAAAGTCCCATTCGCTCTACTATTTTCCACCCTTTATATTTGGTATTTTTCTGATTGTACATTGGACGGATTATTGTGACAGGAAAGAAGTAGTTCCACGCTTTGAAATGATCCCCATTAGGCTTTTTCAGCAATTTTTGTTTGTTCAAATGTGTTCGCATCTTCCAGCTGAACCACGATGTCGGCCCTGGAGTTGAAAGGTAGATGTCAGTTGACATCGTATTTCCTACTTATTTCATTTTTTGGTGAAAATTTGTATATAGTGAAAAATTATTCTTTATTTTGTTCGCAAAAAAATTACTGAATTCAATTAGATAATACAAATTGAAAAAAAATTGACAAAAGAAGAATCTTCAACTTGTTCGCTGATTTTTTTACAGCAAATGTTTGGATATTATCCTTTTCGGAGAGTAGAAAATTCCGAATTTGTTTGAATCGTTAAAATCAGTCCAGCGGTTCTTAAGTTATAAGCGTAGTAACTAACACAACTTTCTTTTATATATA
Organism: Musca domestica; assembly: GCF_030504385.1. Taxonomy (NCBI): domain Eukaryota; kingdom Metazoa; phylum Arthropoda; class Insecta; order Diptera; family Muscidae; genus Musca; species Musca domestica. Next base: position 6,660,234 of record NW_026712115.1, on the reverse strand, counting down.
TATATATATCTTTATCCGATATCAGATAGGTTTTTGCTATAGAAAACATTGCACATTGAAAACATTGCACATATATATATATATATATATATATATATATATATATATATATATATATATATATATATATATATATATATATATATATATATATATATATATATATATATATATATATATATATATATATATATACATATATATATATATATATATATATATATATTCTATGTCAATCTTTGGAAATTACTCTAGCTTCCGAACGAAATGAAGTAAGTTGATAGAACTTTATTCAAATGTATATTATGTCTGCAGGACTTTTGGTATTGAAAATGGGTCATGTTGGTCCTCGTTTTGGTATAGGCCCCATATTATGGTACCTCGTTGGAAATACAAAATTCCAAATTAAAGCTCATTTAAATTAAAAATTTTGCTAAGCGAAATATACATCTTAGACCCCACAAAGTATATATATATTCTTAATGCGCATGAAATTTAGCGATGTCCGCCCGTCTGTCCGTCTGTGGAAATCATTCTAGCTTCTAAAAGAATTGAAGCAGATTGATAACGTTTCATTCAAATGTATATTTTTTTCTGCAGGACTTCTGGTATTGAAAATGGGCCATGTATGTCCACGTTTTGGTATAGCCCCCATATAACGGTACCTCCCGATGTTCGGTACTTTGTTCATTTTAGCTATATTATTTACCGAAATTCATTCAAATTTGGTATTTGAAATTCGTAATAGATACTACAGCATAAGACAGAAAATTGTCGGTGCAGGTTTCATATTATGGTACCCCCCGGTATTCGGTGTTTTGATGATTTTAGCGACATTATTTACCAGAATTGTTTCAAATTTGGTATTTGAAGTTCGTAATATACTACAGCATAAGACAGACAATGGGCCATGTAGGTCCACGAATTTTTTTTTTTTTTTTTGAAAATTGCCAAATTTGTGCCAAATGCTGGAGGGTACACAGCATGTTTTTCCTATTACCGTAAGATGGGAATTATTTTTTTTTTCATTTTCATTGTGCGTTGGAGGCCCCATAAAATCTATATATTTCATCATATTATAATTCAATGACGATTAAACAACTGTTGGGTTGTGCTACTTTCTAATTCTTTCATGTTTTTGACTAAATGAGTCCCAGTTTGTCATATACAGGGTGAGATGAAAAAACTGCAACAAACTTCAGACTGCTGTCATTACTAAGCCACACGTCCGACAGCTGTTAAAATTATTCCAGTGACAACTCATTATATTGTTTACAAGCGTACAAAAGCATTTTGGTGAGAATTTTCCAGAAAAAAGTTATTCGTGATGGAATTCAAACGTGATAGTGTGATTTCTTTGTATTTGGCTAGAAAACCACAAGTGGCTATCGTTAGAGCACTCCAGCATTCATTCTGAATAAATCTTTTGTGTCTCGTACCATCGCTCGTTACCGTGATACTGGTAGCGTAGCCCGACGTCAAGGAAGTGGACGCAAGAAAACAGCAACATCAGCAGAAATGATTCGAAAAATAAAGAAGCGACTTGTTCGAAACCCACGTCGTAGTGACCGAAAAATGGCTCTGAGCTGAACATATCACAATGGTGGAGGGTATTAAACGTTTTATTGTTTTATCTCACCCTGTATACTGTGTTTACAAAAAAATGAACAACGGACGTACAAACGTCTGTGTCTCATTATTTCAATCTGATAGAGCCAATTCGGTGAACATTTTATTTCACGTACGGGACCGGTGAATTTGCCTCCAAGATCGTTCGATTCAACAAGTTTACACTATTTAATGTGGGTCTATATTAAAGCACATATAAATATACAGAGGAGATCGCTCCAAGGATGAAATCTATTGAAATTGGTGATAATCGGATCAGATTTAGATATATCTCCCGATTTGGTGTATAAGTCCCTCACGTGGGTATGAAGCACTTCCCAACAGTGATATTTGGTACCAGATATGAAATACAGCCCAGAAATACCTTTGCAAAATTTTATCAAGATCGGTTCAGATTTAGATATATAGCTCCAACCGATATCGGGTTATTTGTGCACAAAATGGCCAATATAAGTCCAAATGACCTGCATTTTCGTACATAACATCGAATTTAGTCTTGAAGCAAGCTCAAACAAATCGGTTCAGATATAGCTATAGCTTCAATATATATGTTTCATCCGAATTGGGGTTTTAAGTCCCTCACATGCGTTATGTACACTCCACATGAATGATATTTGGTACCGGACATCAGATACTGCTCGAAAATACCTCTGTCAAATTTTGTCAAGATATATATATATATATATATATATATATATATATATATATATATATATATATATTATATATATATATATAATATATATATATTATATATATATATATATATAATATATATATATATATATATATATATATATATATATATATATATATATATATATATATATATATATATATATCTTGACAAAATTTGACAGAGGTATGGAAGGAGGGCAAAATAATTTCTAAATAGTCAAAGTTAATTACGCTTTTACACCCATTACCATAGCACCTCAAATTGCGCATTAGAGTCCCCAAAAAGTCTATGTTCTTGTTCATGGTAAAATTCAATAACGATTAAACAATACACGCGTTGTTATCCGCCAATCGGTAAACATCACTATAGATCGGCGGGCCTGGGGACTATATGGTGACTGTACCAAAATATTTACGTATGTTGACATTTTTCTGTAAGATGGTTCTCTACTCACAAAGTAGCCTAAATACAGCAAATAATGGCCAAATCACTTGAAAAACGTGGCCAAGACCACGGTCACAGCTGTCAGGTCAGGGATACATTTATATAAGGGTTATACCAAAACGTGGCCCAACCAATATTCTCTTGGGGGTTACAAATTCAATAGAAAACAACATTTTTTTTCTGACCACCAATTAGATGTGAAAGTGGACTTGGGAATACGCCAATGTGGGGACTTTACTTAAATAAATTCCTATGTGGCAATTATCTGTATGATGGTTCCCTACCCCAGAGTAGCATAAATACAACCTTTAGCCAAGTCAATTAATGAATGTGGTCAAGACCAAAATGGGCCCTACTCTGAAAATTTCAAACTTTATGCGAAGAGGTTCTCTACCTCCTTAGAAACAACCAGTAAGGAAAGCTCAAAAGTCGGGCGGGGCCGACTTTATGATACCCTACACCACTATGCATATTAAGTAGAGCTCTCGTAAAAGGGTTTATACAGGGCATTTCAGAGCTCTATGAGATATTTGGTACAAAATCAAAATCTATCTAATTCTATCGTGCATTTTACGAACTATAACTATCTGTGAACCTGGTTTCTCCAAATTTGACGTATTAGCTTCTAGACTGAATTCGGTCTTATGTACGAAAATTCAGGTGATTTGGTGATCTGAACCGATTTCGATAAAATTTAAAACAGCTATTCATGTGCTTCATCTAATACCTGGTACCAAATATCACGGTTGTGGAGTGAATATTACGAATGTAAAGGTCTAAAACACTAAATCAGATGAAACATATATATGGTTGCTATATCTAAATCTGAACCGATTTTCACTAAATTTGATATACTTGCTTCTAGGCTGAATTTGGTCCGATGTACTAAAATTCAGTCCATTTGGACTTATATCGGCCATTTGGTGCACAATTAACCCGAAATCGGATGAAGATATATATGGGAGCTATATCCAAATCTGAACCGATTTCGATAAAATTACAAACAGCTATTTCTGGGCTGTATCTTATATCTGGTACCAAATATCATTCTTGTGGAGTGCATATTACGAATGTGAGAGGCTTAAACACCAAATCGGATAAAACATGTATATGGGAGCTATAGCTGTCTCTGAACCGATTTTCTCCAAATTTGTTGTATTTGCTTTAAGGCTAATCTCGGTCACATATGCCAAAATTCGGGCCATTTGGGCTGATATTGGCCATTTGGTGGTCAATTAACCCGAAATCGGATGAATATATATATGGGAGCTATATCCAAATCTGAACCGATTTCGATAAAATTTAAAACAGCTATTTCTGTGCTCCATCTAATACCTGGTACCAAATATCACGGTTGTGGAGTGCATAGTAGGAATGTGAGGGACTTCAAGATCAAATCGGATGAAAGATATATATGGGAGCTATAGCTATATCTGAACCGATTTTCTCCAAATTTGATATACTTGCTTCTAGGCCGAACTCGGTTGGGTGTGCCAAAATTCAGGTAATTTGGACTGATAGTGGACATTTGGTGCACATTTAACCCGAAATCGGATGAAGATATATATGGGAGCTATAGCTGTTTCTGAACCGATTTTCTCCAAATTTGTTGTATTTGCTTTAAGGCTAATCTCGGTCACATGTGCCAAAATTCGGGCCATTTGGGCTGATATTGGTCATTTGGTGGTCAATTAACCCGAAATCGGATGAAGATATATATGGGAGCTATATCCAAATCTGAACCGATTTCAATAAAATTTAAAACAGCTATTTCTGTGCTCCATCTAATACCTGGTACCAAATATCACGGTTGTGGAGTGCATAGTAGGAATGTGAGGAACTTAAAGATCAAATCGGATGAAAGATATATATGGGAGCTATAGCTATATCTGAACCGATTTTCTCCAAATTTGATATACTTGCTTCTAGGCCGAACTCGGTTGGGTGTGCCAAAATTCAGGTAATTTGGACTGATAGTGGATATTTGGTGCACATTTAACCCGAAATCGGATGAAGATATATATGGGAGCTATATCTAAATTTGATCCGATTCTCACCAATTTCAATAGGGTTCGTCCTTGGGCCAAAAAAATATTGTTTGGAAAATTTCATCTCAATCGGATAATAATTGCGACCTGCATTTTGTTCACAAGAATACATGGACAGACGGACGGACGGACGGACGGACGGACGGACGGACGGACGGACGGACGGACGGACGGACAGACGGACGGACATGCATAAATCGACTCAGAAAGTGATTCTATGAAGGTTCTCAAAAGTAACTATGGGTCTATCTCGTTTCCTTCTCCATGTTACAAACAAATGCACAAAGACATAATACCCTTACCACTATGTGGTGTAGGGTATAAAAATGCCAAATAATGGCTAAAATATTAAAAAAGTGACCAAGACACCAAAAATAGCTTAAATCATACGATGGTCATATAAATATGAAATCGGGTTGTCCCTTATCCGTGAGTTATGATCGATATCATGACCTATCTTGAATGTTTGGGAAGAATTTCTGGAAGGATAGAAATCTTTATCTTACTAAAAGTCCCATTCGCTCTACTATTTTCCACCCTTTATATTTGGTATTTTTCTGATTGTACATTGGACGGATTATTGTGACAGGAAAGAAGTAGTTCCACGCTTTGAAATGATCCCCATTAGGCTTTTTCAGCAATTTTTGTTTGTTCAAATGTGTTCGCATCTTCCAGCTGAACCACGATGTCGGCCCTGGAGTTGAAAGGTAGATGTCAGTTGACATCGTATTTCCTACTTATTTCATTTTTTGGTGAAAATTTGTATATAGTGAAAAATTATTCTTTATTTTGTTCGCAAAAAAATTACTGAATTCAATTAGATAATACAAATTGAAAAAAATTGACAAAAGAAGAATCTTCAACTTGTTCGCTGATTTTTTTACAGCAAATGTTTGGATATTATCCTTTTCGGAGAGTAGAAAATTCCGAATTTGTTTGAATCGTTAAAATCAGTCCAGCGGTTCTTAAGTTATAAGCGTAGTAACTAACACAACTTTCTTTTATATATATATATATATCTTTATCCGATATCAGATAGGTTTTTGCTATAGAAAACATTGCACATTGAGTTTTGGCACCCATATAACGGGTTCTACTGATTAGGGGCATCCGAAAGTCTTGGACCCAATTTCCAAACAAATCAGATGTAATTTGAGTATTCATTGGATAATTAACTCCGGATCAAATAGATTTTGGCTATAGAAAACAGTGCACATTGAGTTTTGGCAACTGGTTCTACTGATTAGGGACATCCGAAGGTCTTGGTCCCGATTTCCAAACAAACCAGATTTAATTTGATACTTCGAGTTCCCATTGGATAAGTAACTCCGGATCGGATATAATTCCCATTGCAATTATGAGGATTATGTACTCTTTTTGGTCATAACACCCACAATAAAGAGTATGGGGAGTATGACAGTTTGCTGAGTTTAGGGCTATCCTTGGATTGACCAGAAATGCTTATTATGGGTAAGTATTTTTAACCTGATTACAACAAAGTATTTTCTTTTTCGTGGGTGAAATACCCGGTTAACTGGTTATTCGACCCAAAAGTTCGGATTCATAATCCGGGCTTTATCCGCAACTGCAACTGATATATACAGACTGTCACAACCCTACAAAACATTTTCAATGTTGGTATTTTTGACTTTTTGGAACCTTCTCTACTCTCAAAAAATTTTCATCTATTTAACGGAACTTTCAAATTTTACGGATTTTAAGGAAATCCGATTTAGCCAGGTCCCATATAACAGTGCCTCCTGCTTTTTGAAATTTTGAAACCTTCTGTACTCTCAAAAAATTTTCATCTATTTAACGGAACTTTCAAATTTTACGGATTTTAAGGAAATCTGATGTAGCCATAAATGAAGCTTTTTACATGGTGGAAGTTATAAAAAGTAAGGTAATGCCAAGTCGACTATTGCCTCATATTCAATTGCATTTTATTTCTTCTTTTAATTATTTTCTCAATTTCTATAGAACAAATAACGGTGAAGAAAAAAGTGAAATAAAATAATAACTTAATACAGCGAATGATATCAAATTATGACGCGAATAACAAATTCATTCAAATGCCAACAGAAACAATGGACACACAAATACAAATTTTTAAACAAAAAATAAGAAACTATTAATGAAGATTTTACGATATGGTCTATTGGCGAGAAGAGACAAGAGCTGCCGGCAGGTGAATAAACTTTTCATTCTTGAGCATAGTTCTTCTTCGGCTCATTCTTGCATAAAGCGTAACATGGGCGATTTCTTTTGTTTTTAAGCGAACAGCCAACTAGCCAACCAACCAACCCACTAACCGGCTAAGCAACCGGCCAACCATCGCAACCACGTTATGACAAATAATTCCGAATAAATTTGAAATATTTTAATAATGTTTTTCATTCTTTGTTTATTATCAGTCGAATAATTCTATAGATGTGCTTAGTTATGTATGTAAATATATGTGTGGGATTTATATGCTATGCATTGGTGTGTATGTATGGTTGTGCGTATGATTTTCACCCTAACAGCAATACTATTTTTATTTATTTCGTATAACGCTTTAGATCACATTTCCTCTTTTTGTTTTTGTTATTGACTAAAAAAATACATATTGGGATCCGGTTTTTAACGATGTTTCTTTTGATCATTTTCTGGATTATAGGGATGTTCTTCCAAATATTTTAAGGTTTTCAATACTGATTCTGGAATTGGTGGTGGTGTGGGTAAGTGAGCGCCAACGGGGCGATAGCCATTCTCATCGGCGGTATAGGAAATGGAATATTCCTCACCATCATCGGAAACGAATGCAAATCTTCCCTGGATTGCTTCACCCTCGTGGCTGTCATCAACGTGTTTCAAAATGCCATCTTGTGTTGCCTTCGAACCATCTCCCAACTCGTAGCTGCAATTAAGTAGAAATGAATAGAAATATATTAGAAAATTATAATGTTGAAATATATATAGAGAGTAGGTATTTAACGAAATTAGTAGACTTGCTAATGATAGTTGTTTGGGTCAATTAAGAAATCGATTTATATATATTTGGATTTTTTGTTTTCATTGTTAAAAACTGGAACCGAATATCCAGTTTGTGGTTATGGTCATTACCAAATTTGTATTTCAATTTTTTTGTTATCTAACATTTTAAAAATGTTATGGTTCCAGTGCTAGAGCAACCCGAGTCTCATATATGAAGGGCTCACAGCTATACCGAACTAAGTCATAAAAACATAATTCCAAGATATTTAGAGGTAAAGTAAATGTACTGCAATTAATTTCTGGAAGCAATATTTTAGTCTACCAAAAGAAAATGTAAAAGTCTATATTCAAAATTAACTAATGATATAAAGTTAAAAGAAAAATAATTTAAATATATTACTAAAAAAATATTCAAAAACAAAAAACCTGCTTTGGTTCGTTATTACTCTGAATAAAATTTGAAGGTTTTACAGCTAAAGCGAACCAAGTCAAATTGTTCATTTTATTACTAAATATAGTTGATGTTCCGCTTGTAATAAGCAACTGATGTTGATAGCTTTGGAAAAGGCAATGCTATTTGAATGTCGAAAGTACAGAAATAGTGCTCATCAGATGGCACTTCTGTATTCAGTGAGTCTCGAGCTAGCTGTGCTGCTTTTAAGTGAAGTTCCTTTTGCCAAATTAAATTTGTATTTTCGTCTTCATCGAATTTTATTTTCATGTTAAGTTCATCACATATTCGAAAGTTATCCTTATTCGGTCAGTGCTTCAGTGGTCCATTCCAACAAGTACCTCCCCCACAAAGGGTAAAAATTTTGAATAATTATAACTCTTATAAAATGTGATGAAAATTTCCGATTGTGTTCAAATTACACAGATCAGAATATTTTTATTAACCCACGCTCTGCTGTGAATATGGAATATATCGCTCCACTACCTCTGGTATCATCCCCACAAAGGGTCAACATTTTGAATATCCATGAAGCTCATAAGACGCGATATTATTCGATTTCATTCAGATTGGGTACATTTAAAAATTTCCTTCAACACAAGATCTGTTATAAAGATGGTAGAGATCGGACCATTTCTTCTGGTACCTTCCCACACAGGGTTCAAGATTTTGAAAAACAAAACTGAAAGAAAACGAAATAATCATCCAACTCCCTTTAGATTTCACACATACAAACATTTTCGCTAACACAATATTTGTTGTGAAGATGGAATATATCTGCGAACCCCTTCCGGTACATCACCCACAAGGGGTCACAATTTTCAATGCCTTTATCTGTCATAACTTGCGAAACAAGTCGATGATTCTTTACAACTTGCTATATCTAAATATTTCTCTCAACCAGAAACATGAGATGAATATGGAATAATGTACGATTTTCTTGTAATTGTGCCCATACTAATATTTAATGTGTATTAGGAAAAATAATATCAAATAAAAAAGCAGTAAGTTCGGTCGGGCCGAGCTTTGAATACCCTCTACCATTTGGAAAGGATTTGGATATTAAAAAATACTTTTGAAAATCATAAAAATACCGAATATAGAGAGTTATCGTAATATGGGGGTATATACGAAAATGTGGACCTGCACAGCCAAGTTTTGTCATAGTCCATTACAATATTCAAATAGGAAACTTGAAAAAATCCGGTAAATAATATCGCAAAAACATCATAATACCGAATACGAAATATGAAAAAAATTGGTGAATAATGTCATTAAAATCATCAAAATACCGATCATTTCCAATACCAAAAGCCTTGTAGACCAAACACACATCTGAGTAAATTTTATCAACCTACTACAAACGCCTCGGAAGCTAGAGTGATTTCCACAGATGGACAGACAGACGGATGGACATCACTAAATCGACATTGAATCATTGCTGATATCTATATATACGCTGATTCAAAGTGAAACACACTGACTTGGTTCATTTTTGCTTTGAATAAAAACGAAAATGACAGTCGTGGACTTAGGTTTTTTAACGTTATCTTTGGAACGAAACACTTTTTAACATTGTGCTTTACAGAGTAAACAGAGTTGCCATATGCGGGGACATTGGCACTAGTTTCGGCATTTTTTATTTTTCATGACTTGGTTCGGTATAGCAGTGAGCCCTCCATATATGGGTATTTGAGACAAAAATAGATGTATCGTAAATGTTTGACAATTCCCAGTTGAAATCTTGAATTCAAATATTATTCCGATTCACATTGTTCAGAGACGAAGTCAATACTAGTTTTAGTCACTGGGAAGTTTCCGATATAGGTAACTTTATAATAGGCGATACGAAAATGTGTATTTAGTATGATACCCTGGAAACAAGTATATGGTCAGTAGTTCAGGAAATTGAATTAAATTTCAGTGTTATTTATTTCCGTGGAGTCAAATTCGTATATGAGCCATACTGATCACATATAAAACACCATAAGTCCACATTTTGATGATATAAATGTAGGGGTATATGTAATATCTACTATTGGACAATTTCAGTACCAAATTAAACAAGTTAAAAAGCTCTTCAACGTTTGGAACGAATTTGGAAATATTAAAAAAATGAAATACGTAAAAATTCTGTTGAAATCTTAAAAATACAGAATATAGCCGTTATATTGGGGTCTCAACGACGTGAACCTATATAGGCTTTGTTCGTCATAAGCCATTACAATATTCAAATGCGAAACTTAAAAAAAAAATCGGTGAATAATGTAGCTAAAATCATCAAAATACCGAATATCGGGAGATACCGTTATATGAGGGCTATACGAAGACGTGGACCAGCACAGACAATTTTCTGTTTTAGGCTGTAGTATCTATTACGAACTTCAAATACCAAATTTGAAACAATTCCGGTGAATAATGTCGCTAAAATCATCAAAATACGGTATGTAAGGAGGTGCCATTATATCGGAGCTATACGAAGACCTGGACCTGCATAGACAATTTTCTGTCACAGGCTGTAGAATCCATTACGAACTTGAAATACAAAATTTGAAACAATTCCGGTGAATAATGTCGCTAAAATCATCAAAAAAAACCGAATGAATGGAGCTACCGTTATATGGGGGCTATAATATATAGTGGACCTATATAGAGAATACTCTCTCAGGGGTAAAATACACAGAAGAAGCTCCTTTTGTGGATTTTCTACCAACTTCATTGAAAAATTTGATTACAACAGACGGACGGACGGACGGACAGGGCTAAATCGTCTTAGAATTTTACGCTGATCAAGAATATATATATTTTGTCTACAGTTATTATTTCCATGAGTTACAAACGGAATGATGAACTTACTGAGAAAGTACCGAGCACTTGCTATCATATGTATAAAGAGTAGAGTGAAAGGTGGCTGACTGATCGATTTTGCATGTGGGTTAATGTTGGTTTGTGGGGGCTGCATTTTTGCAAATTTCAAACATAATTTTACTAAAAGTTACAAATTATGGTATGGTCAAGGTCAGTTTTGTTTATGATAAACAAAAAAGTGTAAATATAAAGATGTACATTTTGGAAATCTGTATTAGCAATGTACGTAACGTTACTAAAATTGTACCATTTATATTGGGTAAACGGATAGAGCCAGAATTGTGAAATTTACCATGAGCATAGATGTACCCATGGTTGTTCCCAGAAAATTAAACTTTATGTGAACGAAATGTACTAAAAACTACTTATGTACTACCGTGATCTTTTTTGATGGAATCTTGAAATTTTATATGGGAATTAAGTTTGGGAAGTTGCTCGACATATGTGGACATGGTTTTAGAAATGCATACTTAAGTTTACCAATCGTACCAAATGGTACTAAACTTCACATAGAGTCTAGAAAATGAGCTGTAATTATGAATACTGGTATAAGGATGTCAGTTAGTATAATACATTTGGATGATGATGTGGAAATGCGTGGTACTAAATTTGGTATGTTATATAGGATTATATAGGAAAGAACTAGAGTTCCGAAGAAGAAAGAGGTAACATTGTAGGTGTGTAGCATTTAGAAGAACAGGTAGATTTGGAAATTTGTAACATATAGATTACTAAAAGTACTATATGTTACCAAATTAGGTATATAGTGTAGGAAAAGAGCTGAAATGGTGAATACTGTTACTAGGATCAGTACGAGTGTATGGCGTTTGGATAAGCAGATGCATTTGGAAATGCATACTATGAAAGTATAAGTTTGGTATAGAGTATAGGAAGAGAAGAGGAATTATAAATTTCGGTATATGGGCCCAGTTCAAAGAGAGGCAGAGAGAGCGAGATAACTGGAATTATGGGTTTTTTATTCGGCTCACTGTAAGAACGTAGGGTGTTGACAATGCGGCGGTGTACTGAAAGTACTAAATTTGGCATAGAGAGTGTGTGAAGAGAAGTGGAATTATGAATTGTTGGTATACGTGTTCAATTAGAAGAATTTAGACAATGGGGTGTTTTAAAAAAGCGTACTTTTTGGTGTACGAAAATTACTAAATGGAGCTAACTTTGATATAATTGGTAGAAAGATAACTCGAATTGTGAATTTCGATATAACGATAAATGTGTGTGCATAGAATTTAGACAATGACGTAGCTAATGGAGTGATAGGGCTAAGATTATGAAATTCGGTATGATGATCACTGTGAGTGTATATGTCTAGGTATGAAAGTGGAATGGGATGTAGCTTGAATTGTAAAATATGAAATGTTGCACATAGTGCTTCTACATTAAATATCATAGATACTGGAAGTGTAAGAAGAACCATAATTGTTCAATTTTCTATGCTAAGCAATGTTGGATTGTTAATTGATAGGGCAAATTCTAAATGCGGCCCTGAAGCTCTCACATCAAATATCGGTATAAGGGATTCTCTCTTTTGAACTTTTATCACCCTTTGTTTTGTAAAATTTGAGATAGTTTTCCCACTTTAAATGAGTTTTTATGCCCCCCACCATAGTATGGAGGGTATATTAAATATTCCCCTTATGACTGTATCCTAGATATTTGGTATTTTGATGATTTGTGTTACACTTTTCACTGGAAAATTTTCAAATTTGAAATTTTAAATTCTTAATGGTTACTACAGCCCATGGTACAAGGTAGGGCTATGATACCTTATGATTTTAATTTTTTCATTTTCTTGGCTTAATATGTCAACTATATTTGTTTATATATATGTTTTCTTTTCAATAACAAAAAAAATTGTTCAGAAAATATTCAAATTCGGGTGTTTTCAAAATGTTTATTTCGACGTATGCATCGACAATATCTACAGTTTTTGTAGCGAAATAAACCTTTAGAGATATATAGAACATGATTTTGAAAAGTAATGTTGACCTTTCATTCAGTTTTCGAGGTTTTCAATTATTTGTTCAAAATAAAAGCAACAAGTTGTTTGATTTTTTATTGTTTTGATACTAATTCTGACATTACAAGCCAAACAGGTAGACCTCTATACTTGCAATTTTTTCAAAGTTAGCCTACCTTCTCTTCATTGTACCATGCTACAGCCTGTGACTGAAAATTGCGTATGTAGGTCCATGTCTTGGTATAGCCCCCATATAACGATATATCTCTATATTTTATTATCAAAATGCGTACTCTGTTAAGAAAGTTTATCGCGCGCTTTTCTCATTTTGCGACGAAGCTCATTTTTGGCCCAACGTAAATAAGCAGAATTGCATATTTTTGAGTTGAGATAAGCCAGAAGCATTCCTAAGAAACGTCACAGATTGGCGCGGCTTATGGGCTGGCGGCATCATTGGACCGTACTTCTTCAAAGATGCTGCGAATTGTTATATAACTATTCCTTTTTGGTCTAAAAAGAAAGAGCTTGAATTGCATAACATGTGATTCCAAGAAGACTATGCCACATGTCATACAGCATGCGTAAAATGGATTTATTGAGAGGCACTTGATGGAATCGGCAGATATTATCCATTGTCACACTTGACTAACACTGATATTTTTCGCTCACAATTAGGTGATTCTTTCTTTTTCTATAAGGTAAATTATTGTCTGTGAAATTGTTGACCTTTTGTGGGAGAGGTACCAAATGGAGTGCAGCGATGCCCATCTGCGAACTCGATCAAAGCTTGATAATAATTTACGATGTACCAAGTTTGGACCAGATCGGATATGTCCTTCGAGAGATATAGTGCGAATCAGCCCTCCAGAGGCGGACACCCCTAGATTGAGTCCAAATGTTCTGAAACGGATTTGGTCTAAAAAGACCTAGGGTCTAAAACCGCTTTTTCGATGAAGCAGGTTTTGACCATATCAAATGATATGTCCCTTCTGAGCTGAGGGCATAATAATACATGTATCTGAATTTTGTGTGTTTTTTATTTCCTTTCAGAAATTATCGTACCTTTACCTCTGCCTTTCGAAATCCCAAATTGCTAATGATGGTTAAAGATAGACTTTCAAAATTTAATATTCCTAAATATCGTATAAATGTTGTTAAACCAAAAAAAAAAAAAAAAAAAAACAAGTAAGCAAAGGCTATAGTCGTGCAAAGCCGACCATGTGATACCCTGCAACACCCCAATATATATTGGAAAACCTCCTCAGGCCCAAACGCATTTTAGTCGATTATTCACACAAAAGTTCACACAAAAGTTGTAGTCCAATTTTTCCCGCTAACTATAATTCACAGATCATCCAAAATGCTACACTTCTACGCTGTCCTAATCCCTAACTTAATGCAAAATTCCGTGTCGATTGGTTTTTAAGTGTCGCCTGTAGAGCCTCTTTAAGATCAGGGAAGTTTTAATTTTTGGTCCATTTGATCCCCTAAAAATATATCTTGAAACTCAATAGACTTTAATTCTGACCCTAGTTCTATCCACATGCTAAATTTCTTGAGAATCGGATGATAATTTCGACTTGAATATAACAATCCAAAAACATAGTATTATAAGGAGAAATAATATTAACAAATGGAAAATTCAATATTGTAAGTCAAGTATGAAAAATCGCATGCGATAAAAAATTAGACAAAAATGTAAACAAAATATTCCCTTTTTTATTGACATATTTTCATGCGATTTTCTTATGTTTTATCCTTTTCTGGCAAGAAGAATCCGTTCGTAAGTTATAAGCGGTCTAACTAAAATCTAAAAAAACTAAAAATTATATATGAGATTGTAGATATTTTGCTATATATGCGATATTTTGAATATCAGCATCAATATAACAGAAGTGACATTTTAGTTTAGGTAGAATTAAAAATATTCGCGGTTTAGTGAAAACTGTTTTATTTTTTACATAAAAGTTATGGCCTATTTTACCCGCTAAATATTTTCCGATGGCCAAACAAAAAGATTGGCTTCTCACCGGCCCTAAACTTTAGCCCCGTCGATTGGTCTATAATTCCTCCTTGGGAGAAATAAAATGGGAACTGAGCAACATAATATTGGCGTTATGGTTATTATTTTATTTATTTATTAACAACTTTTATTTAGATAGTATTCGACCTTGAAACACTTGAGGTGCGATACATTTTGTTCTGCCACTTTTTGCACATTTCTCAAAAAAAAAAAAAACCAGTAAGGAAAGCTCAAAAGTCGGGCGGGGCCGACTTTATGATACCCTACACCACTATGCATATTAAGTAGAGCTCTCGTAAAAGGGTTTATACAGGGCATTTCAGAGCTCTATGAGATATTTGGTACAAAATCAAAATCTATCTAATTCTATCGTGCATTTTACGAACTATAACTATCTGTGAACCTGGTTTCTCCAAATTTGACGTATTAGCTTCTAGACTGAATTCGGTCTTATGTACGAAAATTCAGGTGATTTGGTGATCTGAACCGATTTCGATAAAATTTAAAACAGCTATTCATGTGCTTCATCTAATACCTGGTACCAAATATCACGGTTGTGGAGTGAATATTACGAATGTAAAGGTCTAAAACACTAAATCAGATGAAACATATATATGGTTGCTATATCTAAATCTGAACCGATTTTCACTAAATTTGATATACTTGCTTCTAGGCTGAATTTGGTCCGATGTACTAAAATTCAGTCCATTTGGACTTATATCGGCCATTTGGTGCACAATTAACCCGAAATCGGATGAAGATATATATGGGAGCTATATCCAAATCTGAACCGATTTCGATAAAATTACAAACAGCTATTTCTGGGCTGTATCTTATATCTGGTACCAAATATCATTCTTGTGGAGTGCATATTACGAATGTGAGAGGCTTAAACACCAAATCGGATAAAACATGTATATGGGAGCTATAGCTGTCTCTGAACCGATTTTCTCCAAATTTGTTGTATTTGCTTTAAGGCTAATCTCGGTCACATATGCCAAAATTCGGGCCATTTGGGCTGATATTGGCCATTTGGTGGTCAATTAACCCGAAATCGGATGAATATATATATGGGAGCTATATCCAAATCTGAACCGATTTCGATAAAATTTAAAACAGCTATTTCTGTGCTCCATCTAATACCTGGTACCAAATATCACGGTTGTGGAGTGCATAGTAGGAATGTGAGGGACTTCAAGATCAAATCGGATGAAAGATATATATGGGAGCTATAGCTATATCTGAACCGATTTTCTCCAAATTTGATATACTTGCTTCTAGGCCGAACTCGGTTGGGTGTGCCAAAATTCAGGTAATTTGGACTGATAGTGGACATTTGGTGCACATTTAACCCGAAATCGGATGAAGATATATATGGGAGCTATAGCTGTTTCTGAACCGATTTTCTCCAAATTTGTTGTATTTGCTTTAAGGCTAATCTCGGTCACATGTGCCAAAATTCGGGCCATTTGGGCTGATATTGGTCATTTGGTGGTCAATTAACCCGAAATCGGATGAAGATATATATGGGAGCTATATCCAAATCTGAACCGATTTCAATAAAATTTAAAACAGCTATTTCTGTGCTCCATCTAATACCTGGTACCAAATATCACGGTTGTGGAGTGCATAGTAGGAATGTGAGGAACTTAAAGATCAAATCGGATGAAAGATATATGGGAGCTATAGCTATATCTGAACCGATTTTCTCCAAATTTGATATACTTGCTTCTAGGCCGAACTCGGTTGGGTGTGCCAAAATTCAGGTAATTTGGACTGATAGTGGATATTTGGTGCACATTTAACCCGAAATCGGATGAAGATATATATGGGAGCTATATCTAAATTTGATCCGATTCTCACCAATTTCAATAGGGTTCGTCCTTGGGCCAAAAAAATATTGTTTGGAAAATTTCATCTCAATCGGATAATAATTGCGACCTGCATTTTGTTCACAAGAATACATGGACAGACGGACGGACGGACGGACGGACGGACGGACGGACGGACGGACAGACGGACGGACATGCATAAATCGACTCAGAAAGTGATTCTATGAAGGTTCTCAAAAGTAACTATGGGTCTATCTCGTTTCCTTCTCCATGTTACAAACAAATGCACAAAGACATAATACCCTTACCACTATGTGGTGTAGGGTATAAAAAAAATGATAATAATAATAATAATTGCAATTTTCAGGGAAATAATTTATTATTTTAATACTGTTATTTGTTATAGTGGGATCATAAAAGTCTCAGCATTTTGTTTCCATTTTGTTTTGGTTTTTTTAATCACCAAAATAAATAACACTTCCTGGTTATATTGTTATTTTAATAAGAAGAGCTAATTTATTTCATTTATTTGCCATAATTTTTATTTATATCACCGTTGGTTCCTATTTCGCATTTTCGGTTAATTGAATTCACTGCTCTTTTTGGAATCAGCATCATCACATCATTGTTTTTAATTTCTGTTTATGGTAGAGAATGTGCTTATTTTACTTTTCATATTTTTCACACTTTAATGTTTGGTGGGAGTAATTTATCGATTTTTTTGCTGTTGTGTTTATGTTTTATGGTTCACGGTTTTAATTTAATTTATATTCAGTTTTTATCTTCCATTTATGGTCATATTTTTGGTTTATTTGAAAACACTTTTGAATGCTTACTGGTAATGATATTTGCCATCATGTTCCACAATGGCCTCATTCGAAATCACTTCGACATCCTTGGCAGTTGCGATACCGATCAACACCAAACCGACCACAGCTAAGAGGAGTTTCATTTTTGCAATAATAAAGAGGATACGAATAAAAAACCCGAGATAACAAAATAATATTTAAATTAATCGAATCAAGTCAAATGCACGAATGATACGATTTTGGCCAGCCAAACAAGCTTTTATACTAAAATGTTATTAACTAAAAACTACAAGAAAATACAAAAACAATGACCAATTAAAAATTCCTGAACCGTAAACAGAAAATTTCAATTTTTATAGAATAAAAAAAGATATCGTCACTTTTCTGAACTTGTTTTCTGTAGGGGTGAAGCGTTTTTACGTAGTCGTTTTTTTCAAGTATTGGTATTCTTCTTCATATTGATACAGCATCCAAGATGCTTTCTTCTAGTTTCTCCCTCCCTCTCGCCCAGCTCCACAAATGGAGTGTGAATTTCAACACAAAACCCAACAATAAAAGATGAAAATCAATATTTAATAAACATTAAATATAGGCCATATCATATCAAATGACCGGTTGGTTGGTAAAACTAAGTAGCAAATTTTAGAATGTCAAAACGCCACTAAACGAATTCAAAACAATAAATCACAAAAAAAGAAAAAGAATTTTTAAAAAGAGATTTTTTCAAATTTGTGAACGAAATCGTTCGCATTCTAAAGAAATCGATTGAGCGATTCTTTTGTCAAATTCCTGAGAAAAGTATTGGATTCCAGATCTCAAACGTGGGGCAATGACTGCGTCAATGTTTTATTAAGTTTTTATTCAAATGTTTGATCACGAGGCAGTGAGCTTCCCACACACATGCCCTATGTTGTTTGAATCATGACAATATTTTTATACCCTACAACACTATGTGTTGGGGGTATTATGAGTTTGATTGGGCCAACAATTATGTAGCACCTCGAAATATTGGTTTCCCACATAGGAAAGTATATATGGATCTTCATATCTCGCCAAGCTGAGTCGATCTAGCGATGTATGTCCGTCCGTCCATGTTAATTTGTAATCACGCTACATGTCGCAATTATGGTCAAAATAGAACCCTATTGTTTTTGGAGATGATAACATAATTTAGCATTGGGCTAGAGTTCAGGGTTGGTCAGAAGCCCACCATTTTGTTTGGTCATCGGACAATATTTAGCGGGTAAAAAAGACCATAACTTTTATGTAAAAATAAGGAAATTTCCACTAAACCGCGAATATTTTTAATACTGTCGAAATCACAAATGCACGAAAATGTCACTTCTGACCGTTACATTGATGCTCATATCCAAGATATCGCATATAAAGCAAAATATGTACCATCTCCTACATAATGAAGGGGATTTTAGTTAGACCGCTTATAACTCAAGAACGGCTGGACGGATTCTGACCATTATCACAAATTTGGAATTGCTTCTTGTCAGAAAAGGATAAAACATAAGAAAATGGCATAAAAAAGGGTAATATTTTTGTAATTTTTATCGCTGCGGTTTTTATACCCTCCACTATACTATGGAGGGCATATTAAATTAGTAACTCCTCGAAATACTCATATCAGACCCAACAAAGTATATATATATTCTTGATCAGCGTAAAATTCTAAGTCGATTTAGCGATGTCCATCTGTCTGTCCTTCTGTTGTAATCACCCTATCTTTCCAACGAATTAAGATAGAAGGCTAAAATTGTGTACACATGTTTATTTTTCCACTAGGCAGGTTAATTTCGTAAATGGGCCAAGACGTGGACCTACGTCTTCGTACAGCCCCCATATAACGTTACCTCCCGATTTTCAGTATTTTAATGTTTCAAATTTGGTAGTTGAAGTTTTTAATGGATACTACAGCCTATGAGAGAAAATTGTCTGTGCAGGTTCACGTCTTCACCTAGCCCTCATATAACGGTACTTTCCGATATTCGGTATTTTGTTGATATTAGCGGCATTATTCACCGGAATTGTCAGTACCTCCCTATGTTCGGTATTTTGACGAGATTGAGGTGTCGTATTTGAACTTCGTAATGGATGCTACAGCCTATGACAGAAAATTGTCTATGCTGGTCCAGGTCTTCGCACAGCTCCGATATAACGGTACGGTATTTTGATGACTTTAGGTAAATTATTCACCGTATATGTCAAGTTATCGAATTGGAATATGGGAATGACTTATGACAAACAATGCCTATGTAGGTCCACGTCTTATAGTCCCCAATAAAACGACTTTATTCGGTATTTATACCCTACAACACTATGTATTGGGGGTATTATAAGTTTGATTGGGCCAGAATTTATGTAACACCTCGAAATATTGGTTTCCCATATAGGAAAGTATATATGGATCTTCCTAGCTCGCCGAGCTGAGTCGATCTAGCTATATATGTCCGTCCGTCCATATGTCCGTCTGTCAATGTTAATTTGTAATCACGCTACAGGTCGCAATTATGGCCCGATCCTAACGAAATTTTGCACGAAGGTGGGGATAGGGTCAGAATAGAACCCTATTTCTTTTGGAGATGATCGCCAGATGTTTAGGGGTTGAAATGGACCAAATACTGAAAAAATGTCGGATTTTGCAGTAGCTATACAGGTCGCAATTATAGACCAATCGACGGAATTTCGCATGTAGCTAGAGTTTAGGGCGGGGAAGAAGCCTACCAATTTGGGTGGTCATCGGATAATATTTAGCGGGTAAAATAGACCATATTTTTTGTGTTGAAAAAATTTAAAAATTTTCATTAAACCGCGAATATTTTGAATCCCGGTGAAATCACGCAACCATGACAAGGTTACTTCTGATCTTTACACTGATGTTAACATCCAAAAAATCGGATATATAGCAAAATATGTGCGATATATATGTCTATCAAAGAAGATATGCTTGAAAAATCTCTTATATGTCGAGAACGGCTGAACTGATTTCGACAGTTCTCATTAATTCAGAATGGCCTCTTGGCAGGAAAGAAAAAACGTCTAAAAAAATCGCATAAAAATATCTCTCTAAAGAAGAAAATATTTATTTTGTAAAATTTTCTCATATTTTTGACATATTTTCATTTTGAATTAAACATTTGGTAATATTTCTACAGCTAACAAAACTAAGTAGTTAGGATATCAGGATATCATATACAGATCGCATTTATGGCCCGATCCTTACGAAATTTTGCATGGGGATAAGATGAGGGTCAGAATATAAGCCTACTCTTTTTGGAGATGATCGCCATATATTTAGGGGTTGAAATGGACCAAAAAACTGCAAAATTGTCATCATGTCATAATTATCGATCCTCACGCACATTTGAATGGGGGTTACCGGACATTGCAAAAGCCAAGCAGTTTTGGATGGCCATCCAAAAATATTCAATGTGTGAAATAGTTTGCCAACTCTTGTAGACAAAATACGAAAATGTCCATTCCAGTGACTTTTTGGAGAATTCACAAATACAGGAAAGACGCACTTCTGACTATTTCGTTAACGCTGATTTCGTTCAAGAATATAGTCAAATGTCTGTATCTCATATAGATGCGTTTCAGTCAAAAACCAATAATAAATGTTAATCTTTTGCCACTTCTGAGAGATTATAGGTCTTTGGGAAATATTGGTTCCAGATCTAGGAAGACCATTTACGTGCATAATCTGCCAATAAATTGGAAATGAGCAAATTAGTTTAAGTTGCTATTATTCGAAAATTAGAGAACGGAACCTGATGGTTTTCTTTTATTATTTGTCACAATATCTTTGGAATTCTTTCGAGTATCTCGCCTATATAAACTGTATCGTTTATTATAGTATTGTATGGTATTCAACGGTCGGCCCCGCTCGACTGTAGCCTTTGCTTACTTTTTTTTTTTTAAATTTAAATAGAATTTTTTAAGGATTTTATTTTTTGAAAATTTCCAAATTCATTCCAAATGGTGGCCCGGCCGGACTTACTGTTTTTTAACTTGTTTCATATTTGACTTACAATATTGAATTTTATGTTTGGTAATATTTTTTCATTTTATAACACATTGCTTTTGGATTATTATATTCAAGTCGAAATTATAATCCGTTCAGAAAGGTCAGAATTGAAGCCTATTGTTTTTCAAGATATATTTTTAGGGGATCAAAAATTAAAACTTTTCTGATCTTAAAGAGGCTTTACGGGTAACAATTAAAAACCAATCGACACGGCGACCAATCGATTTTGCCTTATGTTAGGGTTTAGGACAGCGCAGAAGTGTATCAGCACAACATAAACTGTAAATATAAGGAAAATAGCCCCGGTTAAAAAACAAAGGCTACGCATGTGCAGGACTGTGTAGCATTATTTCAAATAATCGACTAAAATGAGTTTGGACCTAAGGAAGTTTTCCAATATATTATGGTGTTGTAGGGTATCACATTGTCGGCCCCGCGCGTCTTTAGCCTTTGCTTACTTGTCTTAAATATGTATACCTTACACCACTATGGACTAAATAGAATTGTTTTGGCAAAGAATTTTCAAAATTCTCGAAATTTATCCGTCTTTTCAGACATGACCGTTTTCAAACGTATTGGTGAAATTCGATTGTTAATATGTTCAGACTAAGGTATATCAGGTAAACATACTTGAACATATGGGCCGGGCGAGCTCCCGAGGAAAATATTTTTGTTATTAAAGATAAATAAGAAAAGTTTAGATTCTGGGCCAGGCTGATCCTCAACCATTAGAAAATGAAAATATTTCAATTTTTTAAGACATTTTTCGATTACTATCAGTCTTAAATGTTAGTACGATAAGAACACATCTTTGTCAGTTTACTTAAATATATTTTGAGTTGTGTTCTGATTAAGGGGGATAATCAGGAGGGGACTCGGAAGAAATTGGCTCCATTCTCCATTTCGTATCTCATTTAAGTCTGATATAGATATTACAACGTGCCAGATTTGGACTATATCGACTACATACTTTACTGAATATTATATAAGTGACAATTTTTTAAAAATGTTGAAAAGCGCAAGAGTTGCCATATATAGGGGACCAAAGTATCACTCTTCATCTAATAGTGATTGCGATATGCAAAGTTTAAAGAAAATCTAACATTTATTTCCAATTTTATACGAATAATAAATAAAAGCTTTAACTTTGTGTGGGGAAGGTAACAAGAGGGAGTGGGATGAAAAATTCCATATGCATATTAAATCTCTGGTTGAGAGAAATATTTAGATATACCAAGTTTGAAGAGAATCACTGAATGTTTTCGCAAGTTATGATTTTATGTTATTTTAAATTCTCTGTGAGGTAGGTACCAGAAGGGGCATGCCACATCCATCATCTGCACACCATATCTTGTGTTAAACAAAATATTGAGATTTGTGAAATTTGAAGAGAATCGGAAGTGGATCTATATATTCCATCTTCACACCAAATCGTGTCTTATCAAAAATATTAAGAGGTGTGAAATTCAAAATATTATATACAAATTTATGTAGATAAATTATATAGAATTAAAAAACATATTTATTGCAATGTAAAAAATTGTAAAATTTAGTCCATGCACACGAAGAGTTTGTCCTTGGGAGTTATTAATTGTCATATTAAATCCCAATACGTACACAAAACTGCAATTATTTTAAAGTTGAGCCGCATTTTTTGATATTCGTAGCTTCCGAACGAAATGAAGTAGGTTGATAAAATTTTACTCAAATGTGTATTATGTCTGCAGGACTTTTGGTATTGAAAATGGGCCAAGTAGGTCCCCGTCTTCGTATAGTCCCCATATAACGGTACTTCCCGACATTCGGTACATTGATGACTTTAGCGACATTATTCACCAGAACTATTTCAAATTTGATATTTGAATTTCATATTGAATACTACAGCCTATGACAGGAAATGGTCCACGTCTTCTTATAGCATCCATATAACTGTGCCCCCCAATATTCGGTATTTTGATGATTTTAGCGACATTATTTACCGGAATTGTTTCAAATTTCCCATTTGAAGTTCGTAATGGATACTACAACCTATGACAGGAAATTGTCTGTGCAGGTCCACGTCTTCGTATAGCAGCCATATAACGGTGCCCCCAATATTCGGTATTTTGATGATTTTAGCGACATTATTTACCGGAATTATTTCAAATTTGGTATTTGAAGTTCGTATTATATTCTACAACCTATGACAGAAAATTGTTTGTATAAGTCCACGTTGTATAACCCCCATTGTACCTCCCTATATTCGATGGTGATTTTAGCTACATGAAAAACAGATTTTTTTTTAAGTTTCGCATTGGAATATTGTAATAGCTTGTAACAAAAGTTGCCTAAGCAGGTCCACGTCGTCGTATAGACCCTAATATACGACTACATTCGGTATTTTTAAGATTTTAACAGAATTTTTAACGGATTTTATTTTTTTTTGAAAATTGTTAAATTTGTACCAAATGGTGGAGGGTATTCAAAGTTCGGCCCGGCCGAACTTACAGCTTTTTTATTTGTTTACTGTTAGAATTTTAGAACAAATTCCGTCACACATTCCAAACTTCATTGAAATGCGATATATAGCGTATAATCTTTACTATTCTGTATTAAATTTAGTACTATTGACATGGGATAAATGAGTAGAACTAGAATTCTAAAATTTGTCATTACATAAAAATTAGGTTTTTGTGTTTAATTCATGTAAAAAATGTTCAGAGAAGAACGAAATTGTCCTAAATATGATAGCAATAATGTTAAATGAATGCAATGAAATATGGAGTGTACGCTTAAGATAAGGTAGTGATTTTGTTTATATAAGTATTCAAATAGCACGAAATAGTGGTACATTTGGTAAAACTGTATTCGGAAAAAGGGATGTTGCTGATTGACTGGCTTTTAAAAAATTTGAGCTACAACTACACATTAAGGGTACTAAATTTTGTATCATTCGTATTAAGAGGATGGAAAGAATAATCATTTTGAAACTAGGTAGTGTTGGGGCATACATTTGAGACAGCACGTGATTTTGAGGACCGTAGTACCTTTTACTAGTACGTTTGTTTTTGTCATTTGTATTAGCATAGTAGAAAGAGTACAATCTGGTACAAAATATTGTTCCACTATTATTGGATGAACTGATGGAACTAAAATCTACTATTGGATGCCACGTAGACAACAGGAACCTTTGAAAAATAGTGAGCACATCAACAGTATTTTCTATTTTATATTTAACCATTCTACAAACAAAAACGAAACATGTGTGCAAAATAATTTGATGCGGTATTCTAATTTTTAGCATTCTACAATCCACCCACAAATTATAACAACGACTTGTGGACAGGTGATTAATGGGAATTCTATTTTTTCTCCGCTAGAAAGTTGTTTTACTACTTTCACATTAAATTTATTCGAAGACATCTTCGACAAAATATTTATTTTGGCTCCACACATATTTGGTCAGTCAAGGTCGTATTGACCTTGTTATGCGAATTTAAAACGGTTTGATAAACTCTAAAAATATAGTTGTCGACAGTAGTTTGTTGTTTAGTTCTAAATAAAATTTATTTAAAATAGTAATTAATTTAAACAACATTTCAAGAAAATTATTTATAATATCTCCTTTCGTAGACATTAGCAAGTGAGGATTTGTTCAAAAAAATCCGTCATCAATTGAATTATTTTTTATCTCTTCATTAAAGTTTGTTAAACATGTGCTGCAGATTAGCTAAACGTTGAAACAGGAATAAACAAAAAGATAACAAATTCATTTAAATTTTATAAGAATACTTTTGCAGATATTACTTTTTTCTATTTATATAAAAATGAAGAAAATATTTTCTTGAAGAATGATAAAAATGCCAATCTGATGACGACATTCCCAATAAACTTATTATTATATTTCTTTTGCATAATAATGTCGTTAAAAATAAATGTAGTCAACAAAGTTGATGAACCAAATTAGTTATTTTGCTAAATTTTTAAATAAAAACTATTTTGTTATAAAATTATATATATATTTATTTTGTAATGTCCTACAACACAACACACTTTCACCAAAAAGAAATAAACCTATTATTTGGATTCAGTTTTTTTTTCTGGGGATATTTTTGTGATCAAAACAAAACTCTGGTCTTTGATATCGCCGCAATAAACAATTTTGCCAAAAATCAAGAAGAGATGCTAAAAATATATTTGTATTTTGGTGACGGATTTGAAACATTTTGAAGCGTTTGACCATTTTTTAGAAGAAAAAAAGAGGCAATAAAATTCTATGTTAAATTGTTAAGCAAGGAAATGTATTTTGAAACAAATTTGAAACAATTTTTTTTTCGTGCGTTTCTAAACACGAGCAAGATTTTTTGAGAATAGTTTTCTGGCATAGAACGAGAATTTAAAAATATTTTTAAAGCTTTCCAATGGTAGATTTTTAAAATATTTTTGTTAAGCTTTCTAAACCTTGATATTAAAAAAAGTTTCACAGTTTTTAAAACAACAATTATAATAATATCCTCAAAGCTTTTAAAAATTGTTTTTTAAAAAAATATTGAAAATATTTTCAAAGCTTTTCAAACGAATGTTTTAAAAAAATTTCAAAGCTCTTCGAATCTGGATTCTAAAATATTTCCTGAGCTTTGGAATTTTTTAAATATTTTCAAAGCCTTCCATACATGGACAAAATTTTACAGCGAATTTTTGAACGTGTTTTTTTATAATTTTCGAAACTTTCCAAACCTGGTTATTTGTAAATATTTGCAAAGCTTTCCAAACACGGATTTAAAAATACTTTCAAAGCTTTCCAGATTTGGCATACTAAAATATTTTACAAATATTTCATAATCGTTAAAGCTTTCATAAACGTGGATTGTTACAATATGATAAATGATAAAAGGCGTGATGATAAAAGGTGTCACAAGCGTGAACTATGATATCTAAAGTTCACAAATGTAGATTATTAAAATATGTTCAAAGCTTTCACAAGCGTGGATTATTAAAGTGTGTTCAAAGCTTTCACAAGCGTGGATTATTAAAACGTGTTCAAAGTTTCCACAAGCGTGGATTAAAAAAATGTGTTCAAAGCTTTCTCAATCGGGGATTATTAAAATATGTTCAAAGCTTTTACAAGCGTGGATTATTAAAATATGTTCTAAGCTTTCACAGGCGTGTTTAAAAAAAATGTTTCCAAAGATTTCACAAGCGTACATTTTTATTTTTTTTAAAATATTGGGAAAGCTTTCCAAACTTTGATTTTTTAAATATTGGAAAAGCTTTCCAAAAGTGATTTTTTTATAAATATTGGAAAAGCTTTCCAAACATGGATTTTGAAATATTGGAAAAGCTTTCCAAACGTTGATTTTTTAAATATTGAAAAAGCTTTCCAAACATGGACTTTTGGAATATTTTCGAGAGTGTATTTTTTAAATTTTTTAAAAGCTTTCCAAACATGGACTTTTGAAATATTTTCGAGAGTGTATTTTTTAAATATTGTACAAGCTTTCCAAACACGAAATTTAGAAATATGTTCAAAGCTTTCACAAATCTCGATTTTTGAACTATATACAAAGATTCTTAAGCGTGGATTTCAAAATATTTCCAAAGCTTCCTAAGCATGGATTATTAAAATATCCATTTCACAAGCGTGGACTATATATTAATATAAATTCAATACTTGAGTTGCGTGGATTATTAAAATATACTTAAAGCGTTCACAAGCGTAGTTTATAAACACAAAGTTCAAAAATTTCACAAGCGTGGGTTATCAAAATATATTCAAAGCTTTTACATGAAAATATGTTCAAAGCTTTTACATAAAATATGTTCAAAGCTTTCACAAATGTGATAGATATAGAAAGCTAATATTTCGCATAGAGTTGTCTGCATGCAGGTATAGTTCGAAGACGAGCTATATCGGTCAACGTTTGATATAGCCCCTAAATAATTTTAAATTATTTTAGCCTAAGTTTCTAGCGGAATATCTTAAAATTGAAGTTGAAGGTTAAAGTTCTAACCCCCATGAAAGAACAATGTCCATACAGGTCATCGCTTTGGAATAGCCCCATATAATTGTACCTTCCAGCGGAATAGTTTAAAATTCGGTAGTCACAGTTCATAATGGGTTTTACGTATTGTGGCAAAACATAGTCCGAATAAGTTCATTTTAATCTATAGCCCCAATATTACGGCACTTTTCGACTCTCGGCACTTAACTTCACTTAACTTTGTTTGTTATTTTTAAAGTCAACTAGTATTGTTTTGAAAATTTTCCAAGCTTTATTGAGACTTTTGAGAATATTTACAAAATTTTACTGATCCCTACAAATGTTGATGTTGAAATATATTTTCAGACCCCTTTCGAATTCTAAACACGAGATTTTAATTTTGTTTCTTTCAAAGCCTTTTTGAGCTTTTGAAAATAATCTACGAGAATTATTGACTCTATTTGTCAAAACTTAACATCAGAAGGTACATTTTTTCGATTCCTTGTAAAGAGCATTGAAGATGTTCAACAAAAATTGGAAATGCCTAAAATGATCAGCACTACTAATATAAATTATTGCCTTAGTATTCGCCATTAAAATGAATTCAGCAACGCTCCACTGACTAACCACTAACAATTTTTATTCGAATGTCAACCGGAGACATAAAATGTATTAATCATAAACATTGCTGGCCAGCATAATCCATTTGGTAATAAAAACCAATAAAAAGTCAATTAATTTCAATACCAAATTTAAAAACAATAAAATCCACTGAAAAAATGTGGCTCCAAATTGGGATGTCCTGAAGACCCATAAATTTTATGGTATTCAGTGATAACAACACATTTAATTAAACATTAAAATAATAAAAATGTATTTTTTAATATCTGACACCGAATTTGGCAAGGACGAATAATTTTAATTTAAAATTAAGTTTATGTGCCGCATACGATACCTCACCTTGAATGCTGTACTAAAAATACAACAGACTAAAAAAAGTACCAACTTGATTGCGATTCACATCAACATTTTTCATATTTTTTATGTATTTTATCTTAAGACAAGTATCCCAGCATTCATTGGCATTGTATTAAAATTATTATCATTTTTTGGAAAGAAAGAAAAAATACAATAAAGCAATCTTAACTGGTAACACATCCTAAATATTTTAATCTTGACTGCAGGGCAATATTTCTAATTTATATGGGTAAAAATCAAGTAAAACGGGATTGTTCCATTTGGGATTTTTTGTTTATTCGAAATACCCTACGCGTGGAACTTTAGCTATTTGTTATAAAGTTTATTTTTTTTAAATAAAAAAAATAATTTTATAAAAAATGCATGTCATTAGCAACTGGCTACCACATTTGTTTGGATTATCTCTCCTAATAAAGATAAATTATTTTAATAAACAATTAGCGTGGATAACGCTTCAGAAAGTAAAAGTATGGCTTTATTTATTGCATTATACCCTACACCAGTGCTAATAAATTTTGAAATAGTAGATGGAAAAATTGAACTTGCGTACATTGAAAGCACAAAAAGTGTTAAATACTAGCCCTCATCCTACAGGATGAGATGAAAAAACTGCAACCAACTTCAGACTGCTGTCATTTCTAAGCCACTTGCCCGATAACTGTTAGAATTATTCCAGTGACAGCTCATTATATTGTTTACAAGCGTACAAAACCATTTTGGTGAGAATTTTCCAGAAAAAATGTTATTCGTAATGGAATTCAAACTTGATAGTGTAATTTCTTTATATTTGGCTGGAAAACCACAGGTGGCACTCGTTAGGGCACTCCAGTATTTAAATGTGAATAAATCTTTTGTGTCTCATATCATCGCTCGTTACCTTGATACTGGTAGCGTGGCCCGACGTCAAGGAAGTGGACGGAAACACAGCAACATCAGCAGAAATGGTTCGAAAAGTGAGGAAGTGACTTGATCGAAAGCCGCGTCGCGGCATATCGCAATATTCCATTCGGCAAATATTGAAAAATGTGTGAAAGGACTTACACCGTAGCGGAAAGAAAATGGACTCAAAAGAGCTAAAGAGTTGCTTCGCTTGGCCAAAAGTGGTGAACTGCCGAATTTGGTTTTCTTCGATGAGAAAACATTGTTCAGCACGTTGTAAACAAACAAAATGACTTGCCAAAGAGGTCAGCTGAAAATGTGCACCTTCGGTTGGCCACCGGAACTCAAGCGCGGGCCATGGTGATGGTGTGGGCCGCATTAACAGCCGATGGTCGCTCTTCGCTCGTGTTAATCGACCGTTTCAGGACATTTGAAGTCGATTTGTCTGTCTGGCTGGTTAATGCGCACGATAACTTCTGAGGGGAGTATCCGATTTTGTACGAACTTGGTACATCGTAATATTAGCATCAAACTTAGATCGAGTTCGGAGATGGGCAATATCGGTCTACTCCTTCTGGTAACCCGCCTCCAGACAAAAGTTCAACATTTTCAAAAAAGAATTACTACACAGAAAGAAAAAGGATAATCTGATTTTGCTCCAACTTCGCAAATTGTAATGGTTGAATCCTAATAGATCTGCTTTGAATATTGTATACATCGGTCCACTCCTTGTGGTACCTCCCCCACTAAGGGACGAAATTTTGAATATAAATGAAGCTCATAAATTAACATCGATTCCATTCAGACTTGGTACATCTCAATATTTCCATCAACACAAGATCTGTTATAAATATGGTAGGGATTGGCCCATTTTTTCTAAAACCTCCTCCACAAAGGGTCGAAATTTTGAATACCAATAAAGCTCATAAAACGTGAAATTATCATCGATTTCATTCAGACTTATTACATCTCAATATTTCCATCAACAATAACATATGTTATAAATATAGTAGAGATCGGACCATTTCTTCTGGTACCTCCCCCACACAGGGTTCAGGATTTTGAAAAACAAAACGCTCAAAGAAAGCGAAATAAGAATCCAACTCTCTTCAAATTTCAGACATACAAACATTTTTGCTAGCATAAGATCTGTTGTGAAGATGACATATATTTGTCTTCAAAAATGTTTATGTATGCTCTGCTGTGGAATCCAACTAAGCCATACCCACACAAAAATTCTTTTTGAAAACAATTTTATTGTAGTATAGAATTTATAAAATAAATTTGAGGATAATTCTGATATATATTCTCAATTTGGGTTGCTCCAATTCTATCAGCTTATCAAAAATTTCATAAATTCAGTTAAGTTCGCCCAGCATTTTGAAACTAGATTCTCTGTCAAATTGACGTCATAAGTTCTTGTTAGTCTTTGAAATATTGAAATTTGAGAACTAATATTATTTAAATTTCTATTATTAGTAATTAAAGATACATCGATAATAGGCCATATGAAACTTCCATTTTAATACTGGAAATAGGTGCGTCCAAAAAAATTCATATTTTGTCAATTCAGTTTAGTTAATTTATGTGATTATGACACTTTTAAATACTTCCGTAAACAATGCTGGCATAAGCCAAAAACAATATCCGACCCAGAGATAAAATCAAAACATCAAAATACTGCTTTGACAATACCCAGAAGATATTGGTGAGATTAGTATTGTCGTTGAAGCTTAATTTATTAGTTACACATCAATCTTAGCGCCAAAGAACATGACCAGAAATACATATTTTTGTTGTTATGTCACCGTTGGCAGATGGAAGAAAAAACTGGAAACTGGTAATCGATGGCAGAGTGCTACGTAATTCGTTATGTGCCGGTTAATTGACTACTTGTTTCAAAGGTGTTGAAATTTAATTGAAAATATTTGTTTAAATTTGTTGTGCTTGGCTCCAGAAGATTTAGGCGCCGTAACGCTTAGCTTAAATTAAAATGGAGACAAAAAATTACCATAAAGTGTCAGTTCGAATGTGTGAAATTGCTAATCAAATTTATGTCTTTTAGCCCTAAAATTGAAACAACAAAATGTTGATATATTGCTGTTATAAAATAAATGTATTTCTAATGAAATAAGTTGAAACGATTTCAATTTCGATGAAGCGGAACTTTTTGTTCATTATCTTATCAAAGGAATTGGAAACATTAAAAATTTTTGAAAATGACTTGCCAGCGTAGGTCTTTTATGTTGTGCTGCAGAGAGAATCTTAGATGAAGAATAGATAAGGCATTTTGTTAATTTCATTTACCTAACGTATTCACACAAACCTGCTTGGGCTCGACGCGTTTGTAAAGGGATGTGACACGTCTAATACTTACTTATTAGAATTAAATGTATTTATAATATGGAGGGTTATTTCGAAACTAATTTAGCCATAGACAAGTAAAAAAGCAGTACGTTCGGCCGGGCCGAACTTTGAATACCCTCCAACATTTGGAACAAATTAGAAAATTCTCAAAAAAATAAAATTCGACGGACCCATCTGGCAACGCCATAACTTTTGACAGAGATGTCACATCGCTTAATGCCATACCGCGTTTGAAGCGTCAGTCCAAGCAGATTTTTACCATGAACCAATACACGCCATGCGAGCGCTCTGAAATAGTTGAAATTTACAAGAAGTCAATTGTGAAAACTCAACGTGCTTTTAAAACATTAAAAAATGTGAGAAGTGCGCCTTCTAAGAACACCATTAAGTGTTTATACGAAAAATTTTCGACTGGTAAGGTTCTTTCTAATCCGAAGAGGCCATATAAAAGTCGACCAAGGCGATCGGCCGAGAATATCGCTGCCGTACGAGCCAGTGTTGAGAGGTCCCCAAGAACATCCCAAAAACGCCGTTCTCAGCAGTTGGGCATGGCTCGGTCCACTTTACAACGGATTATTCGCATTGATTTGCGTTTGTTCCCGTACAAAATTCAATTGACGCAAAGAATGTTGCCTGCGGTCAAGCCTCGTCGAATGGAATGGGCCCAAAGGGCCCAAAGGTCCGTCGAATATGGGCAACCCTGTATAGACAAATCTATGTCAGGGGGTGAAGTACTCACAAGGAACTCCTTGTGTGGATTTTCAGATAATTCCACTGGGAAATGTGGCTAAAATCATCAAAATACAGAATATCGGGGGTACCGTAATATGGGGGATATACGATATCGTGGACCTATATAGACAATTATCTTGCAGGGGGTAAAATACCCACAAGGAACTCCTTTTGTGGAATTTTCCAATTCCGTTGAAAAATGTGGGTAAAATCATCAAAATACCGAATATTGGTGGTACCGTTATAAAGGAGCTATACGATATCGTAGACCGATATAGTCCATCTTCGAACTTGACCTGTCTGCATACAAAAGACAGATCTGTGCAAAATTTTAGCTTCCTATCTTTATTCGTTTTGACAGACGGAAAGATGGACGGACAGGGCTAAATCGTCTTAGAATTTTACGCTGATCAAGAATATATATACTTTGTTGGGTCTAAAATTATTATTTCGATGAGTTACAAAGGGAATGACGAACTCAATATTCCCTCCATACTATGTATGGTGGAGGGTATAAAAAATAATTACTTGCCTAGTCGAAAAAACGTTTCAGGACATTTGGAGTCGATCGTGCGATGACCGTCCGTCAGTCTGGTTGGCTGACCGACCGTCAGTCTGGTTGGCTGGTGCGCACGATAACTCTCGCAGGGAGGTCTGGTGTGAAGATGGGCAATATCGGTCCACTGCTTCTGGTACCTCCCCAACAAAATCGCGATATTTTCAAAAAATATATTTTCTGCACAGAAATAGAAACGATAATCCGATTTTGCTCCAACTTTGCAAGTAATAATATTTGCGTCCGTGCTAGGTCAAGTGCGAAAATAGACAATATCGGTCCACTCCATCAAGTACCTCCCACACAAAGGTTAACATTTTGAATAATTACAACTCTTATAAAATGTGATGTAATAGTCCTATTGTCTTGAAATTTTCGCACATCCGAATTTTATTAACCCAAGGTCTGGTCCGAATATATTGGTCCAATCCTTCTGGTGCCTCCCCCACAAAAGGTCGAAATTTTTAACATTTTCTAAAAATTATCGCATCTTAAAGTGAAGGCACCAAAGTAGTCCAAGACTGGCACGTTGCAATATTATATCATATTTGTTCCGGTCCGATATGAAATGGACAATATTGGCCCATTCCTTCGGAACCTACTCCAAAATTTCAATAATCATAACAGAAGTCAATATATATTTAAATAACCGAACGTGGGCTGAGGGTATACATCTGTCGGCAAAACCGACTGAAAATTTTTAATTTGTTTGATATATCACTTGATACGGCCAAAACGTACCTTATCGAAATAACAGTTTTGGACCCTATTGAGAACATTTACAGTCTATCTAGTGGTATCCGTTCATCGGTCCGTCTGTTTGGCTGGTGCGCATGATAACTCTCGAAATAAGTATTCGATTTGATTTAAACTTGGTACATCGTAATATTTTTGTCAAGCTTAGATCGAGTTCGGAGATGGGTAATATCGGTGCACTCATTCTGGTACCTCACCCCACAAAGGTCGAAATTTAAAAAAATATATTTTTTTTCTGCACAGAAAGAGAAAGGAATCCGATTTTGCTCCAACTTTGCGAATCCTAAGTTTTGTAGAAAATAATTTTCCGTATACAACAAGAACGAATCATCTAATTTGTATCAGTGCTATGTAAAGTGCAAAAAAATGGATAATATCGGCCCACTCCACTATGTACCTCCCACACCAAGGGTAAACATTTTGAATAAATATAACTCTTATAAAATACGAAATACGTATCCGATTTTCTTCAAACTTCACACATCACACTATTTCTATTAACACAAGGTCTGATATCCTCCTCCTATTCCTCTTTCTGGTACCTCCACCACAAACGCTCAACATTTTAAATAATTATATCTCTTATAATTCGCGATATAAGCATCCGATTCTCCTCAATTTTCATGCATCCCAATATCTCTTTAAATACATAGGTACAAAAGTTTGAGTAACTATAAAGCTCATATAACGCGAAATGAGCATCCGATTATTTTCAAACTTGCAATATCACAATATTTCTACTAACACTAGATCTGATGTGAAGATAGAAAATATCAGTCTACTCCTTCTGGTACATCTACCACAAAGGGTCAACATTTTAAATAACCAAAAAGCTTATAAATTCCGATTCATTTCAAATTTCACACATTTCAGTATTTCTATAAAAATAAGATCTGGTGTAAAGGTAATAGATATCGGCTTACCCCTTCTGGCATCTCCCCCACAAAGGGTAACAATTTTCAATATTTCTATCTCTTATAGTCCGCGAAAAAAAAGTTCGCTATTCCTTTAAAATTTGATAACCTACGATCTGATGTGAATATATTCATCGGATCAGTCCTTAGATTAGAGGAAGTGAAAACTTCATCGACTATATCTGGTCCTCACGCAAATTTCTTAATTTTCAAAAATTATTACATTTCTCATGTAAATGTGAATATATACCTAAAATTCGACGCATTTATATTGGACTTACATCAGATACGAAATGAACAACACTGGCCCAGCCCAATCCTTTAAAACCTCCCCCATAAAGGGTCAACAGTTTGAATAATCATATCATGAATCATGAATAATCAGTTCCTTCACATAGTACATTTTTCCAAAACCATCTCCTTTTAACAACTCTACTTTCTAAAATTGATTCTCATATCAAATTTCCAAATGTTACCCCCATCCGCTCACATAATTCAAATGGTATCAAATTTAGTACACATTTCGTAGGTTTTTAGTACGTATTTCCAATAGCACCTACAAATTTCAACCCTACATACTAACAGTGACTCTAATGCTAAATGCCAGATTTTAAGAACTACCCGTTCACCTAATACCGAATTTAGTTCCTTTTAGCCCCCATTTTCAAAACTATCTAATTTTTTTGTCACTTTTCCTTCCAGCAGTGTTCCCAACACCACCACTTCAAATTTCCATCCGTTCACTAAAAACTAAATTGTACCAATTTTAGTACTTTTTGTACAGTTCTTACTTCCTAAACGTCTAAACCTAAACCAAAATTTCAAGAACACAGCTCTTTCCATTTAAAATTCCAAATGGTACCAAACTTTGTGTTAGTACTTTTGATGTACTTATTGTTCGAATTTCAAATAATTCTTTCCCAAATCTATCATACATAACATCAAAAACCATCATGTCATAGGTCAGATTTCCAGCAATATCTCTTCCTCAGAATGCAAAAATTTTCTTGATGCAAAATCTGAAAAGTATCTTTAGAATAATTATACCTTGCACCGTAGAATGGAGGGTATTTGAAGTTTGTCATTCCGTTTATAACACTTCAAAATATACACTTTAGTCCCCATAAATCATATATATTCTTGATCAGCATACTATACTATGTCGATTAAGCGTTGTACTTCCGTCTGTCTGTCTGCCTCTAGCTTCCGAACGAGCTGAAGTAGGTTCATAACATTTTACTCAGATGTAATTTATGTCTGCAATACTTTTGGTCTTGAAAATGGTCCGTTTTCGTATAGCCGCCATACACAGTGTACCGCCAGATTTAAGGTGTTTTGATTGTTTTAGTCACAATTTCTACCCGAATTCGCTGTTTCTGTTCCCATATAAGAAACATTCTTGCATAGAACTGTCTGCACAGGTTCAAGTTTTGGTATAGCCACTATATGACTGTACCTCCGAATATTCGGTATTTTAATGAATTTAGCAATTTGGTATTTGGAGATGAAAATATTGATATGGGGAAAATTACAAGAAAATCGAACATTTATATCCAATTTTATGCGAAATCATAAATTCTGATAGATTTCATATTCATATAAGGTTTCTGGTTGAGAGAAATATTTAGGCATAGCAAGGTGTAAAGAACTGCAGACTCGTTTCGCAAGTTATGATAGATAACACAACAGATCTTGTGTTAGCAAAAATGTGGGGAAGGTACTAGAAGGAAAGATCCGATTTCTATCGTCTTTATAACAGATCCTTTGTTGATAGAAATATTCAGATATGCCAAGTCTAAGTGGAATCGGATATTAATCTCGCGTTTTAAGAGCTTAATGGATATTGAAAATTGTGGGGGAGGTATCAGAAGGAGTGGACCGATATATTCCGCCTTACTACCAAATTTCTGGTTCATAAAAATAGCAGGATGTGTGAAATTTGAAGACAATCGTACTCTTACATCATATTTTAAGGATTTATAATTATTCAAAATTTTGACCCATTGTGGGAGAGGTACTTGATTGAGTGGACAAATACTATCCATTTTGACGCGAGTCCTAGAACTGACGCAAATATTAGGATTTGCAAAATTAGATTATTGCTAAAATACTTTTTTTTGCAAATTTCGACCATTTGTGGGGGAGGTACCAGAAGGAGTGGACCGATATTGTCTATCTTAACAGCAGACCTTGGGTCAATATAAATATTGGGATGTGTGCGATTTGAAGACAATCGGATTCTTACATCACATTTTATGAGATTTGTTATTATTCAAAAATTTGACCATTTGTGGGGGAGATACTTGTTGGAGTGGACGGGTATTGTCCATTTTCACACCTGACCTAGCACTGATGCAAATTTTAGGATATGCTAAGTTAGAGCAAAATCGTATTATCCTTTCTCTTTCTTTGGTGCAAAAAATAATTTTTTGAAAATTTCGACCCTTTGTGGGGGAGGTACCAAAAGGAGTACACCGATATTATCCATCTTAACGCCAGACCTTGGATTAATATAAATATTGGGATGTGTGAAATTTGAAGACAATCGGACTCTTACATCACATTTTATGAGAGTTGTAATTATTTAAAATTTTGACCCTTTGTGGGGAAGGTACCAGAAGGAGTGAACCGATATATTCCATCTTAACATCAAACCTTGGGTTAACATAAATATTGGCATGTGTGAAATTTGAAGACAATCGGACTCTTATATCACATTTTATAAGAGTTGTAATTATTCAAAATTTTGACCATTTGTGGGGGACGTACTTGATGGAGTGGACCGATATTGTCCATTTTCACACTTGACCTAGCACTGACGCAAATATTAAGATTTGCACTGTTGGAGCAAAATCGGATAATCGTTTCTCTTTCTGCGCAAAAAATATATATATATTTTTTTTAAATTTCTACCATTTGTGGGGGAGGTACCAGAAGAAATGGACCGATATATTCCATCTTAACATCAGACCTTGGGTTAACATAAATATAATTTTTTTGAAAATGTCGACCTTTTGTGGGGTAGGTACCAGAAGGAGTGAACCGATATTGCCCATCTCCGAACTCGATCTAAATTTAACAAAAATATTATGATGTACCAAGTTTGGACCAAATCGGATACTCCCTTCGAGAGTTATCGTGCACACCAGCCAGCCAGACAGACTGACAGACGGTCGGACGGACGGACATCGCTAGATCGACTCCAAATGTTCTGAAACGGATTTGGTCCAAAGAGACCTGGTGTCTAAAACCGTTATTTCGACTAGGCACGTTGTGACCGTATCAAATGATATATACCCTCTGTAGCCATATGGCTGGGGGTATAATTAAAACGTATTATATCGTTAATTGCATAGCAGTTCGGTCAAATTTCTGATTATTTATTATCACCATAAGACTGTTTATGTTAGTAATTCTTCTATGAGTTACCTTTAATTTTGTAAACAATTAAATGCATTTCTTATACAAAACCAGACAATATGTACCGGACATAAAATAAAATTTTGGGATTGCAAAAAACGACCGCGAAATGACAAAAACTTGGTCCTATATTAACCAGTAAAAATTCCATAAATTCATCAGCGACGATAATTTGTTTGTTTCAGCGGAATTTTCCATTTACTTCGACAATTTAAATTAATTTCCAGTTTTCAATATAAATGAAACTTTAAATTGATAAATAATTGCTTAATGCCCAAAAGAATTCATTGTATTCTTACTTGCTA
The DNA here is from genome assembly GCF_030504385.1 of Musca domestica. Classification (NCBI taxonomy): domain Eukaryota; kingdom Metazoa; phylum Arthropoda; class Insecta; order Diptera; family Muscidae; genus Musca; species Musca domestica. The sequence goes on along the minus strand of NW_026712115.1, from coordinate 6,621,594 downwards.
ATTTTGCAAAATGAATAGAAGAAGATATTAGCAAATTTTGAAATAAAAAAACATGCCTGAGTAACACAACATAAATAAAACTCCGTGCAGACGCTTATCCAAATTTAAAATCTATTAAATCCCAAATTGGAGAGAATAAATCTTTTAAATGACATTAAACGATGAACACCCTATTTGTCAATCTTATAATTATAGAAATTGCCAATATTAATATATATATATATGTTCTTATGCAGACCTGTTCGCAACCTGTCCATAAGTTCACCCCCACACCGGAACAGATCTGTCGTCATTTATCAAGAAGCGATAAAACTGAATATGAAATCAACAAATTATGCCAAACAAAACAAATAAATTTCGCATACCGAATACGAAGGTATTTCAAATTTGTTTCTGTGGCATTATCTTGAAATCGATGGAGTGAACAAAACAAATCACAAACATGACTAGTTAAACCGGAGCTGAAAACGGTTTTTGGGGTTATATATTTTCGCTTCTATGGAGGGAAAATATCAAATGATTAAAAGAGCCATTTAATTTGTATGACACACGTCGTTTATCTCCCGGGTTGTTTTATAATTGTCACAATGGATATTTTAAAGCAAGGATAGATAGCAGAGGGACCAAAGACATCATTGTACTGGAAATCTCAATACTACACGCACAGCTAGAAACGTAATTTAACTTCGAAAAAATTGAACAAATGGTTATGACTGATTTTCAAATTTTTTTATCATATTTTTAAAATTAGGACAAAATGAACATTGGTTGGCATTACCGGTCCACGTTTTCGTACAGCCCCCGTTCAACAATACCTTCCGAAATTGGGTATTTTAATTATTTTAGCCATATTTTCTATACGATTTGTTTGAAACTCGCAATGGGTTCTTACTAATGTGGCGTAACATTGTCGACTTGGGCATCTTTGTCTATCGAATTTATTAAAATTTCTATCAAAATTTAGATATACAGGGTAAGATGAAAAAATTTCAACCAACTTCAGACTGCTGTCATTTTTAAGCCACTCGTCCGACAGCTGTTAAAATTATTCCAGTGACAGCTCATTATGTTGTTTACAAGCGTACAAAAGCATTTTGGTAAGAATTCTCCAGGAAAAAAAGTTATTCGTGATGGAATTTAAGCGTGTTACTGTGATTTCTTTATATTTGGCTGGAAAACCACAAGTGGCTATCGTTAGAGCACTCCAGCATTTAAATGTGAATAAATCGTTTGTGTCTCGTACCATCGCTCGTTACCGTGATACTGGTAGCGTAGCCCGATGTCAAGAAAGTGGGCGGAAGACAACAGAAACATCAGCAGAAATGGTTCGAAAATAAAGAAGCGACTCGATCGAAACCCGCGTCGTAGTGGCCGAAAAATGGCTCGTGAGCTGAACACATCGCACTATTCCATTCGGCAAATATTGAAAAATGAGCTCGGAGTTAAGCCATTGAAATTCCAAAAAGTCCAAGAACTTACACCGCAACAGAATGAAAATAGACTCAAAAGAGCTAAAGAGTTGTTTTGCTTGGCCGAAAGTGGTGAACTGCCGAATTTGGCTTTCACCGATGAGAAAACATTCGCTGTCCAGCAGTTTGTGAACAAACAAGATGATCGTGTTTACATCCCAAAGAGGTCAGCTGAAAATGTGCAGCTTCAAGCGCCGGTCATGGTGATGCTGTGGGCCGCCATAACAGCCGATGGTCGCTCTCCGCTCGTATTAATCGTCCGTGACAAGAGAATAAATGCCGATTATTATCGCGAAAATATTCTGGAGGGTGTATTAATATTTGGCACGCAAATATTTTGGCCGCAGACCTTGGACAATATAACAGGACTCAGAACGCGCCGCCCAAGAATGGTTACAAAATTAGGTTCCTCGCTTTATTTCCAACGCACAATGCCCACCAAAATCTCCGGATACCAATCCGTTGGACTATTGTGTCTGGAGTATTTTGGAAAGCAAGGTTGGAACTAAAAAATACCAAAGTGTCGATCACCTCAAGCAAGCGCTTCGCTGAGAATGGGACAATGTTTGAAGGCCATAATTCGTGCCAAACGTGACCAATTCGAAGAAATCTAAACTTATTCTAAAATTTGATGCCATTTTTTCATTCATTAAAAAAAAATGAAAAAATTAAATATTTTTGCGTTTGACTTTGTTGCAGTTTTTTTTTTATCTCACCCTATATATTGCTAGCTTAACACGATGCGCTTCGCTACCGCATTTGCTTATATATGCATATAAAAATTTAAGATTTCATTGAAATTCTATAAATATAACGTGTTCGGTACATCAAATACATGAAATTGGCCGAAAATATTTATGGGAGCTATATCCAAATCTAAACTGCTTTCAATATAATTTGGCAAATTTATTTCTGTTCCAAATTCCGTTAAACATTCCAAAATTCATTAAAATTATAGATACATAGAGTGTTTGGTACAGCAACAAAATGAAATCGGCCGAAAATGTATATGGGATCTATATCCAAATTTTGAACCGAATTCAGTATAATTTGGCAAATTTATTTATGTTCGAAATTTCGTTACACATTCTAAATTTGGAGACTGTATCTGCAATAAATCAATAAATATGGGCATTTAAAATCAATTTTTTTACTGTTGTTACTTTCAGGCGATGTTACGTATATTTGGAAATTTTGAGTAAAATCTGTTCAGCGGTTTCCGAGTCCATTAATTACAAACAAACAATCAAACAAATCAATATTTTATAGATATAGAAGAAGAAAACGCCAAAACGTTTTCAAAATCCATTAAAACCATTGGACAATGAACCAGAACTATTTTAACGTTTCCATATGGAAACCCCAGAGACCATCAGTGACCTCAATATAAAATGTCAAAACTTCAGCTATCCCTTTACTTAATACTAAACATTTAGTACTCATCACCAAAGCAATCTACTTTCCTCTATTCTAGACACCAACAGTGAACCAAAATTATAACCATTTTGTAATTTTGGAATAATAATTCTCAGCATCTGCAAAATCACCACCAGACATTGACATCTATCCCTTTACCCAATACCAAGGATAGTAGGATTTAGATATTTTCGTACTGTGAAAGTCGCAACAATCCCCATATCTCAACCTTAGACACCAACAGTATCTACATATCAAATTTCAGAATTTTTTTAAAACACATTTCCGAAACCTCCTCCATATTCCCAAGTTACACATGAATAGCGCCCCTATTACCAATTTTCAGAATTCAAGCACCATCTGTTCCGCCAATACCAAAGTGTACCAAATATAGTACTATTTAGGACTTTTCACGTATTTGTAGTACACATTTCCAAAACCTCCTCTTTATCATAAAATTACCAGCAACAGGGTCCCCAATACAAAATTTCAAAATTCCAGCTTTAGTCTTTCACCCTTAACCAAACTGAGTACCATTAGTACCATTTAGTACAAATTACACTACACATTTCCAAATCCAGCTTCAAATATCAAACTTACTGTACCATTTCAGAAGTTTAGTTTCAATTTAGAACTTTTCGTAACCTTAAAATTCTAATTTTCAAAAACACTTTGGTATAACTATCCTCCACTTCAACAGTGACTCTCAATCTAAATCTCATTTCAATTCTAGTTCATTCCGTGTGTCTAATGCAAATTCGTTTCATTTTAGTACGAATTTATATGTGTCGTCTCCTTTGGTGTTGCAAATAAATTCATAAAGACAAAGTACTTTGGTCTTAGAGACCAACAGATATCGCAATATAAAATGTCACGTTTGTTTGGTATTTGGTAAAGGGATAGAGCTGAAACTATCCCTTCACCCAATACCAAAATTTAGTACTATTTAGTACTTGTTACAATTATAGCACGCATTTCCTAATCTCAAATACAAATACCATCCATAATCTAAGTATCAAATTTCAGAAGTTTATATTTATTCCTTCCCCCAATACCAAATATAGTACCATTCTGTGTTTTTCGTACAATTATAGTACACATTTTCGCCTTCATATGTCCAGGCTACACATGAACAGCGACCCAATACCAAATTTCAGATTTCAAACACTAGGGGAAAATAAATTCGATGCTTAGTATTCGTATTTGATGTTTCAGAATTATTAAATTAAACATAAAATATTTCAATTTTAATAAAAATAAAAATGTTAGATTTCAGTATTTATTTTTTTGTATTTTTTTTTTCGTTTCTTAAGGACTCCAGGCGGAAAAACCTTTGACGGCAAGATAATACTTTGACCTGAATATGCCTCCTGATAGACCTTATTAAATATGACTTCGTTCCAACGAAAGTAACTCGACTTTCTAGAACCCCAAATCGAACCCAACAAATCAAAAAGTCTGAAAACTAGTTTTTGTAAAGAATCATTTATTCTTTATTTGCATACTTACAACTTATTTATACAATTATAAACATTTAACAAACAAACAAAATATTGATTAAAAAATAATAAAAAAAAAACATTACAAAAAGTTTCTCGTATTCGTAAATATTTACATACGTACATTTACATACATTGCTGTTATGGAATTGTATGTTTATTACTGCATAAAAATGTTAAATAATTTCGTGGTTTCTCTTTCATGTTTCTCGTTTCATGATTGTTTAAAAATAATAATTATTTATTAAAAAAATCTTTCTCATTGTCCATCAAACAATCAGCAGCAGTGATATCACATGTATCCGAAATGGCAAAGTTCCGGCGACTAATTACAAGACAAGGACATCGTTTTGTAAATTAAAATATGTTGATGTTGTTTTTTTGTAGAGCAGAGAAAGAAGTTTAGAGAGGGAGAGAGAGATGGGGGCGAAGAGAGCCTTTTGTGCATAAACAAGTGCTTGGTTAGAAACATGGTGACTTAGTGGAGAGAATATCACAAAAGAGAATTAAATGTGACAAGTTTAGGTGTGAGAGTAAATGAAAAGGTGTTGTTTGTTTTATTTAAAAGAGAGCAAGTGAGAATCATTGATTTTATTTTGGTTTTTTTATATGGCTCATTCAGTCAGTGTTGTGTAGTTAATTTTATTTTATTTTTAATATTTTTTTTTTTTTTTTTGGTTTGTAATGAACTCACTTTTATGATCTTAGAAAAGAAAGAGAAATATGTATATATGTTTGTGTTGTATAGATATAGTAAGCTATAGAGTTGTAGAGTGTTGCTTTCCCTTTTGTGCAATGGAATTGCAAAGAGTGACTTATGCTTAAAAGAGTTTTCTCCCGATGTTAGAGAGACATAAATTGTTTTTAGCTCTTCTTTGCTTTTGTTGATTTCGTTTTTTTTTTTTAATTTTTTCTTTTGTAAAGGCTCTAGTTTCTGTTGTTGTTGATAAATTGGGTTTCATTAATTTCATTAGTTTGCGCTTCAAATTCCATGTGTGCCTTAACGACGTTTCGAGGGAGGCAAGCTCAACAAGTAGTCCAAAGCCTTTTGGATTGCTGGTGGGATTGGTGGGGGAGTGGGCAAATGATCACCTTGTGGTTGGAAACCATTTTCATCATCGGCAGCATAATTCAAGGTGATGAGATTGCCTTCGGGCGAGGTATAGGAGACTGAACCCTTGGCAATAATGACATCACTGGTGTCGGGAGATGTGGCCTTTTTCAGGGTGCCAGTTTCTTCACCCTTTATGCCGTTGGCCGTTTCATAACTAAAAGTGGAGAAGAAAATAAAAAGAAGGAATTTTAAAAATTGTATTATTGAATAGTTATGATCGGTATAAAAATGTTATGTCATGTTGACGGTATTATAAATTGAAATAAAGATTTGTTGTTCTTTAAAAAAAAGTACCACCAATTTCAATGGGGTTCGTCCTTGGGTCAAACAAATCAGCTGTATAACGTTTTGTCTCAAGCGGACATTAATTTAACTCCAAAGCACATGGAAAGACGGCCTTGGTGTTGGATTCTATGCAGATCATAAAAAAAAAACTTTTCTAATGCTCAAAAACATAAAATCCGTACTACAGTAGGGTATAAAAATATGTAATCTATTTGACAATAACATTTGAATAAATTTAAAGGCAAGGAGTACTTTTTCTATATATGGATAATTACACTGGAAACTGACTTTCAGCAACAAATACATTCACAATCGAATGACAATGACAATATGGTTTCCTAAAGCTATCCGGTATGCTATTTCTGAATTTCTGCTCAGAGTACGTATAGGATAAATTTCCGGTTGTTTTTTTAAATACTTTTTAACTATAAAATATCTTTTAAAAATCTGTATATTAATTTTGGCTTGGAAAAAAATCTTATTCTCTAAGATCCGAAATATGTATATTGAAATTAAATATTTTACAATTATATCAAACGTATGGGACAAATTGAAAGTAAATTCTGGTTCAAAAATTATCTACATTTTATTGCAAGAGAGAATTTTTTGAATATATTATTGTTAACAATCACAGTCTTGTATTTTAACACAATTTTCTTTCAGTTCCAAGTTCTAAACAAGTGAAAAAGCAGAAAGTTCCGCCGAACTATGAATACCATTTGAGAGAAATAGGCAAAATTTCAACAAAAGTACTTGAAAAAAGGCTGCATAAATAATATTGGAAGCTATAGGAAGACGGAGACCTATAACACCTATTAGGAACTTCAAATACGAAATTTGAGACAATTCCGGTAAGAAATGTCGCCAAAATCATCAAAATACCAATTTTAGTGTGGGATCGTTATCGAAGAACCTGTGTAGGCAATTTTCTGTCATAGGTCGTAGAATCTATTAGGCACTTCAAATACGAAATTTGATACAATTCCAGCGAATAATGTCGCTAAATCATCAAAATACAGAATATACCTTTATATGGGGGCTATACGAGGATATACAATTTTATGTCATAGGCTGTTGTATCCATTATGAACTAAAATAATTAAAATACCGAATACTGTTATATGGAGGTATTGTTTTATGGCTATACGAAGACCAGGACCTGTTTGATTAATTTTCTATCAAGGATGTAGTACTCATTAGAAACTTCAGATACGAGATTAGAAACATTTTCGGTGAAAAGTGAGGCGCATGACTAGGAACCTCCTTAGAATTCCCAGCGGAAATTGGATACTGCAATATTGTTCTATAGTCTAACCCATAATTTATTTTTCATGAAGAAATCATAAAAGTTAGTTTATATTTAATACTAGTCCCTTCGGCGTTTCTAACCGTTGTTTCCTGCTTTATAAATGTCGTCACGATTCCTCGTTATATTTTTAGAGCTAAATTTAAAAAAAAATGTAATTATAGGAATATTGTACTCTGACCTCTAGATTTATTATTAACTACATTGGTTGGGATTAATGTAATGTCTATCAGATTTTTTGAATCTAGAATTTGATGCCTAAAATATTCCTTGAATATTGATTAATATATCTAGTTTTGTTTCTTAGATGTGTATATCAATTATGTTATCGTCCAAAGGAAACAAATGCAAAACTAGTAGATTCTGGCAGGTTCTGGGACAGAGCTATACTTTTCTTAATTCGGGTTTGTGTCTTAAGTCTTTTGTTTTCAATTAGTTTCGTTAAGTTTCATTTAAGCTTGCATAAGCAAAGGTTTGTGTCTTAAGGCTTTTGTGTTGTTTTCATGTGACGCCTGAAAGTATGCTTTAAATTTTTATTTTTAGTTAGTACAACTCCAAGCAATACTTACGCATAATTATAAGAGCCATCAGGCTCAATATTCGATTCTTGACTAACAATTGCAATGGGATCTTGTGGTCTAGCCAAAACCAAAGATGCTGTGCAGGCAATGAGAAATACGGAAAGTTCCTGCAATGAGAAAATAAAAAAAAAAAAACACAATAAGATTAGCATTGTTCATTCTTAATTATATATTATTTGATTTTTGTTTTGTAATTATCATTATCTAAATTTAATTGAGATTGATGTTTACACGGTTGGCTGGTAAATTTTTCGTTTGTTTTATATGCAAATTGCAAATAGTTTCTAACTTTCTGCGATGATTCTGTAATTATCATGTTAACAATGAGTTTGTGTTGTGTTTGCTTTTCCGTTTGTTCCTCAAATAATTGAGCATTTTTTTTTTTAATTTTAAAAATTAATCTAAACACACACACACATACAACTTTTGTTTAAGATGGGAGGATGCTGTTCAGTTGGCTGACTATGAAGTGAGATTTGCTTTGTTTTCTGTGGCGTAGATCTGTGTGTAAATTACGTGGCATGAAATGACCTTTGTATTGTTTACTTGATGGAATGATGAATTACCTCTGTGCCTTGAATTGAAGTGCGGAAGGTAGTTAATGAAACTACTTTTAGGAAAATGAAAATGTTTTGCATTACGCCGAAACTGGCAGAATAAAAAATAAAAACGTGAGGGTGTAGTTGTTATTAGATGTTGTTAATAGAGATTAACCATTATATTTTGGATCCCTGTATTTGAAAATTTGCAAGTTTTGATAAAATATACTTCAAAATTATTTGCAGATAAGAATTGAAACGAAGTTTTGCGTTTATTATTTGGAACTAGGTTTAACCAAGCAAGTGATGACAATTGCTCATATTTTTACAATTACCAGCTATTACCCTCCTTTTTGGGATGAAGGACGCTAAAACTTTTTGCCATTTTAAAGTAAAAGGTACCATATTTTTGCTTTTGCTTTTCTAATGTGCTTGTTCTCGACTAAACTTTGAGATATTAAAATCAATAAATTCTTGGTTCGATATTTTTTTTACCAAAATATATTGTAATAATACTTCAGACTGCTATTTTTAAATAATAACACAATATTTTTTTTCTTTCGCAATAAATCCAATACAAACTGTTGTCATCTCTCATGACCCATTATCTGTTAAGGCAATGTTTGTGGTTTTGTTGGCAAAAAGGCCATTCGATCTGCTTAAAATAAAATAAAATTAACAGAAATAAAAAATAATTGCCAATTATGTGGCTGGCCATATAAAAATCCATAATCTTTGTGGCACACATGATCTGTGGCAAGTTTCATCATTTGTTGTGGTTGGTTGTTGGGGTTTTCTTTTCAGTTTTAAAGGTTTACTGTCAGACTTAAGTTAATGTCTTTTGAAGAGTTTAACACGCCACCGTTAATAAACGCTTTGGTGTTTGGGCGTCAGCAAAGGCATCACAAGAAAAAAATAACAAAACAAAAACATTAACTTAAAGACCTTTCAACTGGGTAGTCCATTAAAATGGTTTATTATTATTTTGTCGTAAAATGTCAAAATGCAAGGAAATCCTTGGAAAAAATATATTTTCTTGTAGATTTTTTTTAATTTTTTTGAAAAGTGATTATTATTAAATCATTCGATAAGACAATTGTAAATATTTAGTCGAGAGTTCTAATCTCATTTCTTTTGAAAATCCTTTAGTTTTTTTTTTTTTTTTTTTTTGAAATTCTGCAAGATGTATAATTTTATTCAATAAATATATTCTAATGGAGAGCTTTCTGAGATATAAGAAATAAATAAATACTTAATAAGAAATAAATAAATCAACTATTTCATTTTTAATTTTTGTCAGAAATATTAATAATTTTAAAAAAATATATTCTAAATTCTTTTTATTCTTAAATTCGCTATAAAAAATAAACTCAAATGAGTTGATATTAAACATACATTTTGGAGGATATTCTAAGAAGCTTAAATTGCTTTTAAATTTTTATAAATTAATTCTAGTTTTGCAGTGAAATTTTTGGGCGGAGCCTACTATGTGATACCCCAGAACCCTGTAGATAGAGTAAAAGCTTCTTTTGATATATACCCTTTTATAAGATTAAACCATTTGCACATATTTTCAGAACATTATTAGACTATTTTAATAAATATTTCAAATATTTCAAAGGTTCCTTCACTCAATTCGAATAAGCCTCAGATCTGAAAAAGGTATTTTCGAAAAGAAGAACAATTCATATATTTGATGTTGGTTAATGATCTATTTCATTCCAAACTACTATATACGTCAATGAAACTAGTATCAATGTAAAGTTCAGAAGTTTCCCTTTTAGTTACATGGGATTTCGACGGGAAGCGAATTTCAGTTATAAAACTGGATTGAATGAAAATGTTGGTATTTTTCAACCACTAGTTATTATCCGATAACCATCCAAAATGGTAGCCCAAGTAAAACTCTAGCCCCACGCGAAATTCCATTGATCAGTTTTTAGCCCATTTTTTACCAAAACAAATTTGTGGCGATCTCCAAAAACAATGGGCTTCTATTTTGGCACAAGCCTTAACTCCATGAAAAGTTCGTGGGGATTGGAGCATAATTGTAACCTGTAGCTGTAGCTTTAGTCACAATTGTCTATCGAATTACCCGCAAACAATTGTCCTTCAAAAATGTTCAATATCAATCCCGTTTTGTCATAAAATCCATATAATGTGGATCCGATCGATTTCAGAAGTTTAACGACTCTAGCCGCATGATAAATGAGAGTTATGGAGTGGATCGACACATCTTTATGTGATATCAATTGATATTGGAAATATTACCACGGACCAAGTTTGTACTACTTCAGGAACTCGGTTCGTTTTACATGAGATATATGCCAAATTTTTCTAAAATTTTACATTTTCAGGGAAGGTGCCAGAAAGAGTGGACCGATATATTTTCACAGAGAGAATTTGAGGAAAATCTGACCTCTATAGGGTAATTGTTATCATTTAAATTTTGAATTTTTGTGGGACATGGAAAGAAGTTTGAAGAAAATCCAATATTGATTTCTCACTTTAAGAGGGTTATTATTGTTCAAAATTTCTAGCAAATATGAGGGAGATACAGGAATGGACATTTAATGAGGAATAAGCGTTAACTGCACGTTATGAGCCATATCAGGTACCCCTTTTTTTATTTTTTTTTTTAAATTTGAGCTTTATTTAATTTTGTTCACAATTGGTTCAGAATGAGCACAAATATTCGAATATGATATGTTCGAAATGAAGCACTGTTTTGACGTTTAGAGAGAGATATAATTGTTCTAAATTGCGTCCTTTTGCGGGGAAGTACAAGAAGGAGTGGGCCAATCTTGTCTATTTTCACAGCTGACTTACGACTCATCTATATAATACGATGTTTCAAATTTAAGCTATATCGGGTATTCACTTCTTGTAACTTGTTTGTGGAGAAAATACCAAAAAGATTGAACCGATATTTCCCATCTCCGAACTCGATTGAAGTTTGATGCTAATATTACGATGTACAAAGTTTGAACGAAACCGGATACTCAATTCGAGAGCTATCATGTTCATCATCTAGTGAGACGGACTAATATGGCTTGATCCAAATGTACTGAGACGTATTTCGTCCAAAGAGACTTAGGGTTTTAAACTGTTATTTCGATGAGGCACATTTTGCACAAACGATATATAGCCCCTGTAAGTTGAGTGTATTATTAAAAAAACCGCAAAATATAAAATTTCTTTACTCTTGGCCTACCCCATATCGAAGATCAATGAGAACTGGTTGTAAGATTTTAGAAACCTAACATACCGATTGAGATGATAAGATGTCCACAGTGGGTAATTTATGCTATAATTTACAGTTCTAGATATTGCATTGGGGGTCTCCCGCACTCCTATCTGAATTATGTAACCAAAGAATTTCAATCAATTTCTATCATTTAATGTTTAATCTCAAGTCAGTGCAAAAAATATAAAAGATCACGGAAATATTTTATCACCAGACGGAGGTGCTTATTGATCACCTTAGGATTTTGCACTGACAGTGGGTAATTTATGCTATAATTTACAGTTCTAGATATTGCATTGGGGATCCCCCGCTCTCCTATCTGAATTATGTAACCAAAGAATTTTAATCAATTTCTATCATTTAATGACTAATTTCAAGTCATTGCAAAAAAATATGAAAGATCACGGAAATATTTTATCACCGGATGGAGGTGCTTATAGATCGCCTTATGATTCAGTGTTATGTGGACGAACATCAAAAAATTAGAATATAAAATAATTGAATTATTGCTTGTATAATTTCCAAACTCTGTACAGTTCCAAGACAATTTGTGCTGCACAAAAGTAGGACCATCTTATTTGTCTTGAGTTTCTTTCTAATGGTGAGACTCCAGATTAAGTCCAATTGTTGAGTACTGTTGCATCATTGGAATTGGATAATTTGTATGCACCCCTCGCTACCCATTGCACTTTTTTCAATTACCTTGTAGAGTGCAATAGGTTTGTAGGTATAAAAAAAATTGAAAACCTAAATTTCAAAACAAATGTTTTTTATAAACACACACTTTTGGGATATGAAAATGTCCTTACTATGCGGAATATTGATTCTTTTGATACTTTTAAGTCCATTTTAAAGTACACACATTTCTTCACAAACATACATATTTCTTCACAAACATACACACACTTACAATATTCATTTTGTTGTTGTATTTAATATTTGTTTGTTGTAATAGAAAATTAAACTAAACAATACACGTGTTGTTGTAGTTAAATTATTTTTTGCCAGTTACTGGTATTTTATTTATTATTATTTTTTTTTTTTAAAGATATCCTTTCAAGAATTTTGCAAATTTCTTGCAGAGGTCTTTAGAAGTTGTTAATTGAACGAGAGAATTTTTTATGATTTCTAATGCCGGCTACCAGCGCTATTTATACGGCTTAAAGATGCAACCAAATCCAAGCCAGGCAAGCACTGCTGTTGTTGCTCTCCAATGAAAATTACACACAAAGGCACACAGGGCAGCCAGACGGCGGGCCAGCAAGCAAGGCCCACAACTACAGACAAACGTGCAAAAGCAATACAAAACGAAATGCTCATACGTTGACGACGAAGACGACGACAACGACAACAAAAGCAAAGACAAAGCTAAGAACAACAAAAACACCCCACATATAAAACGACGGCAACTAAGGCAAAAATCACAGCAAAAATGCAAAGAAAATATTGCAGTTATAAAAAACGCAAACGAAGATGCTAAAGCACACACACACACATGTGCAATCTTCACAAAACTAAATATTACTGATTTTGTTTACAAAAAGCAAAAATAAATGAAAAAAAGGCAACACTAAACAAATAAATAAATAAATAAAATCCAACACGCCTAATAGTTAAGTGATGAGTTGAACTTAAAGAAAACTAGCTCAGCATTACGACAAAAGACCAAGCCATTTGATACCCTACCGCAGTGAGAGAGGTTAGTATGTATCCTATGGGTGTTATGGTTGTTTGATATTTAAATTTGATCAAACATATAATTTTGGTTGTAGTGGGAGTAAAATGGGGTATACTAATTAATGGATCTATGATTTATAATTCAAGAATTAACGAAAATAAATTCCACAACTTTAATTCCTAGACACGGTCTTTCAACAAATTCCTTGAGCTTGACATTTCCATAATCCTGACACATTCCAATTTTCCACATGACATCAATTCATTCTCCAGACTTTTTCCGATAATTTTCTTCTATGTACCGATGTTTTGACCTGAAATTTTATGTCCAAAAAAGAACAAGTTGAAAGCAGTAAGTTCGGCCGGGCCGAACTTTGAATAACCTCCACAATTTAGAACGATTTTGGTAATTTTCAAAAAATAAAATCCGTTAAAAATTCTGTTAAAATCTTAAAAGTACCGAATATAGCCGTTATATTGGGGTTTATACGACGTGAACCTACATAGGGTTTCTTTGTCATAAGCCATTACCATATTCAAATTCGAAACTTGAAATAAACGGGGAATAATGTAGCTAAAATTATCAAAATACCGTATATAGGGAGGTACCGTTATGTCGGAACTATACGACCAGCGTATACAATTTTCTGTCACAGGCTGTAGCATCCATTATGAACTTCAAATTCGACATCTCCAACAATTTTGGTGAGTATTGTATCTAAAATCGTCAAAATACCGAATATAGGGAGGTACTGATATATAGGGCCTATACGAAGACTTGGACCTGCATAGACAATTTTCTGTCACAGACTATTCCCATTACGGACTTCAAATACCAGATTTGAAACAATTCCGGTAAATAATGTCGCCAAAAATCATCAAAATACCGAATATCGGGAGGTACCATTGTATGGGGGCTATATGAAAACGTTGACCTATATGACCCGTTTACGAACTTAACCCGCCTACTGGCAAAATGAACATGTGTGTAAAATTTTAGCCTTCTATCTCAATTCGTTCGAAAGATAGCGTGATTACAACAGACAGACGGACATCGCTAAATCGACTTAGAATTTTAAGCTGATCAAGAATATATATACTTTGTTGGGTCTGAAATGAGTATTTCGAGGAGTTACAAATGGTATGACAATACCATTGGAAAATATGGCTAAAATCATCGAAATACCGAATATCGGGGCTCCCGTTATATGGGGGCTATACGATATCGTAGACCTATACAGATAATTCTCTTCTGACGGATAAAGTACTCAGAAGGGACTCCTTGTGTGAAATTTCAGACGATTCCATTGAAAAATGTGGCTAAAATCATCAAAATACCGAATATCGTTATATAAATACGTTATATAGGGCTATACGGCTATACGATATTGTGGACCCATATAGATAATAATACCGAATATCGGTGGGTACAGTTAAATGGGGGCTATACCATATCGTTGACCGATATAGTCCATCTTCGAACTTGACCTGCCTGCAGACAAAAGGGAGATCTGTGCAAAATTTCAGCTTCCTATCTTAATTCGTTTACAGGGTTGCCCATATTCGACGGATCCATCTGACAACGCCATAACTTTTGACAGAGATGTCACATCGCATAATGACATACCGCGTTTGAGGCGTCAGTCCAAGTAGATTTTTACCATGAACCAATACACGCCGCGCGAGCGCTCTGAAATAGTTGAAATTTACAAGAAGTCAATTGTGAAAACTCAACGTGCTTTTAAAACATTAAAAAATGTGAGAAGTGCGCCTTCTAGGAACACCATTAAGCGTTTATACGAAAAATTTTCGACTGGTAAGGCTCTTTCTAATCCGAAGAGGCCATATAAAAGTCGACCAAGGCGATCGGCCGAGAATATCGCTGCCGTACGAGCCAGTGTTGAGAGGTCCCCAAGAACATCCCAAAAACGCCGTTCTCAGCAGTTGGGCATGGCTCGGCCCACTTTACAACGGATTATTCGCATTGATTTGCATTTGTTCCCGTACAAAATTCAATTGACGCAAAGAATGTTGCCTGCGGACAAGCCTCGTCGATTGGAATGGGCCCAAAGGGACGAAAAGGTTCGTCAAATATGGCAACCCAACTGTAGCGTGATTACTACAGACGGACAGACGGACGGAGAGGTCGTCTTAGAATTTTACGCTGATCAAGAATATATACACTTTGTCTTGGGTCTAAAATGATTATTTCGATGAGTTACAAACGGAATGATGAACTTAATATACCCTCCATACTATGTATGGTGGAGGGTATAAAAATTATATCACTCTATACGATTTTCTTTATCTCCAATATTTGACTCTATTCGTCAACGAAATCGATATCAATGCACCTTTCATATATTTGTAATTTCCGTAATTTTGGTGTTTTTATACCCTCCACCTTGGAAAGTAGGGTATATTAACTTTGTAATTCCGTTTGTAACACCCCTTAATATTCGTCTTAGACCCCATAAAGTATATATATTCATAATCAGCATAAAATTCTATGTCGATTTAACGATGTCCGTCTGTCTGTCTGTCCGTCTGTCTGTCTGTTGAAATCACGATACAGCCCACATTATTTGACGCAGAGCGTCAAAATTTAGCAGAGTTATTTGCATTGTGTCTAGGATGGTTGGTATTGAAAATGAGATATATCGGTCCACGTTCTGGTATAGTCCCCATATAACTGTACCTCCGGATATTCGGTAATTTGATGATTTTTGCAACCTTTTTTCACGGATTTGTCTGAAAATTGGTATTTGTTGGTCATAATGGGTTCCAGCTCCGGTGGCGAAACATTGCATGTAAGGGTCCATGTTTTGGTTTAGCCCCCATATAACAGTACCTCCCGATATTCAACATTTTTATGGTTTTTGCCACATTTTTTCACTGATTTGTCTAAAAATTGGTATTTGTGGGCCCTAATGGGTCCTAGTTTGTGTAGCGAAACATTGTAATTATTTCCACGTTTTGGTCTAGCCCCCATATAACGGTACCTCCCGATATTCGGCATTTTAATGGTTTTTGCCACATTTCTTCTAATGTTTCTTTTACCCTAAGGTGGAGGGTATTAAACGTTTGGCCCGGCTGAACTTAATGTTATTTTACTTCTTTTAACTATGTTGTGTCCTAGACTCTAACCTCATAAAAAATTTCTAGTACATTAGTTCTACTTAATGAAATTGAATTTTTTTCTGGATTTTTTCTTCTCTGCCAAAAGGTCATTTTGAGTTGGAAAGAATTGTTAAAATTCGTCCAGCCGTTTATGAGTTAAAAGCGGTCTAATTAACTTCTCCTTCTTTGATATATGAGATTGTATATATTTTTTCTGGTATCCAAGATATCGATACCAGCATCAATGTGACGGTCAGATGTGACCTATTGTTGAATTTGTGATTTCCCTGGAATTAAAAATATTCGCGTTATATTGGAAATTTTTGTATTTGTTACAAAAAGTACCCAGTTCTGAAATATAAAGGGAGGGAGGGGTTCAGGTTGATCGTGTTCAAAATCTAGGAAAAAACAACAGAATGCATTTCGATGCTTGTTTGGTTGTAATTTGTTACGTTTGCAACTGGTAATTGCAAAAATACACGCACACAAACACAACTCTTTGCTCGGTCAGAGTAGATCTGCTCGATTTTTAACAAAATTTGTTCCACTCAAATACAATGAAAATATGCTCACTCTATTCGAATGACATCGAAAAAATGAGTTTGCTTGAGTAAGTTTCACTATTTGAGCAGTTTTTCGGAGGTCTGGTTATAATTGTGGCCTGTAGAGCAACTACAAAATTAGCATTTTTCTGTTTTTGGTCCATTTCAATCCCTATCTATATTGTGATCATTTTCAAAAGCAATATTCTTTAATTGTGTTCTACCTCCATTCGAAACTTCGTGAGGATCGGAGCATAAATTCGACCTAAAGTGTGATAAATAAACATGGACGGACGGACATACATAGCTAGAATGACTCAGCTCGGCGGGATAAGAAGATCCATATATAGTTTCCTATGTCTTGGACCAATATTTCAAGGTGTTACATAATATTTGGCTCAATTAAATTTATAATACCCCCAACACATAGTGTTGTGGGGTATAAAAATAAAATTACCTGCTTCTGCTTACATATGAGCATATGAGAACTGGTATGAGCCTTTTCAGGTATGTCCATTTGTTTGTTGAAGTTAAGATGATGGTACTAAGACTGGGCTATATCGACCTACGTTTCAGTATCAAAAAAAAAAAAAAAAAAACATTTATCAAAAATCCTCAATATGATCTGAATGTCTAATTTCGACCTGGCCTTAAACTCCTAAGCAGCTATTAGGACGAGGCTTTCTGTCCAAGAAATTGCTACTAATAAAATTGTTCTTGATTGAATAGGGGTTACCACAAGTCGCAACATCCCATATTTTTTCATATTGCACATTTGATATTTTCCAAACTTGGAATGATTTATTTTTATCTATTTTTTAAACAATTCAACATTCTTTCACCTTAAAATAAATTTTGCAATTTTATAACAGACTCTCTTCTCGGCGCTAAAGCGAACACGGCATGGCATGCCTTTGGGGCGAAATATAAAATTCACATTTGATTGTAAAATTAACAATTAATTTATGTAAAAATGTAAATAAATTATTTAGTTTTAATTGAGAAATTGCTCAATTAGTAACACGATTTTGTAGCTGCCATTGCGCGAGTGTGTTGTTGTTGGTGTGAAATTATGTGTGTGTGTGTTTCTTATGACTGTATTACAATTAAATAACTGTACAATTCCGTTGGAGGTGTCAAAATCTATGCACTTCAAATATTGTTTGGTGTTCGTTCCGACAATGTTTGTTCAATTCGTAACATTTGACGGTTGGCTGTTTCTCTAGCCGTTTGCATTTGACAAAAAAAAAATCGGTGTTGGCTAAAAATTGGTATTTTGTCACTGATAAAAGTTGGCCAATAGGCCACATCTCTCGCATATTGGCCACATGTCTACGGTGTGTTCACATGTGGGTACCCACTTTGGAGACGACAAATGGTCCAAGTGTTAAATTTGGTTAACTTGGTATTTTGTCACTTTAGCGGCGAACAAGCCTCGCAACGGCAGCTTTTAAATAAATAATAATAAAAGATAACTTGTAATTAAGAGACACACTTTGTCTAAGACAAAAGAGGAATTGAGGATTTTTTATGAGTGGTTTGCCTATAAGTACAGGGCATAAATACCTACGCCCATGTGATAAAAATATGTGTAATTTATTAGACTTTTGTTTTGAACAAGTTATTAAGGACAACTTATTCGTCCTGTAATGTTCTTACGAAACCTTAATTAACTTTGGTGAGAATATTTTCTTAGATATTTTGAAGGAAGAATGTTTAATTAACATGCTAATGAATTTGTATAGTTACATAGCGCAATCAAGATATATTATGTGGGATATATAAAAAAGTACAGTTATGACAGATAGACTGATTAATCAACGCTTAGCTTTTGGCACTTAACTTATACGTAAAGTATCAAAGATTTGAAAGATTGTGACAACGCAATTGGAGATCGGTAAGAACTGAAAATCTGAATGTTTGTGAAAATCAAGCTGCCTTCACATTTAGAAAAAAAAAAAAAAAAAAACATTTCCTTAAGACTTGGCACTTGAACGTTTAAGATATATCTGTTCAAAATGGCAATTTTATCAAATATATCCCAATAAATCTATACTTATAATAAGATTCTTGTTTGCAAAAACTTTGGTGAAAAATATTAAATTACTTGCCTGAAAACAAAAGATTTTCCTGTAAAAAACTTAGCTTCCTGGAACAAGTCGTTTGGATTCTAGCGATATTACAGCGAATATACGGAAGAACATATCAAAATCAAATTGAATTTTACGCTGATCAAGAATATATACGCTTTGGTTCTAAATAAAAAAAATCGATATAACATATATAACATATATATATATGGGAGCTATATTGGAGTCGAAACTTGAACATATGAACCTGATTAGCCAAGCCTAGCACGCTTGCTTCACACTTGGTCTATCTGCCTGCCGCCCGTGGAAATCACTCTAGCTTCCGAACGAAATGAAGTAGGTTGACAAAATTGTACTCAGATGTGTGTTAGGTTTGTAGGACTTTTGGTATTGCAAAACAGCTAAAGAGATCCACGTTTTAGTACAGCTCCCATATACTTGTACCGACAGATTTAAGGTTTTTTGGGTATTTTTCTTACACTTTTTACCCGATTTTGCTGTAAATTGGCAGTATATGCTTCCCTTGTGTAAGGAACATCCTTACATAGAAATGTCAATATAGGGCTGAGTTTTCCTAAAGTCCCCATTTAACTGTACCTTCAAATATTCGGTATTTTGATGATTTGTGTCACACCTTTTGCGGAAATAATTCAAATTTGGAAATTGAAGTTCTTAGAATTCATTAAGATATATAAGGTTTCCCTTATTGCTATTGCTTATACAAATCCACGTCATTGTATAGCCACATAACGCTACCTTCTTATATTCGTTATTTGGGTTATTTTACGACATTGTTCACCGGAATTGTTTCCAGCAATGGCCTATGACAAAACTTGCCCCATATAACGGTAACTCCCCATAATCGGTATTTTATACCCTCCACCTTGGAAAGGAGGGTATATTAACTTTGTCATTCCGTTTGTAACATGTCTAAATATTCGCCGTAGACCCCATAATGTATATATATTCATAATCAGCATAAAATTCTAAGTCGATTTAATGATGTCCGTCTGTCTGTTGAAATCACGATACAGGCCACATTATATGACGTAGAGCGTCAAAATTTAGCAGAATAATTTGTATTGTGTCTAGGTCTAGGTCCACGTTTTGGTATAGTCCTCATATAATGGTACCTCCCGAAATTTGGTATTTTTATGATTTTTGCCTCATTTTTTCATGGATTTGTCTAAAAATTAGTATTTGTTGGTCATAGTGGGTTGTAGCTCCGGTGGCGAAACATTGCATGTATAGGTCCACGTTTTGGTATAGCCCCCATATAACGGTACCTCCCGAAATTTGGTGTTTTGATGATTTTTGCCGCATTTTTTTTCAAGGATTTGTATAAAAATTGGTATTTGTTGGTCATAGTGGGCTCTAGCTGCGGTGGCGAAAGATTGCATGTATAGGTCTACGTTTTGGTATAGCCCCCATATAACGGTACCTCCCTATATTCGGCATTTTGAGGAGTTTTGCCGCATTTTTTCACGGATTTGTCTGAGAATTGGTATTTTTAGGTCATAATGGGTCCTAGTTCGTGTGGCGAAACATTGTATGCCCCCATATAACGGTATCTCCCGATATTCCCTATTTGGATGGTTTTTGTCACATTTGTTCACGGATTTGTCTAAAAATTGGAATTAGTTGACCATAATAGGTTCTAGCTCCGTTGGCGAAATATTGTATGTATAGGTCCACGTTTTTGTATAGCCCTATATAGGGGTACCTCTCGATATTCGGTATTTTGAGGATTTTTGCCACATTTTCTCACGAATATGTCTAAAAATTGGTATTTGTGGGTCAGAATTGGTTCTAATGTTTCCATTAACCTAAGGTGGAGGGTATTAAAAGTTCGGCCCGGCCGAACTTAATAAATGAAGTTATATCCAAATCTGAACCGATTACATCCAAATTCAAGAGGGTGTGTATTGGGGCCAAACTAATGAACTGTGCATAGATTTGTTTTAATTCGGCAAAAAGGACGAGGTGTAATATGATTTTTTTTATTTTACTTTTTTGTTAACACATAAATACTAGTAATAACAGTTTACAATAGAGGAAAAAACGTTACATATTTAATTTTTGTAATAAACAATTTAATTTTAAAATAAACAATTTAATATATTTTTTGTCACTATAGATTTAGCATGAATTTAAATATTTTTCACACATAGTGAGCTCGATACGTCCAATTTATTTCGGTACTTAGTTTTGTATTAAACATTGAAATCTGGCCTCACATAGAAATAGGGTAATAAAGAGGAGGAGGAATTTGATATCTTCAGCAAACAGGGGTTTAAGTTGAGTTCAGGGACTATGCTCGGATTGACCTGAAATGTTATTCACAGGTTTCAGGAAATTTGGCATAATTTGGGAAGAGCAAGAGTGTAGGCTATAATGTAATATACCCCATAATGGATACATTTTCGAATTTTTAGGGGTTTTTCAAAAAGTTCCGGTACAAAAATACCAATTTTCTTTTATTACTCTGCAATGTGTTTAAACAATCCCATCATTGGTTAGGCATTTCCATAGCTTTCAGAAGTTACTCATTTTGTACACTGGATAAAACTCGGATTTCGTATCCGAAAATTGGGGTCGAATAGACGTGTATTTCCCCCACAAAAAAATTATTTTAACGTTTTTATTTAGATTTATTTAGCACAGTTTTTAAATCAACGGGTAATGCTTTTGAAATCAGTGCTTCTCTGTAAAAACTATAATATACAGTAACTTTTTCAAGAACTCTTGTGAACACACTGCTATTTTTCCTGCACATAGTCTTCCAAAGTTCTACATATTATTCAAGTTTTCCTCATTTCCTAAAGAATAATAGGATAATTTTCACATTTTACACCAAAAAGTCTTTAAAACTTTCTTTTTGAACAGGATATTAGTGAAACTATTGCACAATGGACCCACATCCAATTTTTCTGTCCAAAACTATTTCAACGTTTGCATATGTAAACCCTAGAAACCAACAGTGACCTCAATATCAAATTTCAGAATTACAGCTCTATTGCTCTACCCAATATCAAACTTAGTAGTATTTAGTACTTTCCATATCTCAAACTCGGATGCCAGCAGTGACCTTAATATCAAATTTCGGGATTTCAGCTCTTTAATTTCCAACATTAGCAATTTAAGTACCATTTAGTACTAGATTTTAAGTATGCATATCCAAAATCAGCGCCTTCTCTAAACTACAGACAGCAACAGTAACACCCATAACAAATTTCAGGACTTTACCTTTATTAATTCACCAATACCAAATGTAGTACTATTTAGTTCTTTTTGTACAGTAAGTACGCATTTTCAAAACAATTTCTATATCTCAACCTCAGATACCAACATTGACCTTAGTATCAAAATTTAACATTTCAGTTATGTAATATCCCCTTTTACTAAATTTAGTATCATTTAATACCATTTAGTAGAATTATAGTACGCATGTCACAAACCAACGCCTTCTCCCAAATACAGACATCTACAGTGACATCCATATCAAATTTCAGGATTTTAGCTGTCTCCCTTCACCCAATACTAAATTTAGCACTATTAAGTACCAAAGCACCGGCAAATGCCAAGCACAAATACAATCAGTATCAACGCTTAATGGGGCTCATTTCAAAGCGCGGACCTACTTCTTTCATGTGACAATAATCCGACCAATGAGAGCTCAAGATGCAAAATTCTTTGGGAGTACAATCAGTAAAATACCAAATATAAAGGGTGCAAAATAGTAGAGCGAATGGGACTTTTAGTAAGAAAAGGATTTCTATCCTTCCAGAAATTCTTCCCAAACATTCGAGATACCTTAAATCGCTTTTGCAGGTCATGATACCGATCATAACTCACGGATAAGGGTACAACCCGATTTCATATTTATATAACCATCGCATGATTTAAGCTATTTAGGGGTCTTGGCCACTTCTTTCATTTTTTGGCCCTTATTTGCCATCTTTGTTTGTAAGGGGGTAGAGAATCTCTTCGCATAAAATTTGAAATTTTCAGATTAGGGCCCATCTTGACCACATTCATCAATTGATTTTCGCTGCCCTGGGGTAGGGAACCATCATAAGATAATTGCCACATAGGAATTTATTTAAGTAAAGTCCCCACATTGGAATATCCCAAGTCCACTTTCACATCTAATGTGTGGTCAAAAAAAAAAAACATTTTGTATTCTATGAATTTGTAACCCCCCAAGAGAATTTTGGTTGGGAACGTAGATTTGGGATGTACATCTATATGAAATAAATTGTGAAAACATGAACAGATTACAAATATAAGAAATTAATAATAATCTTACACAAACATTTCAACATATCTACAAATTTTAAAGTTTTCTCCATGTAATAGTACCCCCTCAAGTCCACCTTTTGGCGGACAAACAGACCGATATGATTAGGGGAACTTATGATGACTCTAATGCATAATGTAAGGTGTTAACGGGTTTAAAAAAGTAATTAACATTGGCTATTCTTAAATCATTCATTTTAGCCCTCAATTATGAGGTGTACAAAATACAGTAAATTTCAAATTACTGCTCATTTGACTGAAAAATTTTGCTACGATTTTTACCATACTAAAAATTAATTTGATCCCTTACATGGGGATAAGATTGATGTATACTTTTTAATAGATTTGTATAGCACATCCACACATTTGAAGCCCACGGTTTGAATATTGAAGCCCACGGCTTAAATATGGGTACAGGTATTTTAAAACACTTTTAATCGACCAGTACGTGAACTCTTATATCAGTCATATCTGTGAATAATTATGCTTTGGAAAATATGCATAATAGACAAAAACTACGGGCCGACAACGCGGACCGGGCCAGATAGTTTAATATAGATCGAACACTTAATAATAAATACTTTTCGAACTCTTTTAGTACGAATTTCCAAAATTTAGCCTTTCCACACGAGTAGAATATGAAATAGTAAAATTTTACGAAAAATTATTTTGTAAAATATTTTAACGTGCTACGAACCCATTTAAAAGGACTTTAACCATTTAACCATTTTTATACCCTACACCACCAGGTGGTCAGGGTATAAGACATAATAAGACATAATGCGCATTTGTAACAGGCAAAAGGAAACGAGATAGGCCCATAGTTCCTTTTGATGATCTGCATAGAATCACATTCTGAGTCGATTTATGTATGTCCTCCCATCTGTCTATGTATTTTTGTAAAAAAGTACAGGTCGCATTTATTGCCCGATTCAGATTAAATTTTGCACAAATCAATTGTTTGATCCATGGACAAACCCTATTGAAATTGGAGATAATCGGTCAAAATTTAGGTATAGCTCCCATATATATATTCGTATAATTTGCTTTATATTGTGCACCAAACTTGTAATATCAGCTCTGAAAATAAGTATGCCAAATTTATTCGAAATCGGTTCAGATATAGATGTAGCTCCCATATATATTGTTCATCCGATTTGTTATTTTTGTCCTTCGCAGCTGTAATATGCACTCTGTAACAACGATATTTGGGGAAATATATTAAATATAACTCAGTAATACCCTTGATATCGGTTAATATTTATCGAGATCGGTTAATATTTAGATATAGACCTTCGTCCGATTTGCTTTTTATTGTGCACCAAACGTGTAATATTAGTCCAAATGGAATGGTATTTGGTACTTACGACCAAGTTGAGTCTAGAAATCAGTATGTCAAATTTGGTGGAAATCGGTTCAGATATAGCTATTGCTCCCATACATATTGTTTATCCGATTTGTTGAATTTGCCCTGCATAGCCGTAATATGGGCTCCGTAGTAACGATATTCGGGGAGATATATCAAATACAGCTCAGAAATACCTTTGCCAAATTTTATCGAGATCGGTTCAGATTTAGATATAGCTCTCATATATATCTATCCGATTTAAAATAAATTGTGCACCAAATGGTTAATACAAGCCCGAATTGAAAAGGCGCAAATGCCTCAACAAATTTAGTAGAAAGCGATTCAGATGAGGATATTTGGACTTTTGGTTATTACTATAATAATTGTTGGTATGATTTACTTCACACAAATTTCCTATTAAAACTTTTATTTGTTATGTGAACCTCTACTAAATATGCAAAGTGGAGTAGGATATCCTAAAGTCGGTCCCGACCGACTTTAAGACTTTCTTTACTGGTTTTCACTAGCTAAGAAAAAATGTTGAAGAGGTTTGAACTGTTTTTTTTTAGAAAAATACTTGCAATATTATTATAGCTTTGTCAAATATCCGTCATATCTAAAATGCAAGAATTTTGAGGAAGCTTAATCCGAAAATTCTAAAAAAAATTGGAAGAGAGGGAACTTCTCTCTCTATTTAGTTTACTTTGCGACGTTAACATTCAAAACGCCAATATACGTTTAATTTCAATGCTTCTTCTGTTTTGTTCGGAAATTTATTCTTAATTTTAGTAATCTAGTAATGATAACTTTAATACATTCCACCTTTTCGTACAACTTATTTATATTTTTTTTTTATTAAGTACACGTTTTTATTTACCTCAAAATCAACTAAAAATAGTTTTGAAATTAACCCCAAACCCGTCCGCAATCTTTACTTTGTAATCAGTGACACAGAAAGTGCTGCACAGAACAAAACCCAAAAAGTGAAGAAAACTTTGGAAAATACTACGAAAACAAAGACGAAAATGATGTATTTTAGATGTCTAGAGTCAAGTAATTTACTTTGATAGAGTGAGGTCAAAATGTCAAAGTTGCACCAGCGGCAGCAGCAGCACAACTGGCTGGCATTATCTTGGCGGACCAAGGCGGCGGTGGTGGTTGCGACGGCATGTGCAGTTTGTACGGCGGTTGATGGCACAGTCGGTGCCGGCTTGAATGCCTTCCAGCCTGCTGATTTTGTTTTACGACAGCCTAGCATAGCAGAGTGTGGCGTGGAATTCAATGCAATGATTTCAATGTAATGTGCACAATATCGTGACAAGATTGTCCCAAAGATAGCATTGTGTTTTTTTGGTTGCTGACTTCTTTGGATTCAGTCGGTTTGTCCGAATTCTGCAGCATCTTCGTTAGTTATTTTTTTTATAAATATGTTACGTTTTGCATGGCTTTATTTTGTTGTTAGCTTTTGTTTTGTTTTATTTTTATTTTATTGGATTGGATGTGCTGAGCTAAATCGCCGTTTTGTGCTCATCTTATCAAACATAAATGACAAAAACAAAACAAAAAATCAGGGCACATGGAGTGTTATGTAGGTATGTATGCATGTATGTAAAAGTCGATGAAAAGTTTTGTTATATAAATCATGTTGCGCCTCTAGATAAGATGTGTCAAACATAAATGGTATATTTTCGGCATTGTATGTGTGTACAATGAAACGACCACGTGTTTGTTTCTTAAGTCTTTTGTTTTAAATAAATGGGAGTTTATTTAAGTAAATATATTTATCGAATGTTGAATGAAAATGAGGCCGAATGGTTGGGTTGATAACTAATGAAGATGGTATGTTAACGTTTTGAACAAATAGATCCTTTGGAGTAGTAAAGGAATTTTTGTTTAATGCATTGTGAATTCGATTTAAGCCTTATTTTGAATATTTAATATTAATATTTAGAATATTCAGTTTTCTAATCCATACATTTTTCTGGGTCCTTTATTTCTTGAGCTGGGAGATGTACCAGCAGTTGGGACCTACATACCCAACGTCACACATAATGTTAGAACAATTATTGCAATACGTGAAGTTTGGGAAGAACTGGGGAATAATATCTCAATTTATGATGTGATAATTATTTGTTACATTTATGTGAGATCCGACTCTATTTATTGCGAAGTTTTAAAAAATCGGAAACCGATTTTATATTTTCCTTAATATACTGTTATTCAATTCTTTTTAATTGTTGGTGTAAGGTAAATGAAGTAGTGTGTCAATATTTTCCATGATTGCTTCTAACCTAAGTCTGATATAAAAATTACCACGGACCAAGCGGACCATCGGGTGCTTAATTCATTTTGTATGACATATTTTCCAAAAATTTTCACACTGGATCTAAAAAATTGGGATGTGCCAAGTTTAATGAAAATATTACCCTGAATTCACGTTCTACGAGGGTTATTGTTATTCAAAATTTAGACCCTTGTGGGGGAAATGCATGGCCAATATTGTCCACTTTTGCACCTAACCTAAATCTTATCTAACAACATTTTGAGCTTTTGTGGCGATGGAAGAAGACGGAGTGGATTGGTATTGCCCATCTCCGAACTCGATCTAAGTTTGGTAAAAGTAACGAACAAAGAGACAGAGAGACAAACGAATTTCATTCCGTATCAAAAGACATACAGGGTGAGATAAAAAAACTGCAACAAAGTCAAACGCCATAATTTTTACATTTTTTCCTAAATTTTATTAAATGAAAGCAAAGAATGTCGGAAATAGAATCAAATTTTAGAATAAGTTTAGATTTGTTCGAATTGGTCACCTTTGGCACGAATTATGGCCTTCAAAAAGCCAATGAAACCGTCAGACGCTGCCCGAATGTTGCTCTGTGGTATTTTGGCCCATTCCTGGCGAAGCACTTACTTGAGGTGACCGACACTTTCGTATTTTTTAGTGCCAACCTGGCTTTCCAAAATACTCCAGACGTTCTGTGTGCGATGGAATGTCCATCTGGTGGCCAACCGAAGGTGCACGTTTTCAGCTGACCTCTTTGGCAAGTAAACACGATAATTTTGTTTGTTTATAAACTGCTGGACAATGAATGTTTTCTCATCGGTGAAAACCAAATTCAGCAGTACGCCTCTTTCCACCAAGCGAGGCAACTCTTTAGCTCTTTTGAGTCTATTTTCTTTCTGCTGCGGTGTAATTTCTTGCACTTTTTGGAATTTCAATGGCTTTACCCAGATCTCATTTTCCAATATTTGCCGAATGGAATATTGCGATATGTTCAGCTCACGAGCCATTTTTCGGCCACTGCGATGCGGGCTTCGATCAAGGCGCTCTTTACTTTCTGCTGATGCTGCTGTTTTCTTCCGTCCACTTCCTTGACGTCGCGGTAACGAGCGATGGTTCGGGGCACAAAGATAACTTCTGGTTTTGCAGCCAAATATAAAGTAATCACACTATTACGCTTGAGTTCCATCCCGAATAACTTATTTGTAAACAATATAATGAGCTGTCACTGGAACGAGAGGCTTAGAAATGACAGCAGTCTGAAGTTGGTTGCAGTTTTTTCATCTCTCCCTGTATACATTCTGCACCATAGGTTTACTAGTATAAAAATATTGTACTTCTCATGGAAAAGAAAAAAGTGATAACCAAGATAACATTAAAATATCTTGCAATAAGTTCGAAATATATACTACTTTCCAGAGAACGGCCCTTGTAAGCCATCATCCACACCAAATATGCCTGATGAGCCGCTTAACCAACGGCGAAACGCATCGCATAGTGGTGAGTGTGTGATAGTGTCTATCTGGCTTTCCTTTTCACTGCAAATTCCTGATCATTAAGCTCGTCTCGAAAGAGAAAACAAACACATAAATCATAAAACATATGATCTTCGCCTTAACAAGGCAAAACTTAAAATATCTTGGTTATCGCCTTTTTCCCAAGAACTGGTTTCGATAGGATCGACCCCATATTTAGGTACAACTTAAGTGTAGACTATTTCAAAAACAAACATTTGTGAGGATTTGCGATATTTGAATTAAAAAGCCAAATTAAGTCAGTATTTTGAGAAAAATTATCATTGACGTATTCATTGTAGTATCCATTACGAACCTTAAATGCGAAATTTGAAACAATTCCGGTGAATAATATGACTATATAAAAACTATATACATATACAATTTTCCGTTACGGGTCGTAGTACCCATTACGAGCATCAAACACGAAATTGGAATAATTATCTTTATATGGGGGCTACAGGAAGATGTGAACCTGCATTCGCAATTTTTTGTCATAGGCTGTAGTGCCCATTATGATCTTCAAATACGGATTTACCGTTGTATGGGGGATATGCTATATCGTTGACCCATATAGACAATTATCTTCTAGGAACTTTAGAAGGAACTCCTTTTGCGGATTTTCAGTAATTCATTAAAAAAATTGGTTACAATCATTTAAGTACCGAATTGCGGGAGGTACCGTTATATGGGAAATATACGATACTGTAGACCAATATATAGGCAATTCTCTTTTAGGAGGTGAAGTACTATCAAAGAACTCCCTGTGTAGAATTTCAGACAATTCCATTCAAA
Source organism: Musca domestica (assembly GCF_030504385.1). Taxonomy (NCBI): domain Eukaryota; kingdom Metazoa; phylum Arthropoda; class Insecta; order Diptera; family Muscidae; genus Musca; species Musca domestica. Next base: position 6,592,466 of record NW_026712115.1, on the reverse strand, counting down.
ATTGTGTTTAAAATCACCAAAATACCTAATATCGGAGGGTTTCGTTATATGCGGACTATACTATATCGTGGACCGATAGGCTATATATCTACATTGACCTGCCTGCAGGAAAAAGTCTGATATGTGTACAATTTTTAGCTTCCTATCTTAATTCGATTTTGACTCTAGCTTGACGAACGCACAGGGCTAAATCGTCTTAGAATATTACACTGATACAAAATATTTACATAACTTGGTCTAATATTCCTATCATCTCTAATTAAATGGCGAAGGTAAAACATTAACTACTGGTGTCAAAACATAGTTTCGTCTATATAAATCATGTCTCTCTGCCGGTGGAATGGAAATTTTTGTTTTTTTTTATATTAAAGTAATTGACCATTATACGCGCTAAATAGTACCCGTTGGCCATTCAAAGTGCTAGGCTTCTGCCCTGTCTCAATTCATACCCCATGCTAATTTCTTTAATTTAATTAATTTTAATTGTGACCTGTTTAGCGACTGCAAAGTCCGGAAATCTTTCAGTTTTTGTCAATTTCAACCCCTAAATATTTTGTGAGATAAGGACGAAGTATTCTACAAAAATTTTCTCAGTCAATATGACGGAAGATATGTTATCTTACAAATGAGTTCCAGAAGCTAAAAGCAGATATATAAGCTGATTTTAGGATGCCCTTCAGAGACACAACAAACAATTCTGCACACTATAGATTGGAAGTTTAAGTCACGGCAAATCAGTCCTTCGGGACATGAAATGTTCTAACGAACGAATTTTCCACCCCCTGACTTGCCCCCATTTTGCCGATAAGACAGTATAAACTCATCAATTAAATTGTCCTAGCAATCAGTTTCATTTCAGCACATTCTATATCTTAACAACGAGGAGATTAACACTCTTCTTGGTTTTGGTTGTTAACACCTCAAACATTACTCATACCTCAGAGAATTTAGGCAAACGATGCACAATTGTTCCACACTTATATTTTCAGATCCGGTTTAATAACCCTTTATTATACCCTACCCTAGACTCCACATAACAATTAAAAGTTGTTATGGGAGAATTCAATTATATATATATATATATATATATATATATATATATATATATATATATATATAAATATATATATATATATATATATATATATATATATATATATATATATATATATATATATATATATATACTATCTGGCCCGGTCCGCGTTGCCGGCCCGTAGTTTTTGTCTATTATGCATATTTGTCAAAGCATAATTATTACTACTTTTTTAAACCCATTAGCACCTCAGATTGTGCATTAGAGTACTCATAAGTTCCCCTAACCATGTCGGTCTGTTTTTCCGCCAAAAGGTGAACTTGAGGGGGTACTATTACATGGAGAAAATTCTAAAATTTGTAGATATGTTGAAAATTTTGTGTAAGATTTTACCCCCAAATACACATTTTTAGCCAAATCCTTTGAAATATGGTATAATGCGAAACATCGACCTACATTGAAAACTTTCTTCACCATAATCCAAGATGACAAATAGAGGCCAAATCGAAAATATAGCAGAACAACATAGCATGTCAAACCGAAAAAAAAAATCACGTGATTAAAATAAGTAAAAAAAGTTTTATCCACCTCATAATTGAGGTCAGACTGATTTCAGAATAGTCAAATATAATTACTATTTAACATCCATTACCGTAATATGGGAACTAATTTTATTTGTCATTTAAATTGTAAATTGGAGACCCCATAAAGTCCATATTTTTCATCATAGTATAATTCAATGACGATTCAACACATATTCGGTCCCGTGCTACTTCCTTATATTTGTAATTTGTTCATGTTTTCACAATTTATTTCATATAGATGTATATGCCAAATCTACGTTCCCAACCAATATTCTCTTGGGGGTTACAAATTCAATAGAATACAAATTTTTCTTTTCTGACCACACATTAGATATGAAAGTGGACTTGGGGATACTCCAATGTGGGGACTTTACATGAATAAATTTCTATGTGGCAATTATCTGTACGATGATTCCTTACCCCAGGGTAGCATAAATACAATTTTTTTAGTGGTCAAGACCAATATGGGCCCTACTCCGAAAATTTTATGCGAAGAGGTTCTCTACCCTCTTAGAAACAAAGATGCCAAATAAGGGCCAAAAATAGAAGAAAGTGGCGAAGACTCCAAAAATAGCTTATATCATGCGATGGTTATTTATGATCGATATCATGACCTTCAAAAGCGATTTAAGGTATCTTAAATGTTCAGGAAGAATTTTTGGAAGGATAGAAATCCTTTTCCTACTAAAAGTCCCATTCGCTCTACTATTTTGCACCCTTTATAGTTGGTATTTTACTGATTGTGCTGCCAAAGAATTTTGCATTTTGAGCTCTCATCACATGAAAGAAGTAGGTCCACGCTTTGAAATGAGCCCCATTAGTCTTTTTCGGTCATTTTTGTTTGTTTAAATGTGTTCGCATCTTCCAGCTGTATCACGATGTAGGCCCTGGAGTTGAAAGGTAGATGTCAGTTAACATCCTATTTCGCACTTATTTCATTTTTTTGGTGAAAAATTTTTTATAGTGAAAAATTATTCTTTATTTTGTTCACAAAAAATCCACTGAATTCAATATGATAATACAAATTGAAATAATTGACAAAAGAAGAATAACAAATTGAAAAAATCTTCAACTTGTTCGCTGATTTTTTACAGCAAATGTTTAAAGATCCTTACAAAGTTTGTCAATAGAATGTACTGTTATTTTAAAATTTGATTCCATTGGAAATTTTTTTCGATATTTTCCCGTTTTGAGAATTTTTGCAATGAGATCTCTTTTTTCGTGATTTTTTTTAACGATTTTGAAAAAGTAATTATCTTTTAACTTTGGTGTGACCGCATTAAATTATTTCGGTATCATCTATTCCGTTTCGCCACCACATAATTCGGTACTACACTTCCATGTAACCCTCCATCAATTTCAATTCTCAAGAAATCAAGTCAATTAAATAAATTGGTATTAATTTTCGAATTCAAAAATAAAATATAAAAAACACTACAAATGTACATTAGAAAAAAGTAAGTCAAAATGGAAAAAAACACGCGATTTTTTTGGATATTATCCTTTTCGGATAGGAGACAATTCCGAATTTGTATGAATCATTAAAATCAGTTCAGCGGTTCTTAAGTTATAAGCGTAGTAACTAACACAACTTTCTTTTATATATATATATATATATATATATATATATATATATATATATATATATATATATATATACATATATATATATATATATATATATATATATATATATATATATATATATATATATATATATATATATACAATATATATATATATATATATATATATATATATGAACTGCATTTGTATGTTTCCCTGAATATCGTTGTTTTGAGTGCATATTACGGCTGTGGGTAACAAATATAACAAATCGGATGAACAATATATATGGGAACTATAGCTATATCTGAACCGATCTTCACAAATTCGACATACTAGCTTCTAGACTCAATTCGGTCGTAAGTGCCAAATTCCATCCCATATTAGACCTTTGATGCACAAAAAAAGGTAAATCGAACGAAGTTATATATGGGAGCTATATGCAAATCTGAACCGATCTTGATAAAATTTAGCAAATGTATTTCTGAGCTGTATTTGATATATTTTCCGTGATTATCATTGTAACGGAGTGCATATTACGGCTGTGGGTAACAACTACAACAAATCGGATGAACAATATATATGGGAGCTATAGCTATATCTGAAACGATTTCGATCAAATTTGGCATACTTATATTTAGGCCTAATTTGGTTGTATGTGCATACTATTCGGGCTGATATTACGCGTTTGATTTGTGAAAAATTTCATCTGGTTTGGGCAATAAATGCGAGCTGTACTTTGTTTACAAAAATACACGGACATGCATAAATCGACTCAGAATGTGATTCTATGCCGATCATCAAAAGGAACTATGTGTCTATCTCGTTTCCTTTTGCCTGTTACAAACAAATGCACAAAGACATAATACCCTGACCACATTGTGGTGTAGAGTATAAATATAAACAAATCAGGCATTTAAAATTATGTTAATGTCGAGTATATACTTTTATGGGGAGCCTAAAAATAAGAAGATTAGCTTTCTAAGCAAATGGTATAGTTTTTTGTATATTTGCCCTATATAAGCATAATATAAGCGAAATGGATTTCAAAGATGGAAACAAACAAACATCAAAGATGGAAACATCGGGATTGGACTGTAACTAAATATTCTAATGTAAAAGCTAGAAATCTGAAATTTTAGAAATTCGAGGAATTAAATTTTGAAATCTGGTCTATAAATACAAAATATAGATGATGTCTATTTTTGTAGAACTTCTAACAAATTCTGTTAAAATTCCAAAATATACAACAAAAATATTGGAAAGTTTCAGTCGGTTTTCCAACAGATATATATCCTCAGCATCCTCAGCGACATAATTCAAAGGACATAATTCAAAGGAGAAACCTCGTATTAAAGTTCCTACAATTCCTACATTATTCACCAGATTTGCATCAAATTTCTTATTTGATGTTTCTAATGGGTACTACATCCTACGACAGAAAATTGCATATGCAGGTCCTCATCTTTGTGTAATGGTACCTCCCTATTTTGATGATTCTAATGGCTTTATTCACAGGAATTGTTTAAGTTTCGAATTTGAATATCGTAACGGACTATGACAAATATGGCGTACACAGGTCCACGTCTTCGGGCCGAATATAACGGTAACTCCCGATATTCAGTATGTTTATAATTTTTGAAGTATGTTTCAATCGATTGTGTTTTTTTTAGAAATTTGTAAATTTCTTCCAAATATTAGCCAAACGTGCATTTTCACTTGCATATCTCAATCCTAGTAAAAATTTTGCAATACGCGAAATATGAAAAGAGCTGCATGAAACCGTATGAAAAGAAAAAGTGAAGGTAATGTTATTCGGTTAGTAAATCCAAATTACAAAAGGATTTTAGTTTCTCAGACCAAACATTTTTAGGCCCATTTCATATAGCCTTAACAATAAACAAAGTCCACAAATTTATTGCTCCATACTTTGTTAAATTTAAGATAGACCTTTAACATTTCATACATGCACGAGTCATTTGAACCCTATTGATATAGCTCCCATATATATATCCTCGTATATATCCTCGTTTGCTTTCTATTGTGCACCAAACGTGTAATTTTAGCCCAAATAGTATGCAATTATGCACATACAGCTCAGAAATACTTTCGGCAAATTTTATCGAGATCGCTTCAGGTTTGAATATAGCTCCCATATATATCTTTATCCGGTTCCAAGTTAATTGTACACCAAATGATTAGTACAAACCCGAATTGAAAAGGCACAAATGCCTCTACAAATTTAGAGATTCAGCGGAGGATATTCCTTTCATATAATAATTCCTTTGGAAAACTATTATCTTAGGTGGTATGATTTTTTGCTCACAAATACCCCATAAAAACTTTTATTTGTTATGTAATGCTCTACTAAATATGCAAAGGGCTGTAGGGTATCATAGAGTCCGGCCTCCCAACTTTTGGACTTTCCTTTCTGTTTATGGGATTTTAATAAAATTGTCTCTCTTGTTACTCTTTGCCTCTGTTAGGATTGTAAATTTGGGATTGTTTGTATTGTTTACAGGATATTAGAGTACATACATACATAACTTTGACTTGGACTTATTCCAAAATCGGAAAAGCAATTGGCTGAGCTTTGTTACCAAAAACTTGCTCTTGATTTATTTCCCATCTTCAAAAATGGACAACAGCATCACCATTTTCCACAATTTTGTCATTAAATTTAAATATCCAAAATTGTAATATTGCCATATAGCAACTTGATGATATTTATATAATTTTGCAATGGAACAAAAATTAATCATGAAATTATTATCTATTATCTTAGGTGGTATGATTTTTTGCTCACAAATACCCCATAAAAACTTTTATTTGTTATGTAATGCTCTACTAAATATGTAAAGGGCTGTAGGGTATCATAGAGTCCGGCCTCCCAACTTTTGGACTTTCCTTTCTGTTTATGGGATTTTAATAAAATTGTCTCTCTTGTTACTCTTTGCCTCTGTTAGGATTGTAAATTTGGGATTGTTTGTATTGTTTACAGGATATTAGAGTACATACATACATAACTTTGACTTGGACTTATTCCAAAATCGGAAAAGCAATTGGCTGAGCTTTGTTACCAAAAACTTGCTCTTGATTTATTTCCCATCTTCAAAAATGGACAACAGCATCACCATTTTCCACAATTTTGTCATTAAATTTAAATATCCAAAATTTCCAGCAATATCCAAATATTGCCATATAGCAACTTGATGATATTTATATAATTTTGCAATGGAACAAAAATTAATCATGAAATTTCGAAACAACAGCATCGGCAGCAGCCACAACAACAACATTGTTGTATTGCATGTGTTAATTTAATGTCTAAATGTTTTTTCCTCATTTGGTTAGTAATGTTTGTTTTTTTACGATCATAAACTAAAAAGCTTTGCTGCAAATGTCAGTTGCCCGGTTGGTGTTTGCCTTCTGCCTGCATCGCTTCTTTTTTTTTTTGCTTTTCTTTACATCTAATGTTCATATCGATTCTTAATAATAAAGAATACCATTAAAAATGCATTTTAATATTTAATTTTTATAACGAAAAACCCCAAAGTCAATAAGAATAAGAAAACGATACAACAAAAGAATCCTCTGCCCCAGTACAGAGATCGCTATCAGTTGGAGCCAGCCAGTCAGCCGGCCTGTGACACAGCCATCTAAAGAAGGCTGGAAAATTAAAGATAATATTATTCACGGTAGCTGTTGCTGAGTGCATCATCATCATCATCATCGCCATGATTATTGTCAGATTTTCAAGAGATTAATTTGCTTTTGATGGTAATACAATTATGGCAATTGTCTATCTAGTTTTCCATTCATCCATCCATCCATCGTATCGGGCTACAAAATATGGATTTTTTTTGTGTTTCGTGTTTGGAATGCATACGAAATGAAATACCTGGGCTGTGAAGGTTAACCCACTGGCATGACATAAGAGATATGAATTTAGCGGATTTATGCTACGTTTTTGCATCTTAAAGTCCAGCTGTAAACCTCTTTGTTGGCTGTCATCTTTTGTCATTATCAAAACGGCGGCATTCTAATGTAATTGAACACATTAGCTGAAATTTTATGTATTTATATCTGTGTGTGTGTGTGGTGGAGGGATGTTCGACTTCATTGTTGAAAATATCACTGCAAATGTTGTTTGCAAACAACAGCGACAACAACACCACAAATCTTTAATTGCCTCATAAATGAGGATGGCTGATTGTTGGATGTTGACGGCTGTGGTGTTGGTGGCGTTATTTGTTGATCTGTCTATTTGGTGACTGACGTGTGACAATTTAGCATTTTCCAATTGTCGATTGTTATTCGCAGCCGAGTCGTTACAATGCCGGCTCTTTGGCAGTTTTTTTTCGTGAATTGTTTTTCAATTGTTTGTCATTTGCAACTTCTGCCATTGCAACGTGTGTTTTCATTTCGTTTCGTTTTTTGCTGGTTTCGTCTTCAATTTGGCACTAATTGTATTTTTTTATGCCTGAGAACTACTAAACGAGACGAAAATAACTTCACATCGTTTTCAGTACATTTTTCATAACAATTCTAAATTGAGGAGGGTGATGGCAACAATGTTATCTTTCTCGCTGTGGTGTACAAGGTGTTAACTGAAATTCATTCATGGATTCAGAATATACCTCAAAACATGATTCAGCAAATAACATTTCGTTTTACATGGAAAACTTTGTTGAAGAACATTTTAGTAAGATGGGTGTTTCACAATAACGCCAAATAAAAAAAAAGAAAAAAAGACTGACAATGACATATTCTATACCAAAATTCTGAATATCTTCAAGAAATGGTAACGAAGGTTTAGACAAAAGTTTGTTAAGTTGGCGTCAAAATAATTATTCTTTTCATCGTCATGCTAAGCAGTCTGTCTTTTTATGGAAGTTGGAGATCAGAGTTCACTGTGAGATACAGTAACAAAGTGCAAGTCATTGAATAGTCTACACCTCCAAATTATAATTGCAATCTATAACTTCTCATAATTGCAATCTATTGAGTTATTGTGTCGATTTTTCGCCTTTGGTGCTGGCACAAATCAAGTTTTTCTCTTCTGGACCGCAAATTGTATGGGTCTCGATTTATAAAGGAATCAATTAAATAGGCTCACGTCCTGCAAACCGTTTGCAAATTCGATTCTCTCTCTCTCTCTCTCTCTTTTTCTCTGTCATACAGAACGAAACATCTATATATATAAAAATCAATTGTTGTTCGTTGGTAACGGAATCAGTTGAGAACGGGTACACTGATTTGAATAATTTTTTGTACAAACATTCGTCATACCCCGAGTTAGGTTTTAAAGAAATAAAATATTGACCACGCCTACTTTTACGCCCACTATTTCGATTTATCTAAAATCCTTATATTTGCCAAATTAATGAAGATATCGGTTTGAGAATTATTACACGGGATACTGTTGGCTTTCCATCCAACCGTAAGTATTTATTTAGGAACTGAGGAACGCGCCTACTTTTAAATCTGTCTCTGTAAAAGAAAGTTATGTTAGTTACTACGCTTATAACAAAAAGACCGCCGGTCTGATTTTAACGATTCAGACAAATTCGGTATTGCCTCTTGGCAGAAAAGCAAAAAATCCAAAAAAGTCGTGTAGAAATGTGAAATTTTGAACATTTTTATTTTGACTTTTAAAATGTACAATAGTAATGTTTTATTTTGCATGTTTTGTTTTCCATTTTGACTTATTCTTTTCGAATGTACATTTGTAGTGTTTTTCTTTTTTTGGAATTCTAATATGATGTGTAGTTTTTTTGGGTAGTATAAAGCGACAACGGATAAAACTGTTATCTATAGATTTTATGTATTTATTGGTTAATACGAATAATATCATTTCGGAACAGAATCTATATCTATATATATAAAAATCAATTGTTGTTTGTTGGTAACGGAATCAGTTGAAAACGGCTGGACCGATTTGCATAATTTTTTGTACAAACGTTCGTCATACCCCGAGTTAGGTTTTTGAAGAAAAAAATATTGACCACGCCTCCTTTTACGCCCACTATTACGATTTATCTGAAATCTTTATATTTGCCAAAATAGTGAAGATATCGGTTTGAGAATTATTACACGAGATGCTGTTGGCTTTCCATCCAACCCTAAGTACTTATTTAGGGGCTGAGGAAAGCGCCTACTTTTAAATCTATCTCTCTATATGTAAAAGAAAGTTGTGTTAGTTACTACTCTTATAACATAAAGACCGCCGGTCTGATTTTAACGATTTAGACAAATTCGGAATTGCCTCTTGGCAGAAAAGCATAAAATCCAAAAAAATCGCGTAAAAATGTGAAATTTGAACATTTTCATTTTGACTATTAAAATGTACAATAGTAATGTTTTATATTGCATATTTTTTTCCATTTTGACTTACTATTTTCGAATGTACATTTGTAGTGTTTTTTTTTTTTGAATTCTAATATGATGTGTAGGTTTTTTTGGGTAATATAAAGCCACAACGGATAAAACTGTTATTTATAGATTTTATCCGTTGTCGCTTTTTACGAAAATTCTAGAATCGGGAAAAATCGACAATTTTTCAATGGAATCGAATTTCAAAATAATAGTACATTCTATCGACAAACTCAGTAATCACCTTTAAAAATTTGCCGCAAAAAAATCAGCGAACCAGTTGAAGATTCTTTTTCTTTTTTCTATATTGAAGTGTACATTTTTTTATTGAATGAATAATGAATAATATAAAAATGAAATGAGAGCGCAATACGATGTTAAATGCTTTCTACTCCAGGACCTACATCGTGCTTCAGCTGGAAGATGCGAACACATTTAAACAAACAAAAATGACCGAAGAAGCGTTATGGGGTTAATTTCAAAAAGTGGACCTGCTTCTTTCATATGACAATAAATTGTCAAATGAAAACACAAAATGCAAAATACATTGGGACTGCAATCAGTGAAATACCGACAATAAAGAACGCAAAATAGAAATTCTACCTAAACATTCAAGATACCTTAAATCGCTTTGGCAGGTCATAATATGGATCATAACCCCTGATAACGGAACAACCCGATTTCAAGTATATTCTACATTTTAACCATATTTTTCGTATTATGTTGATAATTTAAGAAGAAACCATCTTTGCAAAAAATTATCACGTTTTGGTATCACCATCATATGATTTAAGGTATTTTCGGGGTCTTGCCCACTTTTTTTCATTTTTTGGCTCTTATTTGACATCTTTGTTTCTAAGGGGAAGAAAACCTCTTCTTATAAATTTTTTATTTTTCGGAAAAGTGCGCATCTTAGTCTTGAGGCTACCTGGGGTAAAAAACCCTGGGGTAGAAAATCATCTTACAAATAATTATCCACATAGGAATTTATTTAAGTATAGTCCCCACATTAGTATACCCCAAGTCCACTTTCCCAACCAATGTGTGGTCAGAAAAGAAAATTTGGTATTCTATTGAATTTGTAACCCCCAAGAGAATATTGGTTGGGAACGTAGATTTGGTATGTACGTCTATATGAAATAAACTCCGAAATGTCAATCTGGGACTCATTCAGTCGTAAATTGTGGCAGAAACATAACAAAATACGAAATTATAAAGTAACTTTATTGGATCTCCACCGCAAAATTTAAATGACAAACAATTAATGCCCATCTTACGGTAATCGGAGCAAAATAGTAATTTTTTGGCTATTCTGTCAACATTCTGTCTTCAAGTATGAGGTGGACAAAACTAAATACCACGCAGTACGGGATTTTAAACGTTGGAAATACAAATTTCAAATTATAGCTCATTTGAATGCTTTTTACAATACCAACCAGTAAGGAAAGCTCAAAAGTCGGGCGGGGCCGACTTTATGATACCCTACACCACTATGCATATTAAGTAGAGCTCTCGTAAAAGGGTTTATACAGGGCATTTCAGAGCTCTATGAGATATTTGGTACAAAATCAAAATCTATCTAATTCTATCGTGCATTTTACGAACTATAACTATCTGTGAACCTGGTTTCTCCAAATTTGACGTATTAGCTTCTAGACTGAATTCGGTCTTATGTACGAAAATTCAGGTGATTTGGTGATCTGAACCGATTTCGATAAAATTTAAAACAGCTATTCATGTGCTTCATCTAATACCTGGTACCAAATATCACGGTTGTGGAGTGAATATTACGAATGTAAAGGTCTAAAACACTAAATCAGATGAAACATATATATGGTTGCTATATCTAAATCTGAACCGATTTTCACTAAATTTGATATACTTGCTTCTAGGCTGAATTTGGTCCGATGTACTAAAATTCAGTCCATTTGGACTTATATCGGCCATTTGGTGCACAATTAACCCGAAATCGGATGAAGATATATATGGGAGCTATATCCAAATCTGAACCGATTTCGATAAAATTACAAACAGCTATTTCTGGGCTGTATCTTATATCTGGTACCAAATATCATTCTTGTGGAGTGCATATTACGAATGTGAGAGGCTTAAACACCAAATCGGATAAAACATGTATATGGGAGCTATAGCTGTCTCTGAACCGATTTTCTCCAAATTTGTTGTATTTGCTTTAAGGCTAATCTCGGTCACATATGCCAAAATTCGGGCCATTTGGGCTGATATTGGCCATTTGGTGGTCAATTAACCCGAAATCGGATGAATATATATATGGGAGCTATATCCAAATCTGAACCGATTTCGATAAAATTTAAAACAGCTATTTCTGTGCTCCATCTAATACCTGGTACCAAATATCACGGTTGTGGAGTGCATAGTAGGAATGTGAGGGACTTCAAGATCAAATCGGATGAAAGATATATATGGGAGCTATAGCTATATCTGAACCGATTTTCTCCAAATTTGATATACTTGCTTCTAGGCCGAACTCGGTTGGGTGTGCCAAAATTCAGGTAATTTGGACTGATAGTGGACATTTGGTGCACATTTAACCCGAAATCGGATGAAGATATATGGGAGCTATAGCTGTTTCTGAACCGATTTTCTCCAAATTTGTTGTATTTGCTTTAAGGCTAATCTCGGTCACATGTGCCAAAATTCGGGCCATTTGGGCTGATATTGGTCATTTGGTGGTCAATTAACCCGAAATCGGATGAAGATATATATGGGAGCTATATCCAAATCTGAACCGATTTCAATAAAATTTAAAACAGCTATTTCTGTGCTCCATCTAATACCTGGTACCAAATATCACGGTTGTGGAGTGCATAGTAGGAATGTGAGGAACTTAAAGATCAAATCGGATGAAAGATATATATGGGAGCTATAGCTATATCTGAACCGATTTTCTCCAAATTTGATATACTTGCTTCTAGGCCGAACTCGGTTGGGTGTGCCAAAATTCAGGTAATTTGGACTGATAGTGGATATTTGGTGCACATTTAACCCGAAATCGGATGAAGATATATATGGGAGCTATATCTAAATTTGATCCGATTCTCACCAATTTCAATAGGGTTCGTCCTTGGGCCAAAAAAATATTGTTTGGAAAATTTCATCTCAATCGGATAATAATTGCGACCTGCATTTTGTTCACAAGAATACATGGACAGACGGACGGACGGACGGACGGACGGACGGACAGACGGACGGACATGCATAAATCGACTCAGAAAGTGATTCTATGAAGGTTCTCAAAAGTAACTATGGGTCTATCTCGTTTCCTTCTCCATGTTACAAACAAATGCACAAAGACATAATACCCTTACCACTATGTGGTGTAGGGTATAAAAATTGAGCTGACTTTTCACATGGGGCTATTATAGATGTTCATATAGGTATTTAACACTCAAATTAAAGCCTACAACTGAAAAATAAGATCAGGCTATTCAAAATATCTGAAACCGACGGTAATTATAATTTTTGCCATGAATATTAATTTATATTTAGTCATGGAGTCATTACTCATAATCAAGTCATTACTTAAAATCAAAATTGGAGTAATTATAATGGAGTCATTACTTACAATCAAAATTGTGCCGCCTACATAAGTCAGATCTGTGACTTATTATGCTTTAAAGACTAAAAGTATGGGCCGGCAACGCGGACCGGGCCAGCTATTGTGTAGGCTCCGAAATTTGGGACGAATAAAACTTTCTTTAACCACACACAACCGAAATTTCTCTCCACTATATTCCAAAAAGCTCAAGTTTTGAATGCGAAATATTAGGCTGCTTATTTTTAAGTTGCGATTTACGATACGAGGTACCGTTATATGGGGGCTATATGAAGACATGGATCTGCACAGACAATTTTCTCAATTTCTCAATCTCAATTCGTTCGAAAGATAGCGTGATTACAACAGACATACGGGCAGACAGATAGACGGACAGACGAACATAAGTCTGACATGAGTATTTAGAGGAGTTGGTGGAGGGTATAAAAAAGTTTCATCAAAATTTAATTTTTATAACCTCCACCATACATAGTATTAAGTTCGTCATTCCGTTTGTAACTCATCGAAATAATCATTTTAGACTCAACAAAGTATGTATATTCTTGATCAGCGTAAAATTCTAAGACGATTTAGCTATGTCCATCCATTTGTCCGTCTGTTGTAATCACGCTACAGTCCAAACGAATTAAGATAGGAAGCTGAAATTTTGCACAGATCTGTCTTTTGTCTGCAGGCAGGTCAAGTTCGCAGATGAGCTATATCGGTCCACGATATCGTATAGCCCCCATATAATGATACCCCCCCACCCCCATATTCGGTATTTTGATTATTTTAGCTACATTTTTAATGGCATTGTCTGAAATTACACACAAGGAGTCCCTTCTGACTACTTTACCCCCTGAAAGAGAATTGTCTATATAGGTCCACGATATCGTATATCCCCCATATAACGGTACCACCGATATTCAGTATTTTGACGATTTTACATACATTTTTCAACGGAACCGTCTGAAAATCCACACAAGGAGTTCCTTGTGAGTACTTTACCCCCTGAAAGATAGGTCCACGATATCGTATATTCCCCATATAACGGTACCTCCCGATTTTAGGTATTTTGATGATTTTAGCCAGATTTTCCAATGGTATTGTCTGAAATTCCACACAAGGAATTCCTTGCTCCTGGAAGATAATTATCTATATAGGTCCACGATATCGGATAGCCCCATATAACGGTACTCCTCGATATTCGGTATTTTGATGATTTTAGCCACATTTTTCAACGGAATTGTCTGAAATTCTGCACAAGGAGTTCTTTGTGAGTACTTTACCCCTAGACATAGATTTGTCTATATAGGTCTACAATATCGTATATCCCCCATATATCGGGACCTTCTGATATTAGGTATTTTGAAGATTTTAACTGAATTTTTAATGGATTTTTTTTTGAAAATTTCCTAATTCGTTTCAAATGGTGAAGGGTATTCAAAGGGTTTTGGAAACTTCGAAAGGTTCCATTTGATCTGGCAACTCCTCCATATAGAAACGGGTGCTCAAAAAAGACGCATCCGCAATTTTTTACAATGGAAAATTTAGAAATGCGTGCTGTTATTTAATATTGACATTAAAAGGTTTATCGAGACAAGAATTTCATAATGATATGGTGAATGTGTTAGGTGAAAGTGCTCCTTAATATGCAACAGTAAGAAATTGGGTTGCTGAATTTAGACGTGGTCGTACAAGCACTGAAGATGAACCACGTATTTGATGTCCAAAACAGCAACAACAACAATTGTAGCCAAAGTGCATGATATGGATCGACGAATAAAGGTGCGTAAAATTGCTAATATCATGGGCATCTCATTTAATTTTGCATGAAGAACTACAGATGAAAATGCTTTCTGGGTGCCGCAAAAACGCATAAGAATGAACATTTCACAAGCTTGTTTGGATCATTTTAAGCGAAATAAAATGGATTTCAAGCGTCGTTTCATAACTGCTAAATATACAAATTCGAGGAAAACGTCCTGGCTTACAACACAAAAAAAAAAAAAAACAAAAAACGCATAGTCCAACAAAAATTTCATTGTGGTTTTTTACCGAAACCACGAGATCATGCAAATCTTCGTAACATTAGCTTTTTTCCAGAAAAAGCTATTCGTGATGGAATTCAAAAGTGATAGTATGATTTCTTTATATTTGGCTAGAAAACCACAAGTGGCTATCGTTAGAGCACTCCAGCATTTAAATGTGAATAAATCTTTTGTGTCTCGTACTATCGCTCGTTACCGTCATGCTGGTAGCGTAGCCCGACGTCAAGGAAATGGACGAAAAAAACACAAACATCAACAGAAATGGTTCGACAAATAAAGAAGCGACTTGATCGAAATCCGCGTCGCAGTGGCCGAAAAATGGCTAGTGAGCTTGGGGTAAAACCATTGAAATTCCGAAAAGTGGAAGAACTTACACCGCAACAGAAAGAAAATAGTCTCATATCTAAACTTATTCTAAAATTTGATGGTATTCCCGACATTTTTCGCTTTCATAAAATTTTAAAAAAATGTAAAAATATGGCGCTTGACTTTGTTGCAGTTTTTTTTTTATCTCACACTGTATGATGGTAACATCACATTTTTTTTCAATTTCACACATCTAAATGTCTATGTAGTATACGATTTGTTGTTAAGATGGAACACACGGCCAACTTCTTTTGATAGCTTCCAAAAATTTTAATGGAAACAACAAAAAAACTAAATTAGGTAAAAATACATGCGATATTGTTCAATCTCGTTTTCTTACCGTTAGAAATAATTTTTTAAACAAAAGTTCAGCAATTTGCCATAATTTACCCTTTTTACAAGATTACTGATTCTGATTACCAATATATGGATTGTCGATTTCCTTCTATCGCAAGGCTTTATTGGATATTTTATGCTATGTGCTCAAATCGCGTTTATATATTGCAGTTGTTTTTGTTATACCCTACACCACAAGGTGGTCAGGGTATTATATCTTTGTGCATTTGTTTGTAACAGGCAGAAGGAAACGAGATAGACCCATAGTTCCTTTTGATGATCTGCATAGAATCACATTCTGAGTCGATTTATGCATGCCCGTCCGTCCGTCCGTCTGTGCATGTATTTTTGTAAACAAAGTACAGGTCGCATTTATTGCCCGATCCAGATGAAATTTTGCAAAGATCTTTTGTTTGGCCCAAGGACGAACCCTATTGAAATTGGAGATAATCGGTCAAAATTTAGATATAGCTCCCATATATATCTTCGTTCGATTTGCCTTTTATTGTGCACCAAACGTGTAATATCAGCCCGAATTGTATGGAATTTTGCATATACACCCAAATTACCCTGGAAATATGTATGCCAAATTTGATCGAAATCGGTTCAGATATAGCTATAGCTCCCATATATATTGTTCTTCCGATTTGTTATTTTTGTCCACTGCCGCCGTAGTATGCACTCTGCAACAACAATATTTAGGGAAATATATCAAATACAGCTCAGAAATACATTTGCTAATTTTTATCGAGATCGGTTCAGAATTGTCGCTTTATATGAAAATTCTAAAATCGGGAAAATCGACAATTTTTCAATGGCATCGTATTTCAAAATAATAGTACATTCTACCGACAAACTTCGTAAGGACCTTTAAAAATTTGCCGCAAAAAATCAGCGAACCAGTTAAAGATTTTTATACCCTACACCACAAGGTGGTCAGGGTATTATGTCTTTGTGCATTTGTTTGTAACAGGCAAAAGGAAACGAGATAGACCCATAGTTCCTTTTGATGATCTGCATAGAATCACATTCTGAGTCGATTTATGCATGTCCGTCCGTCCGTCTGTCCGTCCGTCCGTCCGTCTGTCCATGTATTTTTGTAAACAAAGTACAGGTCGCATTTATTGCCCGATCCAGATGAAATTTTGCACAGACCATTTGTTTGGCCCAAGGACGAACCCTATTGAAATTGGAGATAATCGGTCAAAATTTAGATATAGCTCCCACATATATCTTCGTCCGATTTACCTTTTATTGTGCACCAAACGTGTAATATCAGCCCGAATTGTATGCATATACACCCAAATTAGGCCTGAAAATGTGTATGCCAAATTTGATCGAAATCGGTTCAGATATAGCTATAGCTCCCATATATATTGTTCATCCGATTTGTTATTTTTGTCCTCCGAAGCCGTAATATGAACTCAGCAACAACAATATTTGGGGAAATATATCAAATACTGCTCAGAAATACATTTGCGAAATTTTATCGAGATCGGTTCAGATTTGGATATAGCTCCCATATATAAGTTCGTCCGATTTACCTTTTATTGTGCACCAAATGTCTAATATTTGACCCAATGGGATGGAATTTGGCACATACGACCGAATTAAGTCTAGAAGCTAGTATGTCAAATTTGGTGAAGATCGGTTCAGATATAGCTATAGCTTCCATATATATTGTTCATCCGATTTGTTATATTTGTTACCCTCAACCGTAATATGCACTCCGTAACAACGATATTCAGGGAAATATATCAAATACAGCTCAGAAATATCTTTGCCAATTTTTATCGAGATCGGTTCAGATTTGGATATAGCACCATATATATTCTCAACCGATTTTAAATTAGCACCAGTCCGAATTTAAAAGATACAAATGCTTCGGCATATTTAGTCCTTTGAACTTTAAATTATAATTATAATCGTTGCTTGTATGATTGAATTCTCCCATAAAAACTTTTAATTGTTATGTGGAGCTCTACTACATTAGCAAAGTGGTGTAGGGTATCATAAAGTCGGCCCCGCCCGGCTTTAAGACTTTCTTTACTGGTTTTCTGTTTTCAATATTGAAGTGTACATTTTTATACCCTACACCACAAGGTGGTCAGGGTATTATGTCTTTGTGCATTTGTTTGTAACAGGCAGAAGGAAACGAGATAGACCCATAGTTCCTTTTGATGATCTGCATAGAATCACATTCTGAGTCGATTTATGCATGTCCGTCCGTCCGTCTGTGCATGTATTTTTGTAAACAAAGTACAGGTCGCATTTATTGCCCGATCCAGATTAAATTTTGCAAAGATCTGTTGTTTGGCCCAAGAACGAAGCCTATTGAAATTGGAGATAATCGGTCAAAATTTAGATATAGCTCCCATATATATCTTCGTCCGATTTGCCTTTTATTGTGCACCAAACGTGTAATATCAGCCCGAATTGTATGGACTTTTGCATATACACCCAAATTAGGCCTGGAAATATGTATGCCAAATTTGATCGAAATCGGTTCAGATATAGCTATAGCTCCCATATATATTGTTCATCCGATTTGTTATTTTTGTCCACTGCCGCCGTAGTATGCACTCTGCAACAACAATATTTAGGGAAATATATCAAATACAGCTCAGAAATACATTTGCTAATTTTTATCGAGATCGGTTCAGAATTGGATATAGCTCCCATATATAACTTCGTCCGATTTACCTTTTATTGTGCAAAAAAAGTGTATATCATATAGCTCCCATATATATCTTCATCTGATTTTAAATTAATTTTGCACCAAATGGGCAATACAAGTCCGAATTAAAAAAAAAAAACAAATGCTTCGGCATATTTTGTCCTTTGAACTTTAAATTATAATTATAATCATAGCGTGTATGATTGAATTCTCCAATAAAAACTTTTAATTGTTACGTGGAGCTCTACTAAATTAGCAAAGTGGTGTAGGGTACCATAAAGTCGGCCCCGCCCGATTTTAGGACTTTCTTTACTGGTTTTTATTATCCAACACATTTGTTTCTTAAGTCTTTTGTTTTTACAGCAATGTTACCAATTATGCAACACTAACATATCCTTATTTTCATTAACTATAAAACTATCTTAAAAACATTCTAAAAACCATAAAGCAAACAATTTTCTTCTACGTTATTCGTATGCGTAATAAACGTTTTTAACATACATACATTTTAAGCACATATAACAATGAACTACAAAAAAAAAAAACAATCTATGTCTGTCTATAAAATTTTGTACAACACCTCTGAATATGTAAATTAGAAAACTGATACTAACTCCAAAAATAAAACACACACACACCGACAGACATGGAAGACCTTGACTTAAAAATTACCACCACCCAAATAAATTGAAATTAAATTAAAAAACAAGAATGCACAACACTACGAACGCGAACTAAAACAGAAGAGGTTTGCATCAAACAATGCACTTTTTGTTGTTGTTGTCACACTAAATGTAATCTTATGATTCGAGAGCAATTACGAATTCTTCACGTTATTGAAAGACGGAGAGCAGACACTACATCGTTTTGTTTATTATGTTTATTTTGTGTGTGAGTGTGTGTGTGAGTGCCTATGTTTGTTTTTCATTTGTCGTTTATTTTTTTCACTTTTTTTGTGCAAAGCACCTGGTTAATGATATCATTTTCCATGAGCTGCTAATGCCAGCCACTACGTGTTTTTTTATGTTACTCGATCGATGATTATGCGGATAATTGACAACCTTGATTAGTTATTTTTATTGTTATTGTTAATAATAGAAGACACAACAAACTGATGGATGATGATTTTTATCTGTGCAGAAATCGCATAAAAATTGGCTGTAATAAAAAATTAAGAAGAAACGAACCAGCTACGAATTAGTAGAACATTGTCATGTCATGTGGAACCGTCTTAACTTTATTATTGTTGTTCCTCGGATGACGGTAAATGCGCTTCACCGCATGTTTTGATGGAAAACCTAAAACGTCACGGATGCAAGATGAGAAGTTGGCGCAAGGTCAATGTTTATTCTTATGCGAAAAAAAAAAAACAAAAAAAATATGAGAGTATAGAATGGAGCGAATTTTTAAATTAGGAAAATAAGCCATCTTTTATATTGCTGAAAAGAGATTTGTTACAATGCCATAGACATACAGACGATATTGTCTGACGAATGAGCACAAATAATTTTTCAGACAATTCCATTGGCAAATGTGGCTGAAATCATTAAAATAACGAATGTCGGGGGGTACCGTTATATGGGGGATATACGATATTGTGGACCGATGTAGCCCATCTTCGAACTTGACCTGCCTGCAGACAAAATAAAGATCTGTGCAAAACTTTAGCTTCTTATCTTAATTCGTTTTGACTGCAGCGTGATTACAACAGTCGGACGGACTGGGCTAAATCCTCTTAGAATTTTTCGCTGATAAAGAATATATATAAACTTGCTTGGGGCTAAAATTTTTATTTCGATGAGTTAAAAACGGAATGACGAACTAAATATACCCTACATACTATATATGATGGAGGGTATAAAAGGCCTATTAGATCTTTGAAACCCGAGCTAAATATACTAAAATACTATGTTGTAGTAATGCTATGCTATAGTAATAAACATAATTATAAAGATACTAGCTGGCCCGGTCCGCGTTTCCGGCCCGTAATTTTAGTCTTTAATACTTATTATATCCTCCACCTTGGAAAGGAGGGTATATTAACTTTTTCATTCCGTTTGTAACATTCCTAAATGTTCGTCATAGACCCCGTCTGTATCTCTGTTTGTTTAAATTACGATACAGCCCACATTATTTGACGTAGAGCATTAAAATTTAGCAGAAAAATTTGTATTGTATATAGGATGGTTGGTATTGAAAATGAGGTCTATCGGTCCACGTTTTGGTATAGTTCCCCTATAACGGTATCTCTCGAAATTGGGGAATTTTGATGATTTTTGCCACATTTCTCCTTGAATTTGTCTAACATATATAACGATACCTACCGATATTGGGTATATATCCTAGTCATATTTACGCACATAATTGTTTCAAATTTGGTATTTAAGAAGATTTGATAGGTGACAATCGTTGAAGTATAAAATTGTCCACAGAGGTTTGGTATGGCCCCATATAACGGCCTCATTCACTTAATGGTTTTTTGATAAGTTAACTGCATTATCCAAATAGTCTTACTGGTATATGAAGATTAAAGTGAAACACGCTTGAATTCAGATACTTTTATATAAAAATGTTTCTTTTACCCTAAGTTGGATGATAATAATAGTTCTGCCCGGCCGAACTTATTTTTTTTTTACTTGTTTTTAAAGTAATATGTAATATTTGTCATTGCAATTGCGCGTTGGAGACCCCATAATGTCCATATCTTATCTTATATCATATCTTATATCATAGTATAATTCAAAGACGATTGAACAAATGTCCGGTTCCTTAAATCATATGATGGTTATACAACACGTGATCAGTTTTACGAGGATGGTTTCTTCCCAAATTACCAACATTTGCCGAAATTAGTATGAAAATATGGTTAAAAGGTAAGATATACTTGAAATCGGATTGTATCCTTATCCGGGGGTTATAACCCATATCATGAACTGCAAAAGCGATTTAAGGTATCGTGAAAGTTTAGGAAGAATTTCTGAAAGAATAGAAATGCTTTTCCCTCTTCTTTTTTGCGCCCGTTATATTCGGTATTTCACTGATAGCAGCCCCAATGAATTTTGCATATTGAGTTCTCATCATTGGACGGATTATTGTTATGTGAAAGAAGTAGGTAGATCCACGTTTTGAAATGAGCCACATAACGTTTTGTCGGTTATTTTTGTTTGTTTGAATGTGTTCGCAAAATTTCACGTCAAAAGCATTTTTTTCTTTTATATTTTTATTGGCATCTTTTACGCAATTTTTGTTTGCCAAGATTCCATTCCGAAGTCGTATAAATTGTGAAAATCCATCAAAACGTTCTTGAGTTATAAGCTTAGTAGTTAATAAACAAATTGAAAAAAATCTTTAACTTATTCGCTGATATTTTACAGCGAATGTTTAAAGGTCCTTACGAAGTTTGGTCCTTACTATTATTTTGATATTTGATTCTATTGAAAAAATATTCTCTACTTTTCCCGATTTTAGGGTTTTTGCAATGTCTCTTTTTTTTTTGAATTATTAGCAACTAACTGGCCCTGTCCGCGTTGCCGGCCCGTACTTTTAGTCTTTAATGCGTATTTTTTAAAGCATAATAAATCACAGATTTGACTTATGTAAGCGGCACAATTTTCATTATAAGTAATGACTCCATGACTAAATAGAAATTAATTATTGTGTTAAATACCTTTATGATAAAGAACACCTATAATAGCCCAATGTGAAAATTCAGCTCAATTTTTATTGTTGTAAAAAGCTTAACATTTTCATTCAAATGATCTATAATTTCGAATTTGTATTTCCAACGTTTAAAATCCCATACTGCTTGGTACTTAGTTTTGTTCACCTCATTCTTGAAGGCAGAATGTTGTCAGAATAGCCAAAAAATACTCTTTTGGGCATACATTTTTTTGTCATTTAAATTGTGCGATGGAGATCCAATAAAGTCCACATTTTTTCATCGTAGTGTTATTCAATCAAGATTAAAGAAATGTTCGGTCTCGTGTTACTTTCTAATTTCGTATTTTTTCATGTTTCTGCCACAATTTCCGACTGAATGAGTCCCAAATTGACAATTCGGAGTTTATTTCATATAGACGTACATCCCAATTCTACGTTCCCAACCAATATTCTCTTGGGGGTTACAAATTCAATAGAATACCAAATTTTCTTTTCTGACCACACATTGGTTGGGAAAGTAGACTTGGGGGTATACTAATGTGGGGACTATACTTAAATAAATGCCTATGTGGATAATTATCTGTAAGATGGTTTTCTACCTCAGGGTTTTTTACCCAATGTGGCCTCAAGACTAAGATGGGCCCTTTTCAGAAAAAATAAAAATTTTATGAGAAGAGGTTTTCTTTCCTCTTAGAAACAAAGATGTCATATAAGGGCCAAAAATGGAAAAAGTGGCCAAGACCCCGAAAATACATTAAATCATATGATGGTTATACTAAAACGTGATAATTTCTTGCAAGGATGTTTTTTTTAATTATCAACATAAAGCAAAATTAGTACGAATAATACGGTTAAAATGTAGAATGTATGACCCATATCATGACCTGCCAAAGCGATTAAAGGTATCTTGAATGTTTAGGTAGAATTTCTATTTTGCGTTCTTTATAGTCGGTATTTGACTGATTGCAGTCCCAATGTATTTTGCATTTTGTGTTCTCATTTGACAATTTATTGTCATATGAAAGAAGCAGGTCCACTTTTTGAAATGAACCCCATAATGCTTTTTGGCTAGTTTTTGTTTGTTTAAATGTGTTCGCATCTTCCAGCTGAAGCCCGATGTAGGTCCTGGAGTATAAAGCATTTAACATCGTATTGCGCCCTCATTTCATTTTTAATATTATTCATTCAGAATTCAAACCAATAAAAAAATGTACACTTCAATATAGAAAAAAGAAAAAGAATCTTCAACGGGTTCGCTGATTTTTTTTTGGGCCAAATTTTTAAAAGTCCTTATGAAGTTTGTCGGTAGAATGTACTATTTCTTCTTTACTTTTCCCGATTTTAGAATTTTCATATAAAGCGACAACGGATAAAATTGTTATTTATAGATTTTATGTATTTATTGGGTATTACGAATAAATACATAAAATCTATAAATAACAGTTTTATTCGTTGTGGCTTTATACTACCCAAAAAAATCCTACACATCATATTAGAATTAAAAAAAAAAACACTACAAATGTACATTCGGAAATAGTAAGTCAAAATGGAAAAAAATATGCAATATAAAACATTACTATTGTACATTTTAAAAGTCAAAATGAAAATGTTCAAATTTCACATTTTTACGCGATTTTTTTGGATTTTATTCTTTTCTGCCAAGAGGCAATTCCGAATTTGTCTTAATCGTTAAAATCAGACCGGCGGTCTTTATTTTATAAGAATAGTAACTAACACAACTTTATTTTACATATAGAGAGATAGATATAAAAGTAGGCGCGTTCCTCAGCCCCTAAATAAGTACTTAGGGTTGGATGGAAAGCCAACAGCATCTCGTGTAATAATTACCAAACCGATATCTTCATTATTTCGGCAAATATAAGAATTTTAGATAAATCGAAATAATGGGCGTAAAAGGAGGCGTGGTCAATATTTTTTTCTTTAAAAACCTAACTCGGGGTATGACGAACGTATGTACAAAAAAATATGCAAATCGGTCCAGCCGTTTTCAACTGATTCCGTTACCAACAAACAACAATTGATTTTTATATATATAGAAGATAGATAGACTAGCTGGCCCAGTCCGCGTTTGCCGGCCCGTACTGTTAGTCTTTAAAGCATAATAAATCACAGATCTGACTTATGTAGGCGGCACAATTTTGATTATAAGTAATGACTCCATTATAATGACTCCGATTTTGATTATATGTAATGACTTGATTATGAGTAATGACTCCATGGCTAAATATAAATTAATATTCATGGCAAAAATTATAATTACCGTCGGTTTTAGATATTTTGAATAGCCTGGTCTTATTTGTCAACTATAAGTTTTAATTTGAACATCTATAATAGCCCCATGTGAAAATTCAGCTCAATTTTTGATATTGTAAAAGGCATTCAAATGATTTATAAAAAATTTGAAATTTGTATTTCCAACGTTTAAAATCCCGTACTGCGTGGTATTCAGTTTTGTCCACCTCATACTTGAAGGCAGAATGTTGTCAGAATAGCCAAAAAATTACTCTTTTGCTCCTATTACCATAAGATGGACATTAATTGTTTGTCATTTAAATTGTGCGGTGGAGATCCAATAAATTTACTTTATAATTTCGTATTTTGTTATGTTTCTGCCACAATTTCCGACTGAATGAGCCCCAGATTAACATTTCGGAGTTTATTTCATATAGACGTACATCCCAAATCTACGTTCCCAACCAACATTCTCTTGGGGGTTACAAATTCAATAGAATACAAAATTTTCTTTTCTGACCACACATTGGTTGGGAAAGTGGACTTGGAGGTATACTAATGTGGGGACTATACTTAAATAAATGCCTATGTGGATAATTATCTGTAAGATGATTTTCTACCCCAGGGTTTTTTTTACCCCAGGTAGACTCAAGACTAAGATGCGCCCTTTTCCGAAAAATAAAAATTTTGTATGAATAGATTTTCTTTCCCCTTAGAAACAAAGATGTCAAATAAGGACCAAAAAAATTAAAAAAGTCGCCAAGACCCCGAAAATACCTTAACTCATATGATGGTGATACCAAAACGTGATTTTTTTTGCAAGCATGGTTTCTTCTTAAATTATCAACATAAGCCAAAATTAGTACGAACAATACGGTTAAAATGTAGAATATACTTGAAATCGGGTTGTTCCGTTATCGGCGGTTATGACCCATTTCATGACCTTCCAAAGCGATTAAGGGTATCATGAATGTTTAGGGAGATTTTCTTTTTTGCGTCCTTTATAGTCGGTGTTTGACTGTGTTCGCATCTTCCAGCTGAAGCACGATGTAGGTCCTGGAGTATAAAGCATTTAACATCGTATTGCGCCCTCATTTCGTTTTTAATATTATTCATTCAGAATTCAAAACAATAAACCAGTAATGAAAGTCCTAAAATCGGGCGGGGCCGACTTTATGATACCCTACACCACTTTGCTAATTTAGTAGAGCTCCACGTAACAATTAAAAGTTTTTATTGGAGAATTCAATCATACACGCTATGATTATAATTATAATTTAAAGTTCAAAGGACAAAATATGCCGAAGTATTTGTTTTTTTTAAATTCGGACTTGTATTGCCTATTTGGTGCAAAATTAATTTAAAATCAGATGAAGATATATATGGGAGCTATATCCAAATCTGAACCGATCTCGAAAAAAATTTTCAAATATATTTCTGAACTGTATATGATATATTTCCTGAAATATCGTTGTTACGGAGTGCATATTACGGCTGTGGGTAACAAATACTAGAAATCGGATGAACAATATATATGGGAGCTATAGCTATATCTTAACCGATCTTCACCAAATTTGACGTACTAGCTTTTGGACTCAATTCGGTCGTAAGTGCCAAATTTCATCCCATTTGGACAAATATTAGACGTTTGGTGCACAATAAAAGGTAAATCGGACGAAGTTATATATGGGAGCTATATCCAATTCTGAACCGATCTCGATAAAAATTAGCAAATGTATTTCTGAGCTGTATTTGATATATTTCCCTAAATATTGTTGTTGCAGAGTGCATACTACGGCGGCAGTGGACAAAAATAACAAATCGGATGAACAATATATATGGGAGCTATAGCTATATCTGAACCGATTTCGATCAAATTTGGCATACATATTTCCAGGCCTAATTTGGGTGTATATGCAAAATTCCATACAATTCGGACTTATATTACACGTTTGGACAAATATTAGACGTTTGGTGCACAATAAAAGGCAAATCGGACGAATATATATATATGGGAGCTATATCTAAGTTTTGACCGATTATCTCCAATTTCAATAGGGTTCGTCCTTGGGCCAAACAAAAGATCTTTGCAAAATTTCATCAGGATCGGGCAATAAATGCGACCTGTACTTTGTTTACAAAAATACATGGACAGACGGACGGACGGACTTGCATAAATCGACTCAGAATGTGATTCTATGCAGATCATCAAAAGGAACTATGGGTCTATCTCGTTTCCTTCTGCCTGTTACAAACAAATGCACAAAGACATAATACCCTGACCACCTTGTGGCGTAGGGTATAAAAACTACACATCATATTAGAATTCAAAAAAAAAAGAAAAAAAAAAAACAAAAAACACTACAAATGTACATTCGAAAATAGTAAGACAAAATGGAAAAAATATGCAATATAAAACATTACTATTGTACATTTTAAAAGTCAAAATGAAATTGTTCAAATTTTACATTTTTACGCACTTTTTTTTGGATTTTATTCTTTTCTGCCAAGAGGCAATTCCGAATTTGTCTGAATCGTTAAAATCGGACCGGCGGTATAAGAATAGTAACTAACACAACTTTCTTTTACATATAGAGAGATAGATTTAAAAGTAGGCGCGTTCCTCAGCCCCTAAATAAGTACTTAGGGTTGGATGGAAAGCCAACAGCATCTCGTGTAATAATTACCAAACCGATATCTTCATTATTTCGGCAAATATAAGAATTTTAGATAAATCGAAATAATGGGCGTAAAAGGAGGCGTGGTCAATATTTTTTTCTTTAAAAACCTAACTCGGGGTATGACGAACGTATGTACAAAAAAATATGCAAATCGGTCCAGCCGTTTTCAACTGATTCCGTTACCAACAAACAACAATTAATTTATATATATATAGATTTTATTGTATTGGGTTATGTAGAAACATTGGGAAATTCGTACTTTTGTAAATAAGTAATACCAGTGTACAAAAAGTAATAAGTGGTACAAAATTTAGTATTGATTGTATGGATAGGGTTAGATTTCTGAATTTTCGTGTTAGGGTCAGAATTGGTGTGCAGTGTTTAGATATGAAGGTGGTTTTGGAAATACGTACTAAAAAGTACTAAATGGTACTACATTTGGTATTTGGGAAAGGAATTAAGTTGGAAGTCTAAAATTTTGAATTAGGATCACCTTTTGTGCGGTTTGGTTAATACATGGCGGGGAATTTGGAAATACCTACTAACAAGTACGGAAATTATAAAATAGTATTAACTTCGGTATTTGGGGAAGAAATTGAGCTGGAAATTTGAAATTTTGAGTGAGAAAGGATAAACAGACTAAAGTGTTTTTCGAAATTTTTAGAATATAAATACCGGAAGTACTAAAATGCACTCAATTTGGTATTATTTGGAATTATATAAGCGGATAGAGAAAAAGCCTTGACATTTGATATGAGAATCACATCTGAGAAATAGGGTTGGCATAAGGAGGTGCATTTGGTATATGTGAGTGCTTGAAATCTCAAATTTGTCATTAGAGTTGATTTAGTGTTGGGAAGTGCTTTTGGAAATTCATACTACAAAAAATTAAAGAAAATACAAAATGGTACCAAATTTGGTATTTTGGCAGGGATTGAGATGGAAATCTTAATTGAAATGGAAATGTGTATTGAAATTAGTCATCCAATTTATAACTTGATACTTTCTATTTGGGGTAAACATTTCAATTAAATTCACTTAATATAAATTATTTATTCCGCATACGGGCACTTGCTTATATATTGTTATATACTCCTTCCGTTACCTCGCTCACAAAGGATCAGTAGTAGCTGGTATTTGCTAGTATTTTACATTTTAAATGTAATCTATTCCTCTAAAATCACATCAATATTCTTCTAAAACAATTAATTCAATTAATTCGATAAGAACTTAAAGATTTATAGCTCCGTCCTCCCAATGTGCATAATTTAGGCAAAATAAACAACGAGTATCATACTTTCATTCTAGATGAATACATTTCTTAAATAATTCTATACCACAAAATTGCACAAAAAAAAAACTTCCTTTGCCGGTCAATTAATGAAGCACTGTTTACACTAATAAATTACGTTAGACTACATTTCACGGCTAGTATGTCACTCGAAATGGAAAATAACCTTAGCTTCAGCAGTGTAACGGCACTACATCAGTGTCAAGTAAATGGCATGTGGAAGTGGACCTCATAGAGGTTTTTGCTTCGGTTTAGATTTGTTGCCGTTTTTTTTTATTTTTTTGGAATGTATAAAATGTAGACGTTTTTCGCACATTTGATCTGATTGGTAGTGCACTATGGCTTTGAATCGATATCAAATATGGTCATTCGATGCGATTGGGAAGAGAAGGGAAACTTGAGAACAGAGAGAAATGAGAATAACTTCAAGGTATCTATTTCAGCTCCTTGACCATGACAATTGCCTTAATTTCAATTGCAAAATGCCATCCATACATTAAGAGTTCAGAGTTTGTTTTTCTCCCCTCCGTCAAATGGCAATTATAACAGCCCGCCAGTCAGCTACTGCAGCGTAGCATAAAGATCACAAGCTAATGTTTTGCTGCACCGAACAGAGAATGGTAAACTTGTTAATGAATAAAAATTCTTGTAGTGACCACTAAATGATCATTAGGCTTTTGGACAGATCCCCAGACAGAGAGACAGTCAGACCGATAGATGAATTGATAGACTTGTGTGTTGGCATTATAATGCCATTACTTGGCAATATTCATCTTCTCGTTGTTGGTGTTGTCGTTGCATACATGGCAGCAGCCAGAAGCCATCCAAGCACCACCATCACCACCGTACAATGCATTTTTGCTGATCAAGTGGTGGCGGCGTTGGGTGCCACGATGGCCCCCAGCAAAACAGCTTTGTTCCAAACTTGTGACATTTGCAAACCACCGAAGAGAGTTGAAACCAGTTTTCTATTAATTTATGCCCATCTTGACATTAGCCATCTTTAGCAAAATGTTGGCCCGCTCGTGCTGATTTCTTGCCCACCACACAAACACATACACACACGTACTTGCAGAATCATCCACATTTTTATTATTCATTGCCTTTGGTGGACTTTCAGGTAATTTTATGCAGATGCTGTTGCCAACAAAAACCAAAATTAGAAACAGAGCTAAGGAGGAGACGACCAATTGTTCATTTGTCCATGGATCTGTCAATTTTTTTCTGGGTCGTTTGATCGATGACAACTGTGTTTTATTTGGTCATACTCCTAGATTGATGTTTGGCTTTTTCGAAATGTTCTAATGTTTGCAAATATTAATATGTACATATGTAAATGGACAAATATTAAAAAATTGTGTTATAAAGAAATTCCCTAAAAAGGTTGTTCCAAATAAAAAGTAAAGATAGCGAAAGGGGCTCCTACAAATTCAAGTGCATTGGAGGAAATGTACCGATATTTCTGTTTATTTGTTTATATCATAAAATATTACGATTGTGCCGAAAAATTTGTAATAGTTCAAAATATTGTTCCTAGACCCACCATTTAGCGTAACGATCATATGTCGACCAGTTTAGTCAATCTAGCTGAGTGTTTCCGTTTGCCTGTGCTAATTTATAACCACCCTCTAGTTCGCAATAATGATTTTTGCATGGGGTGAGGTTAGGTTTAAAATAGGAGTTTGTATATATTTTTGAAGACGATCTTAAAATGTCTAGGGAATGCAATGAACTGAAAACATAATTATCTTTAGACAAGCGTCCAGAATTTAAGCGGGTCAAACCAAAAATTGTTTTACCTGGAAGTAATTTCCCGGAAAAATCAAAATGGCATGCAACAATTTTATAAGTATCAGTCGATTTCGCAGACAGATATATACCCTCAGCCAATGTCTGGATTGTGTTATGTTTATTCAAAATGTTGGCCCATTAGGGGGGAGGTTTCGAAGGAGTGGACCAATATTGTTATGTCTGATACAAATATTACAACGCGCAGATTTGTACGAGTAATATTGAAATATTCCAAATTTGAAAAGAATCGCTGACTTGTTTCGTAAATTATGAGAGATATAAATATTAAAAATTGTGACCAATTGTGGGGTAGGTACTAAAAGGGGTAGGCCGATATGAATAATCTTCTGTTAGAAGTATTTGCGGGATGTGTGAAATTTGAAGAAAATCTGATCCTTATTTCGCATTTTTTTAAATACATAGTACAAAAAGGACTTTTCCGATATATTTCATCTTCATGCCAGATCATCTTTAAAAAACTGATCACAAATCATAGCTAAAAACCCCGCAATGTCAATATTTAAGTAGTTATGGCCATTTTAAAGTATGTTATTTTTCCTCTTTAGAAAATTGATCACAAATTATAGCTAAAAACCCCGAAAAAAATACTATTTTTCCTCTTTAGAAAAGTGATCACAACTAAAAGCTAAAATCCTGAAATGTCAATATTTAAGGAGTTATGTCCATTTTCAAGTATGCTATTTTTCCTCTTTAAAAAATTGATCACAAAAACCCCAAAATGTCAATATTCCTCCTTTAAACACTGATCACAAATCATAGCTAAAAACCCCGAAATGTCAATATTTAAGAATTTATGACCATTTTAAAGTATGCTATTTTTCCTCTTTAGAAAACTGATCACAAATTATTGCTAAATGATAAAAATATGCTGATTTCGCCTTTTTGAGCTTCATGGTTATTTAAAATGTTGACCCGTTGTGGGGAAGTACCAGAAGAAGTGTACCGATATATTTCATCTTCACATCATATCTTGTGTTATCAAAAATGTTAAGATATGTAAAATTTGAAGAGAATCTGATGCTTTTTAGCTTTTGTGAGGGAGGTACTAGAAGGAGTGGTCCTACGTATTCCATCTTCACACCTGATCCTGCGTAGATAAAAATATTGGCATGTTTTACCTTTTTAAATGACCCTTATATTGAAGCTGATTTCTTTCAGGTATTGGAGATAAAGTGAAATATATATAGAGGCAAATGCAATTTCAGTGAGTCGTATTAATTTTGTTAAGCATGGAATGACGACAATATAGGAATTATGTATTTAGGTTGATAACATCGAAGCATGGAAATGAAATACTTCGGTCTACTATACCTGGTACCTCAAGCACATGTTAACATTTTCTAAAAATATGACATGTGCCATGTAAAGTGAAGAAAGTTACCAACCTGTTACCATATTAGTAACCATATTTATATCTTATTAATTTAGGTCCGATACGAAATGCACAATCTTGGCCCATTCCATGGGAACCTACTACATAGAGGGTCAATAATTTGAATAATCATAACAGCTGAGGGTATTAGTATGTATTATTTTAATCGTTTTTTTTTTTCGGAACATTGATGCAAAAATATTTTGGCATACAATGTAATTGGAGATTTATTCTTTCCTTTGCGACTTATACTTAAATTTCAGGCATTTTTTTGTGTTTGACGGTATCCTTCCAAAATATTAATTTTTTACAAATTTTTGCACAAATTAAAACAAAGTGCGGCGTTAGCCCTATTATTTGTTTTAATATATATTTATTAATATATGCGATTTAGGTAAGATTTAGACCCTTGACGACTTCTTAGATCCATAGCAGAATTTTATTGCAAATAGTTCTATGGGTTATTTTGGCTTGCTATGATCCCAATTTAAAGATAATTGTTGACTCGGCTTTGTTCGACCAAATATTCTTCGAATTTTTATCTGCAATATTGACGAAGACTAAAACAGGGTGAGATGAAAAAACTGCAACCAACTTTAGACTGCTGTCATTTCTAAGCCACTCATCCGACAGCTATTAAAATTATTCCAGTGACATCTCATTATATTGTTAACAAGCGTACAAATACATTTTGGTGAGAATTTTCCAGAAAAAAGTTATTCGTAATGGAATTCAAACGTGATAGTGAGATTTATTTACATTTGGCTGGAAAACCACAAGTGGCTATCGTTAGAGCACTACAGCATTTGTGTCTCGTACCATCGCTTGTTACCGTGATGCTGATAGCGTAGCACGACGTCAAGGAAGTGGACGGAAGAAAATATCAACATCAGCAGAAATGGTTCGAAAAGTAAAGAAGTGACTTGATGCAAACCCGCGTCGCAGTGGCCGAAAATGGTTCGTGAGCTGAACATATCGCAATATTCCATTCTGCAAATATTGAAAAATGAAATTCAAAAAATGTGCAAGAACTTACACGGCAACCGAAAGAAAATAGACTCAAAAGAGCTAAGGAGTTGCTTCGCTTGGCCGAAAGTGGTGAACTGCCGAATTTGGTTTTCTCCAATGAAAAAACATTCGTTGTCCAGCAGTTTGTAAACAAACAAAATGATCGTGTTTACTTGCCAAAGAGGTCAACTGAAAACGTGCACCTTCGGTTGTCCACCAGAACTCAAGCGCCGGCCATGGTGATGGTGCGGGCCGCCATAACAGTTCCCTCGTATTAATCGACCATGGCATCAGAATAAATGTCGAATATTATCGCGAAAATATACTGGAGGGTGTATTAAAGCCTTGGACCACCAATATGTCCGGATACTAATCCGTTGGATTATTGTGTCTAGAGTGTTTTGGAAAGCAAGGTTAGCACTAAAAAATACCAAAGTGTCGATCATCTTATGCAACCGCTTCGCCGGGAATGGGCCAAAATGCCGCAGAGCAACATTCGACAGCGTGTGACGGTTTCATTTCGTGCCAAAGGTGACCAATTCAAACAAATCTAAACTTATTCTAAAATTTGATGCTATTTCCGACATTTTTTGCTTTCATTCAATGAAATTAAAAAAACGTAAAAACCATAGCATTTGACTTTGTTTCAGTTTTTCTTATCTCACCCTGTATATACATAAAATGCACGGATTCGAGGAAACCCAATCCGAAAATTTCCAAAAATGTGGAAGATGTGGGAAATGGCCCCCTCTGTTTTGGGTTACTTCTCGATGTAAACATTCAAAACGCTTTCGCAATCTGCAGGATTTTCCCCTTAATTATTTTTTTTGTGTTGCACCATGTTCTGTACTCATTACACAGAAAAGTACGAGTTGGTATATGTATGAATTTTAGATGATTATTTTCGATTTGCATTAAAATAAGTCATTCCAGTTATATCATGCAAGAGGAATTGTGGTCTACTATACATTCTATTTGGGGTAAAGAATTACACATAAATATATTTAATATTAATTCCTATTTCCTATGCGAAGTAGCGGGCATTTGCTAGTTAATTAATAAACTATTTATGTAAAATGTATTCCGAAAGCAACAGCCAAAAGACGCTGCCCTAAATGGCACTGAATGAAATGTCATTAAAAACCAAAAATGCATATTTAGTCATTCTCATCCAACATGCTCTTTATCTGTAATTGTTCTGTAACTATTCGCCACTCGTTTGCATATCGTGGTGTATTAATTACGAAATCTGCTACTTCTTTTCAAAATAGCCACCTTATTAAAAAATACGCATTTTTGACATTTGAACAAATGTTTGAATTGCTATGTTGGTAAACAAATTTTATGACATATTGACCATTTTGTGCATACCGGCGACAAGTTTCAATTCTAAAAAAACGTTTCAGTTTGAGGTCAAAATTGTTACGTTGGCTTTGCAGACAACTGCGTGAACTCATATGTTGCAAGATGTCATTGATTAGTTTCTTTTGCAACATTCTTAAGTTTTTTTTTTTTTTTTTTGGAAGAGGATGAGCTCATCGGACATACATGTGTTTTTGTGCGCCAAGATGCGTTGAATTCTACAAAAGTATTTGATATTTCTAGTACATACAATTTTTATTTCTTAAAAATTTTGAACAAGTTGTTTGTTTGACTTTTAGTGTGGCCATGGAAAATTTTACATGGCGTGGTACTGATTCAAACGGTGGTAGAGTCGATTTTTTTAAAATTGGTATAAATGCCGGTATATAAAATTTAAGTGTTTTTATTAACACTGATTGTGGCTTATTGTTATAGGTAGTATAGATTCTCAGTGAAAAAAGAAACAAGTAAGCAAATGAAATAGTCGGGCGGGCCGAATGTTTGTGAATGAAGATTACCCTAAGAATCAACCTAATCTACTAGATAATAAAATCAAATCTTAAACCCAACTGCTCTTCATTTCGAATAATCATCATAGATCAGGAATACTTTCCAAAACCTTGAGATATCTTCACAAGTTAAAAAGGATCAGTCAGTTCTGCCGACAGAAATATATCCTCCACTTATTTTAGTTTATTTAAATATATTTTTACTTGCGTTATAATTATTTAAACTGTTGACTCTGTTGTCCATTTCGTACCAGACATAAGACTGATATAAATATTGCATGGTTTGGCAATTATATTTTTTTAAAATTGAAAGTTATAATTTTTTAAAATTGTAACCCGATGTCGGGGAAGTACCACATGGATTGGACCAAATTTTGAACCTTTGTGTGGGAGTTACACGATGGAGTGGGTCGATATTATCTATTTTCGAACCAGACTGATAT
Organism: Musca domestica; assembly: GCF_030504385.1. Taxonomy (NCBI): domain Eukaryota; kingdom Metazoa; phylum Arthropoda; class Insecta; order Diptera; family Muscidae; genus Musca; species Musca domestica. Next base: position 6,557,510 of record NW_026712115.1, on the reverse strand, counting down.
GAATATAGGGATATGTAAAATTCGAAAAAAAATTGTATGATCCTTTTCTTGTTCAATACGGAAATTTATTTTCTTGGAAATTTTGACTATTTGTGGGAAAGTGGACCGATATTTCCCATCTCAGAGATCAATCTTTCTTTGACAATAATATTACGATGTATATTAAATCGGATACTCCCTTCTAGAGTAACCGTGCGCCCCAGTCAGACACGGACGGATGGACGGACATCCCAAGTTTGACTCCAATTGTCCTACAACCGAAAAATGGCTCGTGAGCTGAATATATTGCAATATTCCATTCGGCAAATATTGAACCAGTAAAGAAAGTCGGGCGGGGCCGACTTTATAATACCCTACACCACTTTGCTAATTTAGTAGAGCTAAATATAACAATAAAAAGTTTTTATGGGAGAATTCAATCATACACGCTATGATTATAATTATAATTTAAAGTTCAAAGGACTAAATATGCACAATTAATTTGAAATCGGATAAAGATGTATATAGGAGCTGTATCCAAATCTGAAGCGATCTCGATAAAATTTGGCAAAGATATTTCTGAGCTGTATTTGATATATTTCCCTGAATATCGTTGTTACGGAGTGCATATTACGGCTGCGAGTAGCAAATACAACAAATCGGATGAACAATATATATGGGAGCTATAGCTATATCTGAACCGATCTTCACCAAATTTGACATACCAGATTCTAGAATCAATTCGGTCGTAAGTGCCCAATTTGGGCAAATATTTGACGTTTGTTGCACAATAAAAGGTAAATCGGACGAAGTTATATATGGGAGCTATATCCAAATCTGAACCGATCCCGATAAAATTTAGCAACTGTATTTCTGAGCTGTATTTGACATATTTCCCCAAATATTGTTGTTGCATAGTGCATATTACGGCGGCGGTGGACAAAAATAACAAATTGGATGAACAATATATATGGGAGCTATAGCTATATCTGAACCGATTTCGATCAAATTTGGCATACATATTTTCAGGCCTAATTTGGGTGTATATGCAAAATTCATGCATAAATCGACTCAGAATGCGATTCTATGCAGATCATCAAAAGGAACTATGGGTCTGTCTCGATTCCTTTTGCCTGTTACAAACAAATGCACAAAGACATAATACCCTGACCACCTTGTGGTGTAGGGTATAAAAAATGCACAAAGACATAATACCCTGACCACCTTGTGGTATAGGGTAAAAAATGAGATAGGGGTAAAGACATTGCAATTCCAAAAATTGTAAGAATTTACACCGCAACAGAAAGAAAATAGACGCAAACAAGTAAGCAAAGGCTACAGTCGAGCGGGGCCGACCGTTGAATACCCTACAACACTATAATAAACGATACAGTTTATATAGGCGAGATACTCGAAAGAATTCCTCAAGATATTGTGACAAATAATAAAAGAAAATCATCAGGTTTCGTTCTCTAATTTTCGGATAATAGCAACTTAAACTAATTTGCTCATTTCCAATTTATTGGTAGATGTTGCACGTAAATGGTCTTCCTAGATCTAGAACCAATATTTCCCAAAGACCTATAATCTCTAAGAAGTGGCAAAAGATTAAAATTTATTATTGCCTTTTGACTGAAACGCATCTATATGAGATACAGCCATTTGACTATATTCTTCAACGAAATCAGCGTTAACGAAATAGTCCAAAAAGTCACTGGAATGGACATTTTCGTATTTTGTCTATAAAAGTTGGCAAACTCCTTCACACATTGAATATTTTTGGATGACCATCCAAAACTGCTTGGCTTTTGCAATGTCCGGTAACCCCCATAATTACGACCTGCTGACAATTTGCAGATTTTTGGTCCATTTCAACCCCTAAATATATGCCGAACATCTCCAAAAAGAATAGGCTTTTATTCTGACCCTCATCTTATCCCCATGCAAAATTTCGTAAGGATCGGGCCATAAATGCGATCTGTATATGATATCCGGATATCCTAACTACTTAATTTTGTTAGCTGTAGAAATATTACCAAATGTTTAATTCAAAATGAAAATATGCCAAAAATATGACAAAATTGAAAAAATATGAGAAAATTTTACAAAATCAATATTTTCATCTTTAGAGAGATATTTTTATGCGATTTTTTTAGACGTTTTGTGCTTCCTGCCAAGAGGCCATTCTGAATTAATGAGAACTGTCGAAATCAGTTCAGCCGTTCTCGACATATAAGAGATTTTTCAAGCATATCTTCTTTGATAAAGATATTTTGCTATATATCCGTTTTGTTGGATGTTAACATCAATGTAAAGATCAGAAGTAACCTTGTCATGGCTTTGTTATTTCGCTGGAATTTAAAATATTCGCGGTTTAATGAAAAATTTTGAATTTTTTCAACAAAAAAGATATGGTCTATTTTACCCGCTAAATATTATCCGATGACCACCCAAATGAGTAGGCTTCTTGCCAGCCCTAAACTCTAGCTACATGCGAAATTCCGCGTCGATTGGTCTACAATTGCGACCTGTAGAGCAAGTGCAAAATCAGGAATTTTTTCAGTTTTTGGTCCATTTCAACCCCTAAATATTATGCGATCATCACCAAAAGAAATAGAGTTCTATTCTGACCTTAGCCCCACATCCATTTTAAATTTCGTGAAGATCGGACCATAATTGCGACCTGTAGAGTGATTACAAATTAACATGGACAGACGGACAGACAGACAGACGGACAGACGGACGGACGGACATACATAGCTAGATCGACTCAGCTCGGCGAGATAGGAAGATCCATATATACTTTCCTATGTGGGAAATCAATATTTCGTGGTGTTACATAATTTTTGGCCCAATCAAACTTATAATACCCCCAACACATAGTGTTGTAGGGTATAAAGAGATAAAGAGTTGCTTTGTTTGGCCGAAAGTGGTGAACTGCCGAAGTTGGTTTTCTCCGATGAGAAAACATTCGTTGTCCAGCAGTTTGTCAACAAACAAAATGATCGTGTTCACTAGCCAAAGAGATCAGCAGAAAATATGCACCTTCGGTTGGCCACCAGAACTCAAGCGCCGGCCATGGTGATGGTGTTGGCCGCCATAACAGCCGATGGTCGCCCTTCGCTCGTACTAATCGACCGTGGTATCAGAATAAATGCCGAATATTATAGCGAAAATATTCTGGAGGGTGTATTAAAGCCTTGGGCACGCAAACATTTTTGGCGCAGACCTTGGACATTCCAACATACTCACCACTCAGCACGCGCTACCCAACAATGGCTACAAAATGAGGTTTTGGTGGCCACCAAAATCTGCGTATACCAATCCGTTGGAGTATTGTGTCTGGAGTATTTTGGAAAGCAAGATTGGCACTAAAAAATACCAAAGTGTCGATCATCTCAAGCAACCGCTTCGCCGGAATTGGGCCAAAATACCGCAGAGCAACAACCGGGTAACATGTGACGGTTTCGTTGGTCGTTTGAAGGCCATAATTCGTACTAAAGGTGACAAATTTGAACAAATCTAAACTTATTTTAAAAATTGATGTTATTTCCGACATTTTTTGATTTCATTCAATAAAATTAAAAAAAAAAAAATAAAATTATGTCGTTTGACTTTGTTGCAGTTTTTTATCTCACCCTGTATAGCTCCCGATTTGGGGTTATAAGGACCTCAAGTTCGTAATATGCACTTCACAACAATAATATTTGATATCGGACATCAGATACAGCTCGAGAATACCACTGCCAACTTTAATTGAGATCGGTTCCGATTATTTATCCGATCGATATACATATTCATCTCATTTTACAGTTATTGTTCACCATCAGCCAAAATTGGGTGATTTTTTCATATTCAACCGAATTTTTCCAATAAATATTTTTTAATTTAATTCTTATTTGGTTCATAGTTTGTATGATCTACTTTACACAAATTCTCAATATAAACTTTTTGTTCCGGGAGTCGCATAGTGGTGTAAGGTATCATGTAGTCGGCCCCGTCCGACTTTTGACAATACCTTACTGTTTTCATGATATTAGATTGACTTTTCAACAAAATTATCGTAATAGGCACCGTCCTCGCTGCCAGATAATTGGTTAATTATGCAGCATCAACTATTGTTTCAGTCGGATATTTCAAAAGGACATGATATATTTTATTCGAATTTCTATAACATTTGCATTTATTTTGATTACCCAGCAGATTTTTATAATTTGTATTGTTTGTGTTGTGTGATTCGCTGTTCCATCGTAGAACATACAGTTGTGCATATCGGCCTGATATGACGTGTATGACAACATCATTTAACTGCCCATGTTCATATTAATGACTGGTGATAGTCATTTCCATGGGGAGACTAACAAGTTGTGCTTTAAAACCATATAAAGGCCGCTCTATGGTTGATGTTTCATCCCTTTTCAAAGTCCTCTATTAAGGTTTTTCTGCCTACAGATTTGGAGAAGGGCGTTTATTAAATTGAGAAAGATTCACACATTCTTTGTTATTTTATGCCTGCGTTCTCTTTTAAAGGGTTCAAAATGCAAGGTTTTCAGTGTAGTAGGAAAAATTTAATACATAATTTAATCTTCAAATTTAGCAATAGTTTGTACAAAAGTTACATCCGAAATTGTTATTGATATATGTCGTATGATTTTTAAATATAAATCTCTTTTTTTTTGTACATTCCAGTGTTCAAGCTTTTTTTGCTTCTATTAATATAATTATGACCTACTCGTATAACTGTTGATTTGAACGTTAGACAACGTAGACTGAATACGAAATAAATCAAATCCGAATAGCAAACGAAAATGTATTTTAATTTTGTTTGACAAAACATCATATCTACCACATATATTAACACCATAACACTATTTAACAAAGTCTTTGTTAATGTTGTTGTCATATTAAAATAAAGAAATACGACAAGATAATAGGTTTATAGAATGGATATCTACATACATATTTAAACTGTATATTGTAGTAAATAAGGTCTAATCTACATTTAAGCCCGACAAAGCTCTGAGATGTGTGACTTGAGACAGACACAAATCATTATATTTGTGAGCACATAAATCATCAAATGTTGTTAAGCACATATAAACAAAATGCTCTACATATACATAAATCAGCTTATAAAATGTGTTATTAGTATGTTGTACAGTTGAACATAGTTATAACGAACAACTGTTATGAGGGAATTTAAGCACATTACCCTGAAGATTTATTTAAGAGAATTCGAAAGGACTGAGAAAAGCTGACGATATTTTATATTCATATGGGTGACTATTGTTAAAAGTTGCCGAGAGGGTAGTTTTTTATAAAGGCAAAGCGGTTCGAAGGTTTTACAATAAAGTTCAAGATAAAAATTAACATTATTCTCGATCAACTACCACTCCAAATAAAAAAACTTCGAAATACGCCTTAAGATCTTTCAGTATTCTCATAAAAAATTGTCAATGTAGGTCCACTAGTTTATATCACCTCCATTTAATATAACCCAACCAAATTAGATGTAATTCGGTGAGTTGGGTTCTCAAAGAATATAATACCGCCCTACCACAATTTTAAAATACTAATGAACTATTTTCAATCGCATATAATGGTTTATCCTAATCTTGGATATTTCAATAAATTCGCATTGCTTTGAATTTTTGACTTTTCTTTAGATTCAAAAACTTACAGTTTTACAATATATATAAATTTCGGAGTCTGATCACAAATGCGTCGACTATGTCCACCTCGCTATTTTCGATAAGGTCTCCAAATTGAAATTCACACAGAAATTAAAAAAAAAAAAACAAAAAGGATAGAAAAAAGTTTTAACGACATTCGATATTGTTAATTTATTGAGTACTAGCAAGAGCGCCCTACTGCGTCAACGAAAATTCCACTTTAACATTTTGGACTCGTTTCAATAATTTGTGTTAGGCTTCTTTAGTACTCAAAATGCACAATTTGTTCAGTTTTAAAATTTTTATACCCTCCACCTTGGAAAGGAGGGTATATTAACTTTGTCATTTCGTTTGTAACATCCCAAAATATTCATCGTAGACCCTATAAAGTATATATATTCATAATCAGCATAAAATTCTAAGTCGATTTAACCATGTCCGTATGTCTGTCTGTTGAAATCGCGATATATTTGACGTGGACCTTAAAAATTTGGCAGAACAATTTGTATTGTGTCTAAGATGGTTGGTATTGAAAATGAGATATATCGGTCCAAGTTTTGGTATAGTCCCCATATAACGGTACCTCGCGATATTCGGTATTTTGATGATTTCCGCCACATTTTTTCCAGGGATTTGTCTAAAAATTGGTATATGTATGTCATAATGGGTTCTAGTTTTGCAGACGGAACATTGCATGTAAAGGTCCACGTTTTCGTATAGTCCCCATATAACGATACTTCCTGATATTCGGTATCTTCATGATTTTAGCGACAGTATTTACCGGAATTATTTCAAATTTCATATTTAAAGTTCGTAATGAGTACTACAGCCTATGACAAAAATTTTTGTATGCAGGTCCATGTCTTCATACAGCCCCCATATGACGGCACCTCCTGATATTCGGTATTTTCATGATTTCAGCGACATTATTTACCGGAATTATTTTAAATTTCGTATTTGAGTTCGTAATGGGTTCTACAGCCTATGACAAAATTTTTTGTATGCAGATCCACCTCCCGGTACCTCCCATTACTCGGTATTTTTATGATTTGTCAAACATTATTCACCGGAATTGTAACAAATTTCGTATTAAAAGTTCATAATGGGTACTATAGCCTATTAAAACAAAAATCGTATGTAGGTTCACATTTTCGTATATCTCCCATATAACGGCACATCCCGATATTCGTTTTTTTTTTTTTTTTTGGATTTCAACGACATTATTCACCGGAATTGTTTCAAAATTGGTATTTGAAGTCCGTAATGGGTACTAAGGTCTATGAAAACAAATTTCGTAAGCAGGTTTACGTCTTGTATAGTCTCCATATAACAGTTTTCATTTAAGTGGTAGTTTCCGGAAGTTTCTTGAAATTTTTCAAGTTGCTTCCACATGGTCGAGGGTATTAAAAGTTCGCCCCGACTTAGCTGCTTTTTTACTTGTTTATCTTTTTGATTCCATATAAGAAATGATTTAATCAGTGAAAGCGTTGCAACATCCAAAAAAGTAAATATGGTTTTAAATTATTCAAACATAATTAAAATATATTGAGATAATATAAAATAAATTAGTATATTAATTAAATAAAATAAGAGTTTAATTTTGAAACCTTTAGGAAATATTTTATCATTAAGTTTCAAATATAGAATTATTCCATTTTTTTACAGTTAATATTCCATGCAAAGTATGTTCAATATCAAACCTTTTGCCGGTAAAACTCTTTTTCGTTCTGCTTGTCCAGGCGAGGTTCAAATTAGTTAGTTCACGCTGTTCAGTTTTAAATATTTAATACGCTTAATTTATACAATTTAATTAATTCATTCACACAAAAATTTCTTAATGGGCGAACATGCCATGCCTGAACTTGTTTTAATTTCCGATAAATATATTCTGCTATGCGGCTGATAATTGGTAGCACATCTAAAGAATTTGAATACTAATTGGATAAACTTCATTGGCTGTTGATTTTAATTTATGTTTTAGTTAATTTGAATTTGCTAATTGTTTGTTCGTAAAAACAAAATAAATGAAATGATATATATTTCCGATTCTCATTTCAATCATTTCTGACTTGTGTTATAACAACTTTAAGATTAAACTATTTTAATTGAAACAGTTTGGCGCTGCACGTTTTTATAGTATAGTCAAATGTGTTTTTTAAAAGGGAATAGTTTAGTTCTTTTTTATACCCTACAACACAATGTATTGGGGTGTTCTAAATTTGATTGGGTCAAAAATTGTGCAACACTTCGAAATAATGGTTTCGACGAACTGAGTACATCTAGCTATGTATGTCCGTCCGTCCGTCTGTCCATGTTAAATTGTAATCACGCTACGGGTCGCAATTGTGGCTTAATCCCCATGAAAATGAATATGGAGGTTAGGGTCAGAATAGAAACCTATTGTTTTTGGAGATGATCGCGGAAATGGGTTGAAATGGACCAAAAACAGAAAAAATTTCTGATTTTGCAGTTGTTCTTTGGGCCACAATTATGAATCAATCGAAGCGGAAATTTGCATGGCGTTAGAGTTCAGGGCTGGGCAGAAGCTAATCAATTTGGATGGCATTCGAACAATATTTAGCGGATAAAATAAACCATAACTTTTATGTCAAAAAATATGGAAATTTTCACTAAATCGCGAATGTATTTAATCTCAGTGATGCTGATAGCCAAGATATCGCATATAAAGCAAAATAGGTACAATATATGTGTAAAAAATAGATCTTAGTTATTCTCTTTATAAGTCAAGAACCGCTGTATAGATTTTCACAATTCTCATCAATTCGGAATGGTCTCCTGACAGAAAAGGATAATTTCTAAGAAAATCGCGTAAAAATATGATAATAAAAAAGTGAAGAAATTTTGTTAAGTTTGTAAAAGTTTGTAAAAAAATACCGAATATTGGAAGGATGGGGTTATAGAAATTGTGCAGATCTCTTTTCGAAATCCAAATATCGAATTTTAGGTGATTTCGTTAGAAGATGAGAGAATATCAGAATATCGGAAAGTACCGTTATATGGTGGTTCTGGTCAATGGTTCTGGTCCATGTATGCTACAGTGGCAGGTATGCTTTGCGAATAATAAACACTAAAGGTGAAACAGTTCCATTTGAAAATAGTCTTAAATCAAAAGAACATTGTATATCTGTTGGTACCGTTTAATGGTGGCTATAAAAAAGGCAATGTTCTGCCATCGTTGGTAGAATTCATATACATACATACAATACATACAAAATAAATGTACATTGTTGGGCATAAAATGATTACTTCTAAGGTGGAGGGTGCAAAAACAAAAACAAAGAAAAAACGAGTAAAAAAAAACATTAAGTTCGGCCGGGCCAAACTTTTAATACCCTCCACCTTAGGGTAAAGGAAACATTGTGGCAAAAACCATTAAAATGCCGAATATCGGGAGGTACCGTTATATGGGGGCCATACCAAAACGTGGACCTATAATTACAATGACTCGCCACACGAACTGGGACCCATTATGATCTGCAACTTCCAATTTTTAGACAAATCCGTGAAAAAATGCCTGTTGTAATCACTCTATCTTTCGAACGAATTGAGATAGAAGTCTAAAATTTTGCATACATACAAAGTTTACCAGTAGGCCGGTTAAGTTCTTAATTGGGCCATGTCGGTCCACGTCTTCGTATAGCCCCTATATAACGGTACTTCCCGATATTCGGTATTTTCATAAGTTTGGCGACATTAATTACCGGAAATATTTCAAATTTCGTATTTGAAGATCGTAATGGGTATTTGAAGATCCAAATGGGTGTCTATGACGAACTTTTTGTATGGTCTGTAGAACAACTGCAAATTCTGGAAATGTTTTAGGTTTTTGTACATTTCAATTATTTTGAAATATTTTGCGATCATATCCAAAAACAATAGGCATTCATTCTGTCCTTAACTCCACCTCCATCCTAAATTTCGCGAGGATCAAACTGTAGCGTGATTACAAATTAACATGGACAGACGGACAAATACGCATCGAGTCTGATGTGTAAGATAGGTGAATCTATATGTAATTTCCTATGTCTTAGACTAATATTTCGAGGTGTTACATAATTTATGGCCAAATCACACTTATAATGTCTCCAACACATTGTATTGTAAAATTAATGTAAACTTTATTTCACTTCACCTTTATAATTTCTTAAAATGATCCATGTTGTTAAACAAGAGAGGCTCATTGATTCATGGGTAACTACAGATGTCAGGCATTTAAGCAAAACACAAAATATACAGGATGAGGTAAAAAACTGCTATAAAGTCAAACGACATAATTTTTACATTTAGCACGAATTATGGCCTTCACACGGCCAATGAAACCGTTATACGCTACCCGAATGTTGCTCTGCGGTACTTTGGCTCATTCCCGGCGAAGCGCTTGCTTGAGTGTCGATCGCTTTGGCAATAAAAATAGCCAATCTTTCTTTCCAAAATACTCCAGACACAAAAGTCTAACGGATTGGTATCCAGACATTTTGGTGGCCATTGTGCGCTGGAAATGAAGCGAGGAACCTCATTTTGTAACCATTCTTGGGTGGCGCGTGCTGAGTGCGATGGTGCTGAGTCCTGTTAGAATATCCAAGGTCTGCGGCCAATATGTTTGCTTGCCCAAGGCTTTGATACACTTTCCAGAATATTTTCGCGATAATATTCGGCATTTATTTTGATGCGATTAATACGAGCGGATAGCGACCATCGATTGTTTTGGCGGCCCACACCATCACCTTGGCCGACGCTGACCTCTTTGGCAAGTAAACACGATCATTTTGTTTCTTTACAAACTGCTGGACAGCGAATGTTTTCTCATCGGAAAAAACCAAATTCAGCAGTTCACCACTTTCGTCCAAGCGAAGCAACTCTTTGGTTCTTTTAGTCTATTTTCTTTCTGTTGCGGTGTAAGTTTTTGCACTTTTTATACCCTCCACCATACTATGGAGGGTATATTAATTTTGTCATTCCGTTTTTAACTCCTCGAAATATTCATGTCAGACCCAACAAAGTATATATATTCTTGATCAGCGTAAAATTCTAAGACGATTTAGCCATGTCCGTCTGTCTGTCTGTGTGTGTGTCTGTCTGTCCGTCTGTCTGTCTGTCTGTCTGTCTGTTGTAATCACGCTATCTTTCGAACAAATTGAGATAGAAGGCTAAAATTTTGCACACATGTATATTTTCCCAGTAGGCAGGTTAAGTTCGTAAATGGGCCATGTAGGTCCAAGTTATCATATAGCCCCCATATAACGGTACCCCCCGATATTCGGTATTTTAATGATTTTAGCGACATTATTTACAGGGATTGTTTCAAATTTCGCATGTGAAGTTCGTAATGGATACTTCAGCCCATGCCTGAAAATTGTCTGTGCAGTTCCACGTATTCGTATAGCCCCCATATAACGGTACCCCACATATTCGGTATTTTGACGATTTTAGCTACATTATAAACAGATTTTTCTTCAAGTTTCGCATTTAAATATTGTAATAATTTATGACAAAAGTTGCCTATGCAGGCCCGTATAAGCGTTGTATAAGCATTCGGTATTTTTAAGATTTTAACAGAATTTTTAACGGGTTTTTTTTTTTGGAAATTGCCAAATTTGTACCAAATGGTGGAGGGTATTAAAAGTTCGGCCCGGCCGAACTTACAGCTTTTTTACTTGTTGAAATTTCAATGGCCTTACCCCGACCTCATTTTTCAATATTTGCCGAATTGAATATTGCGATATGTTCAGCTCACGACCCATTTTTCGGCCACCGCGACGTGGGTTTCGATCAAGACGCTTCTTTATTTTCGAACCATTTCTGCTGATGTTGCTGTTTCCTTCCGTTCACTTCCTTGACGTCGGGCTACGCTACCAGTATCACGGTAACGAGCGATGGTACGAGACGCAAAAGATTTATTCACATTTAAATGCTGGCGTACTCTAACGATAGCCACTTGTGCTTTTCCAGCCAAATATAAAGAAATCACACTGTCATGCTGGAATTCCATCACGAAAAACTTTTTTTCTGGAAAATTTTCACCAAAACGCTTTTGTACGCTTGTAAAGAATATAATGAGCTATCACTGGAATAATTTTTCCAACTGTCGGACGAGTGGCTTAGGAATGACAGCAGTCTCACGTTGGTTGCAGGTTTTTCATCTCACCCTGTACATAACCAATGTTGTCAAAATGATAATTGGTAACAAACCCCCTTAGGATATAAACAGCATTTATCGCTGATAAATCTTTGCAACCACTCAATACCAATGTTAAAACAAGGCTGCAGACCTTGGACATTCCAACAGGACTCAGAACCATCGCACTGAGCACGCGCCACCCAAGAATAGTTACAAAATGAGGTTCCTCGCTTCATTTCCAGCGCATAATGGCTCCCAAAATCTCCGGGTACCAATCCGTTGGACTATGGTGTCTGGAGTATTTTGGAAAGCAAGGTAGGCACTAAAAAATACCAAAGTGCCGATCACAGCAAGCAAGCGCTTTGCCGGGAATATGTCAAAATACCGCAGAGCAACATTCGGGCATCGTGCGATGGTTTCATTGGCCGTTTGAAGGCCATAATTTGTGCCAAGGGTGACCAATTCGAACTTATCCTAAAATTTGAAGCTTTTCCGACATTTTTTACTTCCATTCAATAAAATTAAAAAAATGTAAAAATTATGGCGTTTGATTTTGTTGCAGTTTTTTTATCTCACCCGGTATGCCCTATTGGATTTCAAATTTAAGTATGATTTTTTCTATACATATCTCCAATATAAACTTAAATTTGTTATGAGTAGTGTAGAGTATTATATAGACGGCTCCGCCCTTATACTCCGAAAGATGGCTATTTATATGACAACATCTTCCCCTCACTTTTATGACAGAGAAACTTCGATTTTAATGAGAATCCAAAAACTGTGTTAACATCTTTTCATCATTGTCTTTGCATTTGAAATGCTTTTGAGCCAAAACGTTCTAATCTCAATGGCAATAAAATTCTGCCGCCACACAATAAGAACAGGAACACATAAAGAGTGTTTGTCAGCCGCATCGATTAAAATTCATAGAAATATGGAACGGAAATTAGATTTGCCAAAAAATGAATGGATGAATTCGAAATATTCATTAATACAAAAATAATAATAAGAATTTCAAAAGCAACATTTTCTGAGCCATTTTTTGGATACAAAATTTTTTATAGTTTAATTATACGAGGTATTTTGTCGGATTATTTTCGGGATGGCATTTTTTTGAGAGATTGACTATAAATTGTTAAGTGGCTTTGAAAAGTGTTACAGTTTTCAGAGAACACTCATCCCGACAGATACAAAGGAAGGTTATCACCAAAATCGATAATGGTATTTTGCCACCAATAACAAATAAAGAAAACAAAATTCTTTAAATGGATTGTATTTTCAGAAATACTTTTTCGCGTTTTTGGCTTTTGCTGCTGTGTGTATTATAGCCTCAGCTAGTCCCGTTGATAACAGCGGTCGGTATTATCATGGCCAGTACTATGATGGTCGATATTATAAAAACCGTGATTTTTACAATCAACGCCGTTATTATGACAATTTGTTGAAACCCTACCGGGCCGATGTGGTTGCCAAGGAGTCACGCATTGTTGAACAGAAAGTGGAACCCGCCGTTGATGGCAACTTTGCCTATCAATTCGACACCGAAAATGGAATTCATGCTGAGGCTCGCGGTACCAGTGTAAATATTGGCGCAGACGAACCTGCCCAGAAAATTGAAGGTTCATTTGCCTACATTACTCCAGAAGGTCTTCGGGTGGGAGTTCGTTATGTTGCCGATGAAGCTGGTTATCGTCCAGTCTATACTTGTAAGTAAAAAATACTTGTTTTTTAATTTAATAACTTAAAAATATAAATATTAATTTTTATTTTACTTTCAGTTGATGGATTTGAAGCTGTTCAACATGCCAATTCCCAACCAGCTGCCAATGTTGAAATTACCAAAATCCATTAAAAAAATATTTTCCAAAAACTCTTGACAATTTTTAAAGTTATTTCTCATAATTAAGACACATGGGCAAACAAATAATAAACAATATTATCCTAATACAAAAATTGTTTATATACTACGTTCTTTTCATTGTGATTAGCCCAAAAAATATGTACCACATAGAAATTTTGGTCACAGGTATAAAAAACTACGGGTGAGATAAAAAAAACTACAACAAGTAAAACGCCATAATTTTTACATTTTTTTTAATTTTATTGAATGAAAGCAAAAAATGTCGGAAATAGCATCAAATTTTAGAATAAGTTTAGATTTGTTGGAATTGGTCACCTTTGCACGAATTATGTGCTTCAAACAGCCAATGAAACCGTCACACGATGCCCTAATGTTACTCTGCGGTATTTTGGCCCATTCCCGGCAAAGCGCTTGCTTGAGGTGATCGACACTTTGGTATTTTTTAGTGCCAACCTTGCTTTCCAAAATACTCCAGACACCATAGTCCAACGGATTGGTTGGCGCGTTCTGAGTGCGATGGTCCTGAGTCCTATTGGAATGTCCAAGGTTTGCGGCCAAAATGTTTGCGTGCCCAAGGCTTTAATACAGCCTCCAGAATATTTTCGCGATAATATTCGGCATTTATTCTGATGCCACGGTCGATTAATATGAGCGTAGAGCGACCATCGGCTGTTATGGCGGCCCACACCATCACCATGGCCGGCGCTTGAGTTCTGGTGGTCAACCGAAGGTGCAAATTTTCAGCTGACCTCTTTGGCAAGTAAACACGACTATTTTGTTTGTTTACAAACTGCTGGGCAACGAATGTTTTCTCGAATGCGAATCAACTCTTTTGAGTCTATTTTCTTTCAGTTGAGGAGAATGTTCTTGCACTTTTTAGAATTTCAATGGCTTTACCCCAACCTCATTTTTCAATATTTGCCGAATGGAATATTGCGATATGTTCAGCTCACGAGCCATTTTTTCGGCCACTGCTACGCGGGTTTGGATCAAGTCGCTTCTTTACTTTTCAAACCATTTCTACTGATGTTGCTGTTTTCTTCCGACCACTTCCTTGACGTCGGGCTACGCTACCAGTATCACTGTAACGAGCAATGGTACGAGACACAAAAGATTTATTCATATTTAAATGCTGGAGTGCTCTAACGATAGCTACTTGTGGTTTTCCAGCTAAGAATAATGAAATCACGCTTGAATTCCATCACGAAAAACTTTTTTTCTGGAAAATTCTGAACAAAATACTTTTGTTCTCTTATACACAATATAATGAGCTGTCACTGGAATAATTTTAACAGCTGTCGGACGAGTGACTTAGAAATGACAGCAATCTGAAGTTTGTTGCAATTTCTCCATCTCACTCTGTATATATTGATCTTTCTCTTTGAGCTGAGTCGATAAAGCTGTGTATGTCCGTCCGTCTGGCTGTCCAAATTTTAATCACGCTACAAGTTGCTATTATGGCCCGATACTCACGAAATGGTGGTGGGGTTTGGGTCAGAATAGTTTTTAGGAGATGATCGCAAAATATATAGGGGTGCTTTAGGGGCCACAATTCTAGACCAATTGATTTGGAATTTGCACTGAGTTAGAGTTTAAGGCGGGTTGAAACCTATAAATTTGGATAGTCATTGAATAATATTTACCGTGTGAAATATTACTTAACTTTTAACATTAAACCGTGAATATTTTCAATTCCAGCAAAATGACAATCACACGAAAAGGTCAGTTCTGACCGTTATAATAATCTTGATATCAAAAATATCGCAAACATAGTAAAATATCTCATATATCAAAGATGGGGATGTTAGTTAGGCCGCTTATAACTTAATAACGGCTGGACGGATTGACAAAAATAGGCAAATATCAGAGGTAAGGGAAATCATATAGAGAGTCTAAATTTTTAAACATTTTTGTGAATACCCATTAACACGACATAGCGCAAATGCTATGCAAATGATGTTCTTTAGGTATTTGATGTGGTAGGAACATCTGCTTCGTAAAATACTGATGGTTTTTAGAGATCGCATGTTTTTGAAAAATATTGGTTCCAGATCTAGGAGGATTATACGAAAAGAGGAGCTATTAGTTTCAACGTTTGCTTTTGCCATATAATAGACATGGGCGTGTTTCATAGGAGAATCTTCATTCTAATCTAAATGGGTTCAGATCTGCAGAAACTTTATTGAACTAATTTATATATTACTAAATATAATTATCAGGGATTCCTGGATGTTTGTAATAATTTTTAGTGGGTAAATCGTATTTTTTCACTATTTTCATATCGGTTTAGGTTACAAAAACCATGGATACAACATGGCACTGTTTTTTTTATCACAATTTAAAAAAAAAATGAATATCTCTGTTTTTATTTATTAAATTTTTTTAACTTTCCTCTTTAAAGTACAGTTCTACATTGAGTTGTATGACAATATTATTTGTAAATTTATTTAATTTTTTCACCACGATAAAATACATGAATCTCCTGAAAGTATGTTGTAAATTTAGGTGTTAGCAGAACTCACCATAATATGACAAGATGTTTGGGTTTACTCGATGGTCAGACGTTAAAAGTTTCATTTGAATGTATTATAAGAAATTACTATGAAATTAAAATAGAGACCGTTTCTGTTTGCCCAAAAACTAGAATACTTAAGTAAAAACCAATTATATTTGTTTTTTTATACCCTACAACACTATGTGTTGGGGGCATTATAAGTTTGATTGGGCCAAAAATTATGTAACACCTCGAAATATTGGTCAAAGACCTAAAATGGTAAAGACTAGACAAAATGCATTTTGAGCAAATGGTTTGTGTCTACAATACATAGAGTAACAGCTCATGTCAGAGACATATTTATATAAAATCCGCAATTACAGAAACGAATAATAAATAAAAATTTCAAAAATCCAAAATTTTAGATCTAAAATTGTATTCCATACACCTTTTCAAAAATTTACATATTGTCTTAGCGGTTTAAATCAGTTAACATTGGTAGCTATGTTGTTATGATATCATAACAATAGAGGTATTTTCATAGGGTTGCCATATTTTTACTCTGTCTTGTCCTATCTTTATACTTATACTAGCTGGCCCGGTCCGCGTTGCCGGCCCGTACTTTTAATCTTTAACGCATAATAAATCACAGATCTGACTTATGTAGGCGGCACAATTTTGATTAAAAGTAATGACGCCATTATAATTACTCCAATTTTGATTATAAGTAGTGATTTGATTATGAGTAATGACTCCATGACTAAATATAAATTAATATTCATGGCAAAAATAATAATTACCGTCGGTTTTAGATATTTTGAATAGCCTGATCTTATTTTTCAGCTATAGGCTTTAATTTGAGTGTTAAATACCTATATGATAAAGAGCATTTATAATAGCCCCATGTGAAAATTCAGCTCAATTTTTGATATTGTAAAAAGCATTCAAATGAGCTATAATTTGAAATTTGTATTTTCAACGTTTAAAATCCCGTACTGCGTGGTATTCAGTTTTGTCCACCTCATACTTGAAGGCAGAATGTTGTCAGAATAGCCAAAAAAATTACTCTTTTGCTCCGATTACCGTAAGATGGGCATTAATTGTTTGTCATTTAAATTGTGCGGTGAAGATCCAATAAAGTTACTTCATAATTTCTTATTTTTTTTTTCATGTTTCTGCCACAATTTCCGACTGAATGAGTCCCAGATTGACATTTCAGAGTTTATTTCATATAGACGTACATCCCAAATCTACGTTCCCAACCAATATTCTCTTGGGGGTTACAAATTCAATAGAATACCAAATTTTCGTTTCTGACCATGCATTGGTAGGGAAAGTGGACTTGGGGGTATTCTAATGTGGGGACTATACTTAAATAAATTCCTATGAGGGTAATTATCTGTAAGATGATTTTCTACCCCAGGGTTTTTTACCCCAGGTAGCCTCAAGACTAAGATGCGCACTTTTACGAAAAATAAACATTTATAAGAAGAGGTTTTCTTCCCCCTTAGAAACAAAGTTGTCAAATAAGGGCCAAAAAATGAAAAAAGTGGCCAAGACCCCGAAAATACATTAAATCATGATCACGTGATCATTTTTTGCAAAGATGATTTCTTCTTAAATTATCAACATAAGCTAAAATTAGTACGAAAAATATGGTTAAAATGTAGAATATACTTAAGATCGGGTTGTTCCGTTATCAGGGGTTATGATCCATATCATGACCTGCCAAAGCGATTAAAGGTATCTTGAATGTTTAGGTAGAATTTCTATTTCGCGTTCTTTATAGTCGGTATTTGACTGATTACAGTCCCAATGTATTTTGCATTTTGTGTTCTCATTTGACAATTTATTGTCATATGAAAGAAGAAGGTTCACTTTTGAAATTAACCCCATAACGCTTCTTTGGTCATTTTTGTTTGTTTAAATGTGTTCGCATCTTCCAGCTGAAGCACGATGTAGGTCCTGGAGTAGAAAGCATTTAACATCGTACTGCACCCTCATTTCATTTTTAATATTATTCAATCAGAATTCAAACCAAAAAAAAAATGTACACTTCAATATAGAAAAAAGAAAAATAATTTCAATTGGTTCGCTGAATTTTTTTGCGGCAAATTTTTAAAGGTCTTTACGAAGTTTGTCAGTAGAATGTACTATTATTTTGAAATTCGATTCCATTGAAAAATTGTCGAATTTCCCCGATTTTAGAATTTTCATATAAAGCGACAACGGATAAAATTGTTATTTATAGATTTTATGTATTTATTGGGTATTACGAATAAATACATAAAGTCTATAAATAACAGTTTTATCCGTTGTGGCTTTATACTACCCAAAAAACCTACACATCATATTAGAATTCAAAAAAAAAAAAAAAAAACACTACAAATGTACATTCGAAAATAGTAAGTCAAAATGGAAAAAATATACAATATAAAACATTACTATTGTACATTTTAAAAGTCAAAATTAAAATGTTCAAATTTCACATTTTTACGCGATTTTTTTGGATTTTATTCCTTTCTGCCAAGAGGCAATTCCGAATTTGTCTAAATCGTTAAAATCAGACCGGCGGTCTTTATGTTATAAGAGTAGTAACTAACACAACTTTCTTTTACATATAGAGAGATAGTAGGCGGGATCCTCAGCCCCTAAATAAGTACTTAGGGTTGGATGGAAAGCCAACAGCATCTCGTGTAATAATTCTCAAACCGATATCTTCACTATTTTGGCAAATATAAAGATTTTAGATAAATCGTAATAGTGGGCGTAAAAGGAGGCGTTGTCAATATTTTTTTCTTTAAAAACCTAACTCGTGGTATGACGAACGTTTGTACAAAAATTTATGCAAATCGGCCCAGCCGTTTCCAACTGATTCCGTTACCAACAAACAAAAATTGATTTTTATATATATAGATGTCTTTGTATTGGTTTCCCACATAGGAAAATATATATGGATCTTCCTATCTCGCCGAGCTGAGTCGATCTAGCTATGTATATCCGTCTGTCCATGTTAATTTGTAATCCGATTCTCACGAAATTGAAAATGGTGGTGGGATTTGGGTCACCTTTTGGAGGTGATCGAATAATATTTTGGGGTTGAAATGGAGAAACCTTTCATTTTTTATGGTCATCGGGTAATATTTAGTGGATGAAATAGACCGTAACATTTGTGTTAAATAGAAGTCAAATTTTTCATTAAATCGCGAACGTTTTTAATCCATGCGAAATCACAAAGAGACGAAAAAGTCAATTCTGACCGTTACGCAGATGCCGATACTGAATATATCGGATATATATAGCGAAATATATACAAAGGAAGGGGATGTTAGCTAGAATGCTTATATCTCAAGAATGGCTGGAGCGATTTTAACCAATTTTGTCAATTTAGAATGCCCTCTTGGCATAAAAGAATATAATCCAATTCGAAATTTTTATAAGGGTAGGGTTGGGCTCAGAAGGGCAATATATTTAGGGCTTGAAATGGACCATCAACTAAAAATGTTCCTGATTTTGCAGCCGTTATAAACGTCACAAATAGAAACCAGAGGATCCGAAATCTCGCATGAGGTTAGAGTTCACGACAGCGGGTAGAATGGACCACTACTTTTGTGTGAAAAAATACCAACATTACTTACAGGCGATATCCGAAATACACAAAAAGCGAACTTCTGGCTTTTTTATGCTGATTTCGTTGACGAATATAGCCAAATATCGTATAATTCAAAAGCGAAATCTTCCACAATGGATTTGGACATAAGGGGGCTTCTAACATATTGTAGTGTTGTAGGGTATTACATGGTCGTCCCCGCGCGACCATAGCCTTTGCTTACTTGTTTTTTTTTTTTTAATTTATGATATAAATTCAAAGGAAATAAATTCAAATCGTAATAATTCATCTTGGACTTTGACTTGTACAAATGTTTTCATGAAAGTATATTGAGTCAATCTTTTAATTGAAATTAGTAAGAAATTGTTCTGAAAACGTATATATATCCAAAGCAAATATACATTCGGGTTGGCAATTGTTGAAAAGAAATGTATGTCAAGTCAAGAGTAGAAGAGTAGAAGAGAAAGAAGATAGAGAAGTTATATTTAAATCTGACTCGATTTCAACCAAAATTGAGGGAAATATTGCATGTTCTCTCATGCCGATTGCCATTGCCTTTAGAGAAGTAAATTTTTCCGACAAATTTGCTGAGTCGCAACGGAACTGAGTCGAAAAAATTACTCTATTTGAACATTTTGTAACTACGTTCCTCCACTATTTATACCCTACAACACTATGTGTTAGGGTATTATAAGTTTGATTGGGCCAAAAATTATGTAACACCTCGTAATATTGGTTTCCCACATAAGAAAGTATATATGGATCTTCCTAGCTCGCCGAGCTGAGTCGATCTAGCTATGTATGTCCGTCCGTCTGTCCGTCTGTCCATGTTAATTTGTAATCACTCTACAGGTCGCAATTATGGCCCGATCTTCACGAAATTTAGAATGTAGGTGGGGTTAAGGTCAGAATAGAACCCTATTTCTTTTGGAGATGAACGCATAATATTTAGGGGTTGAAATGGACCAAAAACTGAAAAATTTCATGGTTTTGCAGTTGCTCTACAGGTCACAATCATAGACCAATCGAAGCGAAAGTTAGCATGGGGCTGGAGCTTTGGGCTGGGCAGAAGCCTTCCAATTTTGATGGTCATCGGGTAATATTTAGTGGTTGAAATAGACCATAGCATTTGTGATAAATAAAAGTCAAATTTTCCATTAAACCGCGAATATTTTTAATGCCGGCGAAATCACAAATAGAGGAACAGGTCAATTCTGACCGTTACGAAGATGCCGATAGTAAAAATATCGGTTATATATAGCGAAATATATACAATGTATATATGCAAAGGAAGGGGATGTTCGTTAGAATGCTTATATCTCCAGAATGGCTGGAGCGATTTTTACCAATTTTGTCAATTTAGATTGCCCTTTTAGTATAAAATCTAAAAAAACCGCATAAAAAGATGATAATGATGATGTTCATATAGATTTTTTAGTATTTGTGACATTTTTTTATTTTTTCATTTTTTTTATTGCATGCGATTTTTTCAATTTGACTTATAATATTGAAGGGTATATTTTGTAATATTTTTTCACTTTATAACACAGGTTGGGGTTATTATTTATATACAGATTGCAATTATCGTTCGATCCCCACGAAATTTTTCACGAAGGTAGAGCTAGGCTCAGAAGGGCTAAGCCTATTGTTTTCACAGATGTCCGCAATATATTTAGGGGTTGAAATGAACCAACAAGGAAAAATGTTCCTGTTTTTGTAGCCGAAATAGAAACCAAAGGACACTAAATCCCGCATGAAGTTAGAGTTTAGGACAGCGGGTAGAATGGACCACTACTTTTGTGTGAAAAAATACCAAATGAACCAAAAACAGAAAAGTATTCCTGATCACACAATTGAAGCCAATCGACACGCCTGAGAAGAGAGTTAAGGACAGGGAAAAGTCCTAGCATTTTAGATGACAATTAGATTATATTTAGCTGTAAATTGACCACAACAACTAACAGCACGACGGAGTGCGCAAATATTGGGAATATGTCCCTGGTCAAAAAGCTAAGGGTAAAATGTTGGCAGTGTTCTATGACATAATTTCAAAAGAGAAATCTTCCAAAATAGATTTGTACATAAGGGGGCTTCCAATATATTTTAGTGTTGTAGGGTATCACATGGTCGGCCCCGCACGACTATAGCCTTTGCCTACTTGTTTATATTAAGTTTGGCATTCCATTTGTAGCTCCTCGAAATGAGCATTTCAGATGGGATTATGAAGTGGGTAGATAAAATTTTACTCAGATGAATTGTACGAATGTGATATAAAAAATGGCTCACACGGGTCCAAGTTTTGGCATAGCCCCCATTTAACTGTACCGGCCGATTTAAGGTATTTTTTGGAGTCTAGCCACGATATAACTGTAACTCCACATACTCAAACTTTGTATTTTGATTTCGTAATGACTTTTACCTCCTATGATGAAACATTATTGGGTCACCTCTCGTATAGCCCACATAAAGCAGTACTTTCCCATTTTCTATATTTTGATTATTGTTCAACGGTATTTTTTCAAATTTGGTATATTGATCTACATATTTTCCAACGGAATTATCTCTAAACTGCAATAGGCTCCTCTTCTTTTTCCGGTGGATGGTTGGCTATTCAGGTCCACGTTTTCGTATAGGCCCCATATAACTCTACCACCCGATATTCGATATTTTAATAATTTAAACGGATTTTTATCAAACGATTTTTTGTTAATTTAGCAATTTCCTTACATATCGAAGATATGTTTCTTAATACTTAAATTTTCTTTCGAAATTAAGGAGAAGTAAACACATTTGGGCAATTTGTTTGACAAAAATACAATCAACTCGCATGAAACTCTGCGTAGCCCTTAATCCTTCAAGGTTCCTAGATTCGAAAGTTGTCTGTAGTTGAAATACTTTCCAAAAATATGAAGTTTTATAACACCAATGTGAAAGAACATTCCAACAATTGTAAGTTTGTCCAAATGTTTGAATTTATATGTAAATTACTGCGACGTTTCAATCGAAGATAAGGTAATGGTTTTCAATTTAACTCCAACTTTACAAATACAGGAGATATTACTATTTGTGGGTAAACTATAAAAAAAAATACCTCCAAGAATTGTTTCACAATTTGGAAATTTTCCATTTTCCCGCAGTCCTCCTGCACTTTATTTATACGCTTTATATCTATAAATAAATCTATAGGGTTATATATAAATATTTTTTTTCATCTATTCAAAAATTGCTCGATTTTGCAGTTCAAGTCTAGTCATATAAACGATTTGAAAGACGATCTTCTTTCTAACTTTGACTCTCTTATTAAGACATTACACTTTAAGTTCATACAAAATCAGTTTAATTTTCAAGAATATATGTGGAGAGACGCGGGGTCATGTGTAAACCGATTAAGAAAGTGATTCTTTGAAGACCATCAATAGTAACTATGGATGTCACAAACAAATACCCAAAGTCATAATTCCCTGTACCATAGTGAGGTGTGGGTTATAAAAGTATAATGTGATAAACCAGTAATAAAGTTATGCTCAACACTGTTAAAATTCAAGCTTTTTAATTGTAGTCTTTAAATTTATGCCTGAAACTGTGCTACAAAATTGTCAGTTTTATGTTGTGCTTTAATTAAAAACAAAATTAAAGCTAGCTCCTACAAAAGTGATAAATGTAACAAGTTAAAAGCAGTAAGTTCGACCGGGCCGAACTTTGAATGCCCTCCACCATTTGGAACGAATTTGGAAATGTTCAAAAAAATAAAATCCTTAAAAAATTCTGTTAAAATTTTAAAAATACCCAATATAGCCGTTATATTGGGGTCTATACGACGTGGACCTACATAGGCATTGTTTGTCATAAGTGATTACCATATTCAAATTCGAAACTTGAAATAAACAGTGAATAATGTAGCTAAAATCATCAAAATATCGTATGTAGGGAGGTACCGTTATATCGAAGCTGTGCGAAGACCAGAACCAGCATAGACAATTTTCATTTACAGGCTGTAGCATCCGTCACGAACTTCAAATACGGCACTTCAAACTATTTTTTTGGCTATTGTAACTTAAGTCGTCAAAATACCGAATATAGGGAGGCCTATACGGCCTATACGAAGAAATGGACCTGCATAGACAATTTTCTATCACAGATTATAGTTCCCATTACGAACTCTAAATAACTAATTTGAAACAATTTCGGTGAATAATGACGCTAAAATCATCAAAATACCGAATATCGGGAGGCACCGTTATATAGGGGCGATACGAAAACGTGTACCTGCACAGACAATTTTCTGTCATAGGCTGTAGTATCTATTACGAACTTCAAATACTAAATTTGAAACAATTCCGGTTAATAATGTAGCTAAAATCATCAAAATACCGAATATAGGGTGGTACCGTTATATTGGGCTATACGAAGACGAGACGAGACAGATAATTTTCTGTCTTAGGCTGTAGTATCCATTTCGAACTTCAAATACCAAATTTGAAACAATTCCGGTGAATAATGTCGCTAAAATCACCAAATATCGGGAGGTACCGTTATATGGCGGCTATATGAAAACGTGGACCAACATGGCCCATTTACGAGCTTAACACTTTTTTCACCGAAGTGATGAACAACGAAAAAAAAACAACTGGTTTGAAGGTTTAATTGATAATCCGCTCTATTTTATTTTGTGCTTTCTTAAATACAATTATTTTGCTTTCTTTTGCATTTTTGTAATATAACTTAAAATTAATGTTTACATAAAATTTCTAAAGAAATTTGTCTTGTGCAATTTAGCAAGGTAATGTAATTTATAAAATTTAATAAGGTCATTAGTCTTGCATTTTCGTTAGCGGAAATGCACCTTAAAATGCAATCGATAAAATTCTTTGGAATTAATATGATTGAAAAATACAAATAATAAGTTTATTAAAATTCTTTGGAATTAAGGTCATTGGACAATTTAACAACATTAATGTTAACTGTTGCATAAGCGAAAATGCACTTGGACAAATTATTCTTTGGAAAACACAATTCATAAATATTCGTAAAAAGAGAATAAAAAAAATAATCAGTTCTTAAAAATAAGTTTGGACATATGTGTATTTGTATTGGACATAATGTATGTTTGTATATTTTAGGGGAATATGGGAGACACTATAACACCCCCACCCTTAGTTTGAGGCTCCGACGAAATTATATTATCTTTGCCGGATTGTTTATAATAGTTTGGTTTTTTAATTGTACATTTGGAACATACGTTTGTTTATTCTTAAAGAGATATATAAATATAATTAAGATACATATTGATGTACCGATTAAAATATCTATACTATAGCCAATTATTTTTGAGTTTTTATCTGTATATAGTACTTGTTTCAGTGTTTCCTCGTATTCTATTTGTTTTAGATATAAATTTTCAAGATTTATGTCTGCAAGTGTTGTGTTACTGGTATCTTTAATTTTTGTTATAAGGTTAGGTAGGATAAACTTGTCTTGTATTTTTATTTTAAAATTCGTAAAGGTTTTGTTTAACGTGTTTATTTCACAATTTTCGAATTTGATTAAGTAATTTCCTGAAATTTTTAATTTATCTTTGTTACAATTATGCGATATCGTACTTTTAAAGTGTTTAAGGATTAATACTCCTGGAATTATTTCGCTAATTTCTTGTGTATTTAATGTTTGCGTTTTGCAATTAGCTTCTTTAAAGTTTAGTATATTGTTCAAACAATTATCATTAATTTTTATAAGATTTCTTTTTAGGTTATCTTTAATATACGTGCTATAAATATTTCTTTCTAAATCTATAAGAACATCAGAATGATTAACCATTATGGATTTATTATTTTTGTCAGGAATGGGTACGAATGTTACCTTGGATAGTGAATCTTGGGAATATTGTGGTATAGAGAGAATTATTATAATGTTCCCTTCATTACGTGCTATGGCTACTTTTATATTGGTATAGCTGTCAAAGTCAGTGATTAAATCGAGTTCTGTTTGGGTGAGAATATCTGTGGGAATTATTCCTAGTTTCCCGGAGAAAATAATCTGTCCTATGTCGTCTACGTGATGCCGTAGGAGTGAGATGTCGTTGTTAATCTGGTATATGTGTTCTATAAATGTTATCTCGTCCTCTATGGTTGAAATTTTATTCCCTATAATATTCTTGAATTTGACTAAGTAATCCCCGATAATGTTTTGCTGATAGTTTATATGGTTAGTTATGTTCTGGATTTGGGAGTTCATGACATTGTTTATATAAGTTAGTTTGTTCATTTTGTTAGTTAAGTTTTCTTCGTTCGAATGTAGAGATTTGAGAGCTTCAGTTATTTGTTCTTCATCATCGCTGTCCATTGTACCTGCAATCATTTTTAAGCCTTTTCCTATAATGTTTAAGAGTGCCCGTTTCTTTCTAAAATGTGGGTTAAGATTTTCTATTTTCGCTTTTAGTAGCATAAAGTTCTTGTTTATTGTACTGATTAATGTTTTTGATTCGCTACTGGATGTCTTTAGGGTGTCAATGTTGGTTTTAATTATCTCCATAGTTCGTTCGAATTCTGTAGTGTTTATTATGTGCAGTACTTTTATGTAGTGTTCTACGGTATTGGTCTCTCCTGTTTTTATCGGTATGTAACCATTATTGTTCGATAAGTCTTGTAAGTCGATAGTTTGAGTCTTGAATGTTGGGGCAATTGTTATCAGCATTATGATCCATTTAATCATCTAAAACAAAAATTATATTTATTTAATTGTAGCTTTGATTTTGGGATTATCCATGTCTTGGTATTTTTTCCTAGGTTTTACGTGAGCTTTATAATATTTATGTCCAGTTTCTGTCGTCTGTAAGTGGTCATCATCTATTTTTTCAGCATTAATTTTCCTATATTTTCTATGATTTTTCCCCCCTCTTATCTCTCTAATATAGTTTGGTCCGCCTTCTAATTCTATATCTTTCCGGTTTTTATTTAATTTCTGAATATACTTTTCTTTCTTTGCATTTATAAGTTCATGAATTTCTATGTACCTATCCTCATGTACTTTGCCATTTACAAAATCAATTGGTTTGATGCCGGTCGTGCTATGTATTGTATTATTATAAAAACCTATTATTCTTATCATTTTATCTTCCATACTTTCGTCTTTACTTTCATTATCGTGCCTTAACAAGCGTATATGTTCATTGATTGTGTTGTGTAGTCTCTCAATATCGGCATTAGACGTATGATTACTATTGGAAGTATAGTGAATATCTATGTTCTCCTTTTTTAAAAATTCCTGCATCGGGATAGCTTTAAAGCCTAGTTCATTGTCTACAATAATTTTATTTATTTTCCCATAAGTATTGATTATCAGCAATAGTTTAGTTTTAAATTCTGTCCAACTCCTACCGTTTATTTGAAATGCTAAAGCGAACTTTGAAAACTTATCAATTGCTGTCATAAAAAGTTTCTTACCTAAAGTATAAAATACGTCTATATGTATTATTTCTAGAGGTTTGGATGGAGTTTCCGTAACTTTATAAGGGATCTTCGGAGGTTTCCTATCGTACTTTTCTAAGTTACAAATTTCACAGTTATTTATGAACTGAGTTATCCTTTGTTTCAATTTAGGATTGTAAATTCGCATAATTAATTCTTTATATACTGCCTGAATTCCTCTATGGTTTTTGTCAAGATGTTCGTTTTTAATAATTTCAGTTAATTGATTTTCATCTTCTATGTCTTCTGTCATGAGAGTAGATCTAAGTACTTTAAAATTTGTGTTATTTGAAAAAAGTTCTTCATAAACATTTTTAAACATTGAATAAAATTCGTCTGCTATAAAAATAACGTTCAGTTGTGTTGGATTGAAATGATTCTTTAGTATTGTGATTGCTGTGTCCCTGTCCATTTCCTTCATAGAAATTATTTTTCTTTTATTTTTAAAGATAGACTTATTTTTTATTCTTAATGACCCAGATGTAGTTTTTATTATAACTACTTGATTTTTAAACATATTAATTGGTGAAGTAGTACTTTGTATTTTTTCACTGTCGCACTCTAGTGTATTAATGCTGTGTTCAGTTTCAATCCTTGACAAAGCGTCGGCATTGCTATTCTTTGTTCCTTTTTTGTACCTAATTTCATAATCGTATTCAGATAGTCGTAATCTCCACCTAACAAGTTTTGAATTTGGTTCTTTTATAGAAAAGAGCCATGTCAGTGGTTTGTGATCTGTCTCTATTGTGAATTTACGACCAAAAAGGTATGGCCTAAAATATTTTGTAGCCCATACGATTGCCAACAATTCTTTCTCTATCGTACTATAATTTATTTCGTGCGTATTAAGGGTACGACTAGCGTAGCATATCGGATGATTATCTTGCGAAAGTACCGCTCCCAAAGCATAATTACTCGCGTCCGTTGTTAATGTAAATGTTTTAGAAAAGTCTGGGTATGCTAATATTGGATCATGTGTTAATAGGGTTTTTAGGGTGTTAAAACTTTTTTCGTATTCCGAGTCATTTATATTTATTTTTGCATCTTTCTTAAGATACCTTGTCATTGGTTTTGCTATAAGTGAATAATCTTTTATAAATTTACGGTAATAACCGGTTAAACCTAGAAATTGTTTGATCTGCTTAGGAGTTTTAGGTATTGGAAAGTTGACTACGCACTCAATCTTCTTAGGATTGGGCTTCACTCCTTCTGTTGTAATTATGTGCCCAAGGAACTCGGTTTCTTTTTTCAAGAATTCAGATTTGTCTAGCTGGACTTTTAAATTTGCCTCCTGTAATCTTGCGAATATAAGTCTAAGTGAGTTCATGTGTTCCTGTAAGGATGTTGAAAATATGATTATATCGTCCAGGTATACTAGACAGATTTTGTTAATATAATCTTGGAGTATATTATTCATCAATCTCTGGAACGTTGCAGGGGCTGTTTTTAGTCCGAAAGGCATTCGCAGAAATTCATAGTGCCCTCCTTCGACACTAAATGCAGTTTTGTGGATGTCTTCTTCCTCTATTTCGATTTGGTGGAAACCCTTCGCCAGATCGAGTGTGGTGAAATACTGGCTTCTTCCCAGTTTTTCAAGAATCTCGTCTATGTTCGGGATTGGGAACTTGTCATCGATCGTTACTTCGTTCAGTTTACGATAGTCGATTACAAGTCTCCACTTTTGTTTCCCACTGGCATCGGCCTTCTTCGGTACGATCCAAATTGGGGCTGAATAGGGAGAATTGCTATTCCTAATTATTCCATTTTTTAACATTTCTTGGATTTGATCTGTGACTTCTTTTTTATGTACGTATGGGTACCTATATGACTTGGAAAATATGGGTATGTCGTTTGTAGTTCTAATTCTATGTTTTATTGCTGAAGTAAATGAAAGTACTTCACTTTCCTGGTAAAAAATATTACGATATCCCTTTATTATTTGCAAAAGTTGTGATTTTTCCTCCTGGTTTAAGTGACCTATTCTAATTTGTTCAGTCAAGGGTTTAAATTCTTTATTCTCGATTATGTTAAAATTTTCATGATCTACTTTTTGCGTAGTCACACGATTAGTTTCAGATTGTAAGTTTATCTTTGCTTCTCTATTTTCCACATGTAAAATTCCTTCTCTTACAATATTTCTGCCGTTTTCTTCCTTGTAATATACTAAGTCAGAGTCATCTGGTACTATTATCTTTCTTTCATTTAAATTTTCGTTTTCGAAGTGCAAAGGGAGTGTCTTGTCACCTATAGTTATTTCATTATTTCTATAATCGATACAGGCATTAAGTGGTCTCAATATATCGTTACCTATTAGACCATCATAAAGATTGTGAAATTTAATTATATAAAATTCGAGAAATTTGTTAGTTTCGGTCTCAGTAAATTCTTTAAAAATGGGTACTATGGCCTTATTGTTAACAATAATTTGATGTTGAAGAGTTTTTATTAGCAGTGGGTTTGTTGAATGAATTCTTTTAGGATCACAGATCCCTGGATTCAAGATTGAGTTAGTTGCGCCTGTATCTATTATGAGTTTTATAAATCCTAGCTTAGTTTTTATTGTTATAAATGGTAGTTTGTTTTTGAGGCCGATTCCTGAAAATTTTCGGCTATTTCAATTTTCCCTATATCCATTGGTTCGGGTTGATTTCTATAATTTTGTCTGTTAGGTGGAAATAGAGGGTTTTGTGGGACATGGTTATGCGTGTTTAATTGTTGATATGGACGTGGTGGTTGGAAATACCTCTCTTGAGCTAGGGATGATTGTTGGGAATTTCTCATATGGTTTTGATGTGGTTGTTGGAAATTTCTTCCATTGTTTGGGGATAAATGTTGGTAATTACTCCCATGGTATTGGTGTGGTTGTTGGAAATTTCTTCCACGATTAGGGGGTAAATGTTGGGGATTTCTGTATTGTGCATTGTTTCTATGCTGATGGTTTCCACGTATATTAGGATGTATGTTAGGCTGCGTTTTATTTGCATTACTGTTTTCGGTATAAGCGTACCCAGCCTGGAATAAGATATCCATAGCTTCTTCTAATTCTCTTGGGTTTCTACAAAACAGTATGGATTTCATGGGCTCAGGAATTTTACTTTTGAAAATGTTGAGGGCAGTGCGTTTGTTGTTCATTACACTCTCTCTAGTTGCCTCTGTTTCTCCTAAAATTGTTGCTAATTTATTATTTAGTCTGTGTAACCTGTTTTTCAAGTCGTTGTAAAAGTCTAATGTATTTGTTTTAAAGGTCACGCTTCGTAATTCGTCAAAGAGTTCCTCGCAGGAGCGCCTATCTCCAAAATTATTTTGCAATATGTTTTTAATCTCTGTCCATGAGGTCGCGTGGCAGTTTATCTCTATTGCCTGTCTTGCTTTCCCTTTGAGTTTTGATTTTATTATGTCCGAAAAGAGTAGTTGGGACAGTTCGTCATATGTTTGTAAGTGTGGGTGTATTCGGTTAATAAGTGTGGTGAACGTCTGTAAGTCTCTTGGGTCGCCACAGAATTCGGGTAAATTGTTCAGATATTTCAAAGGGTTTATTGTTAGTGTGTTTTCAATCTGTAATGCCATTTTTTTTGTTTAATAGATTAGTAAATTAAAAAAAATATATATTCTTTCTTATACACGAATGCGGGTTTCTCTTTTATTTTTCTGTTTCAAATAATGTTTCTTTGCTCGGGTTCTTATCAAGGTTATTTTTTGTAGAAGTGTTTGCAACTTTTTGGTTTCTTGTGTTTCAGTAGTATATAATAATTTTCTTTCAATTTCTGACAGTATGGTAATTTTTTCAGTTACATACATTTAATAATAATAAATAAATACAATATATCTAATCGAATGCTTACTGTTGTTGAGTATAATACTGCTGTCAGCTTGGCTCTTTGTTGGTTTTAAAGTTGATACGGATGATCAGGATTAAAAAGGTCCACTGTGTTGATGTCTACAGGTATCGGGTTAGAGTTGGATTGATGAGTTCTTAATATGGATGTATCTTTTAGAGTAAATCTGTTTACCCTTTTCTTCACCTTCTTTTTGTGTTGTTTTTCTTTAGGGAAAATGATTTGTTCCTCAATCTCATGAAATTTAAATGTCACTTTCACCACAATTTTTGGAAGTAGAATTATAGGATTCGCTCTTCAATCTTATGAAGTTTGAATGTCACTATTTGTTTTTAAATTTCACTTTCACCACAATTGTTGGAAAAAATGTTTGTATGGTTATAGGATTCGTTCTTCAATCTCATGAAGTTCGAATGTCACTATTTATTCTTCAATCTTTTGAAGTTTAAATTTCACTTTCACCACAATTGTTGGAAAAAAAATTTTTTGTAAGTTTATGGGATACGTTCTTCAATCTTATGAAGTTCGAATGCCATTCTTTGTCCTTCAATCTTATGAAGTCCAAATTTCACTTTCAAAAAGATTGAGTTTGTTTCAGAGTATTCGTTCTTCAATCTTATGAAGTTCGAATGTCTTTCACTAAAGATTTTTTTTTTCAAAATAAATTTTATGTCCTTTAATCTTTTAAAGGATGCGTTGTTCTTTTTTCTTTTTTTCTACCCGTTACGAATATTAATATATTCAATATCCTTTCTTATGTAAATCGATTTGAATGAATACACACAAGGATACACGGGTATCCTACCGACTGCGCCACTTTTTTCACCGAAGTGATGAACAACGAAAAAAAAACAACTGGTTTGAAGGTTTAATTGATAATCCGCTCTATTTTATTTTGTGCTTTCTTAAATACAATTATTTTGCTTTCTTTTGCATTTTTGTAATATAACTTAAAATTAATGTTTACATAAAATTTCTAAAGAAATTTGTCTTGTGCAATTTAGCAAGGTAATGTAATTTATAAAATTTAATAAGGTCATTAGTCTTGCATTTTCGTTAGCGGAAATGCACCTTAAAATGCAATCGATAAAATTCTTTGGAATTAATATGATTGAAAAATACAAATAATAAGTTTATTAAAATTCTTTGGAATTAAGGTCATTGGACAATTTAACAACATTAATGTTAACTGTTGCATAAGCGAAAATGCACTTGGACAAATTATTCTTTGGAAAACACAATTCATAAATATTCGTAAAAAGAGAATAAAAAAAATAATCAGTTCTTAAAAATAAGTTTGGACATATGTGTATTTGTATTGGACATAATGTATGTTTGTATATTTTAGGGGAATATGGGAGACACTATAACACTTAACCTGCCTACTGGAAAAATAAACATGTGTGCAAAAGTTTAGCCTTCTACCTTAATTCGTGCAAAAGATGCCGTGATTACAACAAACAGGCAGGCGGATAGCGCTAAATCGACTTAGAATTTTACGCTGATGGGTCTGACATGAGTATTTCGAGGAGTTACAAACGGAATGACAATGTTAATATACCCTCCACAGTATATTATATCTTATTTACTGCTAAGTTCAAAATAGTTCTTCCAGGGACATTGTACTAGAGCACATCAACAAAAGAGGATATAAAAAATTAGAATTTCAAACAGTCATTAATATTATACCAATGTTTGGTATTGAAAAATGTTATATATAGATTCACGTTTAGTTTATAGTGGTACCTTTTGATTTTCGGAATTTCAGCTTCAATTTCAAACTGATTCTGTTGAAATTTGATAAAAAAAGCAGTAAGTTCGGCCGGGTCGAACTTTGAATATCCTCCACCATTTGGAACTAATTAGAAAATTTTCAAAAAAAACCATTAAAAATTCAGTTAAAATCTTTAAAATACCTAACATCGGAAGGTGCCTACATATGGGGGATATACGATATTGTATATAGACAAATCTATGTTTGGATTTCAGACAATTCCGTTGAAAAATGTGGCTAAACTCATCAAAATAGGGGGGTACCGTTATATGGGGGCTATACGATGTGGTAGACCTATATAGATAATTCTCTTCCAAGGGATAAAGTACTGACAATGAACTCCTCGTGTGAACGTTAAGACAATTCCATTAAAAAATGTGGCTGAAATCATCAGAATACCGAATGTCGGGGGGTACCGTTATATGGGGGACATACGATATCGTTGACCTATATAGACAATTCTTTCTCAGGGGATAAAATACTCACAAGGGACTTCTTGTGTTGAATTTCAGACAATTCCATTGAAAAATGTGGTTAACATCATCAAAATAGCGAATATCGGGGGTACCGTTAATTGGGGGGCTTGACCTGCCTGCAGACAAAAGAGAGATCTGTGCAAAATGTTAGCTTCCTATCTTAATTCGTTTAGACTTTAGCGTGATTATAACAGACGTACAGACGGACGGACAGGGCTTTGTTGGGTCTAAAATGATTATTTCGATGAGTTACAAACGGAATGACGAACTTAATATACCATACTCCATACTATGTATGTTGGAGGGAATAAAAACAAATATATAAATATTGAGCCAATTGATAATTTTTATACCCTCCGCCGTACTATCGAGGGTATATTTTTCCCTCAAAGTATACACCAACATCGCTTTAAAGTAACATAGGCTATAAAAATTTAGATTTTATATGTACTTTACTAGTGAACGATTACAGATACAGTCTACAAATTCCTAACGGAATTTGAAACAGAAATAAATTTGCCAAATTATGTTGAAATCGGTTCAGATTGGGATATGACTTTATTAAGAAACATTGATCCACAACGCCTTTGCAATGGTCTTAGTCTAAGAGTAAAACTTACTTACTACCAAACAATTCAATTGAGGATATGATTATTACGGAGAGGTATGTTGCTACCTCAAATTCTCTGATAACAATAGAAATGCCACTCATCTTCACAATATTTCATTTTCCTGCACCTTTGACATTTCTAGGAAATTAATAAATCCGAAGGATAAACCCATTTTCTAACCATACGCCATTTTAAACATTTTAAGTATCCTGGGGTTAGCTAACGCTGCAAATTTTTATTTTTTTTTTCAATACAAGTTTTTGTCGCTAAAAATACGCCATTTAAAATTATGCGGAATGTATTACACATTTTTGTTACTCGACATGACCCATAAAATATTTCCAATTTATGCCTTTATTTTAATGGGTAATTTCGGTGTACCCACTTGCACAAATTAAGCCATTTTATGACTTGTAATGAACAAACTGACCAGTCAATGATAATGGATGTTGATAAGGTGTTACTACCAGGGTTCTGTCGAAAAGAGGACTGCGGGAGCCATTGATCAGCTATGCTTCAGTCGGGTTAGGGGGGTTCTCGTCCCTTTTTCGCAGAACTAATATTATTACAAAAAAAATATTCTAGACTCCCTTCTTAGTAAGAAATTTAAAATAATTAACCAAAACAAAAGAAATAAAAACTACCCCAAAAAAAATACTGTACCTATTCTACTCTTTAATTCATCTGTTACCTCTCTGATGTTTTGAGAGGCTTACGCATCTTTACCCACCCTTACCTTGGTCCTAATAGCGTGGAAAAATTTATGATAGGACCCCATAATTTCATTCGACCTAGATTGTCCCTACCACATCCTTAGTATGAAAACACAATATTTATAATTACCAATTCATGTTAATTCTGCCTAATATTTATTCAAATCATTTTATAGATTTATAATAATACGGAAAGTAGGAATTGAAAAGGTTTATAGTAACTTATAGTAACTAGGAAAATGTCTTAAGTATTGTAAAAAAATACATGCATAAAAAAAAATACAAGTACACTAATTGAGTTTTTGTACATATGTAGTAATTAATTAGTAATTCGTTTAAATGTTTTTTTCTTTTTTTTTCAAAGTAAATTCTCTCTAATAGCAATCGAAATGTGCAATAATATAGTAAAAAAAAATTCAAAGTATCAATATATTACAACACCCATATTCTAACTAATTCAAAAGGTGTAAACCCTAAACGATAAGCAAAAAAAAAATTTTTAATAATATGCAGAAATACAAGATAGATGTAGCAACATCAATACAAAAATGTCAACAACAAAAATATAATGTCCATAAAAAGCACTCATTTTACATAATTATGCACTTCATACTCACCCAACAGCAGAAACGTTGAAGGCCTCCAAGTATTGTGTTGTGTAATTATGATGTTGGTGTGATCTTGTTGCTCTGAAGTCAGACAAATGAGGTTTGATCAAACATGTTTACATACAACTTGCGAGCACATGCAATTACTTCATTATCTGTATTTCTGCAGCTTAATTAAGAAGTATGATCTAATGACACGTTTTTTATGTAAATTAGGGTGGTTTAAGGAATATGATGTTGTGATATATGTATGCCTTAAATGGTAACAAGAAAATATGTTATTCTACATAATTTATCTAAGGTAATTTATAATTCTTCATTTGAAACAATACTTAATTTTAAAAGATCCACATTATGATTCCTTCAAAGGGTTATCTCAGTTTATTAATCAAGTCGAATAGGGAAATTGAGAAGTTATTATTGCTGCTGTTTTAGGTGGTATTTGAGACACTAATTCTTCACAATCGTGATTTTTGATATGGCATCAGTTGCAATAATTACATGTGGGTTTGACTTATTAATTAATTAATCGTGACACCAGTCCATGTTATACTTCTGATACTTCATTAAAATTTGTTGGAATACAGTTCCAAAATTATCCCACGTGGGGATGGAGGGATTCGATGCAATTAAGATGCCGTGTTCTATTTTTTTGTTGTCGCCCCCGGTATCCCCTGATGCTGAAATGGTGTCTCGCCTGATGGAACGTAGGTTGCAGAAGAATATGTACCGGTATGGAAATGTGGTAATTTTTAAAGATAACCACAAAATTTTGATAATAATTTTTTCTACACGAAAGAACACTAATTAGTCACAATAAAGCTCACAGGTTTTCACTATAATTTAACTTAATTACCTTTTTATCAAAAATAGATGCAACGTAATTTTAAAAAAAAAATCTTATTATAATTTAATTTAATTTAAAAAATGTTGAATGTAATATGTAATGCCCAGGTTAGGTTAAATTAATATCTTGAGAACTGTTCTGTACTTAATGAATGTTGGAATGAAAAGAATTTCTGCTAGTCCGGTTGCCAACTCGAAAGGTAGTTTTTTTTGTTTTCTTTTGGCATAAGCCAACAAGATTACAACAACATATTACATGATCTCTCACTTGCTTATGATTGATACGTGATAAAAAGCGAATTGCAAAATAGTTGCCACTGTTTATTAATTTAACTGCAAGGTGGGAAATCGTTTTTTTTATTTTTCTAAGGTCTTAAGTTTTAATTATTACAAACGAAGTAATATTGCATATTTATATGCAATATTAATTCGAGACCATTTACGTCCGAATATCCTTTGCGTGAAAGGTTCCGACAACCTTACCGTTCATGTCCTCTAAAATATAGTAATGTTGACCAAGTTTTTCCTTTATTCTGGACTTGATGAAAAGAGGAGAAAGCTTTGCGCTAAAGGATTTTTCGGCATTACTTTGGGCGAAGTTCCTTCTGAAAACTTCTTGACCTATATTAAAAGAAATTGGTCTTGTCCTCAAATTGTATTGAGCCTGGTTTCGGTTGTAAGCATCAGAAATATGCTTTCTAATTTTCGACCTTAATAACTTTAGAGTGTCATCTCGGGGAAGAATGTTGCATGGTTCGTCCAACATTTGCAGGTTTCGGAGTAACTGATATGAGGTCCCATGTGTGACCATATCGAAACCAAACAACACATGATATGGGGAATACTTCGTTGCCTGGTGTACAGAGTTTCTCAATGCACAACTAATCAAGCTGAGATTTTCGTCCCATAGTCGATGGTCCTCTTTCAAAAATGATCTTATGCCCGATAAAATCGAACGATTGACACGTTCAGAGGCGTTTGACTGAGGTGAGTATATAGCAGTATATATATGGGAGATGCCTAAGCTCGTGAGAAATGCATTGAATTTATTGCACTTAAATTGTGAGCCATTGTCACTAACTAAGATTTCTGGCACTCCGTACAAATGAAATATTTGGGTCAATAAAAATTCTTGAATTACAGAAGAGGTAAATTTTCTTAGTGGGCAAAGCCAGTGATACTTAGAAAAGTGATCTAAGACAATAAGTAAACCTATGTTGCCTTGTTTACTCCTTGGGTAGGGGCCCAAAAGATCAACATATAAACGTTGGAATGGTCGATTAGAAGTAGCTGCTTTGCCCATTTCAGGCCTTAGTACCTGATTCGGTGCCTTGGTTGTCTTACAAATTTCACACGTCCTTACAAAATCTCGCACGTCTCTAATCATGCCTGGCCAAAAGTAACTTCTCCTAACAAGGTCCAAGGTTTTCAACATACCTCCATGGCAAGCTGTAGGACTGTTGTGAAATCTGGTTATTAGATTTTTTCGCATATTCACAGGTATCCACAGCTTCCACGTTTTTTCGTCTTGATCTGCATCACCGTTATAGTGTTCAGTCCGAATATATATATAGTTGTCAATAATTTTTACGTCTGGGTATTTTGATTGATTTTTCATTATTTTTTCTTTGGTAGCTAAATAATCAGGGTCGTTAAAATGTGGAGATGATAAATCAATTTCTGGCTCAAAACAATCTACACCACTAACTTCAGCACAGTGGATACGGGAAAGAGCGTCAGGTACTATGTTGTCTTTTCCTTTACGGTGACTGAAGGTGAATTTGAAGCCTTGGAGTTTTAAAACCCATCTCGCAAGTCTACCGGTAAGATCTTGTTGTTTCATTAACCAGACCAAGCTGGAATGATCGGTTATGATTTCAAAGGGCTGAAGTTCAACATAGCACCTAAACTTTTTTAGAGCCTCTACAGCCGCCAAGCACTCTCTTTCCGTTACGCTATAGTTCCGCTGTGCGGAATTAAGCTTCTTTGACATATATGCCACTGGTTTTTCATCCCCATTCTCATACAACTGTACCAAAACAGCTCCAATTCCATAATCACTGGCATCGCAGTGAATGTAAAATTTTTTTGAAAAATCTGGATTCATGAGGATGGGTGCTGAAGTCAAAAGCTTCTTGATGGTATTAAATGCTTCATCAGCTTCTTTTGTCCAAGAGAATTTTTGTTTTGTTGAAAGAAGCTCTGTAATAGGATAGACTATAGACGAAAAGTTCTCTATAAAGCGTCTATACCATCCAGAAAGGCCTAAAAAGCCCCGCACTTGCTTCAGATTCTTTGGAATTGGCCATGAAAGAATACAGTCTACCTTATCCGGATCAGTCTTTAGACCCCCATGCCCTATTATATAACCTAAATATTTTGCTTCAGTCACGCAAAAGTGGCTTTTAGTGATATTAATGGTCAAATTAGCCTTCCGAAATTGTTCGGCAATTCTCATAAGGATCATTATGTGGGATGAAAAATCTTCAGACACAATAATCAGGTCATCGAGATAACCAAAAACACATCTTTTTAAGTCTACAGGTATTAATTCGTCCATCAGCCGACTCATGGTCTGAGGAGCGTTACACAGCCCGAATGGCATGACCACAAACTGGTATAGTGGTCTACCAGGGACTGTGAACGCTGTCAGAGGTTTTGCTTGATCTGTTAGGCCGATTTGCCAGAAGGCATCTTTTAAATCGATCTTGGAGATCAAATTGGCCTTGGGCAAGCGGGCAAATATTCCATCAATTTTTGGAAGGGGGTATGCATCCTTTATGGTGACGGAATTTAACTTCCGAGCGTCTAGACACAGACGGACTTTGTTGGGCTTGAGGACTAGCCTCATCGGACTACTCCAGGGTGAAGTTGACGGTTCTATAACTCCTAGATCCAACATTCTGTCAATCTCTTTATTAATTAATTCTTCGACAGCCGGAGAAACTGGGTAGAACCTTTGCTTGACGGGCTTTGCATCGCCTACGTCAATGTCATGTTTTATCAAACTAGTTCTACCTAAACCTTGCTTCTCGAAATTGGGGAATAATGCTTTGACAGTTTCCAATTGTTGAAGTTGGATAGGGTTTAGAGGGTATTGACTTGAATTTGATTTCATAAATTCTTTATTTTCTATCTCGGACGACAATTCGGACTTGGAAACGGGCATATCTGACAATATAGCGGGCATATTGGAATCGGACGGACCAGTCATTATAACAGACTCAAAAATATCGGGAGCAAGCTGGAATTTCTTCCAAAAGTCTAAGCCTAATATGAGACGCTGGCTTAGTGATGGAACGATTAATATCCTGAGATTTTGTGTTTTGTTTCGAAAGGAAACGTCGACATCGAGGAACCCTGTGACCTTTTGTCGTTTCCCATCTGCGGTTTTCACGTTAGACTTAAAATCATGAAATTCTTTTAAATATGAAAAATCGTTTTGTGCTAATTCTGAACCGAGACAGCTGACATTCGCGCCAGTGTCTAAAAGTCCCAGTTCCTTAAAATTTAAAAATGAAACCATAGCATAAAGTCTTTGATCATGTGAACCGTTGACAATACCAGAGATAATATACTTAGAACCAATTTTTCTCTGTTTAAAGAATTTGCGAAGTCTAGCAGTGGATCGTTTTGGCTTTCTACGTTCTTCTAGAACAATATCTGCATTTTTAAAGATTTCGTCTCTTTTCTTCAAATATTCTGACCATCTTTGATGGTAAGGACGAATTGGAAAAGGATGTGTCTGAGAATGATGTGGAATATGAAAATCTGTCCTCTTCAAAATGGTTGTTGGATGCTTATTGTCAGTATTAGATTTTGGTGAGTCTTGATTTTTATTTATTAAGTTAGGCTGGTTGCTATGATTCTGATTTAGTTTTTTGGATGCTGTTGTTGAACGGAGTTTTTTGTACCAAATATTCTTTTGGTTGTGCACTTTAAGCAATTTGGCTTATAAGTATTTTCTGCACCACAGCCGTAGCAAAAAACGGTCCTCTCTTTCAAGCAATCTTCCCAAAAGTGGCCAGGTTCTTTGCAGTTCCAACATTTGAGTGTTGAAGAACCAGCAGTAATCGCATCTACAGATATATCCTTCGGCAGATCAAAATTCATTAAAGGGTCATTATAATGTTCTAATTCTGCGACATTTTTATTAGGATATGAGTTTCCTATCATTTGTCTTCCAGGAAACTGACGTCGAGAACTCTCATCTTTTAAGAGATTTTCACGCATCTGGACTAATTTCCTGAGATGCGCTATAGAAAATATGGGAACATACAGTAGTTCATGACGTATGTCTGTACGCAAATTGCGTTTGACAAGTTCGACTAACTCCGTTTCTTCGATTGGGGTTGATAAACGATCTAAAATCGCGGAAAAAGAGTCATAAAAACTTTCAAATGTTTCTCCTGGTTTTTGTTTTCTGGCTCTCAGCTCTTCGCGAATGTCTGAGTCAGATTTAAAATCCTTGTATTGGTAACGTATTGCGTTACAAAAATCTTCCCAAACAATGCTCTGAACCTGTTTTCTATAACGCCAGAACCATTCTCGGGCTTTCCCGGACAATAAAATATTTAAATGTTTGCAGATTACTGAATAATCTTCCTCGAAATTATCTGCTGTTAGGGATTTGACTCTGTATAAAAACTCTTCTACACTAAGACCCTGTATAGACCCATCAAAGTGGAGATTCCAATTTTTAATTATGGAAGCGATTTTGTCACTTCCTAAACTATAATTAATTTGACTATTCATTGAACAATTTCGGGAATGTGTTCTATTATCATTAGTATTGTTGTTAGCTACCAGTGGGGGTGGTTGATTAATATTTTGTTTATGAGAAATCGAATTGTTTTGATTCGAATTCAAGTTCAAATTTTGAAGAAGTTTTGTAACACTTGCTTCTATCATATGATTTATTTTTGAATAATCAATAGTGTTATGAGTATTTTGACTCATGTTGGCTCTGTTCTGGTTTTGTGGAGTATTTGAGTTCGGATTCATGGCTTCTAGTATTCCAGGTGTCGAAACCTCTTCACCC
Organism: Musca domestica; assembly: GCF_030504385.1. NCBI lineage: Eukaryota > Metazoa > Arthropoda > Insecta > Diptera > Muscidae > Musca > Musca domestica. Next base: position 6,516,387 of record NW_026712115.1, on the reverse strand, counting down.
GTGGCAGAAGTATTATCCAAATGATCAAAAACTAAAGAATTATTCGTATCTGGAAATAAATGTCGATTACTTCGGGTGTTGTAGTGTTTTGAAAGGGCACCACGACCTCTACGACTATTCGGTTTAGTTTTTTGTTTCTGGCCTTGAATGGCTTGATTAGAGTGATCAGTGATTTCACTAGGATTTTCCGGCAATATTTGAGATTGGCTGTTCATAGAACGAAGATCAGATAACTCACATGTTTGATTGCATGTTGGACAAGCAGTTGAAGTAGATAAGTGCTTTTCGATACAGTCACGATGAAAAGAATGTTCACATTGCAAAAGATAAAGACACTCATTTATGTCCGTTAATGTTTCAGTACAGATAGAACAGTTTTCATTTATAACAGGTAAACCTTGTGTAAATGGAGGAGTTCGTGCTAATGCCATTGTAATATTTCAAAATTTCTAATATGCAATTAGTGACGTATTTTTAAATGACGTTTGTGTTTTCATATTTGGATGTGGAGGATTAGGGATTTTTATATTAAAGAATAGAATAGTTAAAAAAAAGGTCTATGGAATGAAGGTGAAAATTATTGGTTCGTGTAATCTAGTCAAACCGAATGAGAAAACCAATATATCTAATTTTGCTTGATACAATATTGGACATTGAGTGCAGGTAGCAAATCAACAATGTATTCCAAATATTATTCAAGATTCGATAGCTAAGACTTCGATTACTGAAAAAAAATACTATTTCATCAACATATTAGATTAACAGTCTGAAAAATAAAAATAGTCTCAATTCAAAGAAAAGCTTTTAAGACAGTAGTCGGTCAATATACTCGAACCTTTTGACCTCAAGTATTTGAAAGTCCTGATAACCTCTACAAAGTATTCTTCAATATAAAGCCTAAACTCAAATTTCCCAAACTAATATAATCCGTTGAGCTCTAAAGAAAATTTAAAAGCAAATAGGCCGTAAAAGCACAATAAGATTATACTTCTCGGGCCCCACGTTGGGCGCCATTTCTGTAATGAACAAACTGACCAGTCAATGATAATGGATGTTGATAAGGTGTTACTACCAGGGTTCTGTCGAAAAGAGGACTGCGGGAGCCATTGATCAGCTATGCTTCAGTCGGGTTAGGGGGGTTCTCGTCCCTTTTTCGCAGAACTAATATTATTACAAAAAAAATATTCTAGACTCCCTTCTTAGTAAGAAATTTAAAATAATTAACCAAAACAAAAGAAATAAAAACTACCCCAAAAAAAATACTGTACCTATTCTACTCTTTAATTCATCTGTTACCTCTCTGATGTTTTGAGAGGCTTACGCATCTTTACCCACCCTTACCTTGGTCCTAATAGCGTGGAAAAATTTATGATAGGACCCCATAATTTGATTCGACCTAGATTGTCCCTACCACATCCTTAGTATGAAAACACAATATTTATAATTACCAATTCATGTTAATTCTGCCTAATATTTATTCAAATCATTTTATAGATTTATAATAATACGGAAAGTAGGAATTGAAAAGGTTTATAGTAACTTATAGTAACTAGGAAAATGTCTTAAGTATTGTAAAAAAATACATGCATAAAAAAAAAATACAAGTACACTAATTGAGTTTTTGTACATATGTAGTAATTAATTAGTAATTCGTTTAAATGTTTTTTCTTTTTTTTCAAAGTAAATTCTCTCTAATAGCAATCGAAATGTGCAATAATATAGTAAAAAAAAATTCAAAGTATCAATATATTACAACACCCATATTCTAACTAATTCAAAAGGTGTAAACCCTAAACGATAAGCAAAAAAAAAAAATTTTAATAATATGCAGAAATACAAGATAGATGTAGCAACATCAATACAAAAATGTCAACAACAAAAATATAATGTCCATAAAAAGCACTCATTTTACATAATTATGCACTTCATACTCACCCAACAGCAGAAACGTTGAAGGCCTCCAAGTATTGTGTTGTGTAATTATGATGTTAGTGTGATCTTGTTGCTCTGAAGTCAGACAAATGAGATTTGATCAAACATGTTTACATACAACTTGCGAGCACATGCAATTACTTCATTATCTGTATTTCTGCAGCTTAATTAAGAAGTATGATCTAATGACACGTTTTTTATGTAAATTAGGGTGGTTTAAGGAATATGATGTTGTGATATATGTATGCCTTAAATGGTAACAAGAAAATATGTTATTCTACATAATTTATCTAAGGTAATTTATAATTCTTCATTTGAAACAATACTTAATTTTAAAAGATCCACATTATGATTCCTTCAAAGGGTTATCTCAGTTTATTAATCAAGTCGAATAGGGAAATTGAGAAGTTATTATTGCTGCTGTTTTAGGTGGTATTTGAGACACTAATTCTTCACAATCGTGATTTTTGATATGGCATCAGTTGCAATAATTACATGTGGGTTTGACTTATTAATTAATTAATCGTGACACCAGTCCATGTTATACTTCTGATACTTCATTAAAATTTGTTGGAATACAGTTCCAAAATTATCCCACGTGGGGATGGAGGGATTCGATGCAATTAAGATGCCGTGTTCTATTTTTTTGTTGTCGCCCCCGGTATCCCTTGATGCTGAAATGGTGTCTCGCCTGATGGAACGTAGGTTACAGAAGAATATGTACCGGTATGGAAATGTGGTAATTTTTAAAGATAACCACAAAATTTTGATAATAATTTTTTCTACACGAAAGAACACTAATTAGTCACAATAAAGCTCACAGGTTTTCACTATAATTTAACTTAATTACCTTTTTATCAAAAATAGATGCAACGTAATTTAAAAAAAAAAAAATCTTATTATAATTTAATTTAATTTAAAAAATGTTGAATGTAATATGTAATGCCCAGGTTAGGTTAAATTAATATCTTGAGAACTGTTCTGTACTTAATGAATGTTGGAATGAAAAGAATTTCTGCTAGTCCGGTTGCCAACTCGAAAGGTAGTTTTTTTGTTTTCTTTTGGCATAAGCCAACAAGATTACAACAACATATTACATGATCTCTCACTTGCTTATGATTGATACGTGATAAAAAGCGAATCGCAACATAGTTGCCACTGTTTATTAATTTAACTGCAAGGTGGGGAAATCGTTTTTTTATTTTTCTAAGGTCTTAAGTTTTAATTATTACAGACTTCAACCTGATTACTTATAGCCGAATATTCTAATCACTCATTCAGTTTGGTACAATTAATTAAGAAAAAATCAATATTTTATTTGCATTGGAGCCAACTTGGTTCATGCGATGCAGTGAAGGTCAAATTGCAGGCGGGTACATGACCATCTACAATGTCAAAACCTGTTGTCAGATAAATAAACAAAGGTCGAGAATTACGTTTCAACTTAAATGCAAATAACTTATTTATTTTCGATAAGACATACGCATTGTATTTCCTGTCTAATGACAACGAAAAAATTCAATGGAAAATATTTCGTGAAATTAAACAGCGAAACGCGTTGCATATTCGTGAGTGTGTGTGATTATAACTCTTTGACTTTCTTTTAATTGCAAATTTTAGATCAATGAGCTCAGCTCGAAAAAGCACCAAACAAATAAAATCATAAACATATGAAACAAGTAAGCAAAGGCTATAGTCGTGCGAGGACGACCATGTGATACCCTACAACACTACAATATGTAAAAAGCCCCGTTATGTCCAAATCCATTTTGGAAGATTTCGCTTTTGAAATTATGTCATAGAGTACAGCCCAGATATTAATTACCCTTAGCATTTTTACCAGGTACGTTTGCCCAATATTTACGAACTCCGTCGTGCTGTTAGTTCTTGTGTTCCATTTTACAGCTAAATATAATCCAATGGTCATCCAAAATGCTAGAATTCTTCCCTGTCCTTAACAGGCGTGTCGATTGGCTTCAATTGTGTGATCAGGAAAATTTTCAGTTCTTGGTCCATTTCAACCCCTAAAAATATTGCGGACATCTTTGAAAATAGGAGTAGCCCTTCTGAGCCTAGCCCTACCCTTGTGAAAATTTTCGTGAGGTTTGGACGATAATTGCAGACTGTATACAATAACCCCAACATGTTGTAAGATAAAAAAATATTACAAAATATACACTTCAATATGAAGTCAAATTGAAAAAAATCGCATGAGATGAAAAATATGAAAAAATAAAAAAAATGTCACAAAATACTACAAAATCTGTTTTAACATCATTTTTGGCATCTTTTTATGCGATTTTTTTAGATTTTATTTGTTTATGCCAAGAGGGCATTCTTAAGTTATAAGCATTCTAGCTACCCCCTTCCCCTTCCTTTGCCTACATATTTCGCTGTATATATCCGATATATTTACTATCGGCATCTACGTAACGGTCAGAATTGACCTGTTCGTCTATTTGTGATTTCGCCGGGATTAAAAAATATGCCCCGTTTAATAGAAAATTTGACTTTTAATTAACACAAATGTTATGGTCTATTTCACCCACTAAATATTACCTGATGACCATCAAAATTGCAAGAATTTTGCCCAGCCGTAAGCTCTAGCCCCATGTTAACTTCCACGTCGATTGGTCTATAATTGCGACCTGCAGAGCAACAGCAAAATCAGGAAAATTTGGGTCCGTTTCAACCCCGAAATATTATGCGATTATCTCCAAAAGCAATAGGTTTCTATTCTGACCATAACCACTCCTACATTCTAAATTTGGTGAAGATCGGGCCATAATTGCGACCTGTAGAGTGATTACAAACGGACGGATATACATAGCTAGATCGACCCAGCTCGGCGAGAAAGGAAGATCCATATATATATTTTTCTATGTAGGAAACTAATATTTCGAGGTGTTACATAATTTTTGGCCCAATCAAACTAATAATACCCCCAACACATAGTGTTGAAGGGTATAAAAAGACGTAAGTGTCGGCAGGTATTGATAAGACATGGGTATTCGTTTTCTTTTTAAGAGAAATCAAAGAGGCGAATATGCCAACGGCTCACAAACTAAAGGATAACCCGTCTACCCAAAATGTTTAAATGTTTAAATGTTGGTTTCTTTTACTGTACGGATGATATTCACATTTTCGAAAGGAATAAAATTACTATTCCCATTTCAGCAATGTGATTCATTTGTTAAATATATTTTAAAACTCACTTTAGACATCTCAAAAAGAAATCTCCGAAGGCATCGAATTTCTATTAATCAGTATCCAATTCTAATGTCACAATGTGTCACTAACATTAATATCAATTTGAACGAAACAGGTTATCTTTTGTGTTCGACTGCGTGTAAACATGTCCAGTAGCAATTGATTTTAATTTCATTCAATATTATCAAAATGGAATTCTGTTTTGAATTGAATATTTAATGCGGTGCTGTGGAACACATTGTTATGCTAATAAATGAGATATTTTGAAAGAAACAGAGGCTTATTTCACTTTTGTTTTGTTTCGATTTGATATAATCGCATTTTTTGGTTTTCGAATTCCAAATGTTTTAGAAACTGATCAAGACGTTTATTTTTAGGTGTGTGAAAGTTCTTGAAAGATTGAGTATTGAAATTATAAAAAATTGCTGATGGTACAAAAATTTCACATTTCATTTCAAACAAACTTACATGGTTATGTTACTTCGTTCAGGTTGAACGAAAGCATAACAAGTGGAGAAAAATGTAAATGTTTATAAGTGCGGTTGTAAGATTTAGAAGATTTTTCAAAAGAATTTTACTTTTATGTAATTCTTTTGTTCCTCTTCTATTGAGCTTACGATCTCGTCACTTGGGTAAAAAATGTTTTTTGTCATAGAAGTTATTTTTAAAATAACTTCTAGGGAGAATATCCCAGACAAGAAACAAGGGAACTGATGAGGATTGGTGGCTCTTTCCGAAACCTAGGTATTCCCTGCCTTACCCCCTCGTAAACATTACCATCGTTCTCCACTCATAAACAAACGTTGTTTTTATAAAAACAACAATAATGGGATTTTGCCTATGTAATTGTGTTTTCTGGAAAACCTTTCGCCCTGACAGGCAAAAGAAATGGAGGAATGAAGAAACACACTTACAAGGTACACATATTTTCATTGCTACAATAATAACAAAAACTGTACTCAAAAAAATATTTACAAAAATTAAACTCAATATTGTGGCAATAATCTTCTTATATCTATGAAAGAGGAAAATGTTTGTTGTTGTTGTTGTAGCAGTAGTGCATGTGTGTGTTTGTGTTCTGCTAATCTGGTTCCAGCTCCAGGTTTAGAAATTCGGCTACTTTAACGGGCTGTAGCCAGAGATCCTCTGGAGTGAGTTGGGTAGGTTTGGCTGAGCAATTAAAAAGGTGTAGCGTATTGTGCGGGCCTGTATCGCACGCCGGGCAGGCGTCACGCACATCTTCATCAATTCGTGCCCAATACGAATTGAGGCGACTACACCATCCTGAACGTAATTGCGCCAAAACTACCCTGGTTTGTCTAGGCAGCTGACGTTCTTCGGCTGCAATGGATGGGGGGTGGACTCCGAGGACGGCATTCACTTTATAACTGCTCATAGCATCCGCGACTGCATCGGTGTGAATGCCACTCAGACCTGCCTGATAGGCTTCTTGATCTAGAGGCTCTCTCTTGTAGCGCTGGACCTCCCTCTCTAGATCATGTATGTCCTTCCTGACACGCCTGGGTGGGGGAGAGTTATCCACCATATGATGGTTGGGATGACTCTCACGGTAACACCCAAGCAGGTACTGCAACGAAAGCATATGATTATGCTGACGTAAGGGAAGGACTTTCGCCTCCTCATGTAGATGGTCCACTGGTGTCATGAGGAGGCACCCTGTCGCAGTTCTCAGGGCAGCGTTCTGGCAGGTCTGGATATTCTTCCACTGCGTAGCACTAGTATTCGCAGACCACACTGGAGCCGCATAGTTGACCACAGACCGACCTATCGCGTTATAAGAGGTCAACAAGGTTTCTTTGTCCGCACCCCAAGAGCTGCCGGCTAGCGCCTTGAGGACCTTGTTCCTACTTTTCATCTTGTCGCAGATAGCTGTGGCTTGCGCGGACGACTTGAACATGCTGTCGAACGTTACCCCAAGAATCTTGGGGTAGTTCGTGGTCGGTATTAGATTCCCCTCGACCTGAACATTCAGCTGTGTTCTCATCTCCGCAGACCATGTGGTAAAGAGTGTGGCCGTTGATTTCGTGGCGGATATTTTCATATTCCTCGCGTGGAAGTATGCGGCAAGCTCCGCGAGATAGGGGTTCAACCTTTCGCATATGTCATCGACCACTGGACCCGACGCCATGATCGTACAATCATCCGCATACGTTACGATCTCAATGCCGTCTGGAGGGCGAGGAATTCCGGAAAGGTAGAGGTTAAACAGTTCCGGAGATATCACCCCGCCTTGGGGAACTCCCTGTTTCACTCTACGGGCTTTGGACTTCTTGTTCCGGAATTCCACGTACGACTGGCGTCCACACATATAGTTGATTATCCAACGTTTCAAACTTGGCCGGAGGGTAGTTCTCTGTACGTCCTCAAACAGTGTGGCATGATTGACCGTATCAAATGCCTTTGATAGGTCAAGGGCTACCAACACTGTTCTGTCACACGGCCTGTTCTGGTTCAGTCCTCTACTAATATGTGTGGAAATGGCGTGTAATGCTGTTGTGGTACTATGTTGTGGACGGAATCCATGCTGGTGGTTGGCAACTGTATAGCTTCCTCTAATGCTGGGGAGGAGTAAAGCCTCAAGAGTCTTTGCTACTGGCGACAAAAGCGAAATCGGCCTGTACGATTCGCCTTTACTGGCATCCTTGCCTGGCTTCAGTAGCGGGACCACCCGGCCCATTTTCCAGGTTTCGGGCACTATGTGGGTGGCTAGCGACAAATTGAGAACTTTCGTTAAGTACTCGACTCCCGGCGTATCCAGCTGCTTCAACATTACCATTGAGATTCCGTCCGGGCCCAACGCTTTGGATGACTTAGCGTTACAGATGACATTTGCAACATCACCCATCGTAAACTGTGGTGGTTCCTCCTCGGCGGGAAGAGATCTGATACGACGTAGTACTCTTCGCTTCGCCCAATCGCTCTCGGGGTGCTCGACAAATTGTCGGTTAAAATATTCCGCGCACCTCTTCGGATCAGTCACCGTTACGTCGTTAAAAGTGACTGAGGTCCTATCATCCTTTTTTCCAGGGTTCGAGAGCGACTTAACCGTTACCCACAGCTTACTCATATCGGTTCCAATGTTGCAGCACTTCAGATGGTCTAGCCACTTTTTCCTCTTATGCTCCTGTACCAACCGGTTGACTTCAACTGTCAAATCACTGATTCTAAGATCAGTAGGGTTGGTACGACGGAGATCATCACGCTCGTTTGCTAATCCCGCTGCCTCTGCTGGGAAGTTTGGTCTTATCTCGGGTATTCGACCAGCAGGTATATAGCGAGCGGCTGCAGCTCTGATGATGTTTCGGAAAATCCTTTCTGCTACCCGAACATCAGAAGGGTTGGGCAGTTCTCTGAAGCGGCGGTTGGTGAATTCTCTGAACTCTGGCCAGTGAGCTTTCCCATGGTTAAGGAAAGTGCGGCGTTCAGAGGTTATGAAATCGGGCGACCTGCTTATGGAGACGATTATCGGGAGATGGTCTGAGCCAAGAGAAATGACGGGTTGCCAAGTCACGTCATTTATCAGACCGGGTGACACTATGGTTAAGTCTGGCGAACTGTGACACTCTCCTCTTATTCGGGTGGGGGCATCCTCGTTAACCGTGCAAAATGTGGAGCAGTCAATCTGCTCTGCCAGCGCTGATCCCCTCTGGTCATTACCTAGGACGGAATGCCACAACTCATGGTGGGCATTAAAATCCCCTAGTACCAGGCGGTTATTGCCTACCAATAATGGGCTAATATCAGGCAAATAACGCGGTTCACAGCTATTAATCGGCGGGATATACACATTAAGCACCTCTACCTCGGCAGTTCCACACTTGACTGCTACCCCCATACATTCCATGTATGGGTCACTAGAGACTAGCTCAAGCGAGATAGGTCTGTACTGAACAGAATGGTGTAACAGGAACGCTAATCCCCCACCTCCACTTCTGGTGCGATCCTTCCTTAGTACGTTGTAACCATAACAACGTTGTAGGCTGCAATTTTCATTCAGCTTGGTTTCCTGCACCGCTGCGATCTTAATATTCCTCCGACTCATAAATTCCACTATCTCATCTATTTTGCCTCGAAGTCCGTTGCAATTGAATTGCAAGAATGATGCACAATCCGGAGTTGGAACAGCAACATGTGGCGTTAGGTGCTGCGGTGTTGGTTGCTGTTCTGGAGACTGCGGTGGAGTGCCATACTCCGACGACGTCTCTGACGAGGACGACGAAGAAGAGGACTCGCTGGGGACTACGTTACTGCAGCAAGTCGCAACATAATCCCTTTCGCTGTAGTCTCGCAAACGCCTTAATCCGGAACAGTTCTTGAAGTGCACCCACTCTCTGCATCCATTACATCGCACCGAGACAGATCTGTGGTGGATGACGTTCTGACAAACCGAGCAGAACCAAGGTCCGGGGTTTTCCTCAATCCCGGCACGGACCAATAAAATCCGGAGCAAGCATTCCGGGATATGCTGCTCCCAATGCAGAAAAATAAACAAACACAAACATGTACATACTGGGTTGGCAGCCGCTGGCCGAAACTGGAATCTTGTTGTTTCGGGTCAATCCGGTATCGTAGAACCCGCTGCCGTGGGATTGGGAAAATGTTTGTAGTTTTGATTGTTTGTTTGTAATTTATGGACTCGAAAACCGCTGAATAGATTTCCCTGAAAATTTCCATATATATTGCAACATCGCCTGAAAGTAACATAGGCTATATACATTTTTGAATTTCCACTTGGAACTGGAGATATAGCATCAGAATCGGAGGTACCTCCCAAAAATTTAGATTTTATATGCAAGATTTGGTACACAAGTAAATTTGCCGATTTCTTGCATTTGATGCGCCAAGCTTGCTATAAATGTTAAATTTCAATAAAGTTTGGAATGTTTGACGGAATTGGGTATAAAAATATTTATATAATTATATTGAAACCTGTTCAGATTTTATTGAGAAACATAAACCCACTACGACTTTGCAATGGTATTAGGCTAATAGTCAAAAAAATACACAACAATTTAATCGAGGCTACGATTATTACGGAGAATTATCTGGGTTCAATTGTATTGCTACCTTGAATCCCTCTAGTAGCCAGATATTTGCCATTTAACTTTAAACAAGTGAAAAAACATTAAGTTCGGCCGGGCCGAACATTTAATACCCTTCAACTTAGGGTAAAGGAAACATTAGAACCCATTGTGACCCACAAGTACCAATTTTTATATATATGCGTAAGAAAATGTGGCAAAAATCATCAAAATATCGAATGTCGGGAGGTACCGGTATATGGGGCTATACAAAAACGTGAACCTATACATACTATGTTACGGCAACGGAGCTAGAACCCATTAAGAAGAATTGTGGCAAAAATTATCAAAATACCGAATACCTGGAGGTACCGTTATATGGGACTATTACTAAACGTGGACCGATATATCTCATTTCAATACCAACCATCTTAGACACAATACAAATAGTTCTGATAAATTTTGACGCTCTACGCCAAATAATGTGGGCTGTATGGTGATTTCAACAGACAGACAGACATACAGACAGACGACTTAGAATTTTATTCTGATTATATATATATATATATATATATATATATACTTCAAGGGGAATATTTAGGGATGTTACAAACATAATGACGAATTTAATATGCCCTCCTTTCCAAGGAGGAGGGTATAAAAATATTAGTTTCCTGTTCGCTTGGCATTTGCTACGACAATTAATAAATCTCAAGGACAGACTCTTCGTGTATGCGGACTAAATTTGACAAGTTCCTGATTTTCTCATGGTCAGCTATACGTGGCATACTCAGGTGAGGATAGACCGAGCGTTTTCTTGCTTACGCTCCTTAAGGGGAAACACGCCAGGTCTTGTGTTTTTGTAAAAATAATGGGATGTGTAAAGTATAAAGAGAACCGGATGCTTATATCGGATATTATAATCATTTGGTTAATCAACATTTTGCCCCTTTGTGGGGAGGTACCAGAAAGAATGGTCGGATCTCTACCACCATTATAACATATCTTCTGTTAATAGTAATATTGAGAAGTACCAAGTCTGAAGGGAATCGGATTTAATTTCGCGTTTTATGAGCTTCATGGGTATTCCAAATGTTGAACCTTAATGGAGAAGGTACCATAAGCAGTGGTCCAATATTTTCCAACTTCACACCAGGTCTTGTCTTAATAGAAATATTGGGTTGTTTAAAATTTAAAGAGAATTACACAATTCACGTTTATGATCGTTTGGGTTATTCAAAATTTTGACCCATTGCGGGGGATGTACTAAAAGGTCTGGACCGATTCTCAGATAGAAATATTGATATGTGTGAAATTTTAAGACAACCGAACCTTTATTTTATATTTTATTCGAGTTCTTGTTGCTACATTTTTGTAGCTTTGTGAGCACTTTACCCCATGACAGAGTGTTCTCTATATAGGTCCACGATGTTGTATAGCCCCCCATATGACGGTAACACCACGAAATATTAATTTCCCACATAGGAAAGTTGAATTTAAAGAATTTAAAATGTAGGTGGGTTTAAGGTCAGATTAGAACCCTATTTAGGGGTTGAAATGGACCAAAAATTGAAAAATTTCCTGATTTTGCAGTTGCTCTAAAGGTCACAATTATGGACCAATCGAAACGAAACCGACGAAATCACAAATAGACGAACAGGTCAATTCTGACCGTTACGTAAATGCCGACAGTAAAAATATCGGATATATATAGCGAAATATATAAAATGTATATATACAAAAGAAGGGGATGTTAGCTAGAATGCTTATATCTCTAGAATGGCTGGAGCGATTTTGACAAATTTTGTAAATTTAGAATGCCCTTTTGGCATAAACGTATAAAATCTAAAAAAAATCGCATAAAAAGATGCCAATAATGATGTTAATATAGATTTTGTAGTATTTTGTGACATTTTTTATTTTTTCATATTTTTTATCGCATGCGATATTGGAGTGTTTGTTTTGTAATATTTTTGCACTTTACAACACGGGTTTGGGTTATTATTTATATACAGATTGCAATTATCGTCCGATCCTCACGAAAATTTTCACAAAGGTAGGGTTAAGCTCAGAAGGGCTAAGCCCTGGACCAGCAACTTAAAATGTTCCTGATTTTGCAGCCGTTATAAAGGTCACAAATAGAAACCAAAGGACACGAAATCTTGCATGAAGTTAGAATTTAAGACAGCGGGTAGAATGGACCACTACTTTTGTGTGAAAAAATACCAACATTACTTACAGGCAATATCCGAAATACACAATAAGCGAACTTCTGGCTTTTTTATGCTGATTTCATTGACGAATATAACCAAATATCGTAGACAAACAAATCATATAGATGAGTCTAAATTTGGAGACTCAGAAGGGCGAGATGGAGATGGTCGCAAAATATTTAGGGGTTCAAATGAACCAAGAACAGAAAAAAATTCCTGATCACACAATTGAAGCCAATCGACACGCCTGAGAAGATGGTTAAGCACAGGGAAGAATTCTGGCATTTTGGATGACCAATGGATTATATTTAGCCGTAAAATGGATCATAAAAACTAACAGCACGACGGAATGCATAAATGTTGGGAAAATGTCCCCGGTCAAAATGCTAAGGGTAATATCTGGGCAGTGCTCCGTGACATAATTTCAAAAGCGAAATCTTCTAAAATGGATTTGGACATGAGAGGGCTTCTAACATATTGTAGTGTTGTAGGGTATCACATGGTCGGCCCCGCACGACTATAGCCTTTTGCTTACTTGTTTTTTTTTTTTTTTTTTTTTTTTTTTTTGAAAAATTTCTAATTCGTTCCAAATGGTGGAGGGTATTCAAAGTTCAGACGAACTTACTGCTTTTTTACTTGTTAAAATTTTAAGAAAGCGTTCGACTAATATCAAATGATACAGAATTCGAGATAAAAATTTATATATATTTTATTATTTGGAGTTTCCAAAAATTTTTTCTATATAATTTTGCCAAAATTCTGAACTCTAGCTATTCGTGATCGCTCTATATGAATGCTATAATATTTAGTATCTCCTAGTACTTTCGAAACCTTTCAGTTGAAAATTGCAAAATAAATTATTTGAGACAGTTACACATACCCATCTGTCCATTTGTGGTAATCACTTTTCCAAACACCCACATAAAGAAATTTGGATCTCTTGATCTTTTCGATAATTAAATTTAAGTTGTACTTTATTTAGTACATTTTGTACTTTTTTGGTACTTTCAGTATTAATCTTGATAGCATTACTCATGTAAAAATAAAATTATTTTCTGAAATTTTATTTTTAGAAATAAGGCAAAGAAGAAGATTTCAGTTTTTATTTCATTTCGTTTTTTTTATTTTTTTTTATAAAAATTAGCAAACTCGTTATAAATATTCAATTAAAAAAGGACTAACAATTGTGTTTTTTTCTTCATGTTTCATAAATAACTAATAACTAAACAAAGGATGTCAACATATGAATTTCTTAATTTTTATAGCGTGTTTTGTTTTTGGGATGGGTTTTGTTCATATGTTTAATAATTTCGTAATTGTGTTTGGATGATTGGGGATTGGGAATGGATGTTTTGTGGGGAAATGGGAGAGGAGCTTGGGATATGGGAAGTGATAAAAAATGGCAGCGATGAATTAAAACGTAAACATTTCTAACAAAACAAACAAAGGCTAAATATGGCCTTTAAATAAAATAAACTAAAATCAATTGGTGGTCCATATTTATAAAATTTGTGCAAATGTGGGGGGTTGAAGGATATTTTAACTGGGTAGTTAACTTCTGCTTGAAACCACTTAACACTAGTTATAAATAAGGTTCATGAATTTTGGGGGGGGGGGGGGGGGGGAGTGGATGGTGATTTAGTTATAATCATAGGATTCATCATCGTCCAAATTGCCATACAGAGCTTCCATCTCCAGTTGCAGTTCGTGGATTTGTTCGGCAATTTCACGGGGCATTTCCTCAATGTGAATGGCCTTGATCTCCTTCAACATGTCCTTGCTCATATTGTCAATGCGGAAACCACGCTCATCGAACAAGGGCTTCTCACCGTTGGCCTTGCGTTTCTCATCGACATATTTGAGAGCACGGGCAATGGCCTCTGGAATTGGTGGTGGTGTGGGGATGTGGTCGCCCTCGGGCACGAAACCTTCGTGGGTACTCTTGTAGTTGATGCGATAGAGTTTGCCATCATCACCGGTGTATTCGTAGCGTCCTTTAGCATGGGTGCCACCGGTGTGATGAAGCTTGGCCTGTTCCTCGCCATAAATACCGTTCTCAGTTAAGAAACTGGAAGGATTATAGAGAGGAAGAGAGAGAAAGAGAGATGAAAATGAGTTGTTGAGAGTATTCAAAAAAAAAAACTTACGCATGATCGTATTTGTCTGCCTTGCGTTCGTTCTCCTGGTGCAAAATCTTGTGGCGACCTTCATCGTCATAATTGAAGAGAATGCTGCGTGGTGTGGTCGTTGTTGTAGTGGTAGTTGTGGTGGTGGTAGTAGTAGTTGTTGTGGGTTTCTTGGTGGTCGTTGTGGTACTCTGTTGTTCGAGAGCAAGGTGGCAGTGAGAAGAGGAGTAGAGTAGAAAAATGATTTTGAATATTTTGTCATTTGTTTTGGATGAGGGGCAGATTTTGGAGAGAAGCATGCAGGTTAGGTTTAAGATCATTGCATGCAGAAGGTTTTGGGTGGGGGCAGTAATTTTGAAAATTTACACATTCCATTTCGTTTGGGGACTGGTAGTGGTGGAGTGAGAGTATGGTTGGATGTGAGTCAATTTCGGGGTTTCCTTAGCTTATTTATGTGATTCTTTTTTACATAAGTATATATGTGTGTTTGCATATGGGTGTGTGAAATATTGTACAGTTATTGATTGTTAAATAATACAAAACATTTATCGAGATTTCTTATTATATAAAAATGTATATAAAAAATAATACTTAAAATTAACACATATAACTTTACATTGGACACAGATCATGCAATGGGTAATGGAATAATTAGAATTTCAATGCTGGTCTTTTTTTTTTGTTTTGGTAAATTACAAGTGTTGTGAGGAATTGAGTTGATAGTCGTGTTGTTTGAAGAATTATTGTGCAGTATTTCAAATGTTGTTGTTTATGAGCATTTTTTTGTTTTTGTGAGACACATTTAACGTGCAGCATGTTTAGTCGTATTGATTTGATAATGTGGTTGTTTCTTCGATAATAGGTTCATGATCGGGAAAACCATATTCCAATTGTATTTCGGGAACTTTAAAATCAGCATTACTTACTGTGTACAGATTGTGGCTGGAAAAAACAATGAATAAATATTTAAAACAAAAGTTATAAAATCTACAACTTCAAACTTACTCATAAGGTTTGTCATCGTGCACATAGGGACGGGCATCATGATTGTAGGGTATATTGCTGCCACTGTATGGACCATAACCGCCATCATAGGGATTTGGTATATGTACATATTTACCCAATTCACGATTGTCCGAAACATGTACATATGGCACCGGCGTGTGCTGATAGCGACCTGTAAAATGAGGACAGATCTTTTTCAAAAATTTGTTTCTTGAAATGATGAGGTTGAGCGAAATTTGGTGAAAATTTTTGGATAATGAAAGTTATTTTTGTTTTGGGTTTTTTGAAAAATGATTGGTATTTTTTGTTGTTGTTCTTAGACTGTTACATTTGCAAAGCATTGCCTAATTGGTAGTTGATTGTAAAACAAAACGTAATAGTGTATTTTATTTAGCAGGTGCATTACATATTTTCAAAGTCAGTTACTGACATAAGCAAGAATATAAACTAAGGTATTAAAGCGAGTTTGAGGGGTCGTTTTAATATAGCATGCAATATATTTCTTCGTAAGCAGTTAATCAGAGTGCTGGTCTATAAAAAATACAGGCTTAAGCTGCTGATTACATCAAGAATTTTCAAATTTTGTTTGGTTTTTGTTAAATTTTGGGTTCATTGGAAATAATAAACTTATTTCAATCAATCCTTGTGGTCAAAAATGTTTGATTTTTTATCACAGTAAATACAAGAGGTCAAGTGGAAATAATTTGATATATTTTTGAATGCCTGCAATTCAGAATATTTTTAGGGTTACAAATATTTGTCATTTCAATTTTACCAAATAAATGACAGTGGTACTAAATGGTTACCAGGTGGTACTATATCATTACTTTCAAAGCTTTGATAGTAGACCTTTAAAAATATTCCTGGACTCCTTAGAATATCACAGCCATGAATGCAAAATGCAAAAAAATTCAAAAATTTTAAATAGAGATAATCCGGTTGGAAACATTTTTGGGTCTCCCTAATTTACCCTTTCGCTTACAATGAGAACCTATATGAAAATTTTATCTAGAAATACCTATTTGAAGACAGTTATTTCTAAAATGTACTGAAAGTCCTTAAAGTATAGGAATTAGGCAGTAAATCTGTATCTGGAATTTATCTCATTTGGAAAATGGCGACTTTTCAGGAGAAGAAGCGAAGTAGGAAAAGTAAAAGTAGGGTCATTAAACATTTGTCGAAGTTCCTTAAAATACTCAAACAGTGGTCATATAAAGTGGACCTATATTGAGCCAGTATATACTATTTTGAAAATGCTTCTTTTAAAAATGTGCTGAAAGTCGTTAAAATCTTTAAATCAGGTAGTAAATCTATTTAGCCTATAATTGAACTCATCTCGATTATAGACTAAATATAGTTGTGATATCTGAGTTAGGAGTTAGAAAATATGGTTGTTGCTGTGTTAGGCGTTAAAGTCCTCATATAATGAGGATCTATTGAAATATTTTTATTTTTGAAAATCTTCAAAATATTAAAATCAAACAGTTGATCTGTATAGCCTATCCTCGAACTCATTCTTTCGGAAAATAGAGCCTACTCTGGATACTGAGTAGAAATAGCAAAAAGAATGGTTCAAAAATTGACACCGTACTCCTCAGCCCTAAGGTAAACATAAAATGTAGAAGGAGAAGTATTAAAAAGCTTGCCTCTATTAAAACAATTAAATTTAATATTCAAATTCTAAATTTAAAGCAATTCCGTTGAATAATAGCGCCAAAATCATCAAAATACGGAATATAACATTATTTGGGGGCTATACGAAGACGTGGACCTATATTGATAGTTCTATGCAAGGATTTGTAAATTTAGAGCAAATTTGGGTTAATGAGGACTATACCAGAACGTGGACTTATATAGCCTACTTTCCATATCAAAAATCCTGCAGACCCTTAAGACACATCTGAGTAAAATTGAAAAAGGCAGCCTGGTATTGGACAGGATCCACAAGAACATGTGAAATTTCGTGGAAATTGTTCGGCCTCAGCCGTGGTGATGGGTCTCATACCAATATTTGAAAATTGAGATTCCTGTATATATTTCTTTATATCCGACAACGAAATCAGCATCAATGTTAACGTACGAAGTGCCCTTCTTAAGTATTTGTGATGTCGTTGGGTTTTCAGTTTACAAATTTTCGCAGATAAAAAGAAATTTTGATATATATCATATAAATATCATCCGATTATCATTAGAAATCGCGGCTTCTACAAGGTTCTGTACTCTAATGACCAGTAGAGGACCAATATGTGTTTTTACGGATTTCCATATGAAACATCCAAACTCTTATATTAATGTATTTTCCAAATTCCTATTGTGATGATGAACAAGTAAAACCAAAAGACACAAACAATAATCGTTCGAGTGTTAAAATCAAAAGACTTAAGCAACAAACATGTGACATAAAAAGACTTAAGAAACAAGCACGCAATGCAATAGCACAATAAATTTAACCTTTTGTTGTTGTTTCTGTACAAAAACAAATATTTACAAGTATACCACAATTAAGATGTCAATAAAATGCAAAGGCCTAAAAGAACAAATTTCTTGAGTTGGGCTTTAAATTATGTAGGTGTATTTTTTCGAGATGATTTTTTATGAGAATATTTGTATGTAGGTATTTAAGTCTAAAATATTAAGTTTACCATGGGCATCGATGTAACCACCTTTTCGGTCTATAAATAAATTGAATTTGTAATAAATTAATAAAAAAAAATGAAACAAATTGTATATTCAATAAGAAGTGTTGGAGAAAAATGTAGAAGAGATGCAAGGTAATATTGCATTTGAAAGGAATTTCTAACAAACAAAACATTAATCAGTTATTAAAAAAAAATAGTATAAAATGAATAAAATAATAAAATAAAATATTCTGAAATCTAGATTTTTTTATATTTTCCAAAAATTCTTTTGGAAAATATATGTTTTTTTTTACATTTTGTTAACATTGTTTTACATTTTGAATTAATGCAATTATTGACATTGCCAACAAAAGTTGATCATTTTTGCTGACATTTTTATAGCACAACTGCCTTATTGGCTATGAAAATTGTCATCAATGTGTTTGTTTGACAATGGCTTGTAATTGTAAACGAGATTCTGATGAATGTGAAGTTTTGAGTTGACTTTTGTTGTTGTTTGTTTTGCATATTATTGCGAAGTAAGAAGAAGCAGAAATCGAAAAGTAATATAAAATTATAAAATATTATAACCAAAATCAAAACAAGTCCATGTCATAAACATCAAAATTGCTGTGTGATTTAAACGTTACAACAATTAATGGGATCATAAATTTTTGGAAATTGACGGCAAAGATTCGAAAAAAGAGCAACGTATATGTAAATCGAGTACAATATCATCGGAGCGGCTAAAAATAACGAGAAAAAAGTTACACCTCTCCGGTATGAGAAACGTGCGAAGGTTTAATGACACAAATTGACGTTGTTTGGATTTGGTTTCTATATTCTTTTTTTTTGGGAGCAATAAAATAAAGCTTAATGATTAGCATTCTGATGGATGGATGAAAGGTCAGCACGTCCCACTTGGTTAGACATTGATGATGGTTACCCCCTTAAGAAAATGTGGGTGATATGCTTTGTGAATTTGTTAATCAAATGTTTTAAAAGCCAGTGGTTAAATATGCAAGTCAAGCGTTTCTTAACAATATATTACAACTGATTTATATTTCATTAGATTAGAAAATCCTAAGCGGAAGTGAATCTTGAAAAGCAGTTCCTTTCGGGGTTAAAAGAAAACAATGCGCATGCATTTTAACTTTTTCTGTCGTCTGCATCTGTTAGGGTTACAAAAGAAGCTCTTGTAGCATAGCAAAAGAGTTTTCGTTCGTTAGCATGTATTAATCAAGGTGGAAAATTGTAAACCATCTTTGATATAATACCTTCATCATTTGACCTGGGACGATATTTGCCATCATCGATTGGATGATATTTGCCATCATTGCGACCTGAAACATTATACTTGCCATTGTCACCGTTAGCGGGTGCAGCACTGCTCAAAGCAATAGCGGTGGCCTGGAAGAAAAAGAGAAGAAAAAAATTCAAAATTAATAAAAATACAGTTAAAAAAGAAAAATTTCTATAAATGAAGTGGTATTTATTTGTCCTTATATAATAAATGTAATTATTTGGGGGATAAATAATAACATTCCTAATTCTTTTTCTGTAACTGACCGTTACATTAAAATTTTTTAAAAATTTTTGTTCATTCCATTCTTAATTACTTGACATTTTTGTTTTAAGTGCAATCCGTTAAATTTCATCATCAATTCGAACTTGTTTCATAACGGTTCAATTAATCTGTTCTAATTATTGATTAGCTCATCTCATGACATTTTGTCACAAAACAAAAATCAATCTCGTTGTGTAAAATAAATATTTTGGATATTTTTGCAATTATTTTTATTCATACACAAAAGGCACATGCGCTATGCACTGGGTTATTGACTGCCAGACTTTGTTTTGTTGATTGTTATTCGAAAAAAATAGAAATATTAAGGAATTCCGTAAAAATATAAACAAGTTTTAAGCCCACATTTAATTATATGAATAATCTGAATAATCAAATAGAATTTTTGACATTTCTTAAATAAAACGTTTATTACCGTTTGTTTTTGGTATTCAGTAATATAATATTTTGCGATTTGTTCATAAACCTTCTATTATTATGAGCAAACTGCAAATCTGATTTGACTCTATTTCAATTTTCGTTTTCAAATATAGATTTGCGTTTTGTTTCCTTGAAATACAGGGTGAGATGAAAAATCTGCAACCAACATCAGACTGCTGCCATTTCTAAGCCACTTGTCCGACAGCTGTTAAAATTATTCCAGTGACAGCTCATTATATTGTTTTGAAAAGCATTTTGATGAGAATTTTCCAGAAAAAAAGTCATTTGGAATGGAATTCAAGCGTGATAGTGAGCTTTCTTTAAATTTGGCTGGAAAACCACAAGTGGATACCGATAGAGCACTCCAGCATTTAAATGTGAATAAATCTTTTGTGTCTCGTATTATCGTTACTGTGATGCTGGTAGCGTAGCACGACATCAAGGAAGTGGACGAAAAAAAACAGCAACATCAGCAGAAATGGTTCGAAAAGTAAAGAAGCGAAAAATGGCTCCTGAGCAATATTCCATTCGGCAAATATTGAAAAATAAGCTCGGGGTAGAGCCATTGAAATTCCAAAAAGTGCAAGAACTTACATCGCAGCAGAAAGAAAATAGACTCAAAAGAGCTAAAAAGTTGCTTCGCTTGGCCGAAAGTGATGAACTACCGAATTTGGTTTTCTCCGATGAGAAAACATTCGTTGTCCAGCAGTTTGTCAACAAACAAAAATTATCGTGTTTACTTGCCAAAGAGGTCAGCTGAAAATGTGCACCTTCGGTTGGCTACCAGAACTCAAGCGTCGGCCATGGTGATTGTATGGGCAGTCATATCAGCCGATGGTCGCTCTCTGCTGGTATTAATCGCCCGTGGCATCAGAATAAACGCCGAATATTATCGCGAAAATATTCTGGAGGGTGTATTACGCAAACATTTGGCAGCAGACCTTGCACATTCCCACAGGACTCAGCACCATCGCACTCAGCACGCGCCACCCAATAATGGTTACAGAATGAGGTTCCTCGATTCATTTCCAGCGCATAATGACCACCAAAATCTCCGTACACCAATACGTTGGACTATTGGGTCTGGAGTATTTTGGGAAGCAAGGTTGGCACTAAAAAATACCAAAGTGTCGATCACCTCAAGCAAGCGCTTTGCCGGGAATGGGCCAAAATTCCGCAGAGCTACATTCGGCAGCGTGTGACGGTTTTATTGGCCACAGTGTGGTCAGGGTATTAAGGTCTAAAGTACCTGCTCATCGGTAATTTGGGTATTTGGCTTTTTTAACAAAAAGCTAAGATCAGGTTAGAAGGTAGACTATATTGGATCACATTTAGTTATAGTTTTCATAAAAATTTCCACCGATTTGAGGTACATTTGTGTTTTTCCAACAATTTTAATCGGAAGTGCCTCAAATTTTATATTTCGTGTTTTTTGGGGATGATACCCTCAATATTAACACAACTATATATTTGGAATTAGTATCAAAATATGGGGGCTATTTGTTTGTGTGCCGCCTGCTTTCAGGTATTTTCAAGGGTTCTCCATCCGGAAAATTCGTCATGTTTTGATACCGCCCGTTTTTTGGTATTTTGGGTAATATTGCCAAATTATTCAACTGAAAAAATTAAATTATTACTAAAAAGGAAAAGTTCTTTTCGACTTAACTTTTGGAATGGAGCTCATGAGGACCGATCTGCGATTTGTTGCGTCTTTAGGACATACTTTTTAAAGGAATTGCAGATATTCGCAAAAAAACCTTCAGTGTAAGTACAATAATTAATTTTAGAAAATCTTTTAATTTTGGTACATTTTATATTTTCGTTTCAAGACTGCTGATAAGAGAACCGATTTCGTTACAAATTATACTTTCCTTGTGCCATTTTTGTGACTTATATGCAACAACAATGGCTTCATTCCAAACTTCAGATTTGGAATATGAAATCGACATGTGGAAAATTTAAAGAAAATGTGGAATCGACATGTGGAAAATTTAAAGAAAATCTGACTTTGAATTACTCTTGGTAGGTGATTGTGAAATTTGGGAGGGAGGTACAAAAATGAGAGGATCAGTAATGACAATTTTCACACCTGAACTAAATTTTGTCTAAATATTATGATATGCCGAATTTGAACTTAAATCGGGTGGCCAATGCCCTCAAGATGATATTCTTATGTGTTTCAGCAACCTTTTTATAAGTATTTTACTGGAAAAAGTGGACTCATATTTGTTTTTTTCTCATTTGCTCTAACATAAACTAAAATATTCTCGAACACCGATTTGACATTTAAAGAGCGTTAGTTTAATTCAAAATTTTGCCCTTTTTTGAAATGGACCAGAAAAAGTATTTAAATGTAAATGCCACACAACATTTTTTTGTGACCACCAACTTCTCAGAAAACAATAAATATTCAATATCATGCACAAATAATGGTACCATAACAGAAGCATCATCATCTTCAATATTGTTAATAACTGTATCTATACCAGTCTATTTATCTTGCCTGCAGTAAATAAATACCACACGAAAGGGAGTGTTTTTAGTTGGTTATTTGTCTGAGATTTCACTTTCAAACCCATGAATGGTTTTAAATGCTGATTATCAATAATTTAGCTTGACATGTGAGGCAAAACAAAAACACAGGGCAACGAACTCTTTCGAACATATTTTAAAACAATCTTATCTCTATATATTTTATGATCTTAAATATGGGCCATTTGGAATAGTCTAATTAAATAGATTTCAAAATTTTGTTGCATTTTTTCCATGTCTCACCACAAAGTGATAAACTCTTGAACTTGAAACACACACACACACAAAATTTCAAACAAGATCAGCCCAAAAATTATCACAATAAATGAATGTCCAACAATTTTTTTATTTTCCAAAATTTGTTTTTTTCCTTATACACATTTAAAATTGGAGACGATATTCAGGCTGATAAGATTTTATTTCTTTTCCCTCTGTTGTGGTGTTTGGAAGATTGAAATGAAGTTAAGTACGGTTTGGTTGGTGGCTTCTAACATGGGGGGTGCTTAAAACGAAACCAAAACTTAAGGAAAGAAACCAAACCGTATTCGGGGAGTGTTTTGTTATTGCTGGAATTTTAATGAATATCGTTTCGAAATATAATTAATATTATTATGTCTAAGAATGTCTGCAGCCATTGGCGAACACATTATTTAAAGAATATTTTTGAAATTTCATTGAGTCATGTTGTTGTTTTAGCCATTTATTTTGAAATGCAATGTTCTGGTTGTTGTTCCTGTAAAGATCAAGAGTCATATGGACATGGTATTAGTTTCCGTATGAGTTTTAATATATGGGCAATGTTTAATTGTTTTTTTTTTTTTTTTTGGTCAATAGCTTCCGCTAATAAACGTTATTTCGAAATCTAAATAGCTTATAGATAATGTTTTATGGTATTTTTTAATTCTACAGTTAAATAACAAAATGATTCATATATTTGTTCATGAATGGATTCCAAATAGAAATAAGTGTAGAAATGTGGGATTCTGGAATTCAAACTCACGATGAAACAAAACAACTGGAATTGTTTTAAAATTAAATTCATTTTCATTTTTCGTTATATGCTATTACATTGCACAAACCTAAGACAGTATAATTTAAAAAAGTTATTTCTAAAGTATAAAACACAGCATCTATTTAGAAATATACCCTATATAAAAGTATGCCAAATTTAGAACAAGTAGCAAAGGCTACAGTCGTGCGGGGCCGACCATGTAATAATCTACATTACTACTATTTGTTGGAAGCACCCTTATGTCGATCTTATGGAAGCACCCATTTTGGACGATTTTGTTTTTTTTTGTGGCCTGTAAAGTAAAACCAATATCAAGAATTTATTCTTGATTTATTCCATTTCAACCCCTAAATATTTTGCGATCATCTCCAAAAAATAATAAGCTGCTAATCTGGCCCCAACCCTATTTTCAATTTCGTGAGGATCGGGCTATAATTGCGACCTGTAGCGTAATGCTAAATCGACTCAGCTTGGCGAGATAGAAAGATCGATACAAAGTTTCCAATGTTGGAAACCAATATTTCGATGTGTAACATAATTTTTGGCCCAATCAAACGTATAATAATGTTGTAAGGTATAAAAACACGTTGAAAATGTGGCTAAAATAATCAAACCACTGAATACATGGGAGTACTGCAATATGGGGGCTATAGGAAACTTTAATTTATATGGACAATATTCTGGCACAGAACACATTACGAAATGTGGCTAAGGTAGACAAAATGCCGAATATCGGAAAGAACAGAGATTATGCCTATTCACAAAACACTTATATGCCAAAATTTTAGTCTACTACCTATATTATTTGAAAAGATAGCGTGATTAACAACAGCCGGACAGGAAGAAAGATAGACTTCGGTAAATCGACTTAATATTTCACGTTGTTCAAGAATATGCCTATACCTCGTAGGGTTTAAGGTAATTTTTTCGAGATGTTATAAAGAAATCCCAATATATAATATATCCTCCATGAGGAATTTCAAGTTTTGATGAAATTTATTTTCGTTTCCGTCATTATTGTCGGTTTCGACAGTATTTTGATGTCGTTATATTAAATCCGATATCAGTAAGAATACTACAATGTACCAAGTTTAACGTGAACTGGTGTAAAATTTCACTTTATGAAAGTTATGCTGATCATTGCTTATGCAAAAGGAGTGACCTCTTAAATCTTCATGTGAGAATGGTATCTTGCTTACAGAAGAATGTACACTAATTTTAAATTTAATGAGCGTTATTGGTATTCCAAATGTTGCTCTTTGGGGAGGTACATAAATCAGCGGACAAAAGAAAAAAACTAACGACATCGGATATGAGATAGGCCTATGACCTACGAAATTTTTGAAGTTTAGGTAGAGGGAGGCTTTACCAAAAAGAGATACATTCCATTTTCGAACCAGCTCCAATATAGACAAAAATATTGGTATATGAAAAAATGTTGAACTTTTGAAGGGGATGTGGGAATGAGTTGGCCAATATTGAGCAATTTCCTAACCTATGTCATATCTAAAAATAACGATGCGTCAAGTTCTAACTATATGTATGACACGCTAAAAGGTACTTGAACGAAGTTCAGTACGAGATGTTTATGTTTCTGTTTCAAAATATATTAACTTTTGTAGGGGAGGTGTCAAAAAAGAGATTTTTTACATTGTCTCTGTTATAGGGATAGGAAAAATCACTTTTCTGGGAAGGTGCCAGAAAGACTGGTCCGACGTATAACATTTTTACATTGGGATTTGTAAAGTTTGCGAAAATGATTATTATTCAAAATTTTTACCATTAATGCGGTAGGTATATAAATTCGAGGACAAATATGGCCAATTTTCACACTCAACCAAAGCTTTATATTATAAACAATTTTTAATGTGAAAAGTGTGAACCACATCGGTTACTCCATTCGCTAAATATAAGAAAAAGTAGGAAGACATACTTTATTTTAAAACTAGTTTAATTGGTTTCTGGTGTCTCGTATTACAAATGTTATTGTTATTCAAAATTGTGACGTTTTGTGAGAAAGGTGCAAATGGGAGTGGTTGATTTTAGTACCTGGCCTAAGTCCTGTCTAAATATATCGGTGTGCCAATTTTAGAAAAACTTTGTATTTTTGTGGGTAAGGTTCAGACGAAGTTGATCGATATTGCGAAAACTCGATCTGTATTTGGTAAAAATATTACAATATAGCATGTTGGGCCAAATCACAGACAGGTGGACATGGATCGATATCCTGAAAGAGATTTTGTACAAACATACTTATTTGGCTTACAAACTTGTTGACCTTTGAAGAATAGGGCGGAGGGTGGATCCAACTTATTATTATCTCGTCGGCCACACTTTGTTGTCTCGGGGTATGAACGTTTCAGTGTCTCTACACATCCGAAAGCTACAGATTTTTAGACCAATACAAAACAATTCAGAATGGTATATCAAAAAAAATTCGTAATAGTAACAATTTTGATCGTAAAGATCGGTTAGAAAGTTTTGTGGAATTTAAAAGAAAAAAACATTACAAAGTAGTCAAGAATTTTGTTCCGGAAGATATTGAAATCATCTGAATTTATAATCTACACTAACACTAAAAGGAGACTAAATTAAAACTTGGGGGGTTTGTTCATAATATTTCCCCTGTCATTGTTTTTTCTTTGGATCTAGAAAGTTCTATTTTTGTCTATGGCAAAATGGCTTCTTTTAACTAATACAATTTTCATATATTGCATATTTGGTGGACATTTTTTCAGTAATATTCATTTTTAAAGCATTTGGTATTTGGCTCTAAGCATGTTGGCAGTTAAAAATAAAAATTGTTTACAATGAATTGTCGTGATGTGAATTCATTTTTTTAAATTTTTTTGTGGGCACAAATAAAAAATGTTCTTGGATTTGTAAACTGCAATAACATTTGGAGAAGGCTAACTTTGAAGAAAAACTCATTTTGTCGTCCTTAACTTTCGATCACAAATAATATTTGTTAAATAAACTACTTTCACTTTTTAAGGAAATATCAAGAAATTTGTTTTCATATTTTTTGGCCACTTTCAGATATAATTCACCGTATTTGTACATTCACATAATTATTTGCCCCACGGGTTGTATGATCAATGTTTATATTATCATACAAGTGCCAAGTCCACTCCACGAAATTCACTTCACTTCAAGTTTTTTCTTTTTTTGGTTATGCATTGCCTTTCAATGTCTTTTAGTCTTTCAGTTTTCATTTTCACCAATCTTTTTTTTTTTACTCACCACAATTGTGAAGAACACAATCACGTTTTTATTCATTTTTGCACTTTTATTTGGTTTTATTTTTGTAAACTTTTGTAAAACACTAAAAGTTGATTCTTTGATTTCGTTTAAATCTTTTCGCTGTGCGATATTTGCTAATAACGTTTCACAATATACAGTGGAAATCAACGCTGGTCTGGGTTAATCCTTAAGCTTTGATTGTTGCAACAGGAATGTTTACTGTCCGTTCTCGGCTGGCCTCATTTATATGTGAACTGATTCTCACTTTTGTGGTATTCGAATTCGAATTCTTTGTATTTGAGTTAAACGAGTCACAAGAATATCGGCTTCATCATCAGCAGCAGTGGGGATGAGTACAACGGAATAAGATTAACAATGTGTGTTGGTGTGTATGTGCATGTCTTCGATACTGCTCTCAATTCGCTTGATGATTTGCCATCTCACAAAATATTTAGTACAGACTCACACACACATACACCTACACTCAAATTTAGTACATGTAATTTGGATTTTCAGATTCCAGTGATGTTCTCCGAATGTTCTCATAAAATGTGTTAAGCTCGGGTTTTTTGTGTGTTTGTTGTGGGGTATTCTTAAGACATTCAATTTGAAATAACAAAAACTCTTTTGGCTTAACTCTGCGGTTATCTCTTTGTTATCAGTTATTTTAATTACTCGCTCTTAAATGTTGTGCATTTGTATTGTATTTGAATCATTTTAGGTTCAATAAATTTGATTATTATAATCAGATATTTTTAAATGAAAAAAAAAAAAAAAAAAACTGAAGTTTCACACCATTTGTCATCACATTTTCCCTAATAAATTTCATCATAAATTTTAGGAAATTAAATTTTATCAAAATGTGAAATTCGTAATATTACTAAGCGTAGTAACAGATTTTTGGGAAGATATATGCTACAACGTTTTTATTAAATATTATATTTTAATGAATTAATTTATTATTAATATTATTAACTATTCTTACAAAAAAATTGGTATGCCGACTGTTGGAACATGCCATACCGACAATTGGCAAGTGGTGCCGACTATGTGGTGCAAAAGCATTGTTTTAATAAAACTACAAGTTTATGAAATTTAATAAAAAGTTATTTAAACTTTATTTATTATTGCAAAAACTATGCAAAATTTCGAATCTGAATAAATTAACTTTGTAATAATTGAAAGTTCCACTCAGAATGGTGAGCGATTAAAAACGCGAAAATCCTAAAAGTGCCGACTACTGGTACACTTGCCCTACTTGAAACCTCTGACCTCTGACGTTCAGTCTTTTCTGATTTTATTGACGAAATACAGGATGTCTAAATTTGGTATGACTACATATAAACTCGACATAGGGTGTAAATATGACCTCGTGGTTTCGGTCAAAAGCCAAAATAATATAAGCAATTATTTCAAGAATGAAATGAAAATAAACTGTCCAATATGCATGGAAACTTTTTTTTTGAATATAAGATGTTTATTCCGAATGAGCGAATCAGGTATTTGGCGTAGTAGGATCACCTTTTTTGCTTTTTTAGAGATTAGTACGTTTTTTTTTTGTTGTTTGAAAATATTTATTCCAGATCTTTGATGATTATTCGAAGAGAGGGATGCAATTTGGTTCAACATTTATTTTATTATGTACTAGATATGGGGATGTTTCTTAGTGAAATCTTCATTCCAGTCAAAAGGGTTTAGACCTGCAGAAACTTTACTACAGATTGTAGTGTTTTACAATGGTCGGCTCCGCCTGACTATAGCCGTTGCTTACTTGCTATATATGTGTTCACTTTGTGATGTAGCCCCCATATAATCCATTTTTTTCAATTTTTATAAATTTTAATATTTTACAATTTGCCTAAAATCAAGTACATAAAATGTTTTGAAAATCGGTTCAGACATTGCTATAGCTCCCGTGTTTATTTCATCCGATTTCATAAACATAGACATTCGGTAAAAGATATCAGATAAAACAGAGAAATATCGTTGACAATTTTTACGAAACCGGTTGAGATTTGGATATAGTTCGATATCAAGTATATTATTCGCCAAATGTGTAGTATTAGCGAAAATGGACAATTTTGCCTAGACTTAAATATATAAAATTTGGTTAAGATCAGTTAAGATTTTGTCCCCCAAATCCCTATACATTCCACAAAAAGGATTTCCTGCTCAAGATGTCGGGTACATCCTTAAAATACCTTGTCCATATTTTAAAGAGATCGGTTCAGATTTTTAAATATATATATATATATATATATATATATATATATATATATATATATATATATATATATATATATATTAGCTGAACCCGCTACCCCTTTTGATTGTATATGCATTCAAAATTTTATTTACGAATATATGTTGGTTAAAAAAAAAAAAACAAATTTAAAAATTAAAAAAAGTTATTGCACTACTTTAATGCGTAAATAACCAAAACCATTAGAAAAGCGGTAACATGACATACATACACGAAGGGGTTGTCCTTCGGATTTATTTATTTCATAGCAAATACCAAGCGTGCAGTAAACTGCAATATTTTGAAGTTGAGTGGCATTTCTATTGCAATTAGTGAATTCGAGATAGCAACATACTT
This sequence comes from Musca domestica, assembly GCF_030504385.1. Classification (NCBI taxonomy): domain Eukaryota; kingdom Metazoa; phylum Arthropoda; class Insecta; order Diptera; family Muscidae; genus Musca; species Musca domestica. The sequence goes on along the minus strand of NW_026712115.1, from coordinate 6,486,850 downwards.
CGCCGTAATAAGCGTATTTCAAATCAATTGTTGTGTTGTTTTTTAGTGTTAGCCTAAGGCGTTGTGGGTCAATGGTTCTTATTATAATCATATCCCAATCTGATCTAATTGAAATATAATTTTAAAAAAATTACTTTTACACCAAATTCCGCCACACCTTTCATATTTCATTGAAATTGGTGCGACAAATATGTGAAATCGGCCGAGAATATATATATATATATATATATATATATATGCCTACATGCCGGGAACATAAACTGTCAATTTAAAATTGTGACTAAACAACCGGAATACTTCAAATCTGGCAGTACAGTTATGTGGGGGCTACACCAAAGTGTGGAACTTCTTAGTCCATTTTAAATAGCAAAAGTCCTGCTGACATAAAACACATCTAATTCAATTTGTTATGAACAAACTCCACTTCATTCGGAAGCTAGAGTGATTTCCATAGAGGGACAGACAGAATAACGGGCGTCGTTGAATCAACATAGAATTTATGCTGAACAAGAATATACCTTGTCTGTGGGGTCTAAAATTTATACTTCCAGGTGTTAAAACGGAATGACAAGTTTGATATACCCTCCATACAATATTGGAGGTCATAAAAAGGCATTTCTCTCCGTGTACATCAATGAAAAACCCTTTATATTAGTATAAGACGAAATCGCACTGCATCTGATCTTATATAATATGAGAAAAACTGAAAAAAGTTAAACAATAGTCAACAGTCTGATGAATGGGAAGGTGTACCATAGTTCGCTTTCTCATAGGTGGTCAATTACTCACCCATCTAAAATTATGCGCAGGCGTGTTTTAATTTAATATAATTATATAATCTGCAATCAAAAAAAGTCTTTTAATTAAAAAGCATAAAAATATGTAGACACAAATACTTTTAGCAACAATAAAAACCACTCCCTAAGTACTTACGTAATATAGAAGGGAATTTAAAAACGAATTTGATAAACGGAATGTTAAGGTTATTGCCATCGACTTATCGTAATTTACTTATTAGTAAATAAGTAAACCCCATTAAGGTATACATAATTATTTTAAACCGAAAAAGCATTCTATTCTGCAATAGAAATAGTCGGCTAAATTTCAACATTGTATGTAGAAGGTTTTTTGCCGCATGAGAAGAGATATCGACTTAATATATGATTAAGATTTCCTAATTATAAAACGATTCTTTATGATTTCTTTGCTTGGTTCTAAAATGCGGCGACTGCTTCATTCGTAAACCTCTTTTTTTTAATTGTAAAATAGGACGTCCGCATGGTAGATGTTCAACCAAGTCTACCTTAACATCGTCCTTGCAAATGCTGCAGCAGCGAGGACCGCTGCTATCTCATTTGCAAGTCAGAAATCTGATTCTTGCGTACTAAGCCAGTAAAGCTAATGAATCCGTTTTCTCAGACTGTCGTCCAAATAGTACGGAATATAATGCACGTAACCAGTTTCCGAGTTACATTTCAGTATTTCGGAAAGTCGTCTTAATATGAACGTTTATAACTGTCTTAACATTCTCGACGATTGTTCTCTTGCCAATTTAACGGGTTTCTTTATTATAAGTATAAGATTATATGAGAATTAAGTAAGTGGATAAGAACAGAAGACATGGACACCCCCATTTTGGAAAAGTCGTATATTCTATTAGCCATATAATTCGAGTATGTCAAAATGGGAAGAGCGTCATCTCTTGCTTCCTGTAGTTTCAGAGTATATCCTGCTTGAAACTGTGCTAGAAAATCCATACCAACTATGATCATTTTTTGTATGCGAAAGAAACTAATATAAGGGAGGTATATCCTACTCTGAAACGATTTGTACCATATTTGACGAAGGCATATGTGTTTGAACCGATATTTATTGAAATCCATCTTATCTGAGCTTTCCAGACACAATAAACGTGAAAATCGGAGAAATGTATATATGGAGCTATTTCCAAATCTGAACCGGTCTCTGTAAAATTGACTCTTTTTTCGGATTTTGCAGAATTTCTTGTATTGTGTATCTTCAAAAGTGTAGTAGGAATTCCTCTAAATTTCTGAAACATAGTTCAATTGAAAAGTTCTGAATCACATTTTATTGACTGGTCAAGGTCCTTTTTACCACAAACAGAAAATCAAGTGCAAAATAATTTTCTTGTGGTTCTACTTTACGGCGAACAATAGAAATTCCGTCGTCGAATTATGAAATTAGTCATATATTTTTGGTTGGTGTGGATGCATTTATTTTGTGACCACAACGAAGTTGAATGAATTTAATCGCATCTGCACTGACCACATTCCAAAGTACTTAATTCTATTTTAATTGTTGTTCTTTTAAATACATTGATATAACGCATGCCAGTGATCGTTTGCATCTTCTTTGGAAAGCTGCTGAAAACAGTATGTATTTTTTCCTATCTTAAAAATAAAGAGCTTAAATTTAAGCATCAATTCACTTTGGCGAATGTAGATATGTCTAATTAAAATTCGTTTTAAATAAGAATAACAAGAAATTGGTTATTTCAACAGAATCTCTGTGGAAAGTGTTTAAGTGCATAAAAATTCACCTTAGATACTTTCCACAGAGATTCTGTTGAATTAACTAATACAAAAAATAAAATTCAGAACGCTGATTACATAATAAACTGCATCCAATAGTGCAGAGATTTAAAACACTGTGTGGTTAAGATATAACTGCGATCGAATGGAAGAAGTACAGCCGCTGGTGTAAGCAGATCATTTGTGTATCACATATAAACTTAAAACACAAGATTTGAAATATAAATCTACTTTATATATGCCCAAATAGATATAAAAACGAGTTAAAAAGCAGTAAGTTCGAACTTTGAATATCCTCCACCATTTGGAATGAATTTGGAAATTTTCAAAAAATAAAATCCTTAAAAAATGCTGTTAAAATTTTAAAAATGCCGAATATAGCTGTTATTGTGGGGTCTATAAGACGAAACTTGAAATAAATGGTGAGTAATGTAGCTAAAATCATTAAAATACCGAATTTTGGGAGGTACCGTTCCATGGTAATTTTCTGTCATAGACTGTAGTATCCATTACGAACTTCAAATACCAAATTTTAAACAATTACGGTTAATAATGTCCCTAATATCATCAAAATACCGAATATAGGGAGGTACCGTTATATGGGGGCTATATGAAAACGTGAACCTACATGGCCCATTTACGAACTTAACCTGCCTACTGGAAATATAAACATGTGTGCAAAATTTTAGCTTTCTATTTCAATTCGTTCGAAAGATAGCGTGATTACAACAGACAGACAGTCAGACGTACAGACAGACGGAAATTGCTAAATCGACTTAGAATTTGACGCTGATCAAGAATATATATACTTTGCTGGGTCTGACATGAGTATTTCGAAGAGTTACAAACGGAATGACAAAGTTAATATACCCTCCATAATATAGTGGAGTTAAAAATTATCAGTCGATTTTGCCGATTTTTTATGTGCATGAGGTACGAGTACTCCATTTTCGTGAATCATCTAGTGCAGATAAAAAGTTCTAGATAATCGCTGACTTGTTTCGCAAGTTATGACAGATAAAAGTATTGAAAATTGTGACCCTATGGGGTTCGCAGATATATATCATCTTCTTAACAGATCTTGTGTTAGGAAAAATTTTTGTGTGTATGAAATTTGAAGAGATTTGGATGCTTATTTCGCTTTCTCTGAGGTTTTAGTTTTTCAAAATCTTGAACCCAAAGTGGGGGAGGTACCCGCAGGAATGGTCCGATTTATACCATCCTTAAAACATATCTTGTGTTGATTAAAATATTTAGATGCGCAAGGTATGTATGTTAACTCCGAGTTTTATGAGCTTCATTGATATTCCAACTTTTGACCCTTTGTGTGGGAGGTACCAAAAGGTGTAGACCGATATACTCCATCTTCACAACAGACCTTGGGTTAATAAAAATATTGTGATGTGTGTAATTTAAAGATAATCACATTTTATAAGTGGTATAATTAATCGAAATTTTGATCCTTTATTGGGTAGGTACTTGATGGAGTTGACCGATATTGTCCATTTTCTCACATGACCTAACAATAACACAAATAGTAGAATTTGCAAAGCTGGAGCAAAATCGGATTATCCGTTCTTTTTCCTTTCTGTGCTGTGTAATATTTATTTATTTCTTTATTCCCCTTTTTTTTTGGGGAAAGCACAAGAAAGAGTGGTCCGATATTGCCCATCTCCGAGATCGATTTGAGTTTGATGATAATATTACAATGTACCAAGTTTATGCCAAATGAGATTTATCGGGATTTACATATTAATTAAAGATTTCAATTTATGAGGAAAATATTTCAATTTAATTCCCTTTTCCAAGGGCAGTTTTCATCACGTTTATTTATAATTAATCATTTTATCAGATTTTTTACCAGTTTGTTCAGATTTAAACAAAACAAGAACAACAGCAACCGCATATCAGTCTCCGGTTCACATGAATTAAATTTTGGATTTTTCAGTGGTTTTTTTGCGAATTAAATCATTTCACACATAAATTTCTTTTGATTGGTGGCGATTAAAAAGATAAGAACTTTTATTTGTTGACAGCAGAGGTCAGTGGCTGTACAATAAAATTCAAAATTCACATTGCATTTTTTTCGTCAAATAAAAATTTAGATGAAAGTTTTCTCCTTAAATTGTCTTTAAGGTTTCCGAATCAGAAAATTAATTAGAAGGTTTAAAATGAAACGATTATAAATGTTTTGAACTTCGTTGCATTCGACATTAAAGCGTGCGATAATTTATGGTAGCATCGCCATGACATGCACCAAAACCCAACATTTTTATGGTTTAATTGGTTTTAGAGGCAACGGGTTAAATACTTAAAAATTTTTTGTTGTCATGCACGTCTTGCCTGTGGAAAGGTTGAATAAACATTAACATTAGTTGATTGAGATAATATCAAGGATAATATCTTAAAAAAAACTGCCGCGTGTAGATGTCATTAGGTGGGCAACACTTAAATATTCTGTACGTACATACTTCAATACCTTCCACCATAGTATGGAGGGTAAATTAAGTTTGTCATTCCTTTTGTAACACCTCGAAATATAAATTTTTAGACCCCACATGTGTGTATACACTCCTGACCAGCATGTAATTCTATGTCGATATGCGCCATTATGTGGAAATTACTCTAGCTTCCGAACGAAATTAAGTAAGCTGATAAAATTTAAAATTTAAGTTAAGTCTGCAGATCTCTTGGTATTGAAAATGGTTATGTAGGTCCACGTATTATTACTGTACCGACATATTTAAGTTTTTTTGAGTGTTTTAGTAACAATTTGAAACCGAATCTGCTGTAAATTGGTCATATGTATTCCTTGCGTAGAACTATCAATATAGGTCTGAGTTTTGGTATAGTCCAGATATTCGGTATTTTGATGATTTCAGCTACATTATTCACCGGAAATGAAATGAAATTTCCTATTTTAAGTTCTTAATGGGTTCTACCATCTGTGACATAAAAATGCAAATACAGGTTCAGGTCATGATATGGGGCCCATATACCACCCTTTATTCGGTATATTGATGAATTTAGCGACATTATCCACCGGAATTGTTTCAAATCAACAAATCGTATTTGAAGTTCCCAAAGGTACTACAGTCCATGACCGGTCGGTTTTCGTATTTGAATATCGTAAAGGTCTATGATAAAAATTACATATGCGGGTCTACTTCCTTTTATAGACCCCAATATAACGGTAACTACATATATTCGAAATTTGTATACCCTCCACCATACATAGTATGGAGGGTATATTAAGTTCATCATTCCGTTTGTAACTCATCGAAATAATCATTTTAGACCCTACAAAGCCGAATTAGCCTTGTCCGTCCATCCGTCTGTCGTAATCACGCTACAGGATAAAAGAATTAAGATAGAAAGCTAAACGATTGCCAAATCTCTCTTTTGTCTGCAGGTAGGTCAAGTTTGAAGATGGGCTATATCGGTCCATGATATCATATAGCCCCCATATAACGGTAACCCCGATATTCGGTATTTTGATGATTTTAGCCACATTTTTTAATGGAATTGTATAAAAATCCAAACAAGGAGTTCTTTGTGAGTACTTTATCCCTTGGCTGAGAATTATGTAAATAAGTTCACGATATCGTAATCCCATAAGTCGATCTATATAAGTCCACGATATCGTATAGCCCCCATATAACGGTACCCCCCGATATTCTGTATTTTGATGAGTTTAGCCACATTTTCTGATAGAATAGTCTGAAAATCCACACGAGGAGTTCTTTGTGGGCACTTTACCCCCTGAAAGAGAATTGTCTATATAGGTCTACGATATCGTATATCCCCCATATAACGGTCCCCCCCCCCCCGATATTCGGGATTTTAATGATTTTAGCCACGTTTTCCAGTGGAATGTCTGAAAATCCGCGCAATGAGTTCCTTGTGAGTACTTTATTTATTGAAAGCGTATTATCTATATAGGTCCAAGATATCATATAGTCCACATATAACAGTACCCCCGATATTCGGTATTTTGATGATTTTAGCCACATTTTTAAACGGAATTGTCTTAAATTCTATACAAGGAATTAGTCGATTAGAGACGAAGTCATTTTCACAAGTCTTAAAAACTAACGCAATGTGTTTTTTTTTCGACACAGGCATAAATCTCAGACTTTGATATGGATCCCGACTAAAATTATCCGATTTCGAATCTGCAGTCTTTGCAATATGCTGTAATTAAAGTACCGCTTTCAGTAATTCCGAAACTGTCATGCATTGCAGACATCTCTACAGGGTGTTACATAAAAACTGCAACAAAGTCAAACGCCATAAATTTTATTTTTTTTTAAATTCTATTGAATGAAAGCAAAAAATGTCTGAAATAGCATCAAATTTTAGAATAATTTTATATTTGTTCGAATTGGTCACCTTTGGCAGGAATTATGAGATTCAAACGGCCAATGCTTTAATACACCCTCCAGAATATTTTCGCGATAATATTCGGCATTTATTCTGATGCCACGGTCGATTAATACGAGCGGATAGCGACCATCGGCTGTTCTGGCGGCCCACACCATCACCATGGCCGGCGCTTGAGTTCTGGTGGCCAACCGAAGGTGCACATTTTCAGCTGACCTCTTTGGCAAGTAAACACAATCATTTTGTTTGCTTACAAACTGCTGGACAATATTTAATAACATTTAAATGCTGGAGTGCTCTAACGATAGCCACTCGTTATTTCCAGCCAAATTTAAGGAAATCATACTATAACGCTTGAATTCCATCACGAATACCATTTTTTCTGGAAAATTCTCACTAAAAGGCTTTCGTACGCTTGTAAACAGTATAATGAGCTGTCACGGGAACAATTTTACAGCTGTCGGACGAGTGGCTTAGAAATGGTTAATATAAGTCCGAATTTAATGGATTTTGGCACGGACGAACGAACGAACCTAGACGAAAGTGTGTCAAGTTTGGTGAAAATAGGTTAAGATATAGCTATAGGTCTCATATAGATGTTCCATCTGATATTTTATTTAAGTAACTCATACCCGTAAAATGTTCTCCACATCAACGATTTTTCGTCCCATATTGCAGATACAGCATGGAAATACAAAAAGTTGTTATGTTCGGTCAGACAGATCTCTTGACGTCCTAGAGAAAATCTGAGAGCTGCAGAAAAAAATAACAAATAAATAAATATCTCTTATTGCACTCGCAGGAAATATATTAGCAACATTTGAATGAGTATTGAAAAAATATTTCCGGTAATATATGACTAACAATGATAACTGCATTCAGCATTGATTGTAAATTTTAGTATTTGTTCCCATTAATGTTTCAATTTAATGCCCCTTTTTAGGTTAATTGTCATTACTTTTTTATTATAATTCATCATTTTATCAGATATTTGACCAGTTTGTCCACATTTTAAAGAAATCCGAACAACAATAATATATGAATTAATTGTTTATTGTTTTATGTGCGAATTCAATCATTTCACACATAAATCTCTTTTGAATGATGCTGATTTAACAGATAAGAACTTTCATTTGTCGAAACAGAGGTCAGTAGCTGAACGATTTGAGATTCTTAAAGTAAAGGGTAATTATTTAAGAGCTGTAGGAAAGTTGTTCGTTTTCTTAAATACTGAAATTTACTTAAATATTGATCTGGGCTATGATTACTTTTAAGATTGCTAGCCCTTTATGGAGGTGGTTCCGTTCTATTTCGTGCAAGATTTGGACTATATCGACTACTTCCTTCACCTTATATAAGATATATCATTTTTGGAATATGTTGAAATAATCGTGAGTTACCATATATATTGGATCGAAGTATTCCACTTTATCTAATACTGATAAGAATTTTGAGATGCGCAACCCTGAATTAAAAACGAACATTTATTTCATATTTTGTGCAAATAATTGTTTTGTGGTGGGGGTACCAGAAGAAGTTGACCGATAAATTCGATATTCATATCAGCTTTTTGGAAATATTTAGATATACCAAGTTTGAAGAGAATCGCTGCTTTGTTTTGCAAGTTATGAGAGATTGATTATGAGAGATTTGAAAATGTTAAGCCTTTGTGGGGGAGGAACCAGAATGTTTGGTCCCTTCTACATAGCATGTCTTGTGTTGGTAGCAACATTCGGATTTGTGAAATTTATATAGTATCGGATGTTTATTTCGAAGTTTATGAGGACTACAATTATACAAAATGTTGAACCATTGTGGGTGACTACCAAAAGATAGATAATAGATATATTCAATGTGTGAAGATTTAAAAGAATCGGATGCTTTCTTCGTTTTTTCCTCCCCCATACTATGGAGGGTATATTAACTTTGTCATTTCCTCGAAATACTCATGTCAGACCCAACAAAGTATATATATTCTTGATCAGCGTAAAATTCTAAGTCGATTTAGCGATGTCCGTCTGTCCGTTTGTCAGTCTGTCTGTCTGTCTGTTGTAAGCACGTTATCTTTCGTATGAATTGAGATTGAATTTTGGACACATGTTTATTTTTCCAGTAGGCAGGTTAAGTTCGTGAATGGGCCATGTAGGTCCACGTTTTCATATAGCCCCCATATAACGGTACCTCCAGATATTCGGTATTTTAATGATTTTAGCGACATTATTCACCGGAATTGTTTCAAATTTGGTATTTGAAGTTCGAAATGGATACTACACCCTATGACAGAAAATTGTATGTGCAAGTCCACGTCTTCGTATAGCCCCCATATAACGGTACCTCCCGATATTCGGTATTTGTTTTTTGATTTTTGCCACATTTTTTCACGTATTTATCTAAAAATTTGTATTTGGGGGGTCATAATGAGTTCTAATGTTTCATTTACCCTAAGTTGAAGGGTATTAAAATTTCGGCCCGGCCGAACTTAATGTTTACACCCTACACCACAACGTGGTCAGGGTATTATGTCTTTGTGCATTTGTTTGTAACAGGCAAAAGGAAACGAGATAGACCCATACTTCCTTTTGATGATCTGCATAGAATCACATTCTGAGTCGATTTATGCATGTCCGTCCGTCCGTCTGTCCATGTATTTTTGCCAAATTTTATCGAAATCAGTTCGGATTTGGATATAGTTCCCATACATATCTTTATCTGATTTAAAATTAATTGTGTACCAAATGGGCAATACAAGTCCGAATTTAAAAGATACAAATGCTTCGGCTTCTGTGTTACCATAAGGAGAGGACCCATAATGTCCATCTCCGAACTCGATTTATGTTTAATAATATTATTACAATGTATCAAGATTGGACGAAATTGGATACCACCTTCGAGAGTTATCGTGGACAACAGCTAGCCTGACAGGTAGACGTAGTGACGGACGGACACCCCTAGATCGGCTGCAATATGTCCTGAAACACATTTGATCCAAAGAAACTTCAGGTCTAAACCCCTTTTTTCAATGAAGCACGTTTTGCCCTAATCAAATGATATATACCCTCTATAGCCAATACGGCTGAAGGTGTTAAAACACATACAATTAAGAACATTTTATGCGATAATAAATATGACACGGAATAAAAACATATTACAGAACAATATTTACGTGTTTATTAGCATCTTTTAATGTGAGTTTTCTAAATTTTATATCTGTTACATAATTTAAAACCCAATCATGTGTATGTAGAGTATAATTTTTGTAGACCAAATTGGAAATGTTTGAATGTTATTGTCAAACAAATATATGATGAAAGTTTCCTTTGGAATTTTCTTTTAGATTACCGAATGCTTAATTAAGTCGGACGTTTGAGGGTAATCGTTTGTTGGACCTTGTGGAATTCTACGGCGATCTGTAATTTCGGATGTCTTAGATATATCTTGCAAAAATAAAATACGTGTCTTGATAGACTTAAAGGCAATTGGGGAAATACTTAAAAATATTTTTATTACTCACGTTTTACATCTGGAAAGGTTTAATCAACTTTAAGTTTATTTGATCAAGACAATATCAAGGATAATATCTTTGAATAGTTACGTGTGTAGGTGAATAGCATTTCAAAATTTCATGCAAACTCGGGGAGGCTCTTAAGTTTTCAAATTAACTTATTTACAGTTGTATTTGTTATTATATTTAAGACAGGTTTTTTGAATCGAAGTGTGTAAGTAAAATTATTACCTAAGTGCTAAAAATTAAACTCACTGTGTACTTTTCACTAGTAAAACACTGAACATGACTTCGGCTATAATATCCTCACTCCAACACACCGGAAGAAATTTGCATGTGTTTATAATGTGCCAAAGAGATCCCATTACAAATGAATTTTGTACCCGTTTATAAAACCGAAGTCAACATGGAATATACTGATCTGCTATAAATAAATAACGTTCATATTAAGTGAAATTTGCCATCATTCTTCTACAGATCTCGCACATCGCAATATTTATACCCTTAACAATATGGCTAAATGGGCGTCATGGAAATAACGGTTATACACCCGACGTCTCTTTGGAGGAAATTCTTTCCAGGACATTTGGAGTTGATCTAGCGATGTCCGCCCGTCCGTCCGTCTGTTCGTCTGCTGGCTGGTGAGAACGATACCGCGAGTATCCGTTTTGATCTAAATTTGGTACATCGCAATATTACTATCAAACATAGATCGAGTTCTGTAATGGGATATATCGGTCCACTATGTTTGGTACCTCTCCCACAAATTGACAATATCGGTCTACTCCATCAAGCACCTCCCCACAAAGGGACAACATTTGGAATAATTATAACTCTTATAAAATGTGATGTAAGAATCTGATTATCTTCAAATCACACACATTACAATATATTTATTAACCCAAGATCTGGTGTGAAGATAGAATATATAGGTCCACTCCTTCTGGTACTTCCCACACAAAGGGTCAACATTTTGTAAATCTATGAAGTTCATAAAACGCGGAATTAACATTCGATTCCATTCAAACTTGGCACATCTCAATATTTCCATTAACACAAAATCTGTTATGAAGTTGGTAGTGATCCGACCATTTCTTCTGGTATCTCCCCCAATAGGGCTCAAGAAAGCGGAATAAGCATCCAACTCTCTTGAAATTTCACACATACAAATGCCATGTCATATCTTGCGAAATAAGTCAGCGATTCTTTACAATTTGCGGTATCTAAACATTTCTCCCAACCAGAAACCTGAAATGAATATGGAATTTATAATTTCGTTCATAAATGGATATAAATGTTCGATTTTCTTGTAATTTTGACCATGCCAATATGTATTGGATGAAATATGATAATCGAATACTTCGGTCGACTGTAACTGGTACATCTCGCACATTTCAACATTTTCTAAAAATTATCACATATCTATATCTATAAAAGAGGAAAATGTTTGTATGTTTGTTTGTTTGTTTGTTTGTAATTTATGGACTCGAAAACCGCTGAATAGATTTTCCTGAAATTTTCCATATATACTGCAACATCGCCTGAAAGTAACATAGGCTATATACATATTTTAATTTCCACTTGGAACTGGAGATATAGCATCAGAATCGGAGGTACCTCCCAAAAATTTAGATTTTATATGCACATATCTATTGATTGGTTGAAGATACAGTTTGGAATACGTAACGGAATTTGGAACAAAAATAAGTTTGCCAAATTATATTGTAATCGGTTCAGATTTGGATATAATGTTTCGAATGTTCGATTCCAATGAAATTTGGAATGTGTGACGGGATTTAATCCGAAAATAAATTTGTCAAATTATATTGAAATAGGTTCAGATTTGGATATAGCTCCCATATATATTTTCGGCCGATTTCAAGCATTTGATGCACCAAACACGCTATGTATCCCCAATTTCAATGAAATTTGAAACGTGTGATAGATTTTATATAAAAAAATGATTTCCCAAATTATATTGAAATCGGTTCAGATTTGGATATAGCTCCCATATACATTTTCGACCGATTTCATGTATTTAGTGGACCAAACACGACATGTATTTCCAATTGTAATGAAATTTAAAATAAGTAACGGAATTGGGAGACAAAATGAATTTTTCAAATTAAATTGAAATTGGTTCAGATTTGGATATAGCTCCCATATATATTTTCGACCGATTTCATGTATTTGATGCACCAAACACGCTATGTATCTCTAATTTCAATGAAATTTGGAATGTGTAGCGGAAATTAAAACAAATATACATTTGTCAAATTATATTAAAATCGGTTCAGATTTGGATATAGCTCTCATATATATTTTCGACCGATTTCATGTATTTTATGCAACATACACGATATGTATGTTCGATTCCAAGGAAATTTGGAATATGTAACGGGATTTTGATTAGAAAATAAATTAGTCAAATTATATTAAAATCGGTTCAGATTTGGATATAGCTCCCACATATATTTTCCGCCGATTTCACATATTTGATGCACAAAACACGATACGTATTTCCGATGCCAACGAAATTCGGCATGAGTGGCTAAATTTGGTACAAAAATAAATTTGACAAATTACATTCAAATACGCTCAGATGTGATTATAGCTCCCATATAGATACTCAGCCGATTTCACATATTTGATGCACCCAAAGCGAGAGAGACAAAATCTGGCACCAGAAAAAAATTGCCAAATTATATTGAAATCAGTTGAGGTTTCCATATAGCTAACATATATATTTTGGCCGATTTCATACATATTATGCACCAAACACGATATATATGACCGATTCCAAAGAAATTCAGAATGTGTGGCGGAATTTGGTTATAATAATAAATGTGATAAATTAATTGGAAATTAGTTAAGATTTGGATATAGTTCCCATATATATATTCTCGGCCGATTTCACATATTTGACTCACCAATTTCAATGAAATATGAAAGGTTTGGCGGAGTTTGGTGTAAAAGTAATTTTTTTTATAATTATATTTAAATCGGATCAGATTGGGATATGATTTTAATAAGAACCATTGACACACAACGCCTTAGGCTAACACTAAAAAACCACACAACAATTTATTTGAAATACGCTTATTACGGCGAAGTAAGTTGCTATCTCGAATTCACTAATTGCAATAGAAATGCCACTCTACTTAAAAAAATTGCAGTTTCCTGCACGCTTGGTATTTGCTATGAAATAAATAAATCCAAAGGACAAACCCTTCGTGTATGCATGTCATGTTACTGCTTTTGTAATGATTTTGTTTATTAACGCATTAAATTAGTGCAATATTTTTTTTTTTTAATTTTTAAATTTGTTTTTCTTTATCCAACATATATTCGTAAATAAAATTTTGAATGCATATAAAATCAAACGGGGTAGCGAAGCGCACTGGGTTCAGCTAGTCTCATATAAAGTGAAGGAAATAACCAATAAGCCTGAACCTGGCGCGTCACAATATTTCCATCATATTTATTTAGTCCGATACGAATTGTACACTATCGGCACATTCCTTTGGAACCTATTCCATGGAGGGTAAACAATATGAACAATCAAACATTGGCAGAGGGTATACATCTGTCGACAAAACCGACTCATACTTTTCAACTTGTTATACCCTCTACCATAGTATGGAGGGTATATTAAGTTTGTCATTCCGTTTGATGATAAAATTTTACTTAGATGTATGTTATGTCTGCCGGACTTTTGGTATTGAAAATGGACCATATAGGTCCACGTTTTCGTATAGCCCCCATATAACGGTACCTCCCGATTTTCGATATTTCAATGATTTTAGCGAATTTATTCACCGGAATTGTTTCAAATTTGGTATTTGAGGTTCGTAATAGATAGTACAGCCTAAGAGAAGAAATTGTCTGTGCAGGTCCACGTTTTCGTAGAGCTCCATATAACGGTACCTCCCGATATTCCGTATTTTGATGATTTTAGCGACAACATTCATCAGAATTCTTTAAAACTTGGTATTTGATGTTCGTAATGGGTGCTACAGCCTATGACAGGAGATTGTCTGTCCATGTCCACGTGTTCGTATAGTCCCCATATAACGAAAAAAAAAAATTCAAAAATATTTTAGCACAATTTTTCACCGGAATTGTTTTTATTTGGTATTTGAAGTTCGTAATGGATACTACAGCCTCAGACAAAATATTGTCGGCGCAGGTCCACGACTTCGTATAGCCCCCATATCGGTACTTCCCGATATTCTATATTTTCTTGATTTTAGCGACATTTTTCACCGGAATTGTTTCACATTTGGTATTTGAGATTCATAATGGATACTACAGCCTAAGACAGAAAATTGTCCTTGCAGGTCGACGTCTTTGTATAGTCCCAATATAACGGTACCTCCTGATATTCGGTATTTTGATGATTTTATCTACATTATTACCGATTTTTTTTTAAGTTTTGCAGGTCCATGTCGTCGTATAGAACCTAATATAATAGCTACATTCGGTAATTTTAATATTTTACAAGCATTTTTAACGGATTTTATTGTTTTGGAGAATTGCCAAATTCGTTCCAAATGGTGGAGGGTATTCAAAGTTCGGCCCGGCCGAAATTTTTGCTTTTTACTTGTTTTTACTAACATTATGTATATGTAACATATAGATTGACTTTTTCAGTACTTCTCCCTCAATTTTCATTCCATCGACGTCCGTCTGTTGATATGATGTAAAGTGTACTGTATCGCTAATATTCATACGATACTAACATTTTCAAAAATCATAATTCTCAAAATTTTAAGCAAATAAGTATGTATTTCTATCAACGGTTTATTCGTCTCGTTATTGTAACTTTTCTACGAATGAGGGTGTACGTGTTTTTTTCAGATTCTTCCTTATATGCTTAAAACATTTATTTGAATTGTAAATTGTGTGCTCATTTCCCTGTAACACCTCAATAAATACCATCGGCAATGCATTTACATTTAAAACTTCAAGGTCAATGTTAAAGCGATCCCTCTTTATGGGTGTCGAAGAGAATAACACGCAACACCAACAGTTTTATTACCAAAAGCTAGATAAAACATGAGCAGCGTCTTGTTTCATTAATTTTTATTATGAAAATTTCTCTTCATCTTTGGTCAGAGCAAAAAGAAAAAAAAAAAAAAAATACAGTTAACATTTATCTTCTTCTGTTGGTAAACATTTTTATGATAATCATCTTCGTTTTTATTTCACTTTTGCTGTCGTTTGGGTAGTGATTCATACTACGTCACAGCATACAACCGAATTGCTATAGAGGGCAGCTCAAAAAGCGTTTTGTTGTTGTGTATAGGAACGTGGTGTGGTCGGAGTTCACTGTCCTCTCATAAATAAGTTAAGCCAAAAAACTCAGTTCCATCGACGACTCACCATTGAAAGGTGATATAGTTCGATGATGTTGGTGTACCAGAATGGCCGCAGACCATTCTCACTGTTCGAGCGGGTAATCTCTTGTTTACGATCCCTTTTTGTTGTTGAGATTTAAGCTGCTGCTGGGTCATTCCATTGCCTGGCAATGACATCTGCAGTGTTTTCTAGCCATAAATTAGTTATGCTTTCAATCGATTATATGAAGGTGTGAACTAAAAATACTTTAATTGTATTTATTTGTTTTAAATGTTGACCCGGATGGTGCCGAAGGTATAGGTCAGTATTTTTATGTATATTGCTGTATCGACTCTTCCTTCAGTCTATATTAGATATGTAATGATTTTTGGAAAATGTTAAAGTTTGTTTGATGTTCCAGATATAGTGGACCGATGTATTTCACTTCGTCTAATATTAATAAAAAAATTGGGTGCAAAATTTAATGAAAATCTAGAATTTATTTCCAATTTATGCGAATAGGTATTAATCAAAATTGTAACCTGTTGTGAATAAGAAAATAGAAGGAGTTCACATCAGATATCTGCTTGAGGTAAATATTTACATACTTCAAGAATCTCTAATTTGTTTCACAATTTATGAAGAGAATGACAATTGTGACCCTTTGTGTATAGGTACCAGATGAGTGGATTGTTATGTCCCATTTTCACACCAGATCTTGGGTTGTTTTGAAAGGAACTGGATGCTCATTTCGCGCCTTATGAGCTTCACGGTTTTTGAAAATTTGTACCCGTTGTGGGGAAGGTATCAGAAGTAGTGCTCTATCCTATTATCTTTCGTCCGTTCTATCCATTTTTCATACGAGATCTTGTGTGGGTAGAAATATTGAGATGTACGAAATAATAAGCCATTCCAATTCTCATTTCAGATTTCATAAAAGTTGCTAGCTGATCCCGGTTCGCTTTGCTACCATTGTGATTTTACATGCATTCAAAATTTTATATATGAATATTTGTTAGATGAAAAATAAGAAAAATTCAAAAACTAAAAAAAAAACATGCCAAATGTAGTCCGCATACACGAAGGGTTGGTCCTTCAGATTTATTAATTTCATAGCAAATGCCAAGCGTGCAGGAAACTGTAATCTTTTGAAGTTAAGTGGCATTTCTGTTGCCATTAGCAAATTCGACGTAGCAATATACTTCCCTGTAATAATGGTATCCTCAATTAAATTGTTGTGTAGTTTTTTACTGTTAGCTTAATACCATTGCACAGGCGTTGTTGGCAATGCTTCTTAGTAAAAGCGTTTCACAATCTGAACCGATTTTAATGTAATTTGACAAAATTTACTTTACACCAAATTCCGTAACATATTTCATTGAAATTGGAGGTACATACCGTGTTTGGTGCATCATATATGTGAAATCGGCCGAAAATGTGTATGGTAGCTATATCGAAATCTGTACCAATTTCAATATAATTTGGCACATTTAGTTTTGTACCAAATTTAGTCATTCATTCCAAATTACATTGGAATCGAACAAACATATCGTGTTTGGTGTATCAAATAATCGAAATCGGTCGAAGATATATCTAAACCGATTTCAATATAATTTGGCAAATATATATTCGTTTTAAATTCCGTTACGCATTCCAAATTTCATTGAAATTAGAGAGCATGTTTGGTGCATTAAAAACATGAAATCGGCCGAATATGTATATGGGAACTATATTCAAATCTGAAACGATTTCAATATAATTTGCAAATATATTTTATAAATTCTTTCTTCTGTTATAAATTCCGTTATGCATTCCAAATTTGGGGAGTGTATCTGTAATCTATCAACAGATATGTGCAAATAAAATCAAAATTTTCGGGAGGTACCTCAGATTCTGGTACCATATCTCCAGTTAAAAGTGGAATTTTAAAAATGTATATAAAATTTTGATTCTTTGTGTTGGTGGTACCAGAAGAAGTAGTCCGATACATTCCATCATTCCACCTGGCATTGTGCTGAGATATATATTGAGATGTGCCAAGTTTGAAAATATTCGGATGCTCATTTCGCGTTTTGTGAACTTCGTGGTAATTCAAAATTTTGACCCTTTGTGGGGAAGGTAGCAGAATGAGTGCTCTGCTATATTCCATAATCACAACAGACTTTGAGTTAATAAAAATATTGTGATTTGTGTAATTTGAAGGCAATCAGAAACTTACATCACATTTTATAAGAGTTATAATTATTCAAAATTCTTTAGCCGCATGGCTGAGGGTATAAAAATTCTGTGGAAAATTAGGCTAAAATTATCCAAATACCGAATATTGGTCAGTGCCGTTTTGTGGAAGCTACAGGAAACAGTGAACATATTGACACAATTTTCGGTCCACAAAGCAAGATCCCACTAGATCCCATGTTAAACAATTTATATAAATTATGCGGTTAAAATTGTCAAATTACCGAATGAACGAAGGTACGATAATGTAGAGGTGTTAAAAGCGGAATTTAATATACTTCCGCTGACGTAGGTATATTAAGGGGTAGGGTAAAACGAGGTAATAAAATACAAATATATTTCTCGGTTTCTAAGCAAAAATTGGATATGAATTAGGTGGAAATAATCCAATGATATTTCCGTTTTTCATGAGCCCCAACTAAACGAAATTGGTTGACAGGAAACTCGAGTTATTTTATATTTTGTAAACACTGTACAGCAAAGATGAGGTAAAATCTACAATACAAATACTCGTATACATTTAAAGTCTCTTGTTTCTTTAACCGTTAAGGACTTCCCATATTTTTACCGGAAGATCTGCCACAAAAGCCAGAGATGTTTCCTGTTTTATTTTAATGAACTTTTAATGTTAAAGTCCATATTTTTATGACAAAATAGTCGTCGTAAAAATAAAACAACGTCAAACTAAACCCAAAAAAAAAAGGCAAAATAATTAATTAACTACGAGGGAAGAGATGACGATCATGCGGTGGTGCTGCTTGTTTCGAAACAAAATCGCAAGGCGAATGGCCGCAGCTGTATCGAAAGTGTTGATGTTATTCACACCTCTTTTTTGACAGTGGGAGGAACAATGAAGTGAAGATCAGCGGATAAGATATTTCGATTTATCATTTCACTTTCAATTTACATTAAAATAACGTATAGTGTGGTCTGTCTAAAGTAGCAGCGGATCAGCTAATTAAGATATGCAGATAGGGAATTAGTTGTGCTGCCAGAATAAAGAAAAATATATTTGTATCTTTGAATACAATTATGAACTCATAGATATAATATTAAAATTATTGTTACTAAAAATATGCGATTGTTTTTGGCAAACTTGACAGATCCGCTATTTATAATCTCCCTTTCAAATTATTATTGAATGAATTAAACCACTTTGAGGTGGGTCACAGTTTTAGTTACTCAACAATAGAATATAGTTTATTGAACTATATGGCGCAATTTTTTAACGGAAAACCTAAAATGTTTCTAAAAACTATTGTCTTTTTATACCCTCCACCAAAAAAAGTATGGAGGGTATATTAAGTTCGTCATTCCGTTCGTAACTCATCGAAATAATCATTTTAGACCCAACAAAGTATATATATTCTTGATCAGCGTAAAATTCTAAGACGATTTAGCCCTGTCCGTCCGTCTGTCCGTCTGTGGTAATCACGCTACAGTCTAAACAAATTAAGATAGGAAGCTAAAATTTTGCACAGATCTCTCTTTTGTCTGCAGGCAGGTCAAGTTCGAAGATGGGGTATATCGGTCCACGATATCGTATAGCCCCCATATAACGGTACCCCCGATATTCGGTATTTTGATGATTTTAGCCACATTTTTCAACGGTATTGTCTGAAAATCCACACAAGGAGTTCCTTGTGGGTACTTTATGCCTCGACAGAGAATTATCTATATAAGTCCACGATATTGTATAGCCCCGATATTCGGTATTTTGATGTTTTTAGCCATATTTTTCAACGGAATGGTCAAGGGATTCTTTGTATACAAGGGGTTCTTTGTGAGCACTTTAACCCCCGACAGAGAATTCTCTAAATAGGTTAACGATTACGTATAGCCCCCATATAACGGTACCATGCGATATTCGGTATTTTGACGATTTTACCCACATTTTTCAACGGAATTGTCTGATAATCCACACAAGGAGTTCTTTGTGAGTACTTTACTCCCTGAAAGAGAGTTGTCTGTATAGGTCCACGATATCGTATATCCCCCATATAACGGTACCCCCGTTATTCGGTATTTTGATGATTTTAGCTATACATTCCAATGGTATTCTCTGAAAATCTACACAAGGATTTTTTGTGAGCACTTTAACCCCTGAAAGGTATTTATCTATATAGGTCCACAATATCGTATATTCCCCATATAACGGTACCCCCGATATTCGGGATTTTGATGATTTTAGCCACATTTCCCAATGGAATTATCTGAAAATCCACACAAGGAGTTCCTTGTGAGTACTTTACCCCCAGACACAGATTTGTCTATATAGGTCCACAATAGCGTATATCCCCCCATATATCGGCACCTTCCGATATTAGGTATTTTAAAGATTTTAACAGAATTTTCAATGGATTTTATTTTTTTGAATATTTTTTAATTCGTTCCAAATGGTGGAGGGTATTTTTTACTTGTTACTTTCTAAGCATTTTCGACGTTTTTTTTTTTCATAAAATCTAGACTTTTTCATTGCGAACTCCAGACTCCAAATTTTTAATTAATTAATTCTGATGCCGAGTGTGTCTAAAATCGTCAAAATACCGGATATAGAGAGGTATAGATTTGTGAAAGCTATGGGGAGATTTGCCCTATATAAATTCGAGATAAT
Source organism: Musca domestica (assembly GCF_030504385.1). Taxonomy (NCBI): domain Eukaryota; kingdom Metazoa; phylum Arthropoda; class Insecta; order Diptera; family Muscidae; genus Musca; species Musca domestica. The sequence continues at coordinate 6,466,224 of NW_026712115.1, read as the reverse complement.
TATTATACCCTCCACCATACATAGTATGGAGGATATATTAAGTTCGTCATTCCGTTTGTAACTCATCGAAATAATAATCTTATACCCAACAAAGTATATATATTATTAATCAGCGTAAAATTCTAAGACAATTTACCATGTCCGTCCGTCTATCCGTCTGTTGTAATCACGCTACAGTCAAAACGAACAAAGATATGAAGCTAAAATTGTACACAGATCTGTCTTTTGTCTGCAGGCAGGTCAAGTTCGAAGATGGACTATATCGGTCCACGATAGCTATACGATAGCTCCCATATAACGGTACCTCTCGATATTCGATATTTTGATGATTTTAGCCACAATTTTCAACAGAGTTGTCTGAAATTCTACACAAGGAGTTCCTTGTGAACACTTACCCCCTGTAAGATAATTGCCTTTATAGGTTCACGATATCGTATAGCCCCCATATAACGGTACCACCGATATTCGGTATTTCGATGATTTTAGCTACAATTTTCAACAGAGTTGTCTGAAATTCCACACAAGGAGTTCTTTGTGAGCACTTTACCCCCAAAAGAGAATTGTCTATATAGAACCACGATATCGAATAGCCCCCATATAACGGTACCCCCAATATTCGGTATTTTGATGATTTTAGCCACATTTTTCAATGGAATTGTCTGAAATTCCACACAAGGAGTTCCCTGTGGGTAATTTACCCCCTGCAAGATAATTGTCTATATTGGTCCACGATATCGTATAGCCCCCATATAATGGCACCTCCGATTTTCGGTATTTTGATGATTTTAAAAACATTTCTCAATTGAATTGTCTGAAATTTCACACTAAAAGTTCATTGAGGTACTTTTCAGACGCATATTTTTCTGTATAGGTCCACAATATTGTATATCACACCAATATATCGGCACCTTACGATGTTCGGTGTTTTTAAGATTTTAACAGAATTGTTAATGGATTTCATTTTTTTGAAAATGTCCTAATTCGTTCCAAATGGTGGAGGGTATTCAAAGTTCGGCCCCGCCGAACTTATCGCTTTTTTACTTGTTTTAAGTACTGTATCTAAAATCTTTAGAATACCAAATATCTGGAGATGCATTCATATTGGAGCAATGCTAAAACTTAGGCCCATAGAGACTGTTATATTCAAGGATGATGCGTATGTGTTGGGAACACAAGCGGCCAATTATCAGCAAAATTGGATTTAAAATTTTAACTAAAACAACCAAAACACCTTTAATATGGCTGTACAGTTATACGGGATAGGAAAGGATATCGAAATTCCTGCAGACATAAAATGCATCTGAGTAAAATTTGATCAACCTACTTTATTTCGTTCGGAAGCTAGAACGATTTCCCTCCATACTATGGAGGGTATATTAACTTTGTCATTCCGTTTGTATCTCCTCGATATACTCATGTAAGACCCAACAAAGTACATATATTCTTGATCAGCGTAAAATTCTATGTCGATTTAGCGATGTCCGTCTGTTTGTCTGTGTGTCTTTCTGTCTGTCCGTCTGTCTGTTGTAATCACGCTATCTTTCGAACGAATCGAGATAGAAAGCTAAAATGTCGCAGACATGTTTATTTTGCCAGTAGGCAGGTTAAGTTCGTAAATGGGCCATGTAGGTCTACGTTTTCATATAGCCCCCATACAACGGTACCTCCCAAAATTCGGTATTTTGACGATTTCAGCAACTTTGTGCACCGGAATCGTTTCAAATTTCATACTGGAAGATCCTAATGGGTACCAACAGCCAACGTCTTCGTATAGCCCCCATATATTCGGTATTTTGATGGTTTCTGCCTAGCTCCTTTGGCGAAACATTGCATATATAGGTCTATGTTTTTGTATAGCCCCATATAGCGGTATTTTTGATATTTTTTGGCACGTTTTCCCATAAATATGTCTAAAAATTGGTATTTGTGGCCTTTACCCTAAGGTGGAGGGTATTAAATGTTGCACAAATAACTGGCTCGTTCCAACGACGAACGCTATTAAAGTTAGGGACAATCCTAGATTTAGATTTAGCTGGCAAAATAGAAACATTTTACCATTAAAGATTTAATTTAGTATATATACCTCCATATAGAACTGTGTTCAAGTTTATTATGCACCAAATGTGTATTTTTTATTTACTTACGCACGAAACCCAAAAATTATATTTGTCTTCCAATTGCCTTGCAACAGGCTATTAATTTTCAATTCTCATAGTTTTCAAATGAATATTTATGAAATCAAACTATGGTCACTTGAAGAGCATGAAGAATAATGATTGAATTAATATCATACAGTTAGGGTTATTTTGATTTTTACCAGAACCACGAAATGGCAATAGGCTTTCATTACCGCCACTGGTCGTTTATTTTCGAATCCAAGAAACAAACTAAATTCATGTGTTGTATGTTCCTTCGAGATGTTACAAACGAAATGACGACAGTAAGGTAACTTCCCCTTTACAGGGTATCAAATAGTATATGAAGAACGACCCTAACTTAAAATGATAGGATATTGAAATTTGACAAACGTGGATTAGGAAGTAATATATTTTTGAATCATTATTTGTAGTAGAGGTTGATAGTTGAAAACAAGCCGGTCTTTGTACTTCGTATCGTACAAATATTGTTCAGAGCAAAGTTTCTGGTTCTCCTTATTTTTTGAAGTTCATGCACATAGTTTGTACAACCTTAGGAAATTGTCTTAATACATTCCCATGCAACAAGAACTTAATTCAGCCTTCAAGCCTCATACATGCTTTTTTAAACAACAACTTCATTCATGTTGTATACATGATGATATTCACTCATGACCATAGTTTGTGGTGATGCGATGCGAGATCTATACATATATAATCTTCGAACTCAAATATTTACAAACGACTTTATATGATTGCTGTATATAAAATAATTAACATCATTAAATTGCAAATGATGCACTTAAATTCAGGGAACTTCCTTCCGCTTTTGTATGAATTTCAAAGACATGCTCCACCCAATTTAACCACTTTCTTGTACAGGAAATAACCAAAACAAAAAGTGCACAACAAGTAAATACACTAATTAAATTTTTAATTATTTTTAAAAGTGACACTAAGAAACTTTTTATTAATCATAAATGCCCATTTGATTAATGACCAACGTTGGTGGCGAACAATTTATCAATGTTTTGGTAGCTTTGAAACTGACTTTAATTGACATAATTACATGTAAGTCTATTGGATTTTCAAATATTAACAATGATCACAAATGATTTTGAAAAAAGACACACACAATTAATCATTTTCATCTGTTTAATCATTTTTGATTCAAAAATAATTACAAAAGCAACAATTTTCAATGCATTTCAATGTACGTGTTGAAAACTGAGATTATTCACATTTGCACCTATACTTTTGGTTAATATAACGCACGTAAATTCCAGCCACAAGCCGGTCAGAAACAATTGGAAAATTATCTCACATAATTTTGAAATTCAAAAATAAACATGTCAATGATTTTACGACCAGCCGGCCAACAAACGTTGATTCTTTTTTCTGCGTCAAAATCCATAATTTGAGTTTTAATTAAACAGATATTTTGTAGGCGTTTTTATTTTGAAACTTCCAACAGTTCATTGTCATTAAAATTTGTCAAAAATTGCATATGAATATTGTCGTAAATGTCATTCAGTGTCATCATTAATCTAGTATTTTTATATGCTTTCGATTCCGAATTGAGGAATTTTTGCCGATTATATTGCAAGATGCCCTTGGTCAAGGTTGAAGTAGGCCATACGCATTAGGATGAAGCCAACTTCCCACTGGTATTTGTGAAACACAAATTTTATTTATAAAACTTAAAAGTTCTAACGAATGTACTCGAATTACCTCTTCCATCACTCCTTTTTCGAAAAGTTTCAAAAGGATTTTGATAGAAATGTTACAATGTACCAATATCCTTCGATAGTTTACTTACGAATCGAAAACTAGTGTTACCTTGGAATATTAATTTGGCATTTCAGAATAAATCTTTTGTGTCTCGTATCATCGCAGCCCGACGTCACGGAAGTGGACTAAAGAAAACAGCAACATCAGCAGAAATGGTTCGAAAAGTAACAAGTAAAAAAACATTAAGTTCGGCCGGGCCAAACTTTTAATACCCTACACCTTAGGGTAAAATAAACATTAGAAGAAATGTGGCAAAAACCATTAAAATGCCGATTATGGGGAGGTACCGTAATATGGGGGCTACACCAAAACGTGGACCTATAATTACAATATTTCGCCACACGAACTAGGACCCATTATGGCCCACAAATACCAATTTTTAGACAAATCAGTGAAAATCAGCAAAAACCATCAAAATACCGAATATCGGGAGGTACCTTTATATGGGGGCTATATCAAATAATGGACCCATGCATGCAATGTTTCGCCACCGAAGCTGGAACCAATTATGACCAACAAATACCAAATTTCAGACAAATCCGTGAAAAAAATGTGGCAAAAATCATCAAATTACCGAATATCGCGAGGTACCGTTATATGGGGGCTATACCAAAACGTGGACCTATAATTACAATGTTTCGCCACACGAACTAGGACCCATTATGACCCACAAATACCAATTTTTAGGCAAATCAGTGAAAAAATGTGGCAAAAACCATCAAAATACCGAATATCGGGAGGTACCGTTATATGAGGGCTATACCAAATCATGGACCCATACATGCAATGTTTCGCCACCGGAGCTGGAACCCATTATGACCAACAAATACCGATTTTCAGACAAATCCGTGAAAAAATGTTGCAAAAATCATCAAATTACCGAATATCTGGAGGTACCGTTATATGGGGGCTATACCAAATTTTGGACCCATACATGCAATATTTTGCCACACGCTCAGGGACCTGCTATGACCTACAAATACCAATTTTAAGACAAATACGTGAAAAAACGTGGCATAAATTATCAAAATACCGAATATCGGGAGGTACCGTTATATGGGGACTATACCAGAACGTGGACCGATATATCTCATTTTCAATACCAACCATCCTAGACACAATGCAAATAGCTCTGCTATATTTTGGAGCTCTACGTCAAATAATGTGGGCTGTATCGTGATTTCAACAGACAGACAGACGGACAGACAGACAGACAGACAGACGGACAGACAGACGGACATCGTTAAATCGACTTAGAATTGTATGCTGATTATGAATATATATACTTTATGGGGTCTACGACGAATATTTAAGGATGTTACAAACGGAATGACAAAGTTAATATACCCTCCTTTCCAAGGTGGAGGGTATAAAAAAGCGACTAGATGGAAACCCGCGTCGCAGTGGTCGAAAAATAGGTCGTGAGCTGAACATGTCGCAATATTCCATTTGGCAAATATTGAAAAATGAGCTCGGGGTAAAGCCATTGAAATTCCAAAAAGTGCAAGAACTTACACCGCAACAGAAAGAAAATAGACTCAAAAGAGCTAAAGACTTGCTTCGCTTAGCCGAATGTGGTGAACTGCCGAATTTTATTTTCTCCGATGAGGATACATTCGTTGTTGAGCAGTTTGTAAACAAACAAAATCATCGTGTTTACTTGCCAAAGAGGTCAGCTGAAAATGTGCACCTTCGGTTGGCCACCAGAACTCAAGCGCCGGCCATGGTGTTGGTGTGGGCCGCCATAACAGCCGATGGTCGCTCTCTGTTCGTATTAATCGACCGTGGCATCAAAATAAATGCCGAATATTATCACGAAAATATTTTGGAGGGTGTATTAAAGCCTTGGGCATGCAAACATTTTGGCCGCAGAATGGTTACAAACTGAGGTACCTCGCTTCATTTCCGGCGCACAATGGCCACCAAAATCTCCGGATACCTATCCGTTGGATTATTTTGTCTGAAGTATTTTGGAAAGCAATGTTGCCACTAAAAAGTATCAAAGTGTCGATCACCTTAAGCAAGCGCTTCGCCGGGAATGGGCCAAAATACCGCAGAGCAAAATTCGGGCAGCGTATGACGGTTTCATTTGTCGTTTAAAGGCCATGATTCGTGCAAAGGTGACCAATTCGAACAAATCTAAACTTATTCTAAAATCAAATAAAACTTAAAATCAAATGTAAACTTATTCTAAAATTTGATGCTATTTCCGACATTTTTTTGCTTTCATTCAATAAAATGTAAAAAAAAATAAAAATTATGGCATTTTTTACCTCACCCTATACAGTATTCCACGAATGTATTTTTATATGTGTGTATACAGGTGCGCCATGGAACAGCTCATGCAGTACGAACATGTACGTCAAATAGCTTTTGCTCTTTAATTTCCCCCATTACAAAATTTAGTTCCACTTAGTACAAGTATAATACGCATAGCCAAATCCATAACATTCTCTTAACCACACACACCAAAATTGACATATATATTAAAATTCAGGCTTCCAGCTCTATCCCTTCACCCAATGCTCTATTTAGTACGACTTAGTACACATTTCCAAAACCACCTCCATATCTTAACCACAGATATCAACAGTGAAATCAATACAAAATTTTAGGATTTAAGCTTCACCCAATACCAAATTTAGTACTATTCGAACAACTATAGAACGCATAACCAAAATCACCATAAGATCTCAAGTACCACTTAGTACAGTTCACACACTTAGAACTCATTTTCAAAGCCACCTTCATATATCAAACATTCTTTTCACCCTTGATTCTCATACCAATGTTTAAGTTTATAACACATCCGTGCACGTAAAACCATTTGAAAAGTTTAGTACAATTTTAGAACTTTTCGTAACCATAACATTCCAAAAACTCTTTGATACATTTATCCTGCTCGCGATCAGTGACTTTCTTTCCAAATCTCAGGGCTCTAGCTCATTCTGTTTGTTCAGTAAAATGTATTCAATTTCTATAAACCCAGTCTTATCTAGAATGTGCTTATCTTATAAGCGTGATCTTCTTTATTTGGTATTGAAAAATTTCATGGATATTTTCAAACTTTTCACAATAATATGATCACAGCAACCACGAGCATTTCCTAAAAGTGTTTACAATATCTAAACCTGAACATCAACCAAGGCAATTCCCCTCTAAAATTCTGATATATTCTTGTTATGCCCTCAGTCATATGGCTACAGAGGTCATAGAGGGTGAGATAAAAAAAACTGCAAAAAAATCGAATTCCATAATTTTTACATTTTTTTATAATTTTATTAAAAGAAAGCAAAAAATGTCGGAAATACCATCAAATTTTAGAATAAGTTTAGATTTGTTCGAATTGGTCACCTTTGGCACGCATTTTGGCCCATTCCCGGCGAAGCGTGTGCTAGCTGTGATCGACACTTTGGTATTTTGCCAACCTTGCTTTCCAAACTACTCCAGACACAATCGTCCAACGGATTGGTATCCAGTGGTGGCCAATGAAACCACACACGCTGCTCGAATGTTGCTCTGCGGTATATTGGCCAATTCCCGGCGAAACGCTTGCTTGAGGTGATCGACCCTTTATTATTTTTTGGTGCTCCAGACACAATAGTCCAACGGATTGGTATCCGGAGATTTTGGTGGCCATTGTGAGCTGCAAATGAAGCGGTGAACCTCATTTTGTAACCGTTCTTGGGTGGTGCGTGCGAATCCTGTGGGAATGTCCAAGGTCTGCGGCCAAAATGTTTGCGTGCCCAAGCCGGGTGTATTACATCTAGAATATTTTCGCGATAATATTCGGCACTTATTCTGTTGCCACGATCGAAGCGTGAAGCGAAGCAACTCTTTAGCCCTTTTGAGACTATTTTCATTCTGTTACGGTGTATGTTCTTGCACTTTTTGAATTTCAATGGCTTTACCCCGAGCATTGCGATATGTTCAGCTCACGAGCCATTTTTCGACCACGGCGACGCGGGTTTCGATCAAGTCGCTTCTTTACTTTTCGAACCATTTCGGCTGATGTTGCTGTTTTCTACGCTATTAGTATCACGGTAACGAGCGATGGTGCGAGACACAAAATATTTATTCACATTTAAATGCTGGAGTGCTCTAACGATAGCCATTTGTGGTTTTCCAGCCAAATATAAAGAAATCACACTGTCACGTTAGAAATGCTACGGTTGTAAACAATATAATGGAATATTTCTAAAAGCTGTCGGACGAGTGGCTTAGAAAGATAGATAATTCTCGAAAGAGTTCCAATTTGATCCATTTGGTACATCGTAATATTACTGTTAAACTTAGATCGAGTTCGGGGATGAACAATATCGGTCCACTCCTTTTGGTACATTCCTTACAAAAGATCAACATTTTCATAGAAAATAATGCACGTCATAAAACTAGAAAGGATCATGCGAGTTTGTTGAAATTTTATAAAACCTAATATTTGTATCAGTGTTAGGTTGGGAGCCAAAATAGACAATATCGGTTCAATCCATTAAGTACCTCTTCCATAAAGGCTCACAATTTTAAATAATCATAACAATCATAAAATGTGAAATAAGGGTACGATAGTCTTAAAATTTCGCACATCTCAGTTTTTCTAAGAACACAAGCTATGGCGTGAAGACGGAGTGTTTTGGGCAACTTCTTTTAGTACCTCCCTCCACAAAGGGTCAAAATGTGGAATAACCATTAAGGTAAAAAAAAGGGAAAAGAACATTCGAATTTTTTCAAACTCGGCACATCCTAATACACAAGATGTGAATAAGGAATATATCGGACCATTGCCTCTGGTATCACCCACACAAAGGATCAACATTTTGAAAAATTATTACTTTTATGAAATATGAATTAAAGGTTCGATTGTTTTCGCACATCTCAATATTTCCATCAATACAAGATCAGGTGTAAATATGGAATATATCGGACCACTCCTTCTGGAACCTCCCCCACAAAGGGTTAATATTTTGGTTGCTTATAACCCTTATAACATGCGAAACAAATTATATAGATCTCAATACTTGACCAAACACGAGATTTAATATGTAAATCGACCCTATCCGTTTGATACCCAAAAAATATGTACAACTATCTCAAGTATTTCATATGGTAGAATGAAGCATATTAATGCAGCATATTAGTCAATATTCGGACACATTATATGGGATCAGCTTCCAGTCCTTCATTAAAACCAGAGCACTATTATTCCTTCATAAAATAATATACAAACAGACATCGAAGTACCTATTTGAGGATCAACCTAAGAAAGGATCAGATTTGCAAGATCGAATAGGGGAAAAATGTTAACACCTCTCAAACGGCGCTGTCTTATTTCGGAGTAGCAATTTTTTATTGGCTCAATACGCCTATTGAATGCTCTTCCTGAAATTCAAGGTATTAATATTTAAAAATAAAAAAACTAATGAATTATTCTCATAATTTTGAGGCAGTTATGGGAGTGTAAGCATTTTAATCTTTTGTCATTGCTCTTATGTCATTATGACTATTACTACTTCTAATTCACATTCAAAAATTTCAATAATCTATATATATAACAAGTAAGCAAAGGCTACAGTCGAGCGGGGCCGACCGTTGAATACCCTACAACACTATATTAAATCATACAGTTTATATAGGCGATATACTCGAAAGAATTCCACAAGATATTGTGACAAATAATAAAAGAAAGCCATCAGGTTTCGTTCTCTAATTTTCGAATAAGAGCAACTTACACTAATCTGCTCATTTTCAATTTATTGGTAGATGCTGCACGTAAATGGTCTTCCTAGATCTGGAACCAATATTTCTCAAAGACCTATAATCTCTCGAAGTGGTAAAAGATTAACATTTATTAACATTTTTTATTGGTTTTTGACTGAAACGCATCTATATGAGATCAGACATTTGACTACATTCTTCAACGAAATCAGCGTTAACGAAGTGCGTCTTTCCTGTATTTGTGAATTCTCCAAAAAGTCACTGGAATGGACATTTTCGTATTTTGTCTACAAAAGTTGGCAAACTAATTCACACATTGAATATTTTTGGATGGCCATCCAAAACTGCTTGGCTTTTGCAATGTCCGGTAACCCACATTAAAATGTGCGTTTGGATCGGGCGATAATTACGACCTGCTGACAATTTTGCAGTTTTTTGGTCCATTTCAACCCCTTAATATATGACGATCATCTCCAAAAAAATTAGGCTTCTATTCTGACCCTCATCTTATCCCCATGCAAAATTTCGTAAGGATCGGGCCATAAATGCGATCTGTATATGATATCCTGATATCTCAACTACTTAGTTTTGTTAGCTGTAGAAATATTACCAAATGTTTAATTCAAAATAAAAATATGCTAAAAATATGACAAAATTGAAAAAATATGAGAAAATGTTACAAAATCAATATTTTCATCTTTAGAGAGATATTTTTATGCGAATTTTTAGACGTATTTTATTTCTTGCCAAGAGATCTTTCAAGCATATCTTCTTGGATAGACATATTATATCGCACATATTTTGCTATATATCCGATTTGTTGGATGTTAATATCAATGTAAAGATCAGAAGTAACCTTGTCGTGGCTTTGTGATTTCGCCGGGATTTAAAATATTCGCGGTTTAATGAACAATTTTAAATTTTTTCAACACAAAAGATATCGTCTATTTTACCCGCTAAATATTATCCGATGGCCACCCAAATTGGTAGGCTTCTTTCCCGCCCTAAACTCTAGCTACGCGTCGATTGGTCTATAAATGCGACCTATATAGCTACTGCAAAATCCGACATTGTTTCAGTATTTGGTCCATTTCAACCCCTAAACATTTGGCGATCATCTCCAAAAGAAATAGGGTTCTATTCTGACCCTAGCCTCACCTGCATTCTGAATTTCGTGAAGATCGGGCCATAATTGCGACCTGTAGAGTGATTACAAATAAACATGGACAGACGGACAGACTGACAGACGGACGGACGGACATACATAGCTAGATCGACTCAGCTCGGCGAGATAGGAAGATCCATACATACTTTCCTATGTGGGAAACCAATATTTCGTGGTGTTACATAATTTTTGGCCCAATCAAACTTATAATACCCCCAACACATAGTGTTGTAGGGTATAAAAATCAATTGTTGTTTGTTGGTAATGGAATCAGTTGAGAACGGGTGGACCGATTTGAATATTTTTTTTGCACAAACATTCGTCATACCCCGAGTTAGGTTTTTAAGAAAAAAATTTCGCTATTTCGATTTATCTAAAACCCTTATATTTGCCAAAATAATGAAGATATCGATTTGAGAATTATTACACGAGATACTGTTGGCTTTCCATCCAACCCTAAGTACTTATTTAGGGGCTGAGGAACGCGCCTACTTTTAAATCTATCTCTCTATATGTTAAAGAAAGTTATGTTAGTTACTACGCTTATAACATAAAGACCGCCGGTCTGATTTTAACGATTCAGACCAATTCGGAATTGCCTCTTGGCAGAAAAGAATAAAATCCAAAAAATCGCGTAAAAATGTGTAATTTGAACATTTTAATTTTGACCTTTAAAATGTACAATAGTAATGTTTTATATTGCATATTTTTTCCATTTTGACTTATTATTTACAAAAGTACATTTGTAGTGTTTTTTTTTTTTTTTTTTTTTTTTGAAATTCTAGTGTGATGAGTAGTTTTTTTGGGTAGTATAAAGCGACAACGGATAAAACTGTTATTTATAGATTTTATGTATTTATTGGGTAATACGAATAATATAATTTCAGAAGAGAATAAGATATTAAAATTCTAAAATCGAGAAAAATCGACCATTTTTCAATGGCATCGAATTTTAAAATAATAGTACATTCTACCGACAAACTTCGTAGGAACCAGTCAACATCAGCGAACCAGTTGTCTATATTGAAGTGTACATTTCTTATTTTTTCAATTCTGAATGAATAATATTCAAAATGAAATGAGTGGCCAATACGATGTTAAATGTCGATCTTTCATGTATAAAATTGGCATCTAGCTTTCAACTCCAGGACCTTCAGCTGGAAGATGCGAACACATTTAAACAAACAAAAATGACCGAAAAAGCGTCATGGGGTTCTTTTCAAAAAGTGGACCTGCTTCTTTCATGTGACAATAATTCGTCCAATGAGAACTCAAAAAGCAAAATACATTGGGACAGCAATCAGTGAAATACAGACTATAAAGGACGCAAAATAGTAGAGCGAATTACTTCCAGAAATTCTTCCTAAACATTCAAGATACCTTTAATCGCTTTGGCAGGTCATGATGTGGGTCATAACCCCCGATAACGAAACAACCCGATATAGTATATTCTACATTTTAGCCATATTTTTCGTACTAATTTTTTTATGTTGATAAGTTTAGAAGAAACCATCCTTGCAAAAAATGATCACGTTTTTGGTATCACCATCATATGATTTAAGGTATTTTCGGGGCCTTGGCCACTTCTTCCATTTTTTGGCCCTTATTTGACATATTTTTATTTTTCGGTCCATCTTAGTCTTGAGCCTACCTGGAGTAGGAAACCATCTCACAGATAATTATCCACATAGGCATTTATTTAAGTATAGTCTCCACATTAGTATACCCCCAAGTCCACTTTCCCAACAAATGTGTGGTCAGAAAAGAAAATTTGGTATTCTATTGAAATTGTAACCCCAAAGAGAATATTGGGATGTACGTCTATATGAAATAAACTTCGAAATGTCAATCTGGGACTCATTCGGTCGGAAATTGTGGCAGAAGCATGAAAAAATACGAAATTAGAAAATAACACGGGACCGAGCATTTGTTAATGTCATTGAATTATACTATGATGAAAAATGTGGACTTTTAATTACAAAAAATTAATGCCCATCTTACGGTAATCGGAGCAAAAAAGTAATTTTTTTGGCTATTTTTACATCATTCTACCTTCAAGTATGAGGTGGACAAAACTAAATACCACGTAGTACGAGATTTTAAACGTTGGAAATACAAATTCCAATTAGCTCATTTGAATGGAAATCTTAAGCTTTTTACAATAACAAAAATTGAGCTGAATTTTCACATGGGGCTATTATGGATGTTCGTTATCATATAGGTATTTAACATAACATTACTTATAATCAAAATTGTGGCGCGTACATAAGTCAGATCTGTGATTTATTATGCTTTAAAAAATACGCATTAAAGACTAAAAGTACGGGCCGGCAACGCGGACCGGCCAGCTAGTCTATATATATAAAAATCAATTGTTGTTCGTTGGTAATGGAATCAGTTGAGAACGGCTGGAGCGATTTGCATAATTTTTTGTACAAACGTTCGTCATACCCTGAGTTAGGTTTTTTAAAGAAAAAATATTGACCACGCCTACTTTTAAGCCCACTATTTAGATTTATCTAAAATCCTTATATTTGCCAAAATAATGAAGATATCGATTTGAAAATTATTACACGAGATGCTGTTGACTTCCCATCCAAACCTAAGTATATATTTTGTGGCTGAAGAATCACGAATGAAATCACGAAAAAGGCCATCTCATTGCAAAAATACTAATATCGGGAAAGAAAAATGAAAAATTGTTGAGTTTTGCCTTGTTAAGGCGAAGATCATATGTTTTATGATTTAAGTGTTTGTTTTCTCTTTCGAGACGAGCTTAATGATCTGAAATTTGCAGTGAAAAGGAAAGCCAGATAGACACTATCACACACTCACCACTATGCGACGCGTTTCGCCGTTGGTTAAGCGGCTCATCAGGCATATTTGATGTGGATGATGGCTTACAAGGGCCGTTCTCTGGAAAGTAGTATATATTTCGAACTTATTGCAAATTAGCATATGCGAATTATACACTAGAAACTCTCCAGGTTCGACTCAAGTTCTATTGGCAGATCTTTTTTTTTTTTTTGAACCGCGGACCTCTGTGTGCAGCCAACTAGAAGTTGCCGTCTCTACGTTCAGAGCCATTAACCCGTCTTCCTAAAGCAGCACTAAAACAAGTGTATGCATTGGAAGCAATGTAGTTGTTGTGGACAAAAAATCCATCACTACAAAAAACAAAACGTTGCTGTGAAAAAAGATCTGCCAATAGATCTTGAGTCGAACCTGGAGAGTTTCTAGTGTATAATTCGCATATGCTAATTTGCAATAAGTTCGAAATATATACTAGTTTCCAGAGAACGGCCCTTGTAAGCCATCATCCACATCAAATATGCCTGATGAGCCGCTTAACCAACGGCGAAACGCGTCGCATAGTGGTGAGTGTGTGATAGTGTCTATCTGGCTTTCCTTTTCACTGCAAATTTCAGATCATTAAGCTCGTCTCGAAAGAGAAAACAAACACTGAAAAATTGTTTAATCGAATCGAATTTCAAAATAATAGTACATTCTATTGACAAACTTCGCATCGAACTTTAAACATTTGCTGTAAAATATCAGTGAACCAGCTGAAGATTTTTTTATTTTTTTCAATTTGGTTTTCTTTTTTTGTCAGTTTTATATAATTTATTTAGCTTAAGATATTGAATTCGTTAATTTTTTTTTTGTGAGAAAAATAAAGAATTATTTTCACCATATAAAAGAAAATCATGCCAGTTACTACGCTTATAACTCAAGAACGGATTTTAAGAATTCATACAATTTCGGATGGTATGCAATACCATATTAAATGGCTCATTCATGCCTAAAATTGGCATATAGCTTTCAACTCCAGGACCTACATCGTGCTTAAGCTGGTAAATGAGAACACATTTAAACAAACAAAAATGACCGACAAAGCGTTGTGAGGCTCATTTCAAAACGTAGACTTACTTCTTTCACATGACAATAATCCGTCTAAAGAGTTCTCGAAATGCTAAATTCATTGGGACTGCAATCAGTGAAATACCGAATATAAAGCGAATTGGACATTTAGTATGAAAAGAATTTCTTCCTAAACTTTCAAGATACCTTAGATTTCTTTTGTAGGTCATGATTTGGGTCATAGCCCCCAGATAAGAGTACAACCCGGTTTCAACTGCAGTTTACATTTTAACCACATTTTTCATACTAATTTCGGCAAATGTTGGTAATTTGAGAAGAAACCATCATAATTCCCATATTTCGGTAATGGGTGTAAAAGAGTAATTATCCTTGACTATTCTGAAATCATTCTGCCCCCAATTATAAGCTGGACAAAAATAAATACCACGCAGCACGGTATTTTAAACGTTGGAAATACAAATTCCAAATTACAGCTCATTTTAATGGAAAATATTGCTAAGCTCTTTAAAACACCAAAAATTGAGCTGAGTTCTCACATGGGGCTATTATAGATGTTCTTTATCATAAATGTTTTTCACACTCAAATTAAAGCCTATGGCTGAAAAATAGGATCAGACTATTCAAAATATGTAACACCGAGGGTAGGTAAACATCTATA
The DNA here is from genome assembly GCF_030504385.1 of Musca domestica. NCBI lineage: Eukaryota > Metazoa > Arthropoda > Insecta > Diptera > Muscidae > Musca > Musca domestica. The sequence continues at coordinate 6,450,881 of NW_026712115.1, read as the reverse complement.
ATAATTTTTGCCATGAATATTTGTTTCTATTTAGAAATTACTATGCAGTCATTACTTTTTATTAGATGAGTCAGATCTGTGATCTATTATGCTTTAAAAAATAATCATTAAACACTAAAAGTACGGACCGGCAACGCGGACCGGGCCATCTAGTTGTTTATATAAATTTAATTTTATAATTATTGTGTCTCATTTACATAAAATATTGCAATTTTTCTAAGTTTAAGCGGATATTTGAACACCTCGAAATATACACTTTAGACCCCACAAAGCATATAAGTCTGTGGAAATCACTCAAGCTTCCGAAAGAAATTAATTAGGTTGATAAAATTTTACTCAAATGTGTATTATGTCTTCAGGACTTTTGGTGTTGAAAATGGGTGATGTAGGTCCACGTCTACGTATAGCCCCCATATAATGGTACCTCCCTTTTTTCGGTATTTTGATGATTTTAGTGACTGGAATTGTTTCACTGGAATTGTTTCATATTTCGTATTTGAAATTCGTAACGGATTCTACAGCCTATGACAGAAAATTATCTGTGCAAATCCACGTCTTCATATAGCCCTCATATAATGGTACATCCCTATTTCCGGTATTTTGATGATTTAAGCGACATTATTCACCGGAAATATATCAAATTTGGCATTTGAAGTTCGCAATGAATACTACAGCCTATGACAGAAAATTTGCTGTGCAGGTCCACGTCTTCGTATAGCCCCCATATAACGGTACCTTCCAATATTCGGTATTTTTATGATTTTAGCGACATTATTCACTGGAATTGTTTCAAATTTGGCATTTGAAGTTCGCAATGGATGCTTCAGCCTATGACAGAAAATTTGCTGTGCAGGTCCACGTCTTCGTATAGCCCCCATATAATGGTATCTCCCAATATTCGGTATTTTGATGATTATAGCTATATTATTCACCGGAATTGTTTTAAATTTGGCATTTGAAGTTTGTAATGGATACTACAGTCTATATCAGAATTTGTCTGTGCAGGTCCAGGTTTTGGTATAGTCAACATATAATGACATCTCCCTGTATTCTGTATTCTGATGATTAAGCTACATTATTCACCGTTTTTTTTTTCATGTTTCGCATTTGAATATTGTAATGGCTTATGACAAAAGTCGTCGTATAGACTATAATATAAAGGTTACATTCGGTATTTTTAAGATTTTAACAGAATTTTTAACGGATTTTATTTTTTTGAAATGTGCTAAATTCGTTCCAAATGGTGGAGGGTATTAAAAGTTCGGCCCGGCCGAACTTACAGCTTTTTTACTTGTTATCAGAAATAACCTGAGACAGTGTATCTGTAGAAAACCCGACTGATCCTTTTTAACTTGTTAGATATATCATATAATCTCAGAAATCGGTACATAGCTTTCTTATGGGCTGAGGAAGAATGACAGTTTATTAATGAATTAATGTTATTTTTGGACCAACAATGCCGTGCCGATACAATGCATTGGAAATTTTGTGCCATACATTTTGCAAGCAGCGGCATTTTAAAAGCTTGACTTTATCTGATTTTAATTATCCATATTTAAAATTATTTTCCATTGATCTTAGCCGATAACTGCGGCTTTTTTTACATTATTGGCAGCAGCTGATTGATCCTGATAATGAAGTCGTTAAATGTTTCACATGATCGAACACGTGTTAACATACTGAAAGACCGGGATAATAAAAAAGTGTGTTGGACACTTTACGAAAATATGTATTTTGGAAATTCTTTTTTACTTTTTTTCTTCAAAACGCCGATAAGAGTGTCTATGCACTCACTCTGTCCTGAGTTATCTATAGACTGTTAACGGATCATTTATTTATTTGTCAAAACAATGACAAATCCTCAATAAATTCCTCGGGGCATTTGCAAACATTTTTGTTTAAAATAACGATCATATTTTGAAGACTTGTTAATTTATCATTTTGGGGCTGGACAGACGGACACCGAATGATCGAAAAAGCGTAATGACTGTTTGGAACGTGTGTCGCGGTATAATCCAGTTTGAAATTCTCTTTTGTTTTACTGACAAGGCAAAGTAAAGCAATATGTTTTGAGTCATGATTTTGGCAATTTTGTTTTTGGCAAAATTAAGAGAATATAGATGCAGGTATTTAAGAGAAATCGCCACAAAAAACCCCCATCGAACTAAATGACAATTTTCAAGTTGAATCAACTTCACTGGGGTTAATACACGCAGGAAGAAGATCTGTCGACAATACTGTGTTAATAAATTGATATTTTTATATTATTCAGCGATTTAATCGCAGCGACTGTCCATAAATTATTTTCGCATTTTTTATAATCCCAAAAAGTGTATAATCTTTTTTTTTTTTTTTTGAAAACACAAAAGATATATCATATTTTTGGATCGAAGAATGTATCCACATTCAATTTGAGGAAGTGGTGCGTAAAAATACATGCAGTTGTAACAGGGTGATCCGATAACTACACGTTGTTTTGACTTTTTTCGTCTTGTATGGTATTTGATTTAGACTCATTGTAATGATAATAACAATTAATATACAGGTGAGATAAAGAAACTGCAACAAAGTCAAAACCCATAATTTTTGCTTTTTCTTTTAAATTTTATTGAATGAAAGTAAAATATGTCGGAAATAGCATCAAATTTTAAAATAAGTTTAAATTTGTTCGAATTGTTTACGTTTGGCACGAATTATGGCCTTCAAACGGCCAATGAAAGCGTCACACGCTGCCCGAATGTTGATCTGCGGTATATTGGCCCATTCTCAGGGAAGTGCTTGCTTGAGGTGGTCAATACTTTGGTATATTTTAGTGCCAACCCTGCTTTCCAAAATACTCCAACGGATTGGTATTGGAGATTTTCGTGGCCATTGTGCGCTGAAAATGAAGCGAGGAACCTAATTTTTAACCAATCTTGGGTGGAGCGTGCTGATTCTTGTTGGAATGCCCAAGGGGTGCGGCCAAAATGTTTGCGTGCCCAAAGCTTTAATACACCCTCCAGAATATTATCGCGATAATAGTCGACATTTATTCTGATGCCACGGTCGATTAATACCAGCGCAGAGCGAACATCGGCTGTTATGGCGGCCCACACCATCACCATGGCCGACGTTTGAGTTCTGGTGGCCAACCGAAGGTGCACATTTTCACATGATCTCTTTGGCAAGTAAACACGATCATTGTGTTTGTTGTTGTTTTCTCATCGGTAAAAACAAAATTCTGCAATTCACCACTTTCGGCCAAGCGAAGCAATTCTTTACCTCTTTTGAGTCTATTTTCTTTCTATTGCGGTGTAAGTTGTTGCACATTTTGGACTTTCAATGGCTTTACCCCGAACTAATTTTTCAATATTTGCCGAATGGAATATTGCGATATGTTTAGCTCGCGAGCCATTTTTCTGCCACTGCGACGCGGATTTCGATCAAGTCGCTTCTTTACTTTTCGAACCATTTCTGCTGATGTTACTGTTTTCTTCCGTCCACTTCCTTGACTTCGGGATGCGCTACCAGTATCCCGGTAACGGGCGACGGTACGAGACACAAAAGATTTATTCACATAAATCCTGGAGAGCTCTAACGATAGTCGCTTGTGGTTTGCCAGCCAAATATAAAGAAATCACAATACCACGCTTGAATTCCATCACGAATAACTTTTTTTCTGGAAAATTCTTACAAAAAAGGCTATGTTCTCCGAAATTCAAACTATACATGTAGGAGAAGTACAAACCACTAATATTAAGCGATTGTGAGCTCCTAGAGCTTTAATTTATATTTGTAGGTTTGTTTATAAGAAACAAAAAGATTTAGGGAAGAACATTTTGGGAATTCGTACTAAAATTGTACGAAAATTACTAAAAGGCACTAAATATTGTACCATTCGTATTGAGAGAAACGATGTATCTAGAATTCTTAAAGAGGGGCACTGGTGGAGTTTGGTATAGACGTGCCAAACAGTTTTTTATGAAATTCGTATTTTAAGTGTATGAAAAGAACTAAAAGCTGCTAAGTTGGTACCATTATATTTTTAACGGATATAACTAAAATCTTGAAATTTTATTTTGGTATCCCTGGTACAATTATTATCAAGTAGTAGCAAAACACATCAGATTTGACGGAAAATACCAAATGGTACTAAATTTGGGATATGGTATAAGAGAGAAGCTGGAATTGCGAATTTTGGTATAAGAAGCATTGTGTGTACTTTATAGTGTACGATAGTACTAAATATGGGATATGATATTGAAAAGGAGGTAGTATTGTTCATTATGATATTACGATCAATGTGAGCGCGTGGCATTAAATTGAGGGCGTGGATTTGAAAATACAAAGTATATAGTTTACAAAAGGAACTAATTCGTAGTAAATTTCGTATAGAGATTTAGGTTTTAACATTGGTATAGAGACCACTGTTAGTGTATCGCTTTTAGAATAGGAAAGGCATTTCAAAATATTTAGTATAACGTGTACGAAAAGTACTAAATGGTGGTAAAGTTCATTTAGATTGGGTGAAACTGTTGACCCTTTAGGGGGGAGGTTCCAAATAAGTGGGCCAATGTTGTCCATTTTGTATCTGACTTATGTCTGATATAAATGTAATAGATTTGGGCTATATCGACAATTTCATTCACCTTTACATAAGAAATGTAAAAATTTTTGAAAAATTAAGAAATCAGATATAGTGGACCGAAGTATCCCACTTGATCAAATATTGCGATGAGCATTTTACATTTATTTTCAAATTTGTGCGAATAATTAATTAAAATTTAAACCTTTTATGGGAGTACCAGATGGAGTGAGCCGATGAATTCTACATTAACATCAGATCTTTGTGTATTCTATAGGAATGTGTACATAAAATTTTGAATGCAAACAAAAGCGAAAGAAGTAGCGAAGCCGGGTTCGGTTAGTTTCTTATAAAAGGTGAAATAAGAATCCGATTTTCTTTAAATTTCGCACATCCCAATATTAAGCTTTTATGGGGGAAGTACAAGACGGATTGAGCCGATGAATTCTATATTCGCATCAGATCTCAGGTTACCAGTTCTAAAAGAATCGCTGACTTGCTTCGTAAGTTATAAGAGATAGAAAATTGTGACCCTTTGTGTGGAAGATATCAGTAAGGGTGGTCCGATATCCATCATCGTCACACCAAATCTTTCGTTAGCGAAAATATTTGAATAGAATAGAGTGCTTATTTTGCAAATTATAAGAGACATAATTATTCAAAATTTAAACCCTTTGTGGAGGAGGTAACAGGAGGAGTGGATCGATAAATCCCATATTCACACCTGATATTGAGATATGTGAAATTTCAAGAGAATTTGCTGCTTACTTCGCAAATTATAAGAGATATAATAATTAAAAATGTTGACCCTTTGTGGGGAAGGTGCCAGAAGGAGTGGGTCGATTTTCGCACCTTGTGGTACACGGAAAATTATTTTTTGTGAAAATTTTGAACTTTTGTGGGGGTAGTACCAGCTGTTTAAACATCCAAAGATGTTTAAACCATAAAAACAGTTGTAAATCGCAAGGTGAAGAGTATATCGGTCTTTGCACAACATTTCAATTGTAACTTGGATTGCTTAATATCCTGTAAATTTGGGTTCTGTCGATCATAAAACGATTATTTCAAGTTATGTATACACTAGTCATCAATTTGTTATACGTTTTTCTATATGTCCCATAAAAATGTCAGATTGGTGTGAATGTCTGATTTGTTAATATTTCATTGACAAACACTCTAAACTGTTGTCTAAAAGGCATTTTAAATGTCCTTCTCTAATTACTACATCATCCTAATTTCAATATTTCTTCTTAAAGTCTGAAGTTATGTTTATCCAATTATTTTGATACAATATCATATTGAAATAATTTAAGAATGAATTTTAAGATTTTAGTGGTGCCCCTATTTGTAAGATGACTAATATTAATTTAAGTTATGCACGTGTTGCTACAAAGGCCAATTTAGGTCACACTAAAAAATATGAGACGTCAACATGGTCCACATATTGATACATATGTATGCAAATCAAATTTGAATAATTCGGATTAGCTGACGAGGAATGAGAAATTTAATTTGTTATTCCTTTTTCCGAAAAGGAAACATCTTGCATGAACAGGAAATTGAAAAATTACGATGCATTTGGGGATCTTTAAGAGCCCATAAAGATATATTTACATGACAACGCCGAAAGTGTACCAGGTGTTATTCAAAATTTTATGTTCTTAATCTTCTGAATGCAAACTGTGTTTGTTTTAATTTCATACCTCAGAGGCATTTTCAAAATTCCATTATTTTTTCTTATTAAATTATTACGTTTAATTCATAAGAAATTAATTTCCTACTAATGTGTCTGATCGATTGGGAAATTACTTTTGGTCATATATATGTATGTGTAGTGTGTACCTGTGCACTTCCGCTGTTGCGTGACTAAAACATATATCGCCGGAATCGAATTCGGAATCGTAATGAATGGGTATTTCTGAATGCCGTAATCAGTTTTTGTCATTAAAGCCTTTGTTTGACTCATGTCTCTGCATCGAAATTGCATTCTTTTAAACTGGTTTGGGAATATCTCGGTTGTCTTTTCGATAATTGATCGTAATTTTGAATACATTATTACAACTGTAATCATTTTCGAAATATGAATTGAAAACATGTGTTGGGTGATTGCTGTGCTGTGGCACGCATTCATCGCAGATAAACTATCAGCATCTTACATCGAGATGCTGCCTAAAATCCTTATTTGTATGAATTTCAATTTAAAATATGCTGTTGAAATTGAGGCAAAAGATGACTGACTCAAAGTTTAGGAATGTTTGGAATTGTGTATTAATGGCCTCCAAGTTTGAAGTACGAAAATCCCCTACCACAATAAATGTTTAAAACTAACTTGATATGGAGGTAATTTCACTGCATATTATTTTAAATCTCTGATAATCTATTAATGTGGTTAATTTCAAGATGAAACCTACTAAAGCTATAATCTCATATATCAATATATCCTAAAAGTTACTTTTTGCATTTTCAAACACTATTGGGTTCATTTGATATATTTGACTTCTTCTTTCTTCGGATAACTTTTATATTTTAGTCGTATTAATGAGTATACGGTGCACTAGAAAAATTGTCAGATTATATCACGTATATATAACAATTTATATCAGATGCTTCTGGATAGGTTAACATTTACATCCATTTTATCGGCTTAGATCAGAGAAGAATATAGAAAAGAGAATAAAAAATTGCCTCATTATGCAGCTAGTGCTATGAAACGTTTATATTGGTGTGGACCAACATTGTTCATTTCGTACCTGACACAAGTCTGAATAAATATTAAAACGTGCAAGATTTGGATTATATCGAATATAGTCGAACCCATTGTGCTTCGATACCCCTTTTGATGATTTTATATAAATTAAAAATTTTCTATACGAATATTTTGTGGGTTTTAACTAAAAATAAAACAAATTAAAAAATTTAGGATGTACGATATTTTTGTTTTTTTTTATACCCTCCACCATACTATGGAGGGTATATTCATTTTGTCATTCCGTTTGTAACTCCTCGATATACTCATGTCAGACCCAATAAAGTATATATATTCTTGATTAGCATAGAATTTTAAGACGATTTAACCATGTCCGTCTGTCCGTCTGTCTGTCTGTTGTAATCACGCTATCTTTCCAACGAAGTGATATAGAAAGCTAAAATTTTGCACACATGTTTATTTTGCCAGTAGGCAGGTTAGGTTCGTAAATGAGCTATGTAGGTCCAAGTTTTCATATAGCCCCCCATATAACGGTACCTCCCTATATTCGGTATTTTGATGATTTTAGCGAAATTATTTACCGGAATTGTTTCAAATTTGGCATATGAAGTTCGAAATGGATACTACAGCCTACGACAGAAAATTGTGTGTGCAGGTCCACGTCTTCGTATAGCCCCCATATAACGATACTTCCCAATATTCGGTATTTTAATGATTTAAGCGTTATCATTCACCGTAGTATCTTCAAATTACGCATTTAGAGTTCGTAATGGAAACTACGGTCTGTGACAGAAAACTGTCTATGCAGGTCCAGCTCTTCGTATAGGCCCCATATATCAGTACCTTCCTATATTCGGTATTTTGACGATTCTAGATACAATACTAACCGAAATTGTTTGAGATGTCGTATTGGAAGTTAATAATAGAAGCTACGGCCTGCGACAGAAAATTATCTATGCAGGTCCAGGTCTTCGTATAGCTCCGATATAACGGTATCTCCCTATATACGGTATTTTGATGATTTTAGCTACAATATTTCATGTTTCGAATTTTAATATGGTAATGGCTTATGACAAACAATGCCTATGTAGGTTAATGTCGTACAGACCCTAATATAACGGCTATATTCGGTATTTTAAGATGTTAACAGAATATTTGGCGAATGTTATCTTTTTCGAAAATTTCCAAATTCGTTACAAAGGGTGGAAGGTATTCAAAGTTCGGACCGACCGAACTTACTGCTTTTTACTTGTTTTTTTTTTTTTTTTTTGGGAGCCTCACCCAAATCTAAACCAGTTTTCATAACATTTTTTCTGACTTTCAAAATTTCATTGAAATTGGAGATATACAGCTTGGCTGAAAATATATACGGCAGCTATATCCAAATCTGACAAGTTTATTTTGGTACCAAATGGCTTTTTTCACTTTCAGGCGATGGTGTAATACATTTGTATATATGCAAAAAAATCTCTTTGGTGGTTTTGAGTCATAAATTGCAAACAAACAAGCAATCAAAAGTACAAACATTTTCCACTTTTATAAATATAAAAATAGTTGACCGATAAATTCAATATTTACATCAGATGTATGGTTTACTTGTTTCGTGAGTTATGAGAGGAGTAAGTGTGAAAAATTGTGACCCTTTGTGGTGAGGCATCAGAAGCAATGGACCGATATTTAACATCTTTACACCAGATCTTGTGTTAATAGAAATGTGTGGCGTTTAGAAAGAATCAGATGCCTAAATCGCAATGCTCATAACATTTTGGTTATTCAAAATTTTGACACCTTTGCGGGAGACGTACCCATCTTTAGGCTTGATTTTATGTTGGTGAAAATATTGCGATGAGCGAAGATTGAAGATAATCGGACACTTACTTTAAATTTTGTTAGGGTCATAAGTATTCAAAATGTTGACCCTTTGTGGGGAGGAGTGAGTCGATATTGTCAATTCTCGCACCTGAACTAGCACTGACACGAACATTAGGATTTGCAAAGTTTGCACAAAATTGGATGATCTTTTCTTATTTAATAATGAATAAAGGTAATTTCTTTTCTATGAATATTTTGACATTTTCTGGGGAGGTATCATAAAGAGTGGACCGATAATGCAAATCTCCGACCTCGTTCCAATTTTGACTATAATATCTCGATGTACCAAGTTTGGACCATATCGGATACCTTTCGAGAGTTATCGGACAGATATCCCTAAATCGACTCCATTTTTCCTTTTTATTTTGATGAGGAAGGTTTTGGCCCTATCAAATTATATATTGGTATAGTGTTTTTTTTTTTTAGAATTTAATATCTAAGTGCAAACTTTGATTTTTCACATTTTATAAAAGTTATGAAAATTCTAATTTTACCCATTTGTACTAGAAGCAGTGAAAATGTAAGTTCTAACTTTGATAATATTATTACGATCCCTCCGTGAGTTTTTGGTGGGACCACCCAGACAGAAAAATGGATCTGAAACCTTGTAGCTGAAATGAACGTATGCCTCGAGTTATTGGCATACATAGTTGTTCTAGTTAAAAAATCATTCGGAATATTAAGGTTCCTTTCCAATTTTCTAGGTTTTAAAATAATATATTACTTTATGTCTTTGTGCATTTGATTGTAACATGGAGAAAGGAACGAGATAGACTCATAGTAACTTTTGAGGATTCTCATAAAATCACTTTCTGACTCGATTTATGCATGTCAGTCCGTCAGTCCGTGTATTCTTGTAAACAAAATGCAGGTCGCATTTTTTATCCGATTGAGATGCAATTGTCCACAAATCATTTGCTTGACCCAAGGAAATTGGTGAGAAATGGTTCAAATTTAGATATAGCTCCCATATATATCTTCCACCTATTTCGAGTTAATTGTGCAGCAAGTGACCAATATCAGATTAAATGACCCGAATTTTGGCGCATCGGATCGAATTCAGACTAGAAGCAAGAAGAAGAATTTGGTGAAAATCGCTTCAGATATCGCTATGGCTACCATATATATGTTCCACCCGATTTGCTGTTTAAGTCCCAATCATGTGTAATGTGCACTCCACAAAAATAATATTTGACATCAGATATCAGATAAAGCCCAAAAATAATTTTTTCAAAATTTTCGAGATCGGTTCAGATTTTTATATATCTTCGATATACCTACACTTTCATTTATTTCATATTCAATGGAATTTTTTAAATTTGGTAAAACTCCATCTGGCATATCTATTGCACCAATAAATATTTCCTAATTTAATTTTTATAGAAGTCATATCATGCACTATACAGCAATGTTATTTGATACTAAATGTACAAAAGCCTCAGTCAAATTTGTCGAAAATCGGTTCAGTGTTGGATGTAGTTCCCGAATTGTGACTACTCCATGATAAGCATTGAAATAAGGTTTGGTATTGGTATTGGTATAACCTATTTCACACAAACTTCCAATATATATATATATATATTTTTTGCTGCAGGAGCTCTACCGATTGCCCATAGTGGTGTAGGGTATCATATAGTCGGCCCCGCCCGACTTTTGACGTTTCCTTACTAGTTAATAATAATATAATTCATTAATTTCGGTGTTTTGGTTATTGTTTCAATGAAATTGTCTGAAATACTACATACGAAGTGTTTGTGGGTACTTTACCCTTCTGGAAGAAGGGTGGGGCGGTGGTATAGCCCCCCACCGCCCCCACTATATTCGTTGTTTTCATAATTTTGGTCAACATTTTTTATGTTTCGTTTTTGGATAATTTCTTTTTGTCAAATGCATTCTCTTGGCTTTCGATAAGAGCCACGAGACCACTAACAGCACTTCTTTATAATAATTCGTATATATAAAGTTCAGAAGTTCTGCTTTCCATGTATTTGTGATTTCGCCAAGATGTGATTCCAGGACTAACAAGTAAAAAGTTGTAAGTTCGGTCGGACCGAACTTTGAATATCCTCCACCATTTGGAACGAATTTTGACAAGTCTCAATAATCCACAAAAAAATTCTGTTAAAATCTTAAAAATAAATAAAAATGTATATTTCGAGGTGTTACAAACGGAATGACAAACTTAATAATACACCCCCATACTATGGTATAGGGTATAAAAATATCTGTTGAATGAATATGATCAGCATTTTTCACAAAAAAATGTAATTTTTGCTCTAAATATTATCTGAAGGACATCCAAACTGGCATTCAATTTGTTTATAATTGAAGCCTGTAGAACGTCTGCAAAACCAGGAAATAATCCAGGTTTTGTTTAATTTCATTTCTTAAATATTTTAAAAGCATCTCCAAAAACTAAATACTTATTTCCTGACTCTAGCCATTGGGAACAGTTAGGAAAATATATCTTTATTCGAAACATACACAACACTCTGCAATCTCCGTATAAAACCTTTGCTATTTTCAGCAGCCAATGTTTTAAAACAAAAGACTTAGGACACGAACTCGTAAAACCATAATTGATATAATACAAATTTAATTTCCAAATTTGCGATATTTGGCAAAATTTCTCAATAAATTATCAGTTCCCTAAAAACCAAAAAAAAAAAAACATATTTAGTTGTTAAATACGGATAACCTTGTCTCTTTAATAAATAAAAGTACAATTCATATAAGGCAGGGAAAATTTGTCACTTAATTATCCCAATTGATAACTGTCACATTTTCTGTTTGACATGTAACTGACTTAAGCCTATAATTTATTTCGCCCAGTCGTTAACCTCAGTGAAATTCAATCCGTATCTTTTCACATCAAATAAATCCGCCTACTCACAATAAAGAATCACATTTAATAAATTGTATTCACACTTTTAATTTTCAAATGATATTGTCCGGTTAAAATAATGCAGTTCATTTGCAGGGAACGTCAGCCAAATGGCTGTCACTGTGAGTAATATCCCTTTCCCATGCAATAATGATATGCTAAATACAATTTATTTGAAAAAATGCATTTGTTAAGTTGCCAATTGAAATTTAAAAAGAAAAAGAGAAGAAGCAGAGGAATTCCATTCAAATGCAAGTTTTTCATATTCACATTTTAAATTTCTCATATTTATTGAATAATCTAATTGAGTGGCTGACATTCCAAATGAATTTCAAGATTTTCAATGTTATTTTTAAATCTGGTAGAACTACTGTCGGTATATTACGATAGTTTACTGCTAATACTGTAGCTAGAAATGGAGGTCAATGCCTAGGGAATACAGCCATATAGTAAGACTATTCAAGAATCGAAAAAATCTATAATAATTTTTTGAAAATAATAAATGTATACAAAAACAAGTAAGCTAAGGCTATGGTTGGCGGGCCAGACCAAATGATACCCTACCACACTACAATATGTTAGAAGCCTCTAATGTCCAAATCAGTTTTGGAAATCAAGTAACGGAGCACTGCCCAAATATTACCCTTAGCAGTTGCCCCATATTTACGCACTCCGTCGTGCTGGTAGTTGTTGTAGTCCATTTTAAAATAAATAAATATAATCCAATGGTCATCCATAATGCTAGAACTCATCAATGTCTTCAAATCTTTTCTCGGGCGGGTCGATTGGCTTCAATTCTATGATCAGGAATTTGTTTCTGTTTTTTTGTTTATTTGAACCCCTAAATATTTTGCGATCATCTCCAAAAGGAAGAGGCCCCTCTGTATCTCTAAATTTAGACACATCTATATTTAGATACATCTATATTCGTCAACGAAATCAGCATAAAAAGCCCGAATTTCGTATAAGTCAAAATGAAAATTGAAAAAATCGGTCCAGCCATTATTGAGATATAAGCATTCTAGCTAAAATCCCCTTCCTTCGTATATATACATTGTATATATTTTGCTATATATAACCGATATATTTACTATCGGCATCTACGTAACGGTCAGAATTGATCTGTTCGTCTATTTGTGATTTCTCCGATATTAAAAATATTCGCAATCTAATGGAAAATGTGACTTTTTTAATATTTTTTTTAAAAATATTAGTGGTTAAATGGAAAATTTGACTAAAAATTGGAAGGCTTCTGTCCAGCCCCATGATAACTTCCACTTCGATTGGTCTATAATTGCGACTTATAGAGTAACTGCAAATTCAGAAAATTTTTCAGTTTTTGTCCATTTCAACCCCTAAATACTATGCGATCATCTTCAAAAGCAATAAGCTTCTATTCTGGCCACCTCCATTCCAAATTTCGTGAAGATCGGGCCATAGTTGTAGAGTGATTACAAATTAACAATAATAACAATAATTAATACATACATAATACATAATAACAATAATTAATACATAGCTAAATCGACTCAGCTCGGAGAGATCCATATATACTTTCCTATGTGCTAAACCAATATTTCGAGGTGTTAAATAATTTTTGGCCCAATCAAACTTATAATACCCCCAACACATACCGTTGTAGGGTATAATTATTGCTTAATATGGGGATTTTACAATTTTTGATTATAATTATTTTCAATTCAATGTCAAGAGCTCACTAAAATACATTTGTCGATATTCCGACTAAAACTTTCTAAAATCTCTTTTTTACATTACAGTTAAAGTCTTCCCTTAAACCAGTGTCTCCCTCTCTTGCTGATGTTGTTTAGTGTAGGGTAAAAGTAAAAATAACATACCAGACATTCGTCAACGCTTAGCTGCAATTGTAATAATAACCAAATAAAATTGATAAAAATATTGACATGTTTTTTTCACAGAAGTTGTTTTGATAACCGCTGAAAAATCCATAGTGTTATCTTTACTTATGAAACAATTGTGAAATAGTCTTCAGGTACAACGTATAGCATTCACACATTTTTATAAATTTAAATAAAATAATTGTTAGAAAAAACAATTTTAAAACTAGTATTGAATCTCGATTTTACTGAAGTGGAAATGTCACAATTTCAAGGATACAAAGTTTCAATACAAATCATTGTGATCGCAACATTGCTGAACTTTACCAAGACCTTGCCACAGGATACCAGCACAACAATCAAACCAGGACGTTATGTACCAGAACTACATGGAGGCCTAAGGGGCAAATGGACGCCGGACGATAGCGGCAAATATGTACATATTCATCGTCCCTATGATGGCGGCTATGGTGATCGAGGCCTAAAATATGTACACGATGCCAGTGGCAATATTTTCGTTGTCAAGGCCGATGGTGGTCCTGGTATTTTGCCTTTGAGCGACAAAGATCGCCTACGCTTCATGGTCGACTTCAATTACGAAGGCAGTGGCTGGCAAATCATAAAATTTGAATGGCTGCGGGATGGCGATGAAAGCCATCAATTTAATTTTGTTAATGAAAATCAGCTGTTCAGTGGTAATAATGGACATGGCAAAGCTTATATACCACCTGCCGACAATGGAGAAGATGGCACAACGGGTGACAGTGATACTGCAACTAAGACGAGTAGTGAAGAAAGTGATGCCCACATTGATGGAGAATATGATAAGGCCAGGGGTTACGATTACTCTGTTACGGATCGAAAAGATAAATCAAATGTGAGTAGTTAGCATTTTAAAGAATTAGATTATTTGGTATATCTAGTTTTCAGCAGATGGAATTGTATTTGAACATGGAATATCAATCCATAATGGTAATTTTATGGCATTCTGCGTCATATCGTAGGATCACATATTTCTATTTTTATGCAATGAAATTATAACCAAAAGAGGACCATTAGTCGTCTACTGTTTATCGGATTTAGAAAAATTGTCAACAATTAAATTGTCAATTCTATTGCATATACTTCAAATAAATCACCATTAAGGACGTCAACTGGAAAATTGATTTGAATATCAAGTAGGCTATTTAATATGTTTGTTTGAAAGTGGAGGATACTAAAAGTTAAACCCGCACATTACATTCTCTATTCATAAACAATGTCTGACGATATTAATTATACCCTACAACGATATGTGTTGGGGGTATTATAATTTTGATTGGACCAAAAATTATGTAACACCTCGAAATATTGGTTTCCCACATAGGAATGTATTTATGGATCTTCATTTCTCGCCGAGCTGAGTCGATCTAGCTATGTATGTCCGTCCGTCCATCTATCCGTCTGTACATGTAAATTTGTAATCACTCTACAGGTTGCAATCATGGCCCGATCTTCACGAAATTTAGAATAGATGTGGGGCTACGGCCAGAAGAGAAGCCTATGGCTTTTGGAGATGATCGCATAATATTTAGGGGTTTAAATGGACCAAGAACTGAAAATATCCTGATTTTGCAGTTGCTCTATAGGAAGTTAGCATGGGGCTAGAGCTTAGGACTAGTCAGAAGCCTTCCAATTTTTATGGTCATCGGGTATTATTTAGTGGGTGAAATAGACCATAACATTTGGGTAAAATAAAAGTCAAATTCTCCATTAAACCGCGAATATTTTTAATCCCGGCGAAATCAAACAGGTCAATTCTGATCGTTACGTAGATGCCGATGGTAAATATATCGAATACATATAGCGAAATATGTACAATGTGTGTATACAAAGGAAGGGGATGTTAGCTAGAATGCTTATATCTCAAGAATGGCTGGACCGATTTTGACGAATTTTGTCAATCGCATAAAAAGATCCAATAATGATGTTAATATAGATTTTATAGTATTTTGTGACATTTTTTTTTTATTTTTTCATATTTTTTATCGCATGAAAAGATGCCAGCAATATATTGAAAGTGTGAGTGGAAGTGAAAAATACCAACATTTCAGTTCTACCGAAACGCTGAAAATAATTTATAGGCGATATCCGAAATACCCAAAATAGCGAAATTCTGGTTTTTTATGCTGATTTCGTTGACTAATATAGCCAAATATCGTAGACAAGCAAATCATATAGATGAGTCTAAATTTAGAGATACAGAGGGGCCTCTTCCTTTTGGAGATGATCGTAAAATATTTAGGGGTTCAAATTAACAAATAACAGAAACAAATTCCTGATCACACAATTGAAGCCAATCGACCCGCCCGAGAAGGGTGTTAATGACAGAGAAGAGTTTTAGCAGTTTGGATGATATATTTAGTTGTAAAATGTATGATTATATTTAGCTGTAAAATGTACCACAACAACTAACAGCACGACGGAGTTCGTAAATATTGGGCAACTGCTAAGGGTAATATCTGGGCAGTGCTCCGTTACATAATTTTCAAAACTAATTTGGACATAAAGATGCTTGTAACATATTGTGGTATTGTAGGGTATTATATGGTCGGCCCCGCACGACCATCGGCTTTGCTTACTTGTATTTTTTTTTTCTAATAATTACAGCAAACCTTCAGTAGATTATAAATATAAAGTAAATATGGATGCAGCGTGTATTTGCCTTTTGAGAGTTAATAGAGGGAGAAAGTTCCCCCTCTTTAACTTTTTGGACATTTTTCGAATTAAGATTCATTGAAATTCATTAATTTTAGGTATGCTATGTTACTGATTTTAATAATAAGATATAACAAATTTTTTATAGGTCGTAGTAGACATCAAAATTTTTAATCTTACATAATCGCAAGTATTTTGCAGAAGTTTATGCAAAAATCTCATACACAGCATGATTATAGATGATGACGTCAATGACTAAAATCCAATCTATATCTATTAAAGAGGAAAATGTTTGTATGTAATGTTTGTTTGTAATTTATGGACTCGAAAACCCCTGAACCGCTGAAGATTTTCTTGAAAATTTCCAAGTATTCAACAACATCTCCTGAATGTAACATAGGCTACATAATGTTTTTTAAATTCCACTTGGAACTGGAGATATAGCATCAGAATCCAAAAAATTAGATTTTATATGTACATATCTATTGATCGATTACAGATAACAGTCTCCAAATTTGGAATGCGTAACGGAATTGGAAACAAAAATGAATTTTCAAATTATATTGTAATCGGTTCAGATTTGGATATAGCTCCCATAAATATATTCGTCCGATTTCATGTATTTGCTGCATTAAACATGCTGTGTAAGCCACATTTCAATGAAATTTAGAATGTGTGATGGAATTTGTGTAAGATTTTTTTTGGCTTAACTATATTGAAATCGGTTCAGATTTGGATATAGCTCCCATATACATTTTTGGTCGATCTCATATACTTGATGCACCTAACACACTTTGTATCTTCAATTTCAATGAAATTAGGAATATGTGACGGAATTTAAAACGAATATACATTTGTCAAATTATATTGAAATCGGTTCAGATTTGAATCGATACAGATTTCGTTAATTTGATGTACCAAACACGATATTTATGTTCCATTTCAATAAAATTTGGAATGTGCGACGGAATTTTGATCAGAAAAAATTTGTCAAATTATATTGAAATCGGTTCTGATTTGGATACAGCTTCCATACATATTTTCGGCTGCTTTCACACATTTGATGCACCAAACACGATATGTATTTCCGATTCCAATGACATTCGGCATGAGTGACTAAATTTGGTACAAAAATAAATTTGTCAAATTATATTCAAATCGGTTCTGATATGATCGATTCCAATGAAATTCTGAATATATGGCTGAATTTGGAATTTGGACAGAAGGACTAATCCTTCGGGCATGCACGATATGTTCCTGCTTTTCTCATGGTCAGCTGTTCTTGTCATGTTCACGCGTTGGTAGAACGCGTGTTCTATTTGTTTATTTGCACATTTAAGTATAACAATATTTTATTTAAATTTTTGAATTAGTTTTATTTTTTTAAACCAACATACATTCGCATATAAAATTTTGTATGCATATAAAATCATAAGGTGTGGCGAAGCTCATCGGTTTTAGCTAGTTTCTATTATAAAATTCGAGAGAAAATAAATCTTCATTTTCATTGCATAAAAAAGGGTTGCATCATAGTTCCCAAAAAAAAAAAAAAAAAAAATCTGAACAATGCTTCCTCGGCCTTTTTGTGGTTTGACGCCTGAAAGTAACATATATTTTTATTTTAAGCAGATGGTGTCAAAAGGAGAAATATTTTGCAGAAAAATATCTCTATACCTATAAGAATAAACTATAATATTCTTTAATAAAATTATATTCAAAATTTATCTATAACATGTGTTTGTTTGTTATATCCTCAGCCATATGGCTGCAGAGGGTATATATCATTTGATACGGCCAAAACCTGCCTCATCGAAATAACTGTTTTAGACCCTAGGTCCGTTTCAGGACATTTGGAGTCGATCTAGTGGTGTCCGTCCGTCCATCTGTCTAGCTGGATGTTGCGCATGATAGCTGTCGAAAGGAATATACGACTATATCCAAATATTATTGTGAAACGCCGTTATTTTATTGTCAGACTTAGATCGAGTTCGGAGATTGGCAACATTGGTCCACTCCTTCTTGTACCTAGTGAGGTACTAGAAGCTACAGATATAAACATTGCAAACTGAGTTACAAAGTTAATACACCTCCTATCATGGAGAGCATAAAAAATAACTAAAAATATTTAGAGGTGCATAGTCGATCTGCCTATATGTGTCCATCCATCCACCTTGTTCTTCAACAGCTTCTTCAGTCGTTTTATATGAGATATATCTTTGATTTATCGAAAATTTCACATCTGACCTAACGTTAACAATAATATGGGAATCCGTTACAAAAATAAGTGGATCAAAATTGCCCATTTCCGTTAGCCCATTATGAACTATATAGTGTACTAGCTGAACCCGGCGCTCTTCCCTACTCCTTTCGCTTTTATTGCATTCAAAATTTTAATTATGAATATTTGTTGGTTAAAAAATATAAATAAAACAAATTCAAGATTTTTTAAAAACGTTATTATTGTAATACTTTAATGCGTAAACAAACAACAGCTGACCATGTGAAAAGCAGGAACATGATACATTTAGTCCACAAACATGAAGAAATTGTCCTTCGGATTTTTTTATTTCATAGCAAATGCCAAGCGTGCCGGAAATTGCAATCTTTTGAAGTTGAAAGGCATTTCTGTTGCAATTAGAGAATTCGACGTAGCAACATACTTCCCAATAACAATCATACCCTCAATTAAATTTTTGTGTAGTTTTTATACTCTCTACCATAATATGGAGGGTATATTAAGTTTGTCATTCCGTTTGTAACACCTCGAAATATACATTTTAGACCCCACAAAGTATATGTATTCTTGATCAGCATAAAACTCTATGTCGATTTAGCGATGTTCGTCCGTCTATCCGTCTGTCAGTCTGTGTTGATAAAATTTTACTCAAATGTATATTATGTCTGCAGGACTTTTAGTATTGAAAAATGTAGGTTCACGTTTTGGTACAGCCCCATATAACGGTACCGCCCGATATTCGGTACTTTGATGATTTTAGAGACATTATTCGCCGGTATTGGTTCAAATTTGGTATTTGAAGTTCGTAATGCATACTACAGCCTATGACAAAAGATTATCTGTGCAGGTCGACGTCTTCGTATACATTCGGTATTTTTAAGATTTTAAAACAATTTTTAACGGATTTTATTTTGTTGAAAATTGCCAAATTCGTTCCAAATGGTAGAGGGCATTCAAAGTTCGGCCCGGCCGAACTTATTGCTTTTTTACTTCTTTACTGTTAGTCTTATACCATTGCAAAGGTGTTGTGGGTCAATGCTTCTTAATAAAATCATATTCCAATTTGAAACGACTTCAATATAATTTGACAAAATTTACATTTACACCAAGTTCCGTCACACCTTCCATATTTCATTGAAATTGGAGGTACATACCGTGTTTGGTGCATAAAATATGCGAAATCGGCCGAGAATATATATGGGAACTATATCAAAATTTTAGCCGATTTCTAATTAATTTGTCAAATTTATTATTGTATCCAAATTCCGCCACACATTCTGAATTTCATTGGAATAGGACATACATATAGTGTTTGGTACATAACATTCATGAGATCGGCCGAAAAATATATATGGGAGATGTAGCCAAACCTCAACCGATTTCAATATAATTTGGCAAATTTATTTTTGTACCAAATTTAGTCACTCTTGCCGAATTTGATTGGAGCCGAACATACGTATCGTGTTTGGTGCATCAAATATGTGAAATCGGACGAAAATATATATGGGAGCTATATCCAAATCTGAAACGATTTAAATATAATTTGACAAATTTATTTTCTGATCAAATCCCGTCACACATTTCAAATTTCATTGAAATTGAACATACACAGCGTATTTAATGCGTCAAATACATGAAATCAGGCGAAAATATATATGAAAGCTATATCCAAATCTGAACCGATTTCCATATAAAATGACTAATATATTTTCTAATCAAATCCTGTAATCAAATCTGTAATCGATCAATAGATATGTGCATATAAAATCCAAATTTTTGGGAGGTACCTCCGATTCTGATGCTATATCTCCAGTTCCGAGTGGAATTTTAAAAATATATATATAGCCTATGTTGTAGTATATAGGCGATGTTGTAGTATACTTGGAAATTTTCAGGAAAATCTGTGAAGCGGTTTTCGAGTCCATAAATTACAAACAAACAAACAAACGTACAAACATTTTCCTCTTTTACAGATATAGACTCCCTACGTTCAATACGAGATTGTAATATTTTTTTTTCGAAAAAATTTAAGTTTTGTGGTTGGGGAATCAAAAAGAGGGGACCGATTTTTTCCATTTTCACTCATGCTCTACTATTAGGAAATATTTTGACACTAAAAAGTGTAGCTACTTATTTGTCCTCATATTTGTGCCCCGGGAATAACAACTTTTTTGGAGTAGGTTACCTAAATCCAAATGATCGTCAAAAATTGATTATATAATTTCTTACATATATATAAATAAGATTTCTTTATTCTTCTTTCATTGTAGAACGAAAACTTAAAGAATGCCATCAAAGACGTCTTGGAGTATATAGAAGTCAATATTTTGCCAACATTGTAAATGGCTGCTTATACAATTGGCCGGCATAGGCCATAAACAAAACTGGGTTTTGCATTTTATTGTTATTAGAGATGCTTACTTTTAATAAAACATTATCATAAATAAATGAAGTTGCTTTCGGTGTAAATGTGTTAAAAACTCGTAATAAATACATGTGAGTTATTGTATTGCTGCGTTAATTTAAAATACTTTAACGTATATTATTTTAAAATTACTTGTACATATTTACTTTTGAAGTTGAAAACAAAACGAAATGTTGTTATCTTTTAATAAAATCGGAGTAAGTGAAAAATATTTAATGTATAAAAAAAGACAATATTTCTTTTTTTACTTTTTCTATAAATTCCACTACACAATCTGATATAAAATGATAAAATTACAGTCCGATACTTTAAGTAAAATCAAGATTATGAACCCATCGTTTTTAGATCGAATTAAAAAAAAATCGAGCAAAACGCAGCTAAGCCGGATCGATCTTTTAATACCCTCCTATATTTGGAAGGAATTTGCAAAATTTACAAAAAATCCATTGAAAAATGCCACAATAATTAAAAAAAAAAAAATCAAATAGCAGGTGTTTCAGTTATACGAGGCCTTACGAAAACATCGAATATCCAAAGCTGATGTGTGAAAATTCACATTGTCATTATCAAAACTAATAAATTTCTGTCATTGTTTCCAACGACTGAGCACGTTATTCAAATACATAGTTACACTAACAAATTTATCATATACTACGATATGTTACTTTCACGAATGCCCTTTAATGGGCTAGTTATTTTACGACTGATTTGGTCGTTTTGTTTTGGGTTGATATGCTTAAGCTTGAAGTTCGTCAAGGTTCTGCCTTTAATTTAATAAGTAGTTGCGTAAAGCATAAAGAAAACAAAACCTTTCAAAATAGCAGTTATTATTTAATATTTGAGAAAGTTACATTTTAAACAGGTATTTCAGCCGTAGAATGAGGAAATAACCACAAATATTCCAAATATCGTGCGGTGCCGTTATATACAGTGTGAACCTGTTTTTACCATATTCTTTAGATAAATGAATATCTAAACCGTGCACCTCTATTGCAAATTATCAGCCAGAGAATGTGATGCCTATATATGGGGTCTTAAATAAATTCTTTGATTCTATATATACCACACGTCACACGCTGCCCGAATGTTGCTCTGTGTGGTTTTGACCCATTCCCGGCGAAGCGTTTGCTTTCTACTCCAGACACAATAGTCCAACGGATTGGTATCCGGAGATTTTGGTGGCCATTCTGCGCCGGAAATGAACCTCATTGTGTAACCATTCTTTGGAGGCGCATGCTAAGTGCGATGGTACTGAGTCCTGTTGGAATGTCCAATGTCTGCAGCCAAAATGTTTAATACACCCTCCAGAATATTTTCGCTATAATATTCGGTATTTCATCTGATACGGCTGTTATGACAGCCCACATCATCACCATGACCGGTGCTTGAGTTCTGGTGGCCAACTAAAGGTGCACATTTTCACCTGACCTCTTTGGCAAGTAAACACAATAATTTTGTTTGTTTACAAACTGCTGGACAACGAATGTTTGATCATCAGAGAAAACCAAATTCGGCAGTTCACCGCTTTCAGCCCAGCGAAGCAACTCTTTAGCTCTTTTGAGTCTATTTTCTTTCTGCAGCGGTGTAAACTCTTGAAGTTTTGAGAATTTCAATGTCTTTACCCCGAGCTTATTTTTCAATATTTGCCGAATGGAATATTGCGATATGTTCAGCTCACGAGCCATTTTTCGGCCACTGGGACGCGGTTTTCGATCAAGTCGCTTCTTTACTTTTCGCACGATTTCTGCTGATGTTGTTGTTTTCTTGCGTCCACTTCCTTGACGTCGGGCTACGCTACCAATATCACGGTACCTAGCGATGGTACGACCCACAAGAGATTTATTCACATTTAAATGCTGGAGTGCTCTAACGATAGTCACTTGTGGTTTTGAAGCCAAATATAAAAAAAAAATCACACTATCACGCTTGTATTCTATCGCAAATATTTTTTTTTTTGGAAAATTTTTACCACAATACTTTTGTACGCTTGTAAACAATATAATGAGCTGAAACTGGAATAGTTTTAACAGCTGTCGGACGAGTGGCTTAGAAATGACCCGGGTCAATGCTCATGCTGGTCCACATCTTCGTATGTATCGGTACACTCTTTTCACTGGATTTGTTTCAAATTTGGTATTTGGATTTTAAAATTGGTATTACTTTCTATGATAGAAATTTGCCAATAAAGATCCACATTTTTCGCATGGCTTACATATAGCTATACCTCCATATATTCGGTATTTTGCGATATTTTACGACAGAAATATTTGAAATTCGGAATTTGCAGTTCGCAGTTGGCACTTCTGCATATGACAGAAAATTGCCCATACTAATACACGTCTTCTCATAGACCCCATATACATAATGGTACATCCTAATATTCGGTATTTTGGTGATTTAGCGAAAAATTAGAACATTCAAATATTAATGCCATATTAATTGTCAAATGTTATTTTGAGATTCAAGGACAAGGCTAATCTTAAGATAAACATGTAAAAAGTTCCGCTGAGCCTAACATTTTGAAGGAAATTGAAAAAAATTGAAATTGAAAAAAAGGAAATCAAAAAATTCCTTCGAAAGATATGGGGCTTATACGAAGACGTGGTCCTGCATTAGTAATTTTTGGTTAAAGTCTGTAGCACCCATTACAAACTTTAAATATGAAATTTGAAACAATTTGTCACAAGACTCAAATTTTCTTCCAATGGGTTAGCTGTGTTCAGAGATTGAGCCGCAAAAAATATGTCGACACCAGGTAATAAAATTGTTAATTTCCTAGTTTCCCAATTTACTTCTTTCGTATTGATCCTTGATGGATCAATGATTGTTTGGATATAAAGAAGGAAGGAAAGGAAAATAACAATTCTTGTGAAAGAGAAAGAAAAGAGAGCTTTCAGAAAATGTAAAGTTTTCTAATACTAAAGGTGCAAGTACATCAAAAGCTTGAAGTCATGGCTGTGCATATTAATGTCAATTTATAATAGAAAACGACGGCAGGATATAAGTGCGGCTTTGTAATCCCTTTATGAAATGTCACAAAATATGCTTAGCCATGAATTCAAACTCCTTATGTATTCACACCTTAACGAATGTGTTAAAAATACAAATGGAAAAAACGGAATTGTCGCCTACCATGATATTCTCATTTCGTTACTAACATCGTCATTTCTTCTTCATTTTTCTGTGTGGAGTTTTGAATAACTTATTTTGTCTGGGATGGTATTTTAAATGCGCTAAATTGGTTTACGTTTAGGTGTGGCCCAATGTAATGTTGTTCTTTGATTTTCGATACACTGACAGGTTCGGAAATGGGGATTGAACCAGTAGCCTCCAATTTTTTGGTATGTCCGTCTTTCAGTACATTTGCATATTTACTGTACTATAAAGTTTCGTCCGAATGACTAAGTCAACATGCCTTCAAATGGATGAGGAATATGTAAAATTAAATATATCTCACAGATTTAATTAGTTCTAATATGGCTTAACAGCCTAGAAAACCCTAAAACCGAAAAACTTTGATAAATTATTTTGACGTTTTTATAATCTCCACCTCCAAAATTCATTAAAAATGCTAAACTTTAGTCGTTTATCGATCTCACACTTCATCTGCATTTTAAAAATAGAATTAAAGGTAATTTTCTTTTAAGAATTCTCATCAGATAAAAAAGTTGTTCGCAAAAAAATTAATATCATATACAGGTTTACGCATATCTTTTAAATAGTATTACCCCTTATTTTAGAACTTTTCCCAAATTAATTCGCCTATTTGTTGATATACTCACCAAGGGTTCTTTGAGATCCCTTTTTATGTTTATTGTTAAAGTTGGTAAATTAATTGAACAATATTTGTAGAATTTTTTATGGTAACCATTAGAGAATATAGATTGCCGATAACATTGTTATTAAAAGAAACCACTTTCATTGCAGTTTTCTAAATTTGCACCGACTTTTTTCTCACTAGGATTCTCTATACTTACTTTAATAGGTTTTTTGGGTCACCGACGAATATTTCTGGGTAATAAATTTTATATGTTCTCCATTGTATTGTGGAGAACATAATAATAAAACAAATAATCAACATCAAACACAATTTTATTACCCAATCATTAGTCATCAATATTTTATTACAATTTTTGTTAGTCATCAAAGAAACAATTACTTTAAAGTGGAGAGATTATTACAGCTCGTTTACTTCTTGTTTGAGGCATTGGCTGCCAAATAAGCCAACAATTTGGGTATGTGAGGTGGAACCACTGGCAAATGGTCACCTTGGGCCACAAAACCATTGTCATCGGCTGTATATTCTACGCGATATAAATTGCCATCATCACCGGTGTATTCGTAGAATCCTTTGGAACGTAGGCCCGGATCAGTTTGGAGAGCTTCAATGCGTCCGTTTTCTTCAGCCAAAATTCCATTTTCGGTTTCATATCTGCAAAATTATGGTTTAGGGTTAATGCTCTTTCAAAAGAATTAACACTGTTATTGAAAACACTTAATTACAAATGTATTGCATACTTTAAGGCATATCGGAATTATGTTTTTAACATTTTATAGCAAACTAAAAATTGTTTAACATTAGAAGTTGACATGTCATAAATTATAAATTTCAGTAATCCGATTTGTAACAATTTTTTTTTTTTTGGTGAAACAGAATATACATACTTTTCACATGTTCCTTTTTATACGAGTTCTTTGCATCTCTCAATTCACTAACTCTCATACTCACAGGTAATGATATCCATCCTCCTCGACTTTATCTTCCAAACGTATGATTGCCCAGCCATTTTTTCCCTCGCCACTTCCCTTGCCCTTTGGTAAGGGCTTGGCTGTTACAGCTGCAGCTAAAGTTCCACCACCTCCTCCACTACCACTGCCCGATGACGGTTTTTTAGCACCTGCCCCACCACCTGCATTTGCACCATTTGCAGCTGCATTTCCAGCACCACCACCGCCGCCACCACCAGGTCCAAAACGATCTTTGTCCTGCTTATAGGGATTTGCATCGCCCGTATAACCTCCTCCTGGACGATCGTCGTGAACATATTTCACATCCTTATGGACATATTTGCCATCATTACCACCACGATATTTACCATCGCCTCCAGGACGATATCTGCCATCGTTGGCAGGACGATAACGACCATCACTTTTCGGTGTTGGCCTTGTGGGTGGCCTTGTTGGCGGTTTGTAGCGACCATCATTTTGGGCTCGAACTGCAACACTGACCAATGCCAATAGTACAAGGCATAACTGCAAATCAAAATATTTGAGAAAAATCCTGTTTTTAGTCGAAGTTTTAAATATCAAAGTTTTATTTAGCACTTCAAGTCGGTACGCACCCAAGGCCTCAATAATAGCTGCATTGCGTTATTCGCCAATATTTGTTAATAGAAATGTATTTGAAATGAAATGCTTGTAACGATTACCCGTCTATTTATACTAATGAGCTGGGCTATAAAAGCCTGCGAGCTGGTGCTGTTACAGCTGAGAACCAAGTGCATAGAATGATATTTCTGATAATAAGTGATATTCAATCGATTATAACTCATCATTCGTCGGCTTGATTGTTTGGCTACGCATTCATCTGTTGTTGGCGGCTGATGTTTTAATTTGAAATACAGTGTGATCTTGATAATTATTTCACTTCACACAAGACTGGAGAACAATGTGTTACACTTTTCATTTGTCTGGCAACTTTTTAGGGAACAAAACCGACTTAATTCCTGTGGAGTTCATATGTCTAAAGAGGGTATAAATCATTTGATACGGCCAAAACGTGACTCATCGAAATAACGGTTTGAGACTCAAGGCCTCTTTGAACCAAATCCGTTTCAGGATATTTGGATCGAAATAATGGTTTGAGATTCAAGGCCTCTTTGAACCAAATCCGTTTCAGGATATTTGGATTCGATGTAGGTACGCAAGATACATGGTACATCGTAATATTATTATCAAACTTAGATCGGACTCATACCTCCCCACCACGGGTAAACATTTTGAATAATTAAAACTCAGCCTTGCACTTTTTCATAGGTCCAGTTAACTACTTATTAGGTTCTCTCGCATAAAACTCCATCCGACAGTCTTGTATGAATCATCCCGAGTCTTGAGGACTTAAGTACTTATCCAGCTCTTTGGAATATTATCTTCCTACCTCGCCACTCCAGTACTTATCCAGGTCTCGAGACAAAGAGCGATTGCTAATCCCTTAGTACTTCAATTTTTGGGAAAAGTGTAAAAGGAAGAATATTACATTGTGGGTCTCAGAACCAAAACAAAAATAATTTTATATCCTCTTCCATACTATGGAGGGTATAGGGAGGGAATTGTTTCAAATTTCGTATTTGAAGTTTGTAATAAATACTACTACCTAAGACAGCAAATTTTCTGTGCAGGTTCACGTCTTCCCAATATAACGGTATCTCCCGATATTCGGTATTTTGATTATTTTAGCGACATTATTCACAGGTGTTGTTTACAATTTAGCATTTAAAGTTCGTAATAGATACTACAGCCTAAGACAGAAAATTGTCTGTGCAGGTCCACATCTTTGTATAAGCCCCATATAACGGTACCTCCGGATATTCGATATTTTGATGATTTTAGCGACATTATTCATCGGAACTTTATCAAATTTAGTATTTAAAGTTCGTAATAGATACTACAGACTAAGACAGAAAATTGTCTGTGCAGGTCCACATCTTTGTATAAGCCCCTTGAACGGTACCTCCCGATATTCGATATTTTGATGATTTTAACGACAGTATTCACCGAAATTGTTTAAAATTTGGTATTTGAAGTTCGTAATAGATATTACAGCCTAAGACAAAAAATTGTCCGTACAGATCCACCTCTTCGTATCTCCCCCATATAACGGTACCTCCAGATATTCGGTATTTTGATGATTTTAGCGACACTGTTCACCGGAATTGTTTCAAATTTGGTATTTGAAGTAATGGATACTACAGCCTATGACAGCAAATTGTATGTGCAGGGCCACGTCTTCGTATAGCCCCCATATGACGATGCCTCCAATATTCGGTATTTTGATGATTTTAGCGACAGTATTCATCGGAATTGTTTCAAATTACGTATTTAGAGTTCGTAATGGGAACTACAATCTGTGACAGGAAATTGCAGCTCCAGATCTTCGTATAGGTCCTATATAACGGATATATTCGGTATTTTTAAGATTTTTACAGAACATTTAACGGATTTTTTTTTTTTTTAAATTTCCAAATTTGTTCCAACTGGTGGAGGGTATTTAAAGTTCGGCCCGGCCGAAATTACTGCTTTCTAACGTGTAAAATACCCAATTAGCGAGATCACACTGTAATAAGTTGAAAAAATGCTCAATGTTAGGCTCAATCCAGCTACTGGTCTCTCTAATACAAATGTAATTTCGAACAAGTAAAAAAACATTAAGTTCGGCCGGGCCAAACTTTTAATACCCTCCACCTAAGGGTAAAATAAATATTAGAAGACATGTGGCAAAAACCATTAAAATGCCGATTATGGGGAGGTACCGTAATATGGGGGCTACACCAAAACGTGGACCTATAATTACAATGTTTCGCCACACGAACTAGGACCCATTATGGCCCACAAATACCAATTTTTAGACAAATCAGTGAAAATCAGCAAAAACCATCAAAATACCGAATATCAGGAGGTACCTTTATATGGGGGCTATATCAAATAATGGACCCATGCATGCAATGTTTCGCCACCGAAGCTGGAACCAATTATGACCAACAAATACCAAATTTCAGACAAATCCGTGAAAAAAAATGTGGCAAAAATCATCAAATTACCGAATATCGGGAGGTACCGTTATATGGGGGCTATACCAAAACGTGGACCTATAATTACAATGTTTCGCCACACGAACTAGGACCCATTATGACCCACAAATACCAATTTTTAGGCAAATCAGTGAAAAAATGTGGCAAAAACCATCAAAATACCGAATATCGGGAGGTACCGTTATATGAGGGCTATATCAAATCATGGACCCATACATGCAATGTTTCGCCACCGGAGCTGGAACCCATTATGACCAACAAATACCGATTTTCAGACAAATCCGTGAAAAAATGTTGCAAAAATCATCAAATTACCGAATATCTGGAGGTACCGTTATATGGGGGCTATACCAAATTTTGGACCCATACATGCAATGTTTTGCCACACGCTCAGGGACCTGCTATGACCTACAAATACCAATTTTAAGACAAATCCGTGAAAAAACGTGGCATAAATCATCAAAATACCGAATATCGGGAGGTACCGTTATATGGGGACTATACCAGAACGTGGACCGATATATCTCATTTTCTATACCAACCATCCTAGACACAATGCAAATAGCTCTGCTAAATTTTGGAGCTCTACGTCAAATAATGTGGGCTGTATCGTGATTTCAACAGACAGACAGACGGACAGACAGACAGACAGACGGACAGACAGACGGACATCGTTAAATCGACTTAGAATTTTATGCTGATTATGAATATATATACTTTATGGGGTCTAAGACGAATATTTAAGGATGTTACAAACGGAATGACAAAGTTAATATACCCTCCTTTCCAAGGTGGAGGGTATAAAAAGTTGTCGATATTAAGTGTAACAATTTATGAGGCATTTGAAATTTACCCACACTTGTCCATCCGTCCATCCATCGATTCGACTGGTGTTATTGTTTTTCTTCTTCATTATCTTCGCCGTTTCATAGGCTTTGTAATAAAATCTCAAATTAATGAAGATTTACAATTAAAATAATTTACTATTGTAATAAAATAATTTACTAACATAATGTTATTTGTGTCAATATTAAATTATTATAATTGACATTTTTTCTTTGAAATTCCACAGTGTGATGTAAATGATTGTGTCCGTATTTGACATTAACGCGAATTACAATGGTTAATTGAATTAAAGCATTTTATTTCAAACTACTGCCGGATACACGACTGTAGTGAAGAGTTCTGATGTGTTTTAATTATTTTACATCCTTTGACATTCGCCAAGCTTGAATTACAATAAAATCGTATATTTACTGTATGGTAATGATAATTTAATAATTTGATTTACAAAAATTAATTGATATTCTGTTCATTATCTTGCGGAATGTCGATCTAAACTAAAGTCTGTTTTTTCAATTTGATTAACTTTATTTAACTGACTCGAATTCTTGAAAACTGAAATTGCAGACGGGTTACATTGAAGTGTAATATCGAAATATGAGCTGGCGAACCTGAATAGATAATTTCGAAATAATTTAACGCGGTCACACCAAAGGTCCAACTTTGTAAGGACTTTTACATTCGCTGTAACAAGAAAGAAGTTGCAGATTTTTATACCCTCCACCTTGGAAAGGAGGGTATATTAACTTTGTCATTCCGTTTGTAACATCCTTATATTCGTCTTAGACCCCATAAAGTATATATATTCATAATCAGCATAAAATTCTAAGTCGATTTAATGATGTCCGTCTGTCTGTCCGTCTGTCTGTCTGTCTGTCCGTCTGTCTGTTGAAATCACGATACAGCCCACATTATTTGACGTAGAGCTCCAAAATTTAGCAGAGCTATTTGCATTGTGTCTAGGATGGTTGGTATTGAAAATGAGATATATCGGTCCACGTTCTGGTATAGTCCTCATATAACGGTACCTCCCGATATTCGGTATTTTGATGATTTATGCCACGTTTTTTCACGGATTTGTCTTAAAATTGGTATTTGTAGGTCATAGCAGGTCCCTGAGCGTGTGGCAAAACATTGCATGTATGGGTCCAAAATTTGGTATAGCCCCCATATAACGGTACCTCCAGATATTCGGTAATTTGATGATTTTTGCAACATTTTTTCACGGATTTGTCTGAAAATCGGTATTTGTTGGTCATAATGGGTTCCAGCTCCGGTGGCGAAACATTGCATGTATGGGTCCATGATTTGGTATAGCCCTCATATAACGGTACCTCCCGATATTCGGTATTTTGATGGTTTTTGCCACATTTTTTCACTGATTTGCCTAAAAATTGGTATTTGTGGGTCATAATGGGTCCTAGTTCGTGTGGCGAAACATTGTAATTATAGGTCCACGTTTTGGTATAGCCCCCATATAACGGTACCTCCCGATATTCGGTAATTTGATGATTTTTGCCACATTTTTTTCACGGATTTGTCTGAAATTTGGTATTTGTGGGTCATAATGGGTCCTAGTTCGTGTGGCGAAACATTGTAATTATAGGTCCACGTTTTGGTATAGCCCTCATATAACGGTACCTCCCGATATTCGGTATTTTGATGGTTTTTGCCACATTTTTTCACTGATTTGCCTAAAAATTGGCATTTGTGGGTCATAATGGGTCCTAGTTCGTGTGGCGAAACATTGTAATTATAGGTCCACGTTTTGGTATAGCCCCCATATAACGGTACCTCCCGATATTCGGTATTTTGATGGTTTTTGCTGATTTTCACTGATTTGTCTAAAAATTGGTATTTGTGGGCCATAATGGGTCCTAGTTCGTGTGGCGAAACATTGTAATTATAGGTCCACGTTTTGGTGTAGCCCCCTTATTACGGTACCTCCCCATAATCGGCATTTTAATGGTTTTTGCCACATTTCTTCTAATGTTTATTTTACCCTTAGGTGGAGGGTATTAAAAGTTTGGCCCGGCCGAACTTAATGTTTTTTTACTTGTTTTCAATTTGTTTTTCTTCTTTTGTCGATTTTATAATTTTCAATTTTTGATTTCTTTTTTTTTTTTAATTTGGCTAATCATATTGAATTCAATGGATTTTTTGTGAACAAAATGAAATAAGTGCGCAATACGATGCTAACTGGTGACTGGTCATACATCGTGCTTCAGTTGAAAGATGCGAACACATTTAAACAATCAACAAATAAAAAAGTTATAAGTTCGGCCGGGCCGAACTTTGAATACCCTCCACTATTTGTTACAAATTTGGCAATTTACAAAAAATAAAATCCATTTAAAATTCTAGACCTGCATAGGTAACTTTTGTCATAAGCTAGTATAGCATTCAAATGCTTATCTTAAAAAATCTGTTTATAATGTAGCTAAAATAAATAAAATATCGAATATGGGGAGGTACAATACGTGGACCTGCACAGATATTTTTCTGGTATAGGATGTAGTATCCATTACGAACTTCAAATACAAAATTTGAAATAATTCAGGTAAATAATGTCACTAAAATCATCCAAATACCGAATATCGGGGGTACCGTTATATGGGGGCTATACGAAGACGTGGACCCACATGACCGATTTTCTGTCTTAGGCTGTAGTATCCATTACGAACTTCAAATATCAATTTTGAAACATTTCCGGTAAATAATGTCGCTAAAATCATCAAAATACCGAATATCGGTGGTACCGTTATATGGGGCTATACGAAGACGTGAATCTACACAGACAAGCTCCTGTCATATGCTGTAGTATCCATTACGAACTTCAAATACCAAATTTAAAACAATTCCGGAAAATAATGTCGCTAAAATCATCAAAATACCGAATATCGGTGGTTACAGTTTTATGGGGGTTATACGAAGACGTGGATCTGCATGGCCCATTTCGTGTCTGAGGCTGTAGTATCCATTACGAACTTCAAAGATCAATTTTGAAACATTTCCGGTAAATAATGTCGCTAAAATCAGCCAAGTACCGAATATCGGCGGTACCGTTATATGGGGGCTATACGAAGACGTGGATCTGCATGGCCCATTTCCTGTCTGAGGCTGTAGCATGAATTACGAACTTCAAATACCAAATTTGAAACAATTCCGGTAAATAATGTCACTAAAATCAGCCAACTACCGAATATCTGAGGGTACCGTTATATGGGGGCTATACGAAGACGTGGACCTACATGGCCCGTTTTCAATACCAAAAGTCCTGCAGACATAATACACATTTGAATATCTGTACAAAATACTTTGTATATACTTTTGAGTGCGGTTGAGGCGCTGGGAAAATCTCTAAAATTACATATTTCCTAGCCGCCATAAAACACCACTGTGAACATTTCAGTGATCTTGTGCATTGACGCATACGATAATGTGTGAGATAATAAAGGTTCTAACCCACACGCACAGATATCGATGCACTCAGTAGATGCCGAAGACCACTTGAATGAAATAACAAGCACCCCTGCAATGTTCTCCATTCAGTATTAGAATAGATAAAAATAATTGTGTGACTGCGATTAGGTAAGGTTAGATTAGTGTTTGTAAATGGGCTAAGTTGGTCCACGTCTTCGTATAGTCCCCATACAATGGTACCCTCCGATATTCGGTATTTTGATGATTTTAGCGACATTATTTACCGGAACAGTTTCAAATTTGGTATTTGAAGTTTGTAATGGATGCTACAGCCTAAGACAGAAAATGAGGCATGTGGGTCCACGTCTTCGTATAGCCCCCATATAACGGTACCCCCGATATTCGGTATTTGGATGATTTTAGTGACATTATTTACCTGAATTATTTCAAATTTGTATTTGAAGTTCGTAATGGATACTTCAGCCTATGCCAGAAAAATGTCTGTGCAGGTCCACGTATTATAACTCCCATGATTTTAGCTACATTATAAACCGAATTTTCAAGTTTCGCATTTAAATATTGTAATAGCTTATGACAAAAATTGCCTCTTCAGGTCGTCGTATAGACCCTAACATACGGCTACATTCTGTATTTTTAAGGTAGGTATATTAAGTTTGTCAATCCGTTTGTAACACCTCGAAATATACATTTTAGACCCCACAAAGTATATATATTCTAGATCAGCATAAAATTCTATGTCGATTTATTAATGTCCGTCTATTCTTCTGTCCGTCTGTGGAAATCACTCTAGCTTCCGAACGAAATGAAGTAAGTTTATAAAAATTTACTCAAATGTGTATTATGTCTGCAGGACTATTGGTATTGAAAATGGCCTATGTAGGTCCACGTCTTCGTATAGCCGCCATATAACGGTACCCCCCGATATTCGGTATTTTGATGATGATTTTAGCGACATTATTTACCGAAATTATTTCAAATTTGGTATTTGAAGTCCGTAATGGATAGTATAGCCTATGCCAGAAAATTGTCTGTGCAGATCCACATTTTATAACCCCACGGTACCTCCCTATATTTGGTATTTTTATGATTTAAGCTAGCATTTCAATATTGTAATAGCTTATGACAAAAGTTGCCTATGCAGGTCCACGTCGTCGTATAAATCCTAATATGCGGCTACATTCTGTATTTTTAAAATTTTAACAGAATTTTTAACGGATTTTTTTTTTTTTTTTTTGAAAATTGCCAAATTTGTACCAAATGGCGGATGGT
Source organism: Musca domestica (assembly GCF_030504385.1). Taxonomy (NCBI): domain Eukaryota; kingdom Metazoa; phylum Arthropoda; class Insecta; order Diptera; family Muscidae; genus Musca; species Musca domestica. The sequence continues at coordinate 6,416,276 of NW_026712115.1, read as the reverse complement.
ATTCAAAGTTCGGCCCGGCCGAATTTACAGCTTTTTTACGTAGTTTACTTAGATTATTCATCAGTTTGCGATACGGAATTATGAGATTATCAAAAATTTAAAAGCTCGTCTATAATTTCTCCAAACTTTTATGTTTTCATAATCTCGTAAACCTAAAATTTCAACAGAATCATAAAATAAAAGCTTCTAGAAGTCAAAGACTCTGTGAGTCCAATATGCATATATGCATTCTTATTCTTGACTCCAAGAATACAATAAAAATAATTTTTCGTATAAAAGTTCTTGACGACTTTATTCATTGCTGTGTTTATATAAAACAATTACAGAATAAGTAAAACATGGCTAAAATATACAAATATACATATAATATTTATAACGCTTACACAATTCACATTAAAATGACTTAAAGTTGAAATAAATGAAAATGTAATTTCTTCAAATCCTATACACGATAAAACTCTTATGACAGCATACGACGCATTTCTAATTAGTGGGCGTGGGTGGGTTCAGTGGATGTGGGAGAGAAAATATTTACAAAATTTGTTTTCCAAATCGTTGATATTTAACCTCGTCCGAATGTGTTGCGTCCACCCGATGAGGGCTCTTGGGGTGGTGGAGGAGCAGTAGCCAAATAGGCCAAAGCCTTTTGTATGGCCTCTGGAATTGGTGGTGGTGTGGGAATATGATCACCCTGAGGAACAAAGCCATTCTCATCGGCCGCATAGGTTATGCGAATGGGAGTGCCATCAGGTGCTGTATAAGAGAAGAAACCTTCGGCAACCTAACAATGCAAAAAAAAAAAACATTTAAAGCATTATTGAAATAGGCAACAAGGGAACATCGATTTATTTGTTTTTGTGATGATTCATTAATTCCAGATTGCCACCTATTGATACCGTAAATAGAGAGAGAGGAAAATAAACTGCAAACGAGTGAACATTTTGTCCAAATGTCGAAGTGAACTGAACTGAACGAAACGTTTCAGGTCGGCAACAAATTGTTAAGCTTTATTTGGTTGTGCGATGTTATTGACGCCAGTGCTAATGTTTGGAGCTGCTGGTGGACAGGTAAAACATCTCGAACATGACAAAATTAAAATGTAATACATCTTGGCTTGAATGCCTCCGGCCGTGGGCAAATTTACAACGGTTTTCTTGGCTTGTTCTTCTAAATGTCACAGCAGTATTTTACTACGTTGCTTTTTTGCTTGTGGTTCCTCATTCATAGGATACTTGGCTAAATTGCTTGCCGAAAAATGGGTGTTACTGCTTATTGCCTTTTGTTCTTTGTTAAGCGGTGAGGTAATAAAAGGTTTTATTCATTTTTAAGCAAACGCTTCTTTATGGCACCTCAAGATTATGTTTTTTTTTTTTTTTTTTTTTTTTTTTTGATAATTTATATTGTTTGATTTTTTTTGGCCGTTAAATTTTAGGATTTACCTGCGCTTCTGCATTGCTGCCGGGATTTTTAAGATAACCCTGTTCTTCGGCTATGATTCCATTGCCAGTTTCGTATGAATATTTGTAGGAACCATCAAAATTTACTTCTTGCTCTTGCCTTAGAATTGGTATGACTTCTTGTGGTCGAGCAGCTACAACTACCAAAAATAAAGCCAATGTCAGGAATATCTGAAAACAATATAAATATTTTATTCAATAATTAGCTTTAAAGAAAAAAAAATAGTTATAAAGCGGTTATGAATTAATTGGATTTTTTATGTTCAGGAAATCTTGGTAGAGGACTATATGACTTTTCTAAGGTGATATCTAGTAAAATCATAGTTTGTCTATTATTATCAGAACCAAGTAACCGTCTCTATCGAAAATCAATATATATATATATATATATATATATATATATATATATATATATATAACTCAAGAACGGTTGGACTGATTTTGACAAATGACACTAATTTTAAATGGCCTCTTGTCAGAAAAGTATAAACCTAAAAAATTGCATACAGATATCGCAATTAAAGTGTGGTTGTAATATTTATAGGAAAGAATGTTGCTTATCTTTTTGTTGCTTCTTCTTTTATGAGCATATAAACGTTTTTTTTAAACGGTTTTATTTAGCTCACCCCGTTTGCTTGTTTTATTCTTGTGTCAAATTTAGTGATTCAAATTTCACCCTCTTCCTGTCAACCGATTAATCTGAAATTTTGCACTTTTTTTTTGGTGACAATACAATTATCTTGCATCTTGTTGTAAATAGCCTTGACCCTTTATTGGACCTATTGGAGACAACAATGTCATCAGACAGAATTTTTGATTGTCGACGAGATTTCCATAGTGTCTAATCAAATGTTATGCACGATAAAGGTAAATTAAGAATTGTGAGAATGAGTTTTTTGGCGGAGTAAACGTATTACTTTTCGGTGATCTTTTAGAACTGCCTCCTATAAAACGATCAAGAACACCTATTTTCAAACAGCCAGAACATCTCCAACCAGCTACACATCTCACGCTGTGTGAATTAACTGAAAATATGCGTCAGCAAGGTGGCCAGACTTTTTTGTTGATATTTTGAATGCTTGAGAGTCGATGAGATAACAACCTAACATTTTAGTATTTTAATGGGAAGACTTCTTGAAGACACGAGTGATGAGTTTGCAATATACAAAGCGTTAAGGTAATACCCCTGATGTACCTTCCGTCCGGATTGATTTCGATGATTACACCGGATAGCCATACAGTTTCCAGCTAAGTACAATTACGGGACAACTGAAAGAAGAAATTTGCCTTTAATACTATTATGGGCTTCTACAATACAGGGTTGCCCGTATTCGACGGACCCATCTGGCAACGCCATAACTTTTCACAGAGATGTCACATTGCTTAATGACATACTGCGTTTGAAATTTACATTCAACAGAAGAAGTCAATTGTGAAAAAAAATGTGAGAAGTGCGCCTTCTAAGAACACCATTAAGCGTTTATACGAAAAGTTTTCGACTGGTAAGGCTCTTTCTAATCCGAAGAGGCCATATAAAAGTCGACCAAAGCGATCCGCCGAGAATATCGGTGCCGTACGAGCCAGTGTTGAGAGGTCCCCAAGAACATCCCAAAAACGCCGTTCTCAGCAGTTGGGCATGGCTCGGTCCACTTTACAACGGATTATTCGCATTGATTTGCATTTGTTCCCGTACAAAATTCAATTGACGCAAAGAAAGTTGTCTGCGGACAAGCCTCGTCGATTGGAATGGGCCCAAAGGTCCGTCGAATATGGGCAACCCTGTACATAAAATCGTATACTTAGGTGCGAAACTGTTTGAAGAAGGTCAAGCCTACGTGGCTTTTAGTGGAGTAAGATCTATGAAGGGACTCCGTATAGAGGAGTTGGACTGCATTCATTTTTGCAAGTTTTTTTGCCCGTTAAACAAAAATTTGCAATAATGAAGCATTAAATGAATTAAACAGAATGCGAAGTAAACTGGAAATTAAAAATAGTAAAAAAAAAATTTAAGTTAAACGGTTTTATGTTAATGTTCAAGATAAATGTACTAAGAACCAAAAAATAATAAAATAGATACAGTCGTGGGAATTGTAAAAATATGCATAGACAAGACTAAAATAAAAGCGTGGGGCACGTCAATTGTCTACAATCGTTGATTAAAATGTCTGTTTTGTAATTTTACATTATAATTAGGCAGTTGTAAGTAGGGCTAGAATGTGGAAACAAGCTAGCAAGCTTCATTATAAGCGAGTTTTAGTGTTTCATAGTGGTGAACGAGTTGTACTTTTATCATATGTTTTGTCGATTAAAGACAAACTACGAGCAGTGAAACGATTCCTAGCCAGCCAGCAGTGTGAACGATAAACTAGTCCAACCATAAAATAGTTGAAAAATCAATTTTATTTACATGGAGTGTATAACTATTGAAATTTGCATGAGCAAGAAAATAGTAAGTAATTTCTTCACCGTCTGTGGGCCAACTGCCTAACGACGAATTAAACGATTCTTTTAACACACATTAAGTACCATCGCTCGTTACCGTGTTACTGGTAGCGTAGCCCGACGTCAAGAAAGTGGACCGAAGAAAACAGTAACATCAGCAGAAATGGTTCGAAAAGTAAAGAAGCCAAGCGACTTGATCGAAACCCGCGTCGCAGTGGCCGAAAAATGGCTCGTGAGCTGAACATGTCGCAATATTCATTTCGGCAAATATTGAAAAATGAGCTCGGTGTAAAGCCATTGAAATTTCAAAAAAATGCAAGAACTTACACCGCAACAGAAAGAAAATAGACTCAAAAGAGCTAAAGGGTTGTGTCGCATGGCCGAAAGTGGTGAACTGCCGAATTTCGTTTTCTATGATAGGAAAACATTCGTTGTCCAGCAGTTTGTAAACAAACAAAATGATCGTGTTTACTTGCCACAGAGGTCAGCTGAAAATGTGCACCTTCAGTTGGCCACCAGAACTCAAGCGACGGCCATGGTGATGGTGTGGGCCGTCATAACAGCCGATGGTCGCTCTCCGCTCGTATTAATCGACCGTGGCATCAGAATAAATGCCGAATATTATCGCGAAAATATTCTCCCAAGAATGGTTACAAAATAATAATAATAACGTCCACCAAAATTTCCAGATACCAATCCGCTGGACTATTGTGTCTGGAGTATTTTGGAAAGCAAGGTTGGCACTAAAAATACCAAAGTCTCGATTACCTCAAGCAAGCGCTTCGCTGGTAATGGGCCAAACTACCGCAGAGCAACATTCGAACAACGTGTGACGATTCCATTGGCCATAATTCGTGACAAGGTGAGCGATTCGCACAAATCTAAACTTATTCTAAAATGTGATGCTATTTCCGACATTTTCTGCTTTCATTCGATAAAAAAAAAAACAAGTAAGCAAAAGCTATAGCCGTGCGGGGCCGACCATGTGATACCCTACAACACTACAATATGTTAGAAGCCCCCTTATGTCCAAATCCATTTTGCAAGATTCGGCTAATTCTAAGAAGCCCCTCTGTATCTTCAAATTTAAAATCATCTATATTATTTGCTTGTCTACGATATTTGGCTATATTCGTCAACGAAATAAGCATCAAAAAGCCAGAAGTTGGCCTTTTGTGTATTTCGGATATCGCCTGTAAGTAATGTTGATATTTTTTTACACAAAAAAGTAGTGGTCCATTCCACTCTAATTTCATGTGAGATTTCGTGTCCTTGGGTTTCTATTCGTGACCTCTTTAACGGCTGAAAAATCAGGAACATTTTTATTTGTTGGTCCATTTCAACCCCTAAATATATTGCGGATATTTTTGAAAACAATAGGCCTAGCCCTTCTGGGTCTAAAAATGTGAAAATTTTCGTGAGGATCGGACGCTAATTGCAATCTGTATATAATAACCCAGACCTGTGTTGTGAGGTAAAAAAATATTACAAAATAGACACTTCAATATTAAAAATCAAATTGAAAAAATCGCATGCGATAAAAAATATGAAAAAATAAAAAAATGTCACAAAATACTATATTTTTATGCGAATTTTCTATATTCTATTCTTTTAGGCCAGGAGGGCATTCTGAATTGACAACATTTGTCAAAATCTGTCCAGCCACTCTTGAGATATAATCATTCTAGATAACATCCCTTTCCTTGTATATATACATTGTATATATTTCGCAATATATATACGATATATTTACTATCGGCATCTACGTAATGGTCAGAATTGACCTGTTCGTCTATTTGTGATTTCGCAGGGATTACAAATATTCGCGGTTTAATGGAAAATTTGACTTTTATTTAACACAAATATTATGGACTATTTCACCCACTAAAATTGGAAGGCTGTCCAGCCTGTCTGTCCAGCCCTAATCTCTAGCCCCGTTCTAAATTCCGCGTGGATTGGTTTATAATTGCGACCTGTAGAGCAACTGCAAAATCATTAAATTTTTCAGTTTTTTTCCATTTCAACCCCTAAATATTGGGCCATCATCTCCAACAGAAATAGGGTTCTATTCTGGCCCCAGTCCCACCTACATTTTCGTGAGAATCGGGCGACCTGTTGAGGGATTACAAATCAACTTGGACAGACCGACGGACATTCATAGCTAGATCGACTCAGTTCGGCGAGATAGGAAGATCCATTTATACTTTCCTATGTGGGAAACTAATATTTCGTGGTGTTACATAATTTTTGGCCCATTCAAACTTATAATATCCCCATAGTGTTGTAGGCTATACAAATGTAAAAATGATGGCGATTGACTTTGTTGCAGTTTTTTTATCTCACTCTGTAGTCATATTTTTATTACGAAAAAGTTAGAAAGTAGTACCCTCCACCATTTTAAACATCTTTGTTAATTAAAAAAAATATATACTAAAAATAAATGAAACGCATTATCCGTTAAAAATTCTGTTAAAATCTTAGAAATACGGAACAAAAGGAGTTACCGTTACTTTGGGGTCTACACGAAGTCGTGGGCCTGCAAATGCAATTTTTTGCCAAATTCTGTAGTACCCATTACAAAGTTTAAATACGAAAAATGAAACAATTCCGGTGAATAATGTAGCTAAAATCATCAAAATACCAAATACAGGGAGTTAACGATATTTAGGAGCTTTACGAAGACATGGACCTGCATAGACAATTCTCTGTCATAGGCTACAGCACCCATTAGGAGCTTCCAATAAGAAATTTGAAACTATCCGGGGAATAATAGGGAGGATCCGATATATGGGCAGTACACGAAGAACTGGGCCTGTATAGAAAAATTTCTGCCGTAGGAGGAAGTACGAACTCTAAATACCAAATTTTAAAGAATTCGGGTGAAAACTGTTACACAAATTATCAAAAAAAAAAACGAATATCTGGATTTGTACATTTGTTTATACCAAAACTTGGACCGTACAACAAACCGTGAACCTATATGTAATATTTTCAATACCAATAATTCTGGATACTCTCTACTTCATTCCAGGGGCAAGATAGAGTGGTTGCCATCACAAACTTGTTGGAATCTTGACCTTTTTCGTTTAGTTGCAAACGGAATGGGTGTATAGGGTATAAAAAACGTAATATATCCTTCATATAATTTTAGAGTTTAGTAACGGTACTATGATATCTTTATTAAGAACGAAACTAAAATTAGCACTCTAACTCGGTTGATTCAGAAGATAGCTTGATTATTTTCTGCAAAATACCTAAAAATGGCTCTTCATATAGCATCATACTTGATAGTGCAGATAATTCAGTATCTCAAGGATATATCATAATTTTCAAAACAGTTGCAATTTTAATGTAAATTTTGATTTTTTTAATTTTGTTTATTCATATTCAATATTAACTCCGTTTTTTTCAAAGAAGCAAAGTTCTATGTTTGGCAAATATTATTTTAGAAATTTAATTTTTCAATTCATTTGTGTAGTTCGATTAATATGCAAATTAATTGAGTTACAGCTATTTTTAAAAATATATTTTTTGTATGCAAACAGTCACTTATAGCTTTTTAATATTCTTTAAAACCAATATTCATTTCATTGCTTGGATCACACACTTTTATTGTAAGGATGTTTAAAAAATTGATTCTTCACTAATACATATGTAGATATCCTTGACACGAACTTCATATCCAATTTATTGAATTCGTCCTTTCAACATGAATAGGTTTTACCACACACTTACTAAATTATTCATTTTATTCTAAATTAAGGATTTCGATATCCTGATTTTTGTTGGTTGAACTCGAAGAATATCACACACAGTGTTCAGTGTTCTCGTAAGACTATGAGTTGTTGGCCAAATGTCTGGATTATTTATACTCGATTGAAGATTTGTAATGACGAAGAGATGAACTGAAGTTTGAACATCATTGGGAGACACCGAACCAATATTGCTGCACACACCATGTCACTCACACACACCAAGACACATATTCGGTGCATCATAGATTGAATTGCACATAGCAACTGCCACATAAATAAACTCTATGCAGCAGTATAGTCTGCAATATCCGTCATGCAGTTCAGATTCACTTGAACTTTACATTTGGTCGAACAGACAACCGCAACAACAACAATAGAAATGAAGTGACTGCAACGCCAATACCAAATAACAGCCAACATTTATTCTTTTCTCTGAATATGACTTGTGGATTTTATGTTGGGTGTCGGTCGCTCTTCGAAGAGGGTGTTGTAAATCTTCTTGGCTAAATAATTGCAAATTTTATGGAAACCATTTATTTTTTATTGGAAGAGTGAATTAAGTTGATGCTGCTTGTAGAGTTAGTTTTGAATTAAAATTATAATAACACATAATCTTTTAATTCATTTATTGGTATATAATATTTTATACATGCCATTAGCCTCAAATTCTATGTACTCGTAATACGTATTATCTATAGCTAAACTACTGGCTGTCTGTAAATGCAACAAAAGATAGCCAACGATGGTTCTTAATAATGAAATACAAATTTAAAGAAACACTTAAATATTTTCGTCATATTTGTTTAAATTTAATTAGAACACCGCCGATATCGTTTTCAAAAAACCGTCTGTCGTTATAATATGGGATTCATATACATATGTCTCGTATCATCGCTACCGTGTTACTGGTAGCTTAGCCCGATGTCAAAGAAGTGGACGAAGGAAAACAGCAACATCAGCAGAAATAGTTCGAAAAGTAAAGAAGCGACTTGATCGAAACCCGCGTCACAGTGACCGAAAAATAGCAAATATTGAAAAATGAGCTCGAGGTAAAGCCATTGAAATTCCAAAAAGTGCAAGAACTTACACCGCAACAGAAAGAAAATACACTCAAAAGAGCTAAAGAATTGCTTCGCTTGACCGAAAGTTGTGAACTGCTGAATTTGGTTTTCTCCGATGAGAAAACATTCGTTGTCCAGCAGTTTGTAAACAAAATGATCGTGTTTACTTGCCAAAGAGGTCAGCTGAAAATGTGCACCTTCGGTTAGCTATCAGAACTCAAGCGCCGGCCATGGTGATGGTGTGGGCCGCCATAACAGCCGATGGTCGCTCTCTGCTCGTATTAATCCACCGTGGCATCAGAATAAATGCCGAATATTATCGCAAAAATATTATGGAGGGACATTGCAACAGGACTCAGTACCATCGCATTCAGCATGCGCCACCCAAGAATGGTTACAAAATGAGGCTCATCGCTTCATTTCCAGCGCACAATGTCCACCAAAATCTACGGATACCAACCGGTTGGACTAATGTGTCAGGAGTATTTTGGAAAGCAAGGTTGGCACTAAAAAATACCAAAGTGTCGATCACCTCAAGGAAGCGCTTCGCCAGGAATGGTCCAAAATACCGCAGAGCAACATTCGGGCAGCGTGTGACGGTTTCATTGGTCGTTTGAAGGTCATAATTTGTGCCAAATGTGGTCCATTCAAACTGATCTAATCTTATTCTAAAATTTGATGCTATTTCAGAATATTTTGCTTTCATTCACTAAAATTAAAAAAATGGCGTTTGACTTTGTTGCAGTTGTTTTATCTCACCCTGTATATTGCTTGGTGTTGCACCAATATTTCGATTTGCAACATCATTTTTGGCCCAATCAAACTTATAATATCCAGAACACATATTGTTGACGGTCATACTAATCGATTGCTGATAGCTGATTTTAAGGAAAAATTGAGATCAGCATCTGGCAAGTTCTTATGTTCTGGAGGGTAGTTTATTGCCATATTACATATTCAATTTTAAATGGATTGGGTTTAAGTGACGATAGGATCCGATGTAGTTCAAACCTGATGAAAACTTTGATAAAACATAATCCAGATGCGAAAAGTGGAAATATGGGTCTACTCATTCTCGTACTTTCCCACAAATACCAGTATGTTTGAATCATTGTATCTCTCGCAAATTGGGTAATCAAGGCCCTTTTTTAATTTTGCAGAATCAAATATTTTCGTCCGTGTTAGAGTGAAAAGCGAATAAATCATCCCAACCTTTTGGATACACCACAAAAATGCCTATATCCAAAGCCACAAGCATTCTGTTTGGAACAAGTCAAGGCAATGACGAATATGAGTAGAATTTCTTCTGGCCATTTAAAATATGAATATTTACTTTCTTATTTTTTATTCAACTTATATTCTGATATTTGCAATATGTTTCAAAAGTTTATAAAATTGCACATATGAGTAAATATTTCAAAAATTAGATGAAATATAAGAAAAGAAACCATAAAAAAGTGAAAAAAGCTGTCAGTTCGGCCGAGCCGAACTTTAAATACCCTCTCCTATTTGGAAAAAAATTGAGAATTCTCAAAAACAATAAAATCCGTTAAAAATTCTCTTAAAAAAAATAAATGCCGAATGCAGCTTTTATATTCGGGTCTATACGGCGACAGGGACCTGCATAGGTAACTTTTGTTATAAGCCATTACAATATTCAAATGCGAAACTTATAAAAATCGCATAGGTAACTTTTGTTATAAGCCATTACAATATTCAAATGCGTTATATGGAAGTTATACTAAGACGTGGACCGGCAAAGACAATTTTTTCTTTTTTAAGGCTGTAGTATCGATGTCACTAAAATCAACAAAGTACCGAATATCGGGAGGCACCGTAATATGGGAGATATATGAAGTCGTGGACCTGCACAGACAATTTTCTGTCTTAGGCTGTAGTATCCATTTCGAACTTCAAATACCAAATTTGAAACAATTCCTGTGAATAATGTCGCCAAAAACATCAAAATACGGAATATCGGGAGGTACCGTTTTATGTGGGCTATACCAACATTGCCCATTTTCAATACCAAAAGTCAAGCAGACATAATATACATTTGAGTAAAATTTTATCAATCTACTTCACTTTGTTTGGAAGCTAGAGTGATTTTCACAGACGCACTATGGGTTTTTTTACGTTTATTTTGGCATAAACTCTAATTTCAAAGCTATTGAATTGAAATTTGGTTTGTATGCATTTTTTATGCTTCCAAGATGACCTACCAATTTTCATATGATTTGGGGCACTATTTCATATAGCTGCTATATAGCGGATCTGGCCGATTTGACCCAACTTTTTTGTTTATGAAGCTATTGAAGTGAAATTTGGTTTGTATTAATTTTTTATGCCCCAAAGATGACTTACGAATTTTCATATGATTTGGGGCACTATTTCATATAGCTGCTATATAGCCGATTTGGCCGATTTGACCGATTTGACCCAACTTTTTTGTTTATGAAGCTATTGAAGTGAAATTTGGTTTGTATTCATTTTTTATGCCCCCAAGATGACCTACGAATTTTCATATGATTTGGGGAACTATTTCATATAGCTGCTATATAGCCGATTTGACCCAACTTTTTTGTTTATGAAGCTATTGAAGTGAAATTTGGTTTGTATTCATTTTTTAAGCCCCCTCAAGATGACTTACGAATTTTCATATGATTTGGGGCACTATTTCTTATGTAGCTGCTATATAGCCGGTCTGGCCTATTTGACCCAATTTTTTTATTTATGAAGCTGTTGAAGTGAAATTTGATTTGTATTCATTTTTATGCCCCCAAGATGACCTACGAATTTTCATATGATTTGGGGCACTATTTCATGTAGCTGCTATATAGCCGATCTGGCCGATCGGCTATGATGATTTGGAGAAACATACTGCTCATTCATTACAATAATTATACTTTTGCTAAGCCATTTTGAATGTTTAGTTTTAAATCGCTCTAGTTTACGGATGCACTTTGGCAAATGCTTTTTTATATAATTAACAAAATCTTTCACTTGTTTTGATATCAAACGCATTTGGTCTTCATTTAAACTGATATTATTGATATTCTGTAACACATATTTCACAAGTGCATCTTCTGAGCGATTGTTGCTTCTCCAAATTTCAATAAGCGCTGCATGGACAAACACATGTTTATCTGCAAAACACGTGTTGGCACAAAATAGAACAAAAAAGGCTAGTTACTCATTAATTAACACACTTTTGTTAATAACTTGGCATTTATACCTTTTTGCAATGCTTTGCCATTCACAAGTTACACTCCACGGAATACAACTACAATTTATAGATTTTATATAAAGCTATACATAAACGAAACAATTCACAGTATTACAACAACAGACAATTATGACAAAAAGGGCACCTCGTCTTAATTTTACATACCTGCACTAACGTTTTCCATAATTACACATTTTATTTTTTTCAATTTTGTCAAATCAGAAGCACTTGAACTTAGCTGATCTTTACCGCCAGTTGTACCAAAACAAAGTGACTTTCAAACAGCTGACTTTAAAAGCTCGCCAGCAAAAAAGGGTTGCCACCCGTATTGTTATTAAACATTTTTTTTTCTAATATGGGTATCTACATTTAGGAAATCAGTTAAATTTCAAAATATGAAACCAAAAAAAAAATGACTTTATGCCAAAAAATCATGCTTTTTACCCATAGTGAGACGGACGGACCTCGCTAAATCGACACAGAATTTTATGCTGATCAAGAATATGTGGAGTCTAAAATGTATATTTCGAGGAGTTACAAACGGAATGATAAACTTAATATACCTCCCATACTATGGTGGAGGGTATAAAAAACAAAGAGAATACCCGAAAATATAGAAATCACCTATATATGGTGTTAATACGACATCACGAATATGTATATGTATGTATATATATATTGGAAACGGAAAAACAGCAACATATCCAGAGCGGTGTAACCTTACTGGTTCCAGCTGAGTTAACTTAAATCTAATTTTAAGCTCCTTGCAGACAATTCTATCGATGTCCGTCAAATTTATCTCTTTGTCTTTAAATGTTGCCAAATATGTAAATTAAATACAATAATAAACTATTGCTCAATACATTGACTCCCAGTTGGCTCATCCTTTAGATCATTTAAAGAAACCGGCTGGTTATCAGTGGTGTGGAAAAAACAATTGTCCAATCATAAACAAATACACCTACCATGTTTGGCATCGTGTAAAAGACAATACTCGGCCGGTATAGAAATATTCTTGATGGTAATATTTTGTATTGTTGACCACAACAAACATGACAGGGAGTCTCAATCGGTATTCAGTTTACATTATTAATGCAAACAATTTCCTACATTACCCACTTATTTCATGAAGCAATACTAATCATTAATTTATGTTGATAACTTCAGGCCATTCATGTACTCAGTTCTAGGCTACAGAGGGCAATTATTTGATAAGACCAAAATGTGCTTCAAAAAATAAGGGACTTAGACGTTTGGTTTCTTTAGACGAAATCCGTTTCAGGGCCTTTGGAGTCGATTTGGTCATATCCGTTCAACTATCGGTTCTTCTGTTTGACATGCTGGTGCGCATGATAACTCTCAAAGGGAGTATCCTATCAGATTTGGTATATCGTAATATTTTACTAACTTAAATCTTCCAAAATATTTGCAAAAAAAGGCTAAGAGAGGACCCAATATAGTTAAAACTTGAACGTATTTAGATAAAGCTTAGGCTTAAGCATTTAAGTACTTTAAAAACGACAGGTGGATATTTTGAACTATGAACTACATGTGCCCGCTACTTCGTCAGCGAAAATCGCGCCTTAAAATTTTAGATTCTTTCATATTTAAGTTTTTCCTTTATTGAAAAGAACAATCGAAATTTTTTGAAGTTTACAATCTTTCTTTTTGAAGTTTACCGAAGAGCACATAAGTAAAACCTTTGCACAATGGTTTCACATCCACTCTTTCCGGCCAAAACTATGTTTACTATTTCATATTCGAGTGACATCGATATCAAATTTCTGGACCTAATAACCTAATACCAATTAGCATATTTAGTACTTTTCTTACAAAACCATCTTCTTATATCATTCCCAGATATAAATAGAAATATCAATATCATATTTGAGCCTTCATCCCATCCCTTCACCCAATACCAAATTTAGTACTTTTCGCACAATAATGGTACACATTTAAGACACATGCACTATGTTTTTTTACGTTTATTTTGGCATAAACTCTAATTTTTAAGCTATTGAATTGAAATTTGGTTTGTATAAATTTTTTATGCTCCCAAGATGTCCTACCAATTTTCATATGATTTGGGGCACTATTTCATATAGCTGCTATATAGCCGATCTGGCCGGTTTGCCCCAACTTTTTTGTTTATGAAGCTATTGAAGTTAAATTTGGTGTATCCAATGCGATTTGAAGAAACATACCGCTCATCCATTACTATAATTATTCTTTTGCTAAGCCATTTTGAATGTTTATTTTAAATCGCTCTAATTTACGGTTGCACTTTGCTTTTTATATAATTAACAAAATCCTTAACTTGTTTTGATATCAAACGCATTTGGTCTTCATTTAAACTGATATTATTGATATTCTGTAACACATATTTTACAAGTGCATCTTCTGAGCGATTGTTGATGCTCCAAATTTCAATAAGCGCTGCATGGGCAAACACATGTTTATCTGCAAAACACGTGTTGTCACAAAATATAACAAAAAAGGCTAGTTAATTAACACACTTTTGTTAATAACTTGGCATTTATACCTTTTTGCAATGCCATTCACAAGTTACACTCCAAAGCATCTCGTCTTAATTTTACATACCTGCACTAACGTTTTCCATAATTACACATTTTAATTTTTTTCAATTTTGTTAAATCGCAAGCATTTGAATTTGGATGATTTTTACCGCCAGTTGTACCAAAACAAAGTGACTTTCAAACAGCTGACTTTAAAAGATCGCTAGCAAAAAAGGACTGTCACCCGCATTGATATTAAATATTTTTTTCTAATATGGGTATCTACATTTAGGAAATCAGTTTAATTTAAAAATATGAAGCCAAAAAAGAATGACTTTATGCCAAAAAAAATCATACTTTTTACCCACAGTGACATGGTGAACATTTACTAACAGCGATCCTAATACCAAAGTAAAGATTTCAATCACTATCTATTCAGCCAATATCAAATTGTACCAAATATAGTACTATTTAGTACTTTTCGTGCACTTATAGTACACATTTCCAAAACCACCTTATCATAAACCTTAAGGGACTCCAATTTCAATATCCCAGCTTCATCCATCTACCTAAACCGGACTGTTCCAAATTTAGCACCATTTAGAACAGTTCGCACACTTTTTATTCATAGTTTGACACATTGATTCTTATACCAAATTCCAAGTTTTTAGCTTTATCCGTCCTTATAATACCGAGTGTTACAATTTTAGAAGTTAAGTAACATTTAGAACTTTTCGTAACATAAAACTTCGATTTTCCAAAACCCATTTTCTATTTCTATTCTGCGCCTCATCAGTGACTCTCATTCCAAACTTCCAATGCACCCAGAAAAGTACATTTTAGTACTTTTCGTACCTTTTTAGTACGAATTACTGAAAACCAAGACTCACCCAAAGTTTCAAGAGACTAGCTTCAGCTGTTCATTGAATATATTGTTTCACTCTATTAGATTGGTGTCAGAGGGAACTAATATTCTGAATCGATTTTCAATAAATTTGACGGAGATATATTAATCTTTTATACCAAATAACATTGCTATAGAGTGCATGACATCACTTCGAGAAGGATTGTATTAAAAAAAATGTATATGGGAGCCGAGTTCCACAAAATGGAAAATACGTCCCGAAATTCACTCCATTTTGGCTGATATTAGCCATTATTTGCACAATAAACCTGAAATCGGATTAAGCATTGTACAATAAAAAGGTAAGGTAGAGCCACCAGCTGATAGCAATTTTTTTCTAAGTGTGCCCGACTTCTGTCAATTTCTTGTATGTATTTTTTGTTTTGAAAATGAAAAAAAAAATATTTTCAAAATCAATGATTGAAAGGCACGTACATTGCGGCTCGCGCATTAAAACATTTAACCAGTTTAGCCATGAAATTGAAAGCTTGAACAGTTTGGATCATTTTTCGCGCTTTTTAACTCATTTTAAAATTTTAGAAAAATATGAAAACTTTTTGTATACAATTTTGAATGAGTCTGCCAGGAAGCGGGCTCTATTTCTGTAGTGTAGGGAGCTATATCTAAATCATAGTCGTTCTCGATAAAATTTGGCAGAAGTATTTCTGAGCTCTATAAGATTTCTTGTACCAAATATCATTTTTGTCGATAGCATTTTACAGTTAAAAGGGACTTAAACATCAAATAGGATGAAACATATTTATCGGAGCTAGAGCTATATTTGAACCGATTTTTAAATTTGATGTACTTGCTTTTAGACTGAATTCGGTCGGATGTAACAAAATTCAGGACATTAGGATTGATATTGGCCGTTTGGCGCACAATTAACCCGATATCGGCTGAAGATATATATTGAAGCTATATCCAAATCTGATCTAATCTTGATAAAATTTCTGGGATGTATCTGACATTGGTACCAAATATCATTGTTGTGGAGTGCATATAACGGATGTGAGGACTCTAAACCCCAAATCGAATGAAACACATATATGGGAGCTATAGCTATATCTGAACCAATTTGAACAAAATTTGATGTACTTGCTTCTAGACTGAATTCGATCATATGTACCAAAACTCAGGTCATTAGGACTTATATTGGCCATTTGGTGCACAATCTGTTGAAGATATATGAGAGCTATAACTAAATCTTATCCGATTATCACCAACTTTAATAAGGTTCGTCCTTGGGCCAAACAAATATTGTTTACAAAATTTCATCTCAATCGGATAGTAAATAAAGAATACATGGATGGACGGACGGAGTGACATGCATAAATCGACTCAGAAAGTGATTCTGTGAATATCCTCAGAAGTAACTATACGTCTATAACGCTTCCTTTTCCCTGTTACAAACAAATGCAGAAAGACATAATACCCTTAGTACTATGTGGTAATTGTATAAAAAGGAAAAGATGGGAGAAGCACTGGCTCAATATTTAACATGAGCGTTCCTGACCTTTGTTTTATATAAATATTTGTAAATTCGCTTTACTACCGTGCCCCGCTTTCCACCTTCATTCTTTCGCTAAATACTGATGACCAACAATCAGTAACTTATAGTGCTTTTAGTACTTATCTAGTTCCAATTATCAAAAATCCAACTCAGTAACTTGTAAAATTGCGATTTTCTCCTTTGGCTAAAATGTATAATCCTCAAATTATGAGACAATACTTTAAGAATCTCTGGCTTATTAGCAAGCTAAACAATTGTAGACATATACAATTTATTTGGTTAATAGAAATAAAATTGGATTTTACATACATACATACTCGTATCTATTAATATTAATTTGTCTCTCGCAAAAAAAATACGAAGTGCATTGGACATTTGCAAAATCGACGCCCAACATAAGTTACACGGATATAATCATATGTATTCTATCGCCTCTACTTGTATGTATGTTTCAATTCTAAAATGTGTATTCTACATAAAAATCAAAGAAGAATAAAACACATCTTCGGCGGATGTTTGAATTGGTGTTACTGGATTTTCGTCATCGCAACACAGAAGAAAAAAAAAAACGCCATTGCTGTGTGTGGCGTGTTCAATATCGAACATCAATTTGTCAGACATTTAATAGCTGACTGACAATCATCTTAATCGTGTCTTTTGCATTTGGCCGCCAAGACTTGTTTGTCTCAATGGATGTACGATACATAGCTATGTATGAACGGCTGGTTATTTGTTTCGATGGCTTTTGGTGGTTGGTCGGAGGAATGCGATCCCCCAAACTCAGCAAATCTGAAACAAGTGAACTTTTGCATTTGCCTAGCAAAAGTTCTTCCACCAATCATTTATTTCATATTTTACAGCAGCGTCGCATCATGTTTTTCTGCCGTCTTCGCAACTCGCGCAATGCAATGCCAACATGATGAAGTGGTCAAGACGTAACCCCACCTCTATTGTCTAACATTCACGAAGTGAAGAGTAGAGTTGTTAATGTTAAACAAAACTCCTACAACTCAAACTGACAACAAACAAATTCCTTGGCAAAAATATTTCTCAGTGGCATTAAGAATGTTTCTAATAATTGCAGTTTTTTAGAAAAAGAAAAAAATATCTATGTCTATACATCAATTGGCCTCATGATTTATGAGGTGGTAGCAATAAACCATTTCTCAAACTTGGAAATAAATTTAGGCTTGACTTTGTAATTTCAGTGAAATTACCATAAATTGGTAACTCATGAATATTTTTCATGTGACTAGAGTTTAGATGAACAAAACAGTACGTTTGCGATGGTCTCGGTCGTTGATTAGACTTCAACGAATGTAGACATGCGTGGGGATGCACGCATTGTTGCTCCGTTAATATTAAGAAAACAAATTATAGATAGCTTTTGTAGAAAATATAAATATATGGAGTTTATATTTAATGTTTTTTGATAATTTTGCTAACATAAAATTAAAATTCTTGCTACAAAACGTCCAAAACAAGAAGGGAGATATTTTTTACATGCTTTTTGGTTTCTCTCACACACACAAGCGCAATGTTCATTTTGTGCATCATAGGACTAGAGTACCACCAAAACTTTTGAAATTTGTAATCGGAATGTAAACGACCAGTACAGTAAAATAATACTTTTCTAAATGCTTCCAATTCTCTAACGGCCAATATGCTTCCGAATTACCTAACGGCCGGTAATTATACCTTACAACACTATGTGTTGGGGGTATTATACGTTTGATTGGGCCAAAAATTATGTAACACCTCGAAATCTTGGTTTCCCACATAGGAAAGTATATATGAATCTTCCCATCTCGCCGACCTGGGTCCATCTAGCTATGTATGTCCGTCCGTCTGTCAATGTTAATTTTTAACCACGCTACAGGTCGCAATGATGGCCCGATCCTCACTAAATAGAGATGGCTATATTCTTAGGGGCTGAAATTGACCAATAGCTGAAAAATTGATGATTTTACGGCTAAACTGATTTTGACAATTTTAACCAATTCAGAATGGCCTTTCAGGTAGCTATTATTGTCCGATCTTCACGAAATTTCGCATGGGGTAGGGTGGGGATCAAAATAGAAGCCTATTATTTTGGAAGATATTCGAAAAATATTTAGGTTTTAAAATTAACCAATGACCAATTAAAATCGTCTAGATTTGCAATCGCCCTACAGTTCTTAACTATGGACCAATACATGTGGAACATTTTATGAGGTTAGAGTTTAGGACAGCGATGGAGCCTAGAATTTCGTATGGTCATCGTATAATATTTAGCTGGTAAAATTGACTTCATTTTTTTCTTTTTTAGATGTCGTATTTGGAAAATATTGGTTCTGGATCAATGATTATTCGAAAAGAGGAGCAATAAGGTTCAACATTTCTATTTATTATGTAGTACATGGTGAGATAAAAAACTGCAACAAAGTCAAACGCTATATTTTTTTGTTCGAATTGGTCACATTTGGTACGAAACGGCCGATGAAATCGTCACACGCTGCTCGAATATTGCTCTGCGTTATTTTGGCCCATTCTCGGCGAAGCGCTTGCTTGAGGTGATCGACACTTTGGTATTTTTTTGTGCAAACGTTGCTTTCGAAAATAATCCAGACACAATAGTGCAACGGATTGGTGTCCGGAGATTTTGGTGGCCATTGTGCGCTGCAAATGAAGCGAGGAACCTCATTTTGTAACCATTCTTGGTGCGATGGTGCTGAGTCCTGTTCGAATGTCTAAGGTCTGCGGACAAAATGTTGGCCTGCTCAAAGCTTTAATAAACCCTCCAGAATATTTTCGCGATAATATTCGGCATTTATTCAATTGTATTACCCCGAGCTCATGGAATATTGCGATAAGTTCAGCTCACGAGCCATTTTTCAGCCACTGCGACGCTGGTTTCGATCAATTCGCTTCTTTACTTTTCGAAGCATTTCTACTAATGTTGTTGTTATCTTCCGTCCACTTCCTTGACGTCAAGCTACGCTACCAGCATCACGGTAAGGAGCGAGGGTACGAGACACAACAAATTTATTCACATTTAAATGCTGGAGTGCTCTAACGATAGCCACTTGTGGTTTTCCAGCCAAATATAAAAAAATCACAGTATCACGCTTAAATTCCATTACGAATATCTGTTTTCCTGGAAAATTCTCACCAAAATGCTTTTGAGCGCTTGTAAACAATAGAATGAGCTGACACTGGAATAATTTTAACAGCTGTCGGACAAGTGGCTTAGAAATGACAGCAGTCTGAAGTTGGTTTCAGTTTTTTCATCGCACACTGTATATAGGTGGATGTTGATTTGGTTAATCTTCATTCCTGTCAAAACGGGATACAAATCCATAGAAACTTAACCTTTAAGCTGTAAAAATAGCTGTCAGACAACAGAGTAATTCATATTAAAAGGCGGCCCAAAAAATGTCCCCAAACGAAAATTATCTTTGAGTCCGGGCCTGCCAATGCATATAAGGGATTCAATGCCTCCAAATTAAACCTAAGGGCAAGGAGCAGCAGCGGGAGGGATCATTACAGATTTTTGGAGCTGAGCAGAACCTTTTCTCACATAGCACTATACGACATTTTGCCTTCTGCCTCACTAATGCGGCAAGAAGTATTTGTTTGCGTGCCTACGGCCTCCTTCTACCTCTTGTTGGCCAAGATAACCTTCCTTTTTAAGGCAGCAAAGGGAGCCCGAAGAGTGATCTTCCATTTTCCAGTTGCAGTTGTACATTGGTTTTGGAAACAGATTCCGTCAAATGAGTTATTGGCAGAATCAAGTGTTAGATATCCTCTATAAGAAAAAATTGCAATGTTTTCCAGGGGGTAGAGAAAGGAGACCATGGTTACGGAAATAGCCATCAATCTTCGCCGTTTCATTTGGTTTTTATCTGGGGAAATTCTCCCCAAAAGATATATAAAATCGTTTCTCATGACAAGCACATTTTATATCCTATCTTATAAACCCTACGACTGCACTTATTAACATTTCCTACTTTTCTTCAATGTTTTGCGTAGATTGCATGAACGAAACAAATAAAACATAAAGTTGTTTTTTAAGAACAGAATCGAGAACATTAGTTATTTATCATGTGTTTATCATTTGTTTATTTATTAACTATTTATTATTATTATTATTATTATTATTATTATTATTATTATTATTATTATTATTATTATTATTATTATTATTATTATTATTATTATTATTATTATTATTATTATTATTATTATTATTATTATTGTTATTATTATTATTATTATTATTATTATTATTTTATACCCTCCATCATAGTATGGAGGGTATATTAATTTTGCCATTCCGTTAGTAACTCCTCGAAATACTCATATACCCAACAAAGTATATATCATTGATCAGCGTAAAATTCTACGACGATTTAGCCATGTCCGTCTGTCTGTCTGCTTGTCTGTCTGTCTGTTGTAATCACGCTATCTTTCGAACGAATTGAGATAGAAGGCTAAAATTTTGGACACATATTTATTTTGCCAGTAGGCAAAAAATGGGTAATGTAGGTCCACGTTTTCATATAGCCCCCATATAACGGTACCTCCCGATATTCGGTATTTTTATGATTTAAGCGACTTTATTCACCGGAATTGTATCAAATTTGGTGTTTGAAGTTCATAATGAATACTACAGCCTAAGGCAGAAAATTGTCTATGCAGGTCCACGTCTTTGTGTATCCCCCATATATCAGTACCTCCCTATATTCGGTATTTTGACGATTTTAGGTACAATACTCACAGAAATTGTTTGATATGTCGTATTTGAAGTTGGTAATGGAAGCTACAACCTGTGACAGAAAATTGTCTATGCAAGTCCAGGTCTTCGTATAGCTCGGATATAACGGTACCTCCCTATGTACGGTATTTTGATGATTTTAACAACATTGTTCACCGTTTATTTCAAGTTTCGAATTTGAATATGGTAATGGTATTGGCTTGTGACAAACAATGCCTGTGTAGGTGCACGTTGTACAGACTTTAATATAACGGCTATATTCGGTAATTTTCGAGAATTTCCAAATTCGTTCTAAATGGTGGAAGGTATTCAAAGTTCGGCCCGGCCGAACATACTGCTTGTTTAAACGTTGCAATTGAATTTGGAGATGTATTCTGTTTATAGCTATCGAATTAAAATATTTAATATACATGTGAAAAAACGATTAAAATAGGTTAAATGGCTTACAAGTTCTACGCTTAGATTTTTGATTCATTACAGAGAGAAACTCAAAATAAATTTCATTATATTGTATTTCGATGGTATCTCAAAATCAACTTTTTTTGTATGAAGAAAACTGCGCCAACTTTGATAAGTAATTAATTTCCTTTCTTTTATGACGCAGAATGTATTTCTAATTAAACTGGCGATGCGAATGTCCACAATTTGCGTGTAGTCTTTGTTAATAGTGGTTTTTTTTATTTCTACTATTGTTGTTATTATCATATAGGGTTTTTTCTATTTTTATTATTTGGTAAGAAAGAAATCCTCCCACATAGAAACAATATAATTTTGATGATCTCGTTTTTATTTAAATTATATTTCAAGTGGCACATTTTTAAATTTAAAACCCCTTTATGAATCTGTTAAACATAGATAAGTTAAGAAAGGTCAGAATGAAGTTTTTATAAATTAATTGCTTGTCATCCCATTACATTGAATTTAAATTATAAACAAAAGACTTAAGCCACAAACTTTATTTTGACTCTCATTCACCGAACTGCTTAATAGTTCGAACACTCAATGAGTTGTAGAATTATCGATCTGAACGACGTGTTAATAGATTTTAACTATGTGTTTTATCAAACTAACATTCTTTAGATTAAAATTAAAACATCATAAAGCTACTACCGAAGCGTGTGTAAAAAAGACAAAAGAGGCGCACCAACAACAACTACACACAGACAGAATTAATTAGATGCTGCTGATCATTTTATTTTGATTTAGTTCTTTTGTCTGTCAAACTTACTGACTGGCTGACTGCCTGTCGCTTTGATCACTAGACTATTTGTCAAAAATTCAATTTTCGAACAGTGCTAAAAATGAACAAGAGATAAAAATAAAACAAGACAAAACACATAAAATTAAAAAAATAAATAATAATAATATGACAACAGACGTCACCACTGCAATGGGACGTGAGTATTCTTGTGGCACCTATGCTAATTATTTAAGCACAAATTTACATAAATAATGAATGAGCTACCTCGACCATTGACATGTTTACCTAACCTATGATTTGTTTTAGTTTTTTGTTTTGTTTGGTTTTGGCTTTCGTTTGCTTTGCAAGTTTTAATTACGTTTTCTTCGGATCTGAAGGAAACAAGTTTCGATTTTTTCCTCCGAATTTCGTTTGCATAGTTTCCTAAACAGCAAAACAAAAGAAAAGAACAAATTGCTTATTATATTCATATTGATGGACTTCAAAAGCAGATATTTGTCTAATCATTTTTTGGCAATGTTGTGAAATTTTAGTATAAATTCGTTAAAAATCATTTGCAGTAGTCACAGTTTTATCTTGTGTATCACAGAAGTAACATAAATCGAAATCAATCATGAAATTCTTCGTAAGTACATAAAACTATCCTGAATTGTTGAATCAACGATTGTTATTGGAATTAATGGATTTAACCCTTGCAGATTGTTTTCGCTTGCGCCTTGGCCATTGTTGCCGCCAACGAAGATGCCAATGTCATCCGCAGTGAGTCCGAGGTCAATGTAGACAGTTTCAAGTATGCCTACGAATTCGACAACAGCATCAAGGCTGAACAACAAGGCAAATTGGCCGGTGAAGAAAACTGGGTCGTCAACGGCCAGTACTCCTTCACCTCCCCCGAAGGCGAACAAGTCTCTTTGCAATACACCGCCGATGAAAACGGTTACCATGTCGATGCTGCCAACCCCTTGTTGCCCACACCACCACCAATTCCAGAACACATCCTTAAGGCTATTGAATACATCAAGGCCCACCCCAACCCCGAATACCAAAACTAAATTGATCTGAAGGATAATTGTTATTTGTTTGAAAAGGATTGAAATAAATGTTATGTGAAATGTATGTATGTATATTATTTTGTGGAAAGTGTCATTTATGGCATTTGGGGAGAATGTGAAAATTTTTGGAATTTCACATCTTTGCCAGGGTTATTATTGAAAATTCTGACACTTTGTCCAATTTTGCATCTGACCGAATGAAACCACCTCAAATCCGACAAAATTTTACTAGAAGAAGACCAGTCGTAAATGTGGAGTTGCATCGCGTTTTTTTCGAATACGATTCCATTATTGCCCTCAAGATCTTCGCTGCTTTAATTATAGTTTCGTTCCCACATTGTAATATACAAGTAAGTTTTAACTGGCAAGATATGTCCTGCCATTTTTCACAACACCGACTGGCTATTGGACAGTGAAATTATATGAAAATTTGCAGGGAATCGGAGACATTTCAGGATGTAGAGCATCCATGTATCCTCACAATTGAATAAGCCCCAATTTCAAATATATAATTTCAAAATACATATAACCTGCCGATTTAAAATATTTTTAATGTTTCAGGAAACTTTTCGAGGACATAAATAGTTTTCAACAATTTTCTCTGGGTCTGGTCACTTCGTTTAATTTTCCAAAATTTGAATATTCTCTACCATTACGAAGGAATTTGCAAAATTTTCAAAAAAAAGAAAAAATCGTTTTCGACTGATTTCGTGAATTTGATGCACCAAACACGATATGGATGTTCTATTTTAATGAAATTTAAAATGAGTGACGGGATTTGATCAGAAAATAAATGTATAGCTCCCATATTCATATTTCGGCCGATTTCATGTATTTTATGCACCAAGCACGATATGTATGTCCGATTCCAATGAAATTCAGAAACTGAGGCGGAATTTGTTTACAATAATACATTTGACAAATTAATAAGAAATCGGTTAATATGCGGATATAGCTCCCATATATATTCTCTGCCGATTTCACATATTTGACTCACCAATTGAGGATACGATTATTACGGGGAGGTATGTTGCTACCTCGATTTCTCTAATTGCAACAAAAATACCACTCAACTTCAAAAGATTGCAGTTTCCTACACGCTTGGCATTTGCTATGAAACTAATAAACCCGAATGACAAACCGTTCGTGTATGCGGATTACATTAAAAATGTTCCTGCTTTTCTTATGATAAGCTGTTGCTGGCATGTTCACGCGTTGGTAGACCGAGCTATTTGTTTGTTTCCAAAATAAAGTATTACAATAGTAACGTTTTTAAATATTTTGAATTTGTTTAATTTATTTTTTTAACAAACAAATATTAGTATATAAAACAAGGAAGCAAAGGCTATAGTCGTGTGGGGCCGACCATGTGATACTCTACAACACTACAATATTTTAGAAGCTCCCTTATGTCCAAATGATTTTGGAAGATTTCGCTTTTTAAATTATGTCACTGAGCATTGCACAGATATTACCCTTAGTATTTTGACCGAGACAACACCTTTCTTTATATATACATTGTATATATTTCACAATATATATCCGATATATTTACTATTGGAATCTACATAACAGTCAGAATTGGCCTTTTCGTCTATTTGTGATTTCGCCGGAATTAAAAATATTCGTTGTTTAATAGAAAATTCGACTTTTATTTAACACAAATTTTATGGTCTATTTCACCCACTAAATATTATCCGATGACCATCAAAATTGGAAGACTTCTGCCCAGCCCTAAGCTCTAGTCCTATATTAACTTCCGTTTCGATTGGTCTATAATAACAACATGTACAGCAACTGCAAAATCAGAAATTTTTCAGTTTTTAGTCCATTGCAACCCCTAAATATTATGTGATCATCTCCAAAAGCAATAGGGTTCTATTCTGCCTATAGCCTCACCTCCATTCTAAATTTCATGAAGATCAGGCCGTAACTGCGACCTGTAGAGTGATTGCAAATTAACATGGACAGACGGACGGACGGACATACATATCTAGATCAACTCAGCTCGGCGAGATAGGAAGATCCATATATACTTTCCTATGTAATATACCAATAATGTCGCTGAAATCATCAAAATACCGAATATAGGGAGGTACCGATATATGGGGCTATACGCAGACGTGGACCTGCACAGACAATTTTTTATCTTAAGCTGTAGTGTTCATTACCAACTTCAAATACCAAATTTGAAACAATTCCGGTCAATAATGTCGCTAAAATAATCAAAATACCGAATATCGGGAGGTAGAGTTATATGGGGGCTATACGAAGACTTGGACCTGCACAGACATTTTTCTGTCTCAGGCTGCAGTATTCATTACGAATTTCAAATACCAAATTTGAAACGATTACCGAAATATACGAATATCGGAGGTACCGTTATATGGAGGCTATACGACGACGTGGATCTACACGGTCCATTTTTAATACCAAAAGTCCGGCAGATATAACATTCATATTTTAACAACCTACTACATTTCGTTCGAAAGCTACAGTGATTTACACAGACGGACAGGTGGATAGACGAACAGACGGACAGACATCGCTAAATCGGCGTAGAATTTTATGCTGATCAAAAATATATTATTTGTGGGGTCTAAAATGTAGGTTTCGAGGTGTTACAAACGGAATGAAAAACTTAATATACCCTCCATACTATGGTGGAGTGTATAACAATGCCAAATATAGATAGTTACCATTATGTTGGGCCTTTACGAAGGTGTGGACCTGTATATGTAGATACGAAACTTCAAACAACTCCGGTGAAAAATGTCACTAAAGTCATAAAAGTAACGAGTATTGGGGATATATTATTATATGGATCTACATGAATACGTGGGTCTGTATAAAGCACTTTTTGTCGTAAGATATAGTACCCATTAAGATTTTGAAGTTTGAAATATTTTCGGCGAAAAAAAGTCATCAATATACCGAATATGTGGAGGTACAGTCATATAGGGACTATACCAAAATGTACAATATTGACATAGAATGTTTCTTACAAATCGGAACACATGCTGCCAATTTCCAGCAAATGCAGGTTAAAATTGTGACATCGGTTCAATTTATGGGGCTATACCAAAACGAGGACCTATATAGCCCATGCAACTAACTTCATTTCGCTTAGAAACCTACTTCATTTCGTTCGGCTGCAATAATTTCCACATAAGGACAAATAGACAGAGAGAAGGACATGTCGAAATCGTATATATACTATAATGGATACTTCGAAATGCTACAAATGGAATTATACATTTAATATACCCTTAATACTATGGTGGTATAGCAATACAATATTGTAAGTCAAATCAAGCAATATAAAAACTATTTTTATACCCTGTATTTTGATGATTTTAGTCATGTTTTCAATGGAATTGTGGGAAATGTCACCCAAGGAGTACTTTGTGAGTACTTTACTCTCCAGAAGAGTATTGTCTATATTCGTCTACGAAATCATATATTTCGTTATAGGACCTCCCGATATTCGGTATTTTGATGATTTTATTGTTATTGTTTCAAATTTAGTATTTAAAGATCCTAATGGGTACTACAGCTTATGACAAAAAATTACTTATACAGGTACACGTTTAGGTAAAGTTTCTTTTGAACTTTATTTTTCACGGAATTTCTTGAAAAATTTTCGAGTTTCTTCAAAATGATGGAGGGTACTCAAAGTTTGGCCCTGCCGAACTTATTTACAATTTTTGCGATATTTTTATGCGATTTTCATAGCTCTTATCCTTTTTTGGCCAAAAGACCATTCCGAATTGTTATGTATTGTCGAAATCAGTCCAGCCGTTCCTGAGTTATAAGCGAAGTAACTATCATCACTTTATTTTATTCACATAGATAGAAATTCAGTTCTGTGAAATCTTTTAAATTGGGATTGTTTGCCACCATGTAAAGATAAATAGGTATGTTATTTATCGTCGCTGAGATCAGTTTATCCATGACGCACAAATAAGTAGTTCGACCAGTCGAAGTGTTAAAATGTGTGCCTGAATTCAATCACAAGCGTTTTAACAGCAGCGCACGTATTATTGTCATGAGACCAGCTAATAAAAAATGTTCTGAGCAGAAAGTAAACACTTCTACAGCAGGTGGAACCCCGCATTATTGACTGGTGCTAGAAATTATAATTCTTAGTTTAGATTTCCAAAAGGCATTTGCGAAAAAATGCCACCAGTTTTGCATTGAAAATATACACGAGCAACAAAAAAAAAAGATATATTGAAAACGATTGTCAGCGATTATGCTATCAGTAGCTCAACAACAACATAATGAATTTATTTGATCAATTTACATGAATTTATAGCAAAACTTCCATCAGGTTTTTGGAATTGAACTTGACTGTCTTGAGAAGTATGCATTTACATATTTTATCAATAACTAATAAAAATATACATTTTTATGATATGTCGAATTGGTCGTTTCATTTAATTAAGAAACATCGGCATGTTAACATGGTAATTTTATTGCCCTAAACGCCATGGAATTGAAATCGAACAAAAACACAATAAAATTAAATTGAAATCAATATTTTGTTCCGGCATAGACATGAATCGTGAATAGTTCTGTTGTTTATTATAAGCGACGCTACTCCAAAGAGAAGAGTATGCTGAGTTTTAAATTTCATTTGTTGCACTTTGAAATAAATAACTAAACAATAAGTCGGATTCAAAATATTATTTAGAATTAATAAGTACTAAATGACACAACATTTGGTCAATTTGAATTTGTAGGAACGGAGGAAACTGGAATCCTAAAATCGAAATTAACATTACCGGCAAAGTGTGGGATATGGATGTAGTTTTCGAAATTTGCACTTATGCTGGAATGCTGAAATTTGGAAATTAGGTTAGCATTTTAGGACTGAGGTATATATTTACTTTTGGTAATTCGTACATTTGTGTACTAAGGGTATTTGGAAAAACCGATAGATCCTGAAATTTGGAAATAAGATTTTTAGTGCATTGTATGATTGGAGTATGTATTTTAGAAATTCATATTTTTGGTACAATTTTGATTCTGAAACAACCCGTAGAGTCAGAAATAAGATTTCTGTAGGATTGTAAGATGTAGGTAGTTATGGAAATTTGTATTTATGTGTTGTAAATTGTACCAATTTTAATATATATCAGATTTAGGATTGTGGTAAATGATATCAAATTTGGTATACTTTTGATTTACCAATGGTTCTAGTATTCTAAGATATGGAAATGAGATTTGTGTAGAAATGTAGGATTGGGGTATGTAGGAAGTATTGGAAACTCTTACTTTGTGCATTACATGATACTAAATATGGTACAATCTGAATATGAGTGAACCGACAAGGGTACGATCATGAAATTTGGAATTGGGATTACTGTGGGAGTGTAGGATTGATGCATGTGGGAAATTCTGAAATTTGATTTTTAGATTGCTGATGGTATCTTTGTTTGAGATTTGGCAGTGGTTTGTACGAAAATTACTTAATTTGGTTTTGAATGAAGGGATTGGGCAGTAATCCTCACATTTAATATTGAAGTCTTTGCTGGTATCTGAAATTAAGATATGGAGGTTGTTTTGGAATTGTACAAAAGTATTGAATTCGCTATTGGGTGAAGTTATAGATCTAGAATCCTGAAATTTCTGTTGGTATCTGAGATTGAGATCTGGGGGTAGCTTTGGAAATTTGTATTATAATTACACGAAAATTACTAAATAGTACTAAAGGCATAGAGGTAAATCCGCGAAATTTTGTATTGTGATAAGTGTTGGTGTTATGGATTTAGATATGAAAGGGTTTTGCAAGTGAGTACTTAAATTGTACGAAAAGTACTAAGTTAATTACTAAATTTGGTATTGAGTGAATGTATAGAGCTAGAATACCGAAATTTGATATTAAGGTCTCTGCTGGTGTCTGTTGTTAAGATCTAGTGGGGGTTTTGCGAATACTTACTCTAACTGCTCAAAGTTATACTAAATGTATTGCAGTTTTTGAGCATTTGGGGGTGTAATATATAGAAATTTTCCCATTATTCTTTCCGAAAAAGAAAAAACTCTGATAATATATGAAATCTTAAAAGTTTTAAAATTTAGTGTAACGTATTAAATTTTGACTCCACAATATGTTGTCAAACTGAACAAATTGTGCATTTTGAGTCTTAAACTGTTGGAATGATGGAAGTAGCGGACACTTGTCAGTTTGTCATAAAAGTTTACTTTATGTTTCAAAATAGATCAGTACTACAAATCTTTCCTAAAAGCCAGGAATTCAAAATCGCTTTGGCTGAAAATTTTGGTTTCTTCGGGGGCAGAAATTTTAAATTTGTCGAAAATTGGTTTTATGAAACAAAAATATTGTTTTTTTGATGTATATATTAAGTGTACATTTTTTCTATACCAAAGTGTACATTTTTTCTACAAACGGAATGACTAACTTAATATACCCTCCATCATTGTATGGAGGGTATATTAAGTTAGTCATTCCGTTTGTAACACCGCGAAATATACCTTTTAGACCCCACAAAGTATATATATTCTGGATCATCATAAAATTCTATGTGGATTTACCGATTTCCGTCCAAATGTCTGTCTGTGGAAATCACTCTGGCTTCCGAACGAAATGTCTGCAGGACTTTTGGTATTGAAAATGGGTCCACGTTTTTGTATAGTCCCCATATAACGGTACCTCCCAATACTCGGCATTTTGATGATTTTAGCGACATTATTTACCGGAATTCTTTCAAATTTGGTATTTGAAGTTCGTAATGGATACTACAGTCTATGACAGAAAATTGTCTTTGCAGGCCCACGTCTTCGTATACCCCCAATATAACGGTGCCTTCATATATTCGGCATTTTGATGATTTTAGCTACATTATTCACAGATTTTTTCACGTTTCGCATTTGAATATTCTAATGGCTTATGCCAAAGTTGCCTATGCAGGTCCATGTCGCCGTAAAGACCATTTGGTATTTTTAAGATTTTAACAGAATTTTTAGCGGATTTTATTTTTTTGAAAATTGCCAAAATTGTTTCAAGTGAAGAGGGAATTCAAAGATCGGCCCGGCTTTGTTTTGATCAGTGTTTGATTTATAATATTTTTTATTGACAGTAAAAATTAAATCTATAGGGAAACTTAAATTAAAGCATGTTAAATTAGCAGAAAAAAAAAAAAAAAAACGCAAACACATAATTTCACTTGTAATGTAACCATTTCAAATGAAATTTAATAAAAAAAACTATTAAACTTAGAAGTATGGTTTATTCTGCGATTTATATTGAAATTTTGTGTAGAATATTTCTTCTTTTGACACTCAAATACAATTTTATGTAATTTTCTTACATCAACTTGAAAAAACCAAGTAAACAAAGTTCATTCATAGTCCGGCAGGGATCATTTTGACTACAGTAAAGATTCCACTAAGAAACATCCCAATATCTACAAAAGAGGTAGTTAGATTCATATATAACACATATAATGTTTACAAAGTTTAGGCTTATATTTCGAACTAATTCTCAACTCCATGCTTACCATATCACTCAAAAAGTTGTTTTAATTTCTTTGTTTATTTTTTAAAAAATGTAACATTTTTTCTAACTTTACGTGTGCTCCATTGTAGAGTGTACATTTAAATCAATTCACCTCTTCTTTGCATTTTATTTTCAAAACAGTTTCGTTGCCTTCACATTGTTGCCTATATATTATATCGACCCGCTCTGCGTCGTTTTTTGTTTCAACTTAAGCGCCGTGCGAACAACTCTAAACATCATGAAATTTTTGGTAAGGCTAATCATTTTACATAAATAAATATTTAATTATTAACTTTTGATTTGTTTTTGTTTTCTTCGTTGTGTAGTACGTTTTGCTCGTGATATTCGCATGCCTTTTGGCTGTTATGGGTGCCCCAGAAGATTCGAATGTTGCTGAAAGTAAAGAAGAACTGAATGTTGGGGATTCCGGCAGTGCCTTTGATTTTGATCCTGCGCCCTTGGTTCATGTGTCCGATCCATTCCCAGAATATAGTAGCTCGTAGACTGTATCCCAATGTTGTTATATTGAATTTGTTGTTATTTGTTTAAGCGTGATATATGTGACATAATTAAGTTATATGAAAAAAGACAGTTATACACACACATACTACATATATAGAAATTAACACCTCTTGCTCTTGCTATATAGGGCATAAAGCCATTTGCAATAATTCTCGCCACAAAGTATGCTACATTTGCTTTAGTCGAAAACATTATATGCGATCAAAATAATTTTCTTTTGTCGACATTATATAAAATATAAACGTTCAATTTTCATGTTTTTAGAAAACGAGAACAAATTTAACATTTTGCATAACTTTGTCTATTCCCAGCTTAAAGTAGCACCATAAACTGGAAGTGTGACATTCCTTGGGCATTAATTAAAATTTAAAATTTGCCAGCAGATACCACCTCGGGGCAAAATTTAAATTAATTAAAGAGAAGACTCTCGGCAAAACAATGTTTGTCTTACGGAAAACCAGTACATACTACTTAATGGTTCTGATTTAAAAACACGGAAGCTCCTAGAACATCATGGTTCAAAAAGTTTGTGCGAATTTGGGGTATTATAAGCTTGATTGGGCCAACAATTATGTAACACCTCGAATATATATCTCGCCGATATAAGTCGATCTAGCTGTGTATGTCCGTCCGTCTGTCCGTCTGTCAATGTTAATTTGTAATCAAGATACAGGTCGCAACTATGAACCGATCCTCACGAAATTGAAAATGGAGCTGAGGTTAGGGCCAGAATAGAACCCTATTGTTTTTGGAGATGATCGCATAATATTTAGGGGTTGAAATGGACCAAAAACAGAAAGAATCCTGATTTTGCAGCTGCTCTATAGGCCACAATTATGAACCAATCGCAGCGAAAAATTACATGGAGTTAGAGTTTAGGAGTGGGCAGAAACCTACCAATTTGGGCGGCCATCGGATAATAATTAGCGGGTAAAACAGAGCCTAACTTTTATGTAAGGAAATAGGAAAATGTCCACTAAACCAATCCCAGCCATATCACAAATACATTAAAAGATCACTTCTGATCGTTACAATATATATGTAAAAGAATTGATCTTATTTATTCTGCTTATAAATCAGGAACCGCTGGGCCGATTTTCACAATTCCCATCAATTCGGAATGGTCTCTTGCCATTAAACGATAAAATCTAAGAAAATCGCGGAAAAATATTCCTATAAAAAAGTGAATATCTTTTGTCGAATTTTTTCAATTTTTGTCATATTTTTTATCGCATGCGATTTTTTCAATTTGATCTACAATTTTGAATAGTAAATTTTCTAATTTCTACTTCCCCCAACACTACGTTTTGGGGGTATTATATGCATATCGCAATTAACGTCCGATCCACACGAAATTTTGCATGGGGGTAGGGTAAGGGTCAGAATTAAAGCCTATTGTTCTTAAGATGAGCATTTAGAGGTGCAAATAGACAGGCCACAATTGAAAACTAATATACATGGAATTTCGCATCAGAAGAGAGTTAAGGACAGGGAAGAAGTTTAGCATTTCGGATGACCATTGGATTATATTTAGCTGTAAAATATACCACAACTTTCGTGTGAAATTGTTTTGAATACTTAACAACACTATGGAGTGCACAAATATTGGTCAAGTTCTCCTGGTCAAAAAACTAAGGATAACCTCTGGGCGGGCTCTTTGACATTATTTCAAAAAAAAATCTTCCAAAATGGATGTGGATATAAGGGAACTTCAAACATATTGTAGTGTTGTTTGAAATTCGAACTATAAGTGTGCTAAAAGTACTGAAACATACTAAAAACTTAATAATTTGTACTGGGAAAACAGATAGAACTAATATTTAGAAATATGGTATGAGTGTCTCCGAATAGAGTTGGAATCTAAAATTTAAAATATGGAGGTGGACTTGGATATACCTACTAAAAAGTGCTATATGGTATTTGGGGCAAGATGAGAGCTGGAAATTGGAATAATGTTGTGCAGGATTGATGAACGGAAGGGTTTTTGGAAATTCGAACAACAAGTGTACCACTATATGTGGTACTATTTGGAACTAGGTGAACAAAAAGTGGTATTACTTTGAAATTTGGCATGAGCGTCAAGGAAGTAGGGTTGAAATATGGAGGTGAGTTTGGAAATGTGTACTACTTTTAACAACGAACCTAAATATAAATAAAAGTATAAATATATATATAAGTATAAAAGTATCTGAATTCAAGCGTGTTTCACTCTAAACTTTATATACCAGTAAGATTTTTTGCATAATGCAGTTAAACGTGCTAAAGAAATCCATCAAGTGAGTGAGGCCATTATATGGGGTGTACAAAATACTTTGTACATACTTTTGAGTGCGGTTGAGGCGCTGGGAAAAACTAGCAATAAACAATAAATATTCAAAAATTACATATTTCCCAGCACAGCCCCAAAATACCACATGTAAACAAATCGGTGATCTTGTGCGCTGAAGCATACGATAATGTGTGAGATAATAAAGGTTATGACCCACAGGCACAGATATCGATGCGCTCAGTAGATGCACAAGACATGAAATGACAAGCAGCCCTGCAATGTTCTCCATTCAATATTAGAATAGATAAGAATAATTGTGTGGCTGCGATTAGCTTAAGTTAGATTAGTTTCAGTAGTACGTAAGGAACATATTTTAGAAATAAAATCAGAATTGAAATTACATGCAAAGAATAAGGTTGTTCTTTCTTTTCTCATTTTTTACATTGATGCTTCGAGTCGGATCGAGAACTGAATCTACAGCCACACCATTCGGTCGTGTTTCTTTTCTCACCGAAAACAAAATATCGTTATTTAGTTATATGTGCGCTATAGGAAAACGTGGACATATACACACAATGTTTCGCCACACGAGCTAGAACCTATTATGACCCACAAATACCAATTTTTAGACAAATCCGTGAAAAAATTTGGCTGAACTTAACAAAAGACCGAATATCGAAAGGTACCGTTATATGGGGACTATACCAAAACGTGGACCAATATATCTCATTTTCGATACCAACCATCATAGACACAATACAAATTATGCTGCTAAATGTTGACTCTCTACGTCAAAAAATACATTGTGATTTCGTGCTGCATTGTGATTTCAACAGAAAGACAGTCGTAGATCGTTAAATCGACTTAGAATGGACTCACTGTCAGTGTCTAGGGTTGAGTTTTGATTTCATGGTTTTGAAAATGTTAAGTGGTACTTAACTTGGAATCTGTGAAAGAATTGGGGATATCGGAGGTGCATTTGACAAAACTTACTAAAAATTATTCAATTTTGTGTTTTAGAGAGGTATGTAGTTGGAAATCTAGAATTTGATATATCCATCACTTTTTATACCCTCCACCATAGCATGGAGGGTATATTAAGTTTGTCATTCCGTTTGTAACACCTCGAAATATTCATTTTAGACCCCACAAAGTATATATATTCTTGATCAGCATAAAATTCTATGTATCTTTACCAATGTCCGTTCGTCTGTCCAGCTATGCGTCTGCCCGTCTGTGCAGATGCACGAAGGTATAGCCCCCATATAACGGTACCCCCGATATTCGGTATTTTGATGGTTTTAGCGACATTATAAACAATTTTTTTTCAAGTTTCGCATTTGAATATTGTAATAGCTTATGACAAAAGTTGCCTATGCAGGTCCACGTCATCGTATAGACCCTAGATTTTAACAGGATTTTTAACGGATTTTATTTTTTGAAAATTGCCAAACTTGTAATAAATTGGTACACAAAGTTCGGCCCGGCCGAACTTACAGTTTTTATACCTGGTGCTGATCAGTAACGCTATATTGAACTTACGTCAAAATTCGATATTATAAAATTGTGAGAATGAATTTAAAAACACGTTTTTTGATACAGAATTTTACTCTGAATTAGAATATATACCATCTGGATACGAATATTTCTGGGTTTTACAAATTGAATAGCAAATTTAAAATACCACTATCGCTTGAAGGGTATAGCGGAGAGTTAAGTTTGGACTGCCCTCAATCGTTGTGCTATATCCATTGGAATTCTAAATTATTATATTAGAACCACGTGGCTGGAGAATGTGATTAGGACCTTTGAACTGATCGTGAAACTGTTCGACATTTCTATTTCTATATATTGTTTCGAATTTAGTATAAAACAACTAAAATCCTATGAAAATAAATATGGGAGCTACATCAAGATCTGAACTGATATACACTAATTCATTGTAGTTCTTAATTGGAACTACCAAGTAAACGAGTTCCTCAATAAGAAAGTAAAATAAATTTATTCAGGATGAGGACTATTCATAAAATATCGTTAAAAGTAACTATGGTTTTAGATCAAATAACCGCAGGGTGACGCATACCCCATATTTTAAATTTGAAGATATACGTTTTGATTTGAGCTATAAATTACCTTTTGTGTTCTTAGGGGTTATTCTTTTTCCAGCAAAATATTTTCAATATAGATCCCCGCATACTATTGTCCACACATAACAAAGTATTGTCCACATATAACGACACCTCCCGTTTTATCGAAGGTTTATTAAGTTCGTCAGTCGAAATAATTACTTTGCACCCAACAAACTGTGTGTATTCTTAATCTGTATAGAAATCTATATGTTATGGATATTATGAGTTAGATTGAGCCATTATGAGTTAGATAAAGGAAGTTCCAAAGGGTGTCCCAACTTGAACGCAATTTTTAAATTTTAAATAAAACACGGGTATTAAAAAAATCAGTGAGGAAAAGTCAAAAGTCTGGCAGTGCCGACCATATGATACCCTAAACCTCCATGCATATTTAGTAGAGCTCCCGTAAGAAAATAATTTATTTCAAGTAGATCATACCACCTACCAACATTTGGTTTTAGAGCAGTTATAGTTTGCTATAGAGTGCATGATATTACTTGGAGAAGGATTATGTTAAAAATATATATCAGATCTGAGTTGCACAAAACGGAAACGTACGTCTCGAAATTCACTCCATTTGGGCTGATATTATTTGCATTATTTGCACAATAAACTTGAAATCGGATTAAGGATATATGTGTAAGGGAATTAAACATCATATCGGATGAAACATATATATGGGAGCTATAACTATATCTGAACCAATTCTCCCCAAATTTGATATATGTATTTGCTAAATTCGGTGGGATGTACCAAAACTCAGGTCATCAGGTCTATATATTGGCCATTTGGTGCACAATTAACCCGAAATCGGTTTAAGATATATGGGAGCTATATCTAAATCTGATCCGATTATCACCAATTCGTAGGGTTCGTCCTTGGGCCAAACAAATATTGCTTAAAAAATGTCATCTCAATCGGATGATAAATGCGACCTGCATTTTGATTACAAGAATACATGGACAAACGGACGGACGGACTGGCATGCATAAATCGATTCAGAAAATAATTCTGAGAAGATCCTCAAAAGTAACTACGGGTCTATCTCGCTTCCTTCTCCCTGTTACAAAAAAATGCACAAAGACATAATACCCTTACAACTATGTGGTGTAGGGTATAAAAATCGTAAAACGTTATTATATTGTAAAGAAGACAGAATGAGGTTGTATATAAAAGAATATATCGTGAATAAACCCGCCGCGGCTTAGATGGCACGCGCGGGATTTTTTAACGAAATTGTCAATGGCCGTATTGCCTAAATCCTGTGGATTGTCATTAAGACAGCGTCCAATTTCCTCTTTTAAGGCTTGACTCGTCGTTTGACATGCGGCGCCGTCTTACTGAAAGCACAAGTCTTCTACACTCGTTTCTTCAATTCTAGAAAGAAAAATCTGGTCATCATTTCACGATACCGAACACTATTTACTGTTTGCGCTTGACCTGCCTCATTTTCATAATAAAGGTATAATGATTCCTCCAGCCCAAAAACCAACCCACGCAGTGACAAGTGTAGGATGCGACAATTCTGTCTATTGGCGAGGCCATTAAAACAGAAATGGGTCTTCTTTATACTTTATATTGTTTTTGGAGATGATCACAGCGGGTTCAAATTGACCAAAAACAGGAAATTTTCCGATTTTGTTCTAAAGGTCACAATTTTGATAGTTAGACCACTCAAAACTCAAGAGTTCTCAGTAGAATGCTCTGAAAAATGTAAATATTTTCCTGAAATATTTTGTGATAATTTTTTGTCATATTTTTTTATTGTGTGAGGTATTGCGTTAAGGGTATTATATTTAAGTCGCAATAATCGACCGATCTTCGCGATTTTATGTTTTTGGAGAATTTTGGTTCAAGATCTATGGTCGGCCCGGCCCTATGCATACTTGTTAAACATGATACTTGTTGCTATCATAGCTGGTCTTGAATTCTATCGTTAATGTTTTTTTTTTTCAAACTTTTTTACAACTTTCGTTTTGAGTACATACAGATTTTTTCTTAATTTTGTTTTAATTTTTGCCAACTGATATTAAAGCCAAAGTTATCTCAAAACCAATATCCAAAACTTACCCTCTACTAAACAGCGCGTTCAGTTCCAATGCGAACAAACATTTCTCAGCAGTATGCAATCATAAATTAGAAATGTCGCACGAATTGATGTGGCTGTCAAAATACATATACTTAACATGCACCAATTTCGAAAAAAATCATTAAGGGAAGCTCAAAAGTCGGGCGGGCCGGCTATATGATACCCTACGCCACTATGCATATTTAGTAGAGCTCTCGTACAAAGGTTTATACAGGGCATTTCAGAGCTCTATGAGATATTTGGTACAAAATCAAAATCTATCTAATTCTATAGCTATCTCTGAACCGGGTTTCTCCAAATTTTACGTATTAGCTTCTAGACTGAATTCGGTCTTATGTACGAAAATTCAGACGATTTGGTATTGATATTGATTTGATATTGACCATTTAGTGCACATTTAACCCTAAATCGGATGAAGATATATATGGGAGCTATATCCAAATCTGAATTTAAAACAGCTATTCCTGTGCTCCAACTAATACCTGGTACCAAATATCACGGTTGTGGAGTGAATATAACGAATGTATGGGACTAAAACACTAAATCGGATGAAACATATATATGGTTGCCATATCTATATCTGAACCGATTTTCACTAAATTTGATATGCTTGCTACTAGGCTGAATTTGGTCCGATGTACTAAAATTCAGTTCATTTGGACTTATATCGGCCATTTGGTGCACAATTAACCCGAAATCGGATGAAGATATATATGGGAGCTATATCCAAATCTGAACCGATTTCGATAAAATTACAAACAGCTATTTCTGGGCTGTATCTTATATCTGGTACCAAATATCATTCTTGTGGAGTGCATATTACGAATGTGAGAGGCTTAAACACCAAATCGAATACAACATATATATGGGAGCTATAGCTGCTTCTGAACCGATTTTCTCCAAATTTGTTGTATTTGTTTTAAGGCTAATCTCGGTCACATGTGCCAAAATTCGGGCCATTTGGGCTGATATTGGCCATTTGGTGGTCAATTAACCCGAAATCGGATGAAGATATATATGGAAGCTATATCCAAATCTGAACCGATTTCGATAAAATTTAAAACAGCTATTTCTGTGCTCCATCTAATACCTGGTACCAAACATCACGGTTGTGGAGTGCATAGTAAGAATGTTAGGGACTTAAAGATCAAATCTGATGAAAGATATATATGGGAGCTATAGCTATATCTGAACCGATTTTCTCCAAATTTGATATACTTGCTTCTAGGCCGAACTCGGTTGGGTGTGCCAAAATTCAGGTAATTTGGACTGATAGTGGACATTTGGTGCTCATTTAACCCGAAATCGGATGAAGATATATATGGGAGCTATATCTAAATTTGATCCGATTCTCACCAATTTCAATAGGGTTCGTCCTTGGGCCAAAAAAAGATTGTTTGGAAAATTTCATCTCAATCGGATAATAAATGCGACCTGCATTTTGTTCACAAGAATACATGGACAGACGGACGGACATGCATAAATCGACTCAGAAAGTGATTCTATGAAGGTTCTCAAAAGTAACTATGGGTCTATCTCGTTTCCTTCTCCATGTTACAAACAAATGCACAAAGACATTATACCCTTACCACTATGTGGTGCAGGGTATAAAAATGTTCTTGAAAGAGTCGGACATCACAACTTTGGTCAAAATATTTCAATTCGTTATATCCACACTAGAACATCAACAATTATCCTGTAATTGGGCAAAATGTTTTTGTTACCCTCTATTTCCGCATCCTAATATATCCGTTAAACTTGGATCAATTGTTTCATTTTGGAAATTTTCAGAATTCTTAATCGAATGTGATGGTTTACTATAATCCATTTTCAGATATATGCATTACGATGCAATGTCATAAAAGTAAACTTTCCTTCATGTATAACAAATGGTTAATTTTGATTTATCATCCACTGAAGATGCTGATCATTTGTTACCGATTTACGTTTCATTGAACGACATGTTTGTCACATTATAACGGATATGGTTTTGAGATAAACAATAGATTTAATGACAATTTGGCTTTTAATTCAAGGAATTTAAAAAGATTTTTTTTTTTATTTTCTTTTATAAATACATAAATATGTATATAAAAACACAAAGAACAGACGTGAGCAGTCTGCGGGACCAGACCAGTTTTCAATGGAACAGAACACAAAACAAAGCAGTAAATAAAAACTGTTTAGTCTTAGAATGAGTTCACCAATATTAACTGTTAATGTTGTCACATCATGTTTCTTTCAATACCAACATAAATAACCATATAACGATAGGTTTTCTTGGAAGAAAATATCTTACTAAAATGAAGTTCAATGAAAGCGGATAATATAACCATTTTCTTCAGCAAAAATGAACTGTAATGTTTTTGAGCTTCTCGTGCTATTTAAAAGGCATTTGCGCTAATAAAGCTAATAGGAACAAGTTAAAAAGCAGTAAGTTCGGCCGAGCCGAACTTTGAATACCCTCCACCATTTTTAACGAATTTGGAAATTTTCAAAAAATAAAATCCGT
This sequence comes from Musca domestica, assembly GCF_030504385.1. Classification (NCBI taxonomy): domain Eukaryota; kingdom Metazoa; phylum Arthropoda; class Insecta; order Diptera; family Muscidae; genus Musca; species Musca domestica. Next base: position 6,375,350 of record NW_026712115.1, on the reverse strand, counting down.
TAAAAAGTCTGTTAAAATCTTAAAAATACCGAATATAGCCGTTATATTGGGGTCAATACGACGTGAACCTACATCAAATTCGAAACTTGAAATAAACGGTGAACAATGTATAATCATCAAAATACCGTATATAAGGAGGTACCGTTATATGGGGGATAAACGAAGACCTGGACCTGCATAGACAATTTTCTGTCACAGGCTGTAGCATCCATTACGAACTTCAAATACGACATCTCAAACAATTTCGGTGAGTATTGTACCTAAAATCGTCAAAATACGGAATATAGGAAGGTACTGTTATATATAGGACTTATATGAAGACTTGGACCTACATACACAATTTTCTGCCACAGACTGTAGTTCCCCTTACGAACTCTAAATACGTAATTTGAAACTACTAATGACGCTAAAATCATCAAAATACCAAATATTGGGAGGTACCGTTATATGAGGGCTATCTGAAGACTTGGTACTACATAGCTTATTTACGAACTTAACCTGCCTTTTTTCTCAATTCGTTCGATGTCGTTTACAACAGACATGAAGTCGAGCGGGGTTTTACATGATTCTTACCTTGACGGCTCTAACCAAGATGCACAATTGCACCGGTGTCGCAATACGATGCGTCGGGCAGCGCCCATTTGAAATTACTTAGAGTTGTCTTAGGGAGTGGCAGCTCTCCACAGAGATCTAAGTCTATTCCGCAGGTACCAATTCGAAGATTTGCTATATGGGCTTCACTATGGGCTTAAGGACTATCTTACACCTCTGCTGCTCTATGGGTCGCAGCACCCGGTTGAGAATGCAACACCACATCGAGCCGAAGCTCTACCCGCCATTTGGGTATCAACCACAACCACCGTTGCACTCCATAGTCAGGCTACATCAACACGATGAGTAAGATTAAGGCACTATCATGGAATAGGACGAGTGCAGCACAAGTGCTACACTGATGGAGCAGTCTAATCACCACGTTTACATTGACGTAGCGTTCTCACTGCGAGGAGCGAGGCCTGTCCGTCTGTGGAAATCACTCTAGCTTCGAACGAAATGAAGTAGGTTGATAAAATTGTACTCAAATGTGTACTATGTCTCCACTTTTTGTTTTGACAGAAAATTGTCTATGCAGGTCCACGTTTTGGTATAGCCCTCATATAATGGTACCTCATTTTTTTCGGTATTTGGTATTTGAAGTATATGAAGTTCGTAATGGGTACTACAGACTATGCCAGAAATATATATTCTTTGTGGGATACAATATTATTGTTATTATTATAACTACTAGCTGAACCCGGTGCGCTTCGCTACCCCTTTTGATTTTATATTGCACTACTTTAATGCGTTAATAAACAAAACCATTAGTAGTAACATGTAACATGACATGCATACACGAAGGGTTTGTCCTTCGGATTTATTTATTTCATAGCAAATACCAAGCGTGCAGGAAACTGAAATTTTTTGAAGTTGAGTTGCATTTCTATTGCAATTAGTAAATTCGAGGTAGCAACATACTTCCCCTTAATAAGCGTATTTCAAATTAACTGTTGTGTTGTTTTTTAGTCTTAGCCTAAGGCGTTGTGGGTCAATGGTTCTTATTAACCCAATCTGATCCGATTTAAATATAACTTTAAAAAATTACTTTTACACCAAATTCCGCCACAACTTTCATATTTGATTGAAATTGGTGCGTCAAATATGTGAAATCGGCCGAGAATATATATATGGGAGCTATATCCAAATCTTAACTAATTTCCAATTAATTTATCACATTTATTATTGTAACCAAATTCCGCCACATATTCTGAATTTCATATAAATCATATATGAATCATATATTTCATATAAGTCATATAAATCGTGTTTGGTACATAACATGTATGAAGTCGGCCGAAATATATATGTTAGCTATACCCAAACCTCAACCGATTTCAATATAATTTGGCAATTTTTTTCTGGTGCCAGATTTCGTATCTCTCGCTTTGGGTGCATCAAATATGTGAAATCGGCGGAAAATATATATGGGAGCTATATCCAAATCTGAACCGATTTTAATATAATTTGACTAATTTATTTTCTAATCAAAATCCCGTCACATATTCCAAATTTCTTTGAATCGAACATACATAGCGTGTATGGTGCGTAAAATACATGAAATCGGTCGAAAATATATATGAGAGCTATATCCAAATCTGAACCGATTTTAATATAATTTGACTAATTTATTTTCTAATCAAAATCCAGTCACACATTCCCAATTTCATTGGAATCGAACATACATATCGTATTTGGTGCATCAAATAAACGAAATCGGTTGAAGCGAATACAAATACATGAAATCGGTAGAAAATATATGTGGGAGCTATATCCAAATCTGAACCGATTTCAATATAATTTGACAAATTCATTTTTGCTCCCAATTTCGTTACTTATTTCAAATTTCATTAAAATTGGACATATATATCGTGTTTGGTGCACCAAATACATGAAATCGGCCGAAAATGTATATGGGCGCTATATCCAAATCTGAACCGATTTCAATATAATTTGATTTTTTAACGAAATTGTCAATGGCCGTATTGCCTAAATCCTGTGGATTGTCATTAAGACAGCGTCCAATTTCCTCTTTTAAGGCTTGACTCGTCGTTTGACATGCGGCGCCGTCTTACTGAAAGCACAAGTCTTCTACACTCGTTTCTTCAATTCTAGAAAGAAAAATCTGGTCATCATTTCACGATACCGAACACTATTTACTGTTTGCGCTTGACCTGCCTCATTTTCATAATAAAGGTATAATGATTCCTCCAGCCCAAAAACCAACCCACGCAGTGACAAGTGTAGGATGCGACAATTCTGTCTATTGGCGAGGCCATTAAAACAGAAATGGGTCTTCTTTATACTTTATATTGTTTTTGGAGATGATCACAGCGGGTTCAAATTGACCAAAAACAGGAAATTTTCCGATTTTGTTCTAAAGGTCACAATTTTGATAGTTAGACCACTCAAAACTCAAGAGTTCTCAGTAGAATGCTCTGAAAAATGTAAATATTTTCCTGAAATATTTTGTGATAATTTTTTGTCATATTTTTTTATTGTGTGAGGTATTGCGTTAAGGGTATTATATTTAAGTCGCAATAATCGACCGATCTTCGCGATTTTATGTTTTTGGAGAATTTTGGTTCAAGATCTATGGTCGGCCCGGCCCTATGCATACTTGTTAAACATGATACTTGTTGCTATCATAGCTGGTCTTGAATTCTATCGTTAATGTTTTTTTTTTTCAAACTTTTTTACAACTTTCGTTTTGAGTACATACAGATTTTTTCTTAATTTTGTTTTAATTTTTGCCAACTGATATTAAAGCCAAAGTTATCTCAAAACCAATATCCAAAACTTACCCTCTACTAAACAGCGCGTTCAGTTCCAATGCGAACAAACATTTCTCAGCAGTATGCAATCATAAATTAGAAATGTCGCACGAATTGATGTGGCTGTCAAAATACATATACTTAACATGCACCAATTTCGAAAAAAATCATTAAGGGAAGCTCAAAAGTCGGGCGGGCCGGCTATATGATACCCTACGCCACTATGCATATTTAGTAGAGCTCTCGTACAAAGGTTTATACAGGGCATTTCAGAGCTCTATGAGATATTTGGTACAAAATCAAAATCTATCTAATTCTATAGCTATCTCTGAACCGGGTTTCTCCAAATTTTACGTATTAGCTTCTAGACTGAATTCGGTCTTATGTACGAAAATTCAGACGATTTGGTATTGATATTGATTTGATATTGACCATTTAGTGCACATTTAACCCTAAATCGGATGAAGATATATATGGGAGCTATATCCAAATCTGAATTTAAAACAGCTATTCCTGTGCTCCAACTAATACCTGGTACCAAATATCACGGTTGTGGAGTGAATATTACGAATGTATGGGACTAAAACACTAAATCGGATGAAACATATATATGGTTGCCATATCTATATCTGAACCGATTTTCACTAAATTTGATATGCTTGCTACTAGGCTGAATTTGGTCCGATGTACTAAAATTCAGTTCATTTGGACTTATATCGGCCATTTGGTGCACAATTAACCCGAAATCGGATGAAGATATATATGGGAGCTATATCCAAATCTGAACCGATTTCGATAAAATTACAAACAGCTATTTCTGGGCTGTATCTTATATCTGGTACCAAATATCATTCTTGTGGAGTGCATATTACGAATGTGAGAGGCTTAAACACCAAATCGAATACAACATATATATGGGAGCTATAGCTGTTTCTGAACCGATTTTCTCCAAATTTGTTGTATTTGTTTTAAGGCTAATCTCGGTCACATGTGCCAAAATTCGGGCCATTTGGGCTGATATTGGCCATTTGGTGGTCAATTAACCCGAAATCGGATGAAGATATATATGGAAGCTATATCCAAATCTGAACCGATTTCGATAAAATTTAAAACAGCTATTTCTGTGCTCCATCTAATACCTGGTACCAAACATCACGGTTGTGGAGTGCATAGTAAGAATGTTAGGGACTTAAAGATCAAATCTGATGAAAGATATATATGGGAGCTATAGCTATATCTGAACCGATTTTCTCCAAATTTGATATACTTGCTTCTAGGCCGAACTCGGTTGGGTGTGCCAAAATTCAGGTAATTTGGACTGATAGTGGACATTTGGTGCTCATTTAACCCGAAATCGGATGAAGATATATATGGGAGCTATATCTAAATTTGATCCGATTCTCACCAATTTCAATAGGGTTCGTCCTTGGGCCAAAAAAAGATTGTTTGGAAAATTTCATCTCAATCGGATAATAAATGCGACCTGCATTTTGTTCACAAGAATACATGGACAGACGGACGGACATGCATAAATCGACTCAGAAAGTGATTCTATGAAGGTTCTCAAAAGTAACTATGGGTCTATCTCGTTTCCTTCTCCATGTTACAAACAAATGCACAAAGACATTATACCCTTACCACTATGTGGTGCAGGGTATAAAAATGTTCTTGAAAGAGTCGGACATCACAACTTTGGTCAAAATATTTCAATTCGTTATATCCACACTAGAACATCAACAATTATCCTGTAATTGGGCAAAATGTTTTTGTTACCCTCTATTTCCGCATCCTAATATATCCGTTAAACTTGGATCAATTGTTTCATTTTGGAAATTTTCAGAATTCTTAATCGAATGTGATGGTTTACTATAATCCATTTTCAGATATATGCATTACGATGCAATGTCATAAAAGTAAACTTTCCTTCATGTATAACAAATGGTTAATTTTGATTTATCATCCACTGAAGATGCTGATCATTTGTTACCGATTTACGTTTCATTGAACGACATGTTTGTCACATTATAACGGATATGGTTTTGAGATAAACAATAGATTTAATGACAATTTGGCTTTTAATTCAAGGAATTTAAAAAGATTTTTTTTTTTATTTTCTTTTATAAATACATAAATATGTATATAAAAACACAAAGAACAGACGTGAGCAGTCTGCGGGACCAGACCAGTTTTCAATGGAACAGAACACAAAACAAAGCAGTAAATAAAAACTGTTTAGTCTTAGAATGAGTTCACCAATATTAACTGTTAATGTTGTCACATCATGTTTCTTTCAATACCAACATAAATAACCATATAACGATAGGTTTTCTTGGAAGAAAATATCTTACTAAAATGAAGTTCAATGAAAGCGGATAATATAACCATTTTCTTCAGCAAAAATGAACTGTAATGTTTTTGAGCTTCTCGTGCTATTTAAAAGGCATTTGCGCTAATAAAGCTAATAGGAACAAGTTAAAAAGCAGTAAGTTCGGCCGAGCCGAACTTTGAATACCCTCCACCATTTGTAACGAATTTGGAAATTTTCAAAAAATAAAATCCGTTAAAAAGTCTGTTAAAATCTTAAAAATACCGAATATAGCCGTTATATTGGGGTCAATACGACGTGAACCTACATCAAATTCGAAACTTGAAATAAACGGTGAACAATGTATAATCATCAAAATACCGTATATAAGGAGGTACCGTTATATGGGGGATAAACGAAGACCTGGACCTGCATAGACAATTTTCTGTCACAGGCTGTAGCATCCATTACGAACTTCAAATACGACATCTCAAACAATTTCGGTGAGTATTGTACCTAAAATCGTCAAAATACGGAATATAGGAAGGTACTGTTATATATAGGACTTATATGAAGACTTGGACCTACATACACAATTTTCTGCCACAGACTGTAGTTCCCCTTACGAACTCTAAATACGTAATTTGAAACTACTAATGACGCTAAAATCATCAAAATACCAAATATTGGGAGGTACCGTTATATGAGGGCTATCTGAAGACTTGGTACTACATAGCTTATTTACGAACTTAACCTGCCTTTTTTCTCAATTCGTTCGATGTCGTTTACAACAGACATGAAGTCGAGCGGGGTTTTACATGATTCTTACCTTGACGGCTCTAACCAAGATGCACAATTGCACCGGTGTCGCAATACGATGCGTCGGGCAGCGCCCATTTGAAATTACTTAGAGTTGTCTTAGGGAGTGGCAGCTCTCCACAGAGATCTAAGTCTATTCCGCAGGTACCAATTCGAAGATTTGCTATATGGGCTTCACTATGGGCTTATGACTATCTTACACCTCTGCTGCTCTATGGGTCGCAGCACCCGGTTGAGAATGCAACACCACATCGAGCCGAAGCTCTACCCGCCATTTGGGTATCAACCACAACCACCGTTGCACTCCATAGTCAGGCTACATCAACACGATGAGTAAGATTAAGGCACTATCATGGAATAGGACGAGTGCAGCACAAGTGCTACACTGATGGAGCAGTCTAATCACCACGTTTACATTGACGTAGCGTTCTCACTGCGAGGAGCGAGGCCTGTCCGTCTGTGGAAATCACTCTAGCTTCGAACGAAATGAAGTAGGTTGATAAAATTGTACTCAAATGTGTACTATGTCTCCACTTTTTGTTTTGACAGAAAATTGTCTATGCAGGTCCACGTTTTGGTATAGCCCTCATATAATGGTACCTCATTTTTTTCGGTATTTGGTATTTGAAGTATATGAAGTTCGTAATGGGTACTACAGACTATGCCAGAAATATATATTCTTTGTGGGATACAATATTATTGTTATTATTATAACTACTAGCTGAACCCGGTGCGCTTCGCTACCCCTTTTGATTTTATATTGCACTACTTTAATGCGTTAATAAACAAAACCATTAGTAGTAACATGTAACATGACATGCATACACGAAGGGTTTGTCCTTCGGATTTATTTATTTCATAGCAAATACCAAGCGTGCAGGAAACTGAAATTTTTTGAAGTTGAGTTGCATTTCTATTGCAATTAGTAAATTCGAGGTAGCAACATACTTCCCCTTAATAAGCGTATTTCAAATTAACTGTTGTGTTGTTTTTTAGTCTTAGCCTAAGGCGTTGTGGGTCAATGGTTCTTATTAACCCAATCTGATCCGATTTAAATATAACTTTAAAAAATTACTTTTACACCAAATTCCGCCACAACTTTCATATTTGATTGAAATTGGTGCGTCAAATATGTGAAATCGGCCGAGAATATATATATGGGAGCTATATCCAAATCTTAACTAATTTCCAATTAATTTATCACATTTATTATTGTAACCAAATTCCGCCACATATTCTGAATTTCATATAAATCATATATGAATCATATATTTCATATAAGTCATATAAATCGTGTTTGGTACATAACATGTATGAAGTCGGCCGAAATATATATGTTAGCTATACCCAAACCTCAACCGATTTCAATATAATTTGGCAATTTTTTTCTGGTGCCAGATTTCGTATCTCTCGCTTTGGGTGCATCAAATATGTGAAATCGGCGGAAAATATATATGGGAGCTATATCCAAATCTGAACCGATTTTAATATAATTTGACTAATTTATTTTCTAATCAAAATCCCGTCACATATTCCAAATTTCTTTGAATCGAACATACATAGCGTGTATGGTGCGTAAAATACATGAAATCGGTCGAAAATATATATGAGAGCTATATCCAAATCTGAACCGATTTTAATATAATTTGACTAATTTATTTTCTAATCAAAATCCAGTCACACATTCCCAATTTCACTGGAATCGAACATACATATCGTATTTGGTGCATCAAATAAACGAAATCGGTTGAAGCGAATACAAATACATGAAATCGGTAGAAAATATATGTGGGAGCTATATCCAAATCTGAACCGATTTCAATATAATTTGACAAATTCATTTTTGCTCCCAATTTCGTTACTTATTTCAAATTTCATTAAAATTGGACATATATATCGTGTTTGGTGCACCAAATACATGAAATCGGCCGAAAATGTATATGGGCGCTATATCCAAATCTGAACCGATTTCAATATAATTTGATAAATTTATTTTCGGATCAAATCCGTTAAACATTCCAAAATTCATTGGAATCGAACATTCATATCGTGTTTGAGGCATCAAATGAACGAAATCGGTCGAAAATATATATGGAAGCTATATCCAAATCTGAACCGATTTCAATATAATTTGGGAAATTTATTTTTGTTCCAAATTGCGTTACGCATTCCAAATTTGGAGACTGTATCTGTAATCGATCTGTAGATATGTGCATACAAAGTCTAAATTTTTGGAAGATACCTCCGATTCTGATGCTATATCTCCAGTTCTAAGTGGAATTTCAAAAATTTATATAGCCTATGTTATTTTCAGGCGATGTTGCAGTATACATGCAAATTTTCAGGAAAATCTGTACAGCGGTTTTTGAGTCCATAAATTACAAACAAACATACAAACATTTTCCTCTTTTATAGATATAGAAGATTATTATTAAGACAAGTAAAAAGAACTATTTTGATAACATCAAAAGAAACTATAGTTAAATCTCTTTTCAGATAATATATTTACTCGATAAATAACGTAGCACTAACCACATTCAGAATTATATGCATCCTTGGAGTAATGCCTGGGTGACATTGGGTGATAAACTGATAAGGTTTTAATAATGGCATACATTTCTTTGTTTAATTTAAAATAATATTTATTTCAAATCATCCGAGTAACAAACAACAATTTAATTCCAACTCAATTTAATTCAATTCCTTAGGAGGGTGGGCATTGATGTATTCAATGGCCTTGAGGATGTGTTCTGGAACTGGTGGAGGAGTGGGCAACAAGGGGTTGGCAGCATCGACATGGTAACCGTTTTCATCGGCGGTGTATTGCAAAGAGACTTGTTCGCCTTCGGGGGAGGTGAAGGAGTATTGGCCCTTGACGACCCAGGTATCTTCACCGGCCAATTTACCTTCTTGTTCAGCCTTGATGCTGTTGTCGAATTCGTAGGCGTATTTGAAATTGTCCACATTCACTTCGGCGTCATTACGGAGGACATTGGCTTCTTCGTTAGCGGCAACAACGGCCAAAACGCAGGCAAGAACGATCTGTTAACAGAGAGGAAAAAAATATACTTGGTTAGTGACGAATGATCAGAAAGCTATTAATGTTATCCGTGGACTTACGAAGAATTTCATTGTGACAGAGTTGTTTGATAGAATCTCAAGATGATACTAATAATGACACTGCCAAATTACGGCCAATTTATACTACCAAAGCGGAATAAAGTTGGTATGATAAGAAAAAAACTTGTTTCTTATGTAAATTATGTAACAACACAAACTATGCCTACTTAATTTAGCATTTATGCCTACGTATCTGCTTAGTGTAGAATGAAATTTGGTATGGCTGCTGACGACAGAATTAATTATTTTAAAATAATATTTTGAAAACCATAACATGTTTCATAAATGATGATTTCTAATATCGGTGGATGATATTAAAACCATGTCGTCATTAGAAAAAGAAAATTGCTTTGGAATGCTTTTAAGGTTCTACTCACACAAATATTATATTGGGGGTAGCTACGGTTTTGTTTTTCGTAAGTTAAAACTACTGTTTCATAGGGTAATGCGATATGTTTTTTGTGTCAAACGTCGTGATCATATATCTCCTTCTGTGAAGGAGTTTCTCGGTAGTTCGTTTGAGTGTTTTGTGAATCCAAAGATCAATGTTATTCTTCTACAAAGATTTTAAATTGAGGACATCTTCTACTCTTTTGGATCTTTTTAGCGAATCAAGTGCAGTGGAAATGTCACATTATTCAAAATTTTAAAGTTGTAGGTCCTATGAATCGCTCGATAACAATGTTGTGAATTTTACAACCTTTTAGTACTATTCGTACACTTTGAGTAGGAGTTTGAAAAAATCTCACCCCATCTTAACAACTTACAAAGAGAGTCCCGGTGCAAAATTCTGCACTGCTCTACCTAGTACTGGTTAAGTAATATCAATTTGTATCATTTCGTATCGTTAATTACCCGGAGGAAAATATAATAATAACCATAACACAACTTTAAACAAATCATATATTATGTTCTACTGTTTTGTTCCTTTAAGGTAAGACTTTCCAAAACTCAAGCATATTCCAGCAATAGTGACCTGTCTTAACAACCGCTTAGTACGAATTTTCAAAAATTGTTCAATATATCGAGTTGTCCTTATACAGAGCCCTAGCTCTTACTGGTCTCTTAATAACAGTGTCGTACAATTTTGTGATTTATTTGCTCTTTTCATGCAATTTAAGTGGGGAATTTTAAAATTTTGTTGTTGTAAAATTGTCAGGCTTAATCCCGTTATAATCGTTTTATAAAAACAACATTTATTAGTGGTAAGTAAGCTCAAAAGAAGAGGAAACAAAGAATTAAATTAAACTGAAATTCTTTAGGAAAATCGTCTGAATCTTACAACAGCAAAGTTTTCATAACTCTCCACTTGTTATGCTTTCGTTTTACATGAACGACATAGCATACCCATGTAAGTTGTTTTTGTCTGTTACAACAAAAACCGTTTCCTCGACAATTTTTTTTTTTTTTTTGAAATAGGAGTCATTTTTAAAATAACTCCTGGGGAGAATATTCCAGACAAAAAACCAGTAAGAAAAAGTCAAATGTCGGGCGGGGCCGACTATTTGATACTTTACACCACTATGCATATTTAGTAGAGCTCCCGTTACAAAAGAATTTATTTTAAGTAGGTCAGACCATCTATCAACATTTGGCTTTATAGCAGTTATAGTTTGCTATAGAGTGCATGATATAACTTGAGGAGGATTATATTGAAAAAATATATATCGGAATCGAAATTCACATCATTTGGGCTGATATTAGACATTATTTGCACAGTAAACTTGAAATTGTATTAAGGGCCGTTCTCGATAAAATTTGGAAAATATATTTCCGAACTTTATAAGATATCTGGTACCAAATATCATTGTTGTCGAATGCATATTACAGATGTGAGGGACTTAAACGCCAAATCAGATGAAATATATATATGGAAGCTATAGCTATATCTACATCGATTCTCTCAAAAATTAATGTACTTGCCGAAATTCAGGTAATTTGGACTGACATTGGCCATTTGGTGTGAAATTAACCAGAAATCGGTTAAGGATATATATGGGAGCTATATCCAAATCTGAACCGATCTCGATAACAGTTGACAGAGGTATTTTTGAGCAGTATCTGATATCCGGTACCAAATATCATTCTTCTGGAGTGCATATTACGCATGTGAGGGACTTAAAACCCCATATCGGATGAAACATATATATGGAATCTATAGCTATATCTTAACCGATTTTCTCCAAATTGGATTTACTTGCTTCTAGACTGAATTCGGTGGGATGTATCAAAATACAGGTCATTTGGACTTATATTAACAAATTTGATTTACTTGCTTCTGGACTGAATTTGGTGGGATGTACCAAAATACCGGCCATTTGGACTTATATTAGCCATTAGGCGCAATTTACCCGAAATCGATTATCAACAATTTCAATAGGGTTCGTCCTTGGGCCAAACAAACATTGTTTGCAAAATTTTATCTCAATCGGATAATAAATGCGACCTACATTTTGTTAACCAGAATACATGGACGGACGGACTAACATACATAAATCGACTCAGAAAGTGATACTTTGAAGATCCTCAAAGGTAACTATGGGTATATCTCTGTTCTTTCTCCCTGTTACAAACAAATGTACAAATACATAATCACTATAACAAGGGTATTACAAGGGAACTGATGAGGATTGGTGGCTCTTTTCGAAACCTAGGTACCCTGCCATACCCTTTGGTACTCATTACCATCATTCTCCACTAATAAACAAACGTTGTTTTTATAAAGACAACAATAATGGGATTAAGTCTGACAATTTTGCAACTACTGAATAACCTCAATCATGTGGCAGAAATAGTTTTTCAGTAGAATAAAATTAATACAGTCCCGACAAAAATAGGGTAATCACATGTCTCAATTGCTAGTATGACATCAATATACCCTCTGCATTATCAGTAGGTCAAAATTGTATACCACTACAAAATCTCTGCATTACCAATTATTTATACAATAATGAAATGTTCATAAAATATTTGTAAAGAAAATCTAATATCCCAGACAAAAAAAAACCAGTAAGAATAAGTCTAAAGTCGGACTATATTATACCCTTCATCACTATGTATATTTAGTAGCCTCCCATTTATTATCTGGTTTCAGAGAAAACATATATATTGGAGGCATATCCAATTCTGAATTGATATAAAACAAATTTGACGGAGACATTTTAATCTGTTATACCAAATAACAGTGCTTTAGAAGGATTATATAAAAAATATATATATCGGAGCCGAGTTCCACCAAATGGAAACGTACGTCCAGAAATCCACTCCTTTTGGACTTATATAAGCCATTATTTGCACAATAAACCTGAAATCGTATTGAAGATATGTATGGGAGCTATATTCAAATCTTAGCCGATCTCCATAAAATTTGGCAAAGGTATTTCCGAGCTCTACTGATGAGGATTGGTGGCTCTTTATGAAACCTAGGTATTCCCTGTCTTACCCCCTGATGCATTTTACCATCTTTCTCCAATAATAAACATACGTTGTTTTTGTATAAAAACAACAATTTTTTTTTATTTTGCAACAACAAAATACAACGGTAACCCGAATGAATGACCAACACTGGTAAATAGGGGTTGTTGATCAAAATATTTACATTTACGTAGTCTCTTCGATTCAAATGAGTTTCTTACGTCATTACAGACGGTTTCCCTTTCAGGTGGTGGTAACAAATTTGGCATCATCGATTAAGTAGCCAAAAACAAGAATATACATATTTTAAAACATGTCCGTATAATCAACATATGTTGTTTAGCATTTTTTCATATAGGCCTATAAGACGAAATAAACATAATTTTAATATTTACATAGGAAACAAGTTCTTAACAGTACCATAATTGATCGGATGAGCTCTTTTTCTCCGCGATATGACAGTATAAATGGACCACAACTTGAGAGTGTCATTATTAGTATCATCTTTAGATTCTATCAAACAACTCTGTCACAATGAAATTCTTCGTGAGTTCAAGGATTAAACTAATCGCTTTTGGAGCATTCGCCAATAACCGTTAAATGTTCTTCCTTTCTGTTAACAGATCGTTCTTGCCTGTGTTTTGGCCGTTGTTGCCGCCAACGAAGAAGCCAATGTCCTCCGTAATGACGCCGAAGTGAATGTGGACAATTTCAAATACGCCTACGAATTCGACAACAGCATCAAGGCTGAACAAGAAGGTAAATTGGCCGGTGAAGATACCTGGGTCGTCAAGGGCCAATACTCCTTCACCTCCCCCGAAGGCGAACAAGTCTCTTTGCAATACACCGCCGATGAAAACGGTTACCATGTCGATGCTGCCAACCCCTTGTTGCCCACTCCTCCACCAGTTCCAGAACACATCCTCAAGGCCATTGAATACATCAATGCCCACCCTCCCAAGGCATTGAATTAAATTGAGTTGGAATTAAATTGTTGTTTGTTACTCGGATGATTTGAAATAAATATTATTTTAAATTAAACAAAGAAATGTATGCCATTATTAAAACCTTATCAGTTTATCGCTGCTGTAATGAGTAGAAACAAATGTCACTAAGGCATTACTCCAAGAAGGAAGATAATTGTGAATGTGATCAGCTCTAAGTTATTTATCGAGTGAATATATATTTTCTGAGAGAAAACTGTGCTCAATTTCTTTCTGATGTTTTAAAAATAGTAACAGTATTATTATATCTCACAAAGTACATTTGTTCCTAAATTGTCTCAGAATGTTACCCTGATTAAGACCATTTAGTAATGTGGTCCGTTCGAGCGAATTGAGATAGTAAACATGTGTCTGTGGGCTATGTCGATTCAAGATTTCTTATAGACCTCATAAAACGGGGCCTCCTATTTTCTATTTGTATGTTTTAAACAAGTTGCCTATAATTTTGTAAAAAAAAACATTATGTTCGGCCGGGCCGAAATTTAATACCCTCCACATTTGGGTAAAGGTAACATTTTCATATAAAAGTATCTGAATGCAAACGGGTTCTTCTTTACACTTTAAACTACAAATACCAGTGAGAACTTTTGGGTAATGCTGTTAAACTTTGCAAAAAAAAAAAAAAAATCATAAAGTGGATGAGGCCGTTATATGGGGGCCATACCAAAATGGAAACCTCTATAGACTTCAAGAATTGTCATCTACCAATTTTTTTTAAATACCAAATTTGAAATAATTTCATGAGTAAATGTGACTAGGGTTATTAAAATACCGAATATCGATGGATATCGTTTTATATATGTGCGTCATAGGAAAACGTGGACCTAAATATTCAATGTTGTGCCACCGGAGCTAGAATCCATTATGAACTACAAATACCAATTTTTAGACAAATATGGCGACTACATCAAAACTTGGACCGATATATCTCATTTTCTATACCAAACATCCTAGATTTAATACAGTGTTGCCCATATTCGACGGACCCATGACTCTTTGGGCCCATTCCAATCGACGAGGCTTGTCCGCAGGCAACATTCTTTGCGTCAATTGAATTTTGTACGGGAATAAATGCAAATCAATGCGAATAATCCGTTGTAAAGTGGACCGAGCCATGCCCAACTGCTGAGAACGGCGTTTTTGGGATGTTCTTGGGGACCTCTCAACACTGGCTCGTACGGCAGCGATATTCTCGGCCGATCGCCTTGGTCGACTTTTATATGGCCTCTTCAGATTAGAAAGAGCCTTACCAGTCGAAAATTTTTCGTTTAAACGCTTAATGGTGTTCTTAGAAGGCGCACTTCTCACATTTTTTAATGTTTTAAAAACACGTTGAGTTTTCCCAATTGACTTCTTGTAAATTTTAACTATTTCACAGCGCTCGCGTGGCGTTTGTTGGTTAATGGTAAAAATCTGCTTGGACTGACGCTTCAAACGCGGTATGTCATTGAGCGATGTGACATCTCTGTCAAAAGTTATGGCGTTGCCAGATGGGTCCGTCGAATATGGACAACCCTGTACAAATTGTTCTGCCAAATTTTAGAGCTTTATGTCATATAAAGTAGACTGTATCGTGGTTTCAATAGACCGACGGACAACATTAAATTGACTTAGAATTTTATGCTGATTATGAATATATTAACTTTATGGGGTCTACGACGAATATTTAGGGATGTTACAAACGGAATGACAAAGTTAATATGCTCTCCTTTTCAAGGTGGAGGGTATAAAAACGTTTATTACAATAATTGATTCAAATTTGAGTTTCCTAATTTAAAACCAGCAATTATTTGTAAAGAGGTCACCAGATATCAGTGCTGAATTTTGTGCAAGATCAAGCTTGATTTCAAGTTTTTATGTGCTTCATAAACTCAATATATTGTTCATTGATTTATGCTAATCTCTGAGTGAAAGAGCTGTTAACGGATATCAAGACTGAGATTCAACAACAACGAATTTTTTTGGTTATACCACTTTTTGAGTTAATGAGAGATAAGAAGTACGTAAAGGGTACCAAGTCGCAATTTTGAATGTTAGAAGCTAACAATTTTGTTTGGTAATCGGACAAAATGTAAAACTTTAAATCATTTTTATTTAATACAAGTTAAAAAACAGCGGAGTCGGCAACGGTCCACGTTTTGGGGGAGACCTGATGTAAGGGTAGCACTCGATATTCGGTATGTTGATGGTTTTATGGTTCTAGAAGTTCGTTATGGGTTCTAACTCCCAAGGCGGAAAATTGAATATCTAGGTCCACATTTTTCTATAGCGCACATATATTCGGTGTTTTGACGATTTAAGATACATTTTCTAATAGATTTGTGTGAAATTTGGTATTTGTACTTCATAATGGGTTCTTCAACCGGTGTCAAAACATTGCCCATATTGGTGAACGGTGTTCATACAACGGTTCTGTATTTGATGTATAAACCGATATTCGGTATTTTGATAATTCTAGTCAAATTTACCTTCGAAATTATGTCAACTTTGGTATTTAAGACTCGCAATAGATTAAAATCATTGTAGTATAAAATTTTTGAAAACTCTATTTGCATTCTGCAACCTAAATTACTAGGGTTTGTAGTGTAAAGTGGAACACTTTGAAATCCAGATACCTCTGTTTAAAAATGTTTTCTTTACCTAATGATGGAGGGTACTAGAAGTTGAGCCGGGACGAACTTACTGACTTTTTAATTATTTTTCAATTTTATTGTCCAAAATGTCGAATATGAAGATTGTAATATATGCATTATCCTCTGTACAAATTTGACAAAAGAATTATAAGTCTATACCATTATAAGGATATATTCGATTTTGCCATAGCTTTAGCTACAATTTAAAGGATATAGTCTGAAATATCTGACCAGAGAAAGTGGATTTGGTGCATACAACCGAATTTCGCCCAGAAGTTAATTTATTCAGATAAAGATATTTAAGTTTTATTGGAAATTGATTTAAGTTAAGATATCGCTCTCGTTTACTAGTTTCAACCGCTGCCAACCGCTTTAAATTTAAATTTCATCTTTTCCTTATCGGGTTAGACACAAAGTAGTTTAAATTCTTTGTACACCCTCCACCATACATAGTATGGAGGGTATATTAAGTTCGTCATTCCGTTTGTAACTCATCGAAATAATAATTTTAGACCCAACAAAATATATATATTTTTGATCAGCGCAAAACTCTAAGACGATTTAGTACTGTCCGTCTGTCCGCCTGTTGTAATCAAGCTACAGTCAAAACGAATTAGGATAGGAAGCTAAAATTTTGCACAGATCTGTCTTTTGTCTGCAGGCAGGTCAAGTTTGATGATGGGCTATATCGGTCCACGATATCGTATACCCCCCATATAACGGTACCCCCGATATTCGGTATTTTGATGATTTTAGCCACGTTTTTCAATGGAATTGTCTGAAATTCCACACAAGGAGTTTCTTGTGAGTACTTTATCCCCTGAAGGAGAATTGTCTTTACAGGTCCAAGAATTGTCTATACATATAACGGCACCTTCCGATATTCGGTATTTTGACGATTTTAGCCACATTTTCCAATAGAATGGTCTAAAAATTCACACAAGTTCCTTATGAGTACTTTATCCCTTGGAAGAGAATTATCTGTATAGGTCCACGATATCGTGTAGCCCCCATATAACGGAACCCTCGATTTTCGGTATTTTGATGATTTTAGCCACATTTTTCAACGGAATTGTCTGAAATTCTACACAAGGAGTTCCTTGTAAGCAAACAAATCCACAAAGACTGGAAGAGAATTGTCGTTATAGGTCCACGACATCGTATATTCTCCCATATAACGGTACCCCCGATATTTAGTATTATGATGATTTTAGCCACATTTTCCAAAGAAACTGTCTGAAATTCCACACAAGGAGTTTATTGTGAGTACCTAAAAGAGAATTGTCTATATAGGTACACAATATCGTGTATCTCTTATATAATGGTATCCCCCATATTATAATATCGTATATCCCCCCATATATCGGCACCTTCCAATATTCGGTATTTTTAAGATTTTAACAGAATTTTTGATGGATTTTGTTTGAAAATTTCCTAAGTCGTTCCAAATGGTGGAAGGTTGATCTTGTAATTTTATTCAGTGCAAAAACTTTTTACGTAGTACATGAAACTCAAAAACATTGCAGTTCATTTCTGCTGCAAAGAAAATGGTAAAATTTTTTGCCCTCATAGAATTTTTTTTTATTAATGAGATATTTTTTCCAAGAAAAACTATTTATGTTGCTATTGAATAATAATATTAAACATAATCTGACATGTGTTCAACGTTAATGATGACAGTTTTTATTAGTGAACTCATTATAAAACTAAACAGTTTTTATTTACTGATTTGTTTTGAGTCTTGTTTGATTGAAAACAGGTCCCATACAACTTCACACATCTGTTCTATGAGATTTTAAATACACAATTATGTATCTATATAAGAACGTAAATTAAAAACGGAAAAAATAGCCAAATTGTCATTAAGTCTTTTGTTTATCTTAAAATCATGTCCATTATTAAATGACAAACAGCCACTAAATGGAACCTAAATCGGTAATAAATGATGAGCGTATTCAGTGGATAATTAATCCACGTTAACCAATTTGTTACAAATAGCCAAATGTGTGTTGCCCGAGGGTTCGAAATGTTTACCGATAATACCCATGCATGTAACTTAAAGCAAGTTGTATTTTGACACTAACAGAAGGTATGTGCGACCTTACTAAAGTGGACTTTCTTACTGGTAAGAATTGTATGTTTCTATTGAAGCGAAACAAACGGTTTCAAATTTTCACTTGCATTTGTAAATCAAGGATATGTTTGGGATTTCTGCAACAGTTTGAGATATCTATAACGTTAACATCAGAAGTAATTTAAATATGGATTTGTTAACTTTAAGTGGTATTTAATGTATAATACTTTATTCATTGGCGTCATCGCCCCATAATTATGAATACTGGAGCTATTTTGCATAAACTAAGGTACTTTAATTCTAAAACGCGTTTTTTAAATGTTTTGTTTGTTTACCCTATTTTGATTTAGTGTTTTTTTTTTTTTGTATTCTGAGACCTATAATAATATTACATGAATATTTTATTTTTTTACGATCACAGCTTTATATATCGAAATCCATCAGTCCATCTTAAATTGTCCGAGGTCCGAGCTTCATATGTGCGTGGAAGTGGGGTTAAGGTCTGAATAGAAGCGTAGTGTTTTGGAAGATGATCGCAAAATATGTAGGCGTTGACGCGAACCAAAAACAAACAAAAATTTAGCGGGTAGAATGGACCATAACATTTATTAGAACATATACGAGAATTTTCATTAAACCGCTAACAATTTTAATTCCAGCGAAATTACAAGTACACTAAAGCTCACTTCTGACCGTAATATTGATGCTGATATGAAAGATATTGATACAATATCATATATTAAAGAAGGGTTTATTAGTTAGACCGTTTATAACTCAATACAAAAATTCTCATCAATTCAGAGTGGTCTCTTGATAGAAAAGTAATAAAATATCAAACATTTGGATATCCTTTTTTTGTAATATTTTGTTATATATTTTTATTTTTTGTCATATTTTTTATTGCGTGAGATTTTTTCAATTATCCTTGCTACACCACATAGTTGTAAGGGTGTAAAGTCTTTGTGGATTTGTTTGTAACATGGAGAAGGAAGCGAGATAGACCCATGGTTACTTTTGAGGATCTTCATTGAATCACTTTCTGAGTTGATCAATGCATGTCTGTCCGTCCGTCCGTTTTTCCATGTATTTTTGTGAACAAAATGCAGATCGCATTTATTATCCGGTTGATATTAGCCTAAGGACGAACCCTACTGAAATTGGTGAGAATGGCCAATATCAGTCCGAATGAGCTCAATTTTGGAACATCCGACCTAAATCAGTGTAGAAGCAAGTACATCAAATCGGTTCAGATATAACTATAGCTCCTACATATGTTTCATCCGATTTGGTGTTTTAAGTCCCTCACACGTAATATGCACTCCACTTCAATGATCTTTGGGACCAAATGTCCGATACAGCTCAGAAATAAGTGCCGAAAATTTTGTCAAGATCGGATTAGATTTGGATATAGCTCCCATATATATTTTTATCCGATATCAGGTTTATTGTGCACCAAATTACCAATATCAGTCCAAATGACCTAAATTTTGGCACATCCCATCGAATTCAGTCTAGAAGCAAATACATAAAATTTTGAAATCGGTTCAGATATAGCAATAGCTCCCATATATATGTTTCATCCGATTTGTGGTTTTAAGTCCCTCAGATGCGAAATATCTATTCTACAACAACGATCTTTGGTACCAGATATCAGATACAACTCGAAGATATCTCTGCTAATCTCATCGAGATCGGTTAGGTTATTATATTCCTATCTTCATCAGATTTTACGGTTATTGTCCACCATATATGTAATATCAGCCCAAATTGGATAGATTTTCTCATATTCAGCCGATTTTTTCTATTTGGTGAAACTCGGTCCGGTATATGTTTTACTCAAATAAATATTTCAAACTTGTTAAAAAGCAATTCAGAGATGGATATGGTTTCAAAATTGTGACTACTCTTAAGCCATGATACCCATTCAAATTAGGTTCATAGTTGGTATGATCTACTTCACATAAAGTGGTGTAGGGTATCTTATAGTCGGCCCGCCCGTCTTTTGACCTTTCCTTACTGGTTTCATCTCACAACACTGTTGGGGAGATTTTGTTCGGATCGCAATTATCGCGTCTTTAAAATGTACCAAAAACCTAAAAATTGTCTAGATTGTGCAGTCACTCTACAATTTGACCTATGGGACGAATGAGAATTTTTATACCCTCAGCAATACGGCTACAAAGGGTATATATAATTTGATTCAACCAAAATGTGCCTAATCGAAACAACGGTTTTAGACTTTAGGCCTCATTGGACCAAATCCGCTTCAGGATACTTGGAATCGATGTAATCGATTTGAAATCCGCCCGTCCATTTGTCTGTGTATCTGCGCACTCCCTTAAGTACCTCTCCCATTATGGGTCAACATTTTGAATAATTATAACTCTTATAAGATGTGAAATAAAAGTCTGAATTGTCTTCAAATTTCACACATCTTCATATTTTTATGATCACAAATTTTGAATTATCGTCTCCCCTATAAAATATGAAATTTCACACATCCCACTTATTTTACCAACACAAGATCTGGTATCAAGAACGGGTAGAACGGAACACTCCTTCTGGAACTTTCTCTGCAAAGGGTAAAAATTTTAAATAAAAAAGGGTAAAAGTGATGAATAACCATGACGCTCATAAAATTTGCATCCTATTCTTTTCAAACGTGGCACATCCTAACATTTCCATCAACTCAAGATCAGGAGATGAGAAACATCCGCCTACTCTTTCTGGTATCTCCCCCAAAGCGGGTAAAAGTTTTGAATAATTATAACTCCTATAAAATTAAAAAGAGTCCGATTGTCTTCAAATTTTAAACAAAAAAAAAAAAAAAAATCGTATATACGTTTGGAATCTGTCCTTCCGTAAGGTTTTATGTTTTAAGATATGCGCTGATATGATTGATTGATAATTTGATCACGTACACC
This sequence comes from Musca domestica, assembly GCF_030504385.1. Lineage (NCBI taxonomy): Eukaryota > Metazoa > Arthropoda > Insecta > Diptera > Muscidae > Musca > Musca domestica. Next base: position 6,353,692 of record NW_026712115.1, on the reverse strand, counting down.
CAAAACAGAAGTTTAGACTCTAAATCATTATAACGGTTGTTGCATTTGCATTCATTTTTTTTTTTTTTTTGGAATATTCTTTTTGCATGTCAAAACATAACGACAAACTACTTATCTAATTAGATATTCGAATCTTGCTTGTCTTGTTAAACTAGTTTCCTGTCACAGCTGTCACGGCGCTTAAAAACACAAATAATAGAACTTAACAAGCTTGCACTTAGTTTAATCAGATGATGACTATAAATACGAAATTTTGCCAAAAAGAAAGCATCAGTTCCTTTTCGTAATCGAAAAAGTTCAAATCATCAATATGAAATTCGCAGTAAGTATTCAAGTGGAAAAAATCTAAATACAACATGGATTTACTTTGATGATTTATTTATTCATATATTTTTCGACAGATTGTTTTACTGGCTTGCCTTTTGGCTTTCGCCTATGCCAACGAAGAAGCTGAAGTTGTCAAGGAGTTCTCTGAAGTCAATGCCGAAGATTTCAAATATGCCCTCGAATTGACCAACCACATCCGTGCCGAACAGGAGGGTCATTTGCAAGACAAGGACAACTGGTTGGTGAAGGGTGAATACGAATTTGTCACCAAGGAGGGCAAACACATCAAGGTTACCTACACCGCCGATGAACACGGTTACCATCCCCATGTTGAACAATAAATTGTTACGTTTTTAGACAATGAGTGAATAAAATCGATAAGAGAATGAATATTTTTGAAAACTAAGTGAAGTGAAACTAAATTTCATTTTTGGGTCAAATTTAAAATCAAATTTAGTCATGTCTAAGATCAGGATAATATGCATAAATATGATATCTTTAAATACGACACTCTGAACTCTAAATTATTTAGTCACGTCCGTCTTTTGAACTATTGCAATGGATATATAGGTCGCCAAAATCTTACTCAAATGTGTATTTTGCTGAATATTTCGTTCTACGGGAGCTACATTAATGTTCGGAAATTTTTACCATATTTTTCAGATAGTTGCATAAACTTTATACGACAAAATTGACTTTTATTAAAAATGTTTGACATCGGAATTTGTATGTCAATTTCACCCAATTTTACAGAATCATCAATAGCAAGTTACGCAAACTATACATCTAGTCTCTAGAAGGGCATATCCTATTTTGTCCAGATTTAGTACGACGCAGTCCACTTCTTCTGGTAACTCCCCACAAAAGCTAAAAATTTTTGAATAATAATTTTCGTAAAAAGTCAAATCAGTGTCTGATTTTCATCACAGAGCAAATTCCAATATTTTGGTCTATATTAGAGCAAGAGTGAATATCGAATATATCTGTCCTCTTTTTCTGGTACCTACCCCAGAAAGTTTTAAAATCTTGTAGCAATTTCATCTCATACATTGGCGAGAGCTTACAACCGCACCCATTACACGAATAGTGGCACCACGGCAACAGCAAAAACAACGAGAACATGAGTCAAGAGCTTAAGAGGACAGCATCAATCAATCACCCCATTATCTCCTGGCAATGTAACAGAATATTCAGTTTTCGACAGTATACCGTTTACCGCATAATGTAAAAAAATCTCGTTGACTTGATGATGCCTCTCAAATTAAATTGAGTGGCAGGTAATTCATTTACACAGAGGCTTCGGTTCGTTGTTACACAGGAGTCTTTGGTTCGTTGTCCCACAGGAGCGAACGAACAAGTTCCGATCATCTTAGAAGGCCTGGAAATCTGTTCCCGGACATACCCACAGTGAGCGGCCTAACCGTCTCCTCGGCAAATTTTTCTTCCGCATAACCGAAGATACCACCGGCGATGGTTGTTTTTTAGATTTCTCTCCCTAGGAAAATGCAGGACTTCTACTCTTAGAATATCAATCAGTTTTAATAAAAAAAAAACAAGTAAAAAAGCTATAAGTTCGGCCGGGCCGAACTTTGAATAAACTCGACCATTTGGTACAAATTTGGCAATTTTCAAAAAATAAAAATCCAATTCTGTTAAAATCTTAAAAATAACAAATGTAACCGTACATAAGGGTCTATACCACGACGTGGACCTGCATACGCAACTTTTCTCATAAGTGTAACAGTTATTTTTGTGCGGACATGGTACTTCGGTCTTAGGCTGCGGCTTAGCTCGCCGGAATGGGTAGGTTCTTTCCGCTTCAACTGAACATATAAATTTGTGTACCATGGGTGTTATTTTTTTTGTAACGGAAATTCAAATTTAATTTTAAAAATAAAATAAATACAAAGGAAACGGATGTAGTTCGATTTATAACCAGATTTAGCATTTCAATTCAAAATAAATACAAATGAGATTTCCATTAGGTGAGGTTTAGATGGTAACCTCGATGGCTTTTCCCTCCCCATATGACTATTTCAGTCATCCTTGGTATTTTCTGTGCCATCAGACTTAAGTGAAAATACCCCAAATATAATTAACCACGCACTAACAAATATTCAACCCATTACTTTAATGTTCAAAACATTTTGTTAAAAAAAAATATTACTCAAAATATTTCAATATTTAAATTAAATTTATAATGCATTTTTATTATTATTATTCTTAATATTTAATATATATGTATATAAAAATTTTGTTATTATTTATAACAGTTTTTTTTTTTTTTGGTCTCAACAAAAATAATTTTTGGTTTCCTTAATAATAATTAAACATATAAATTTTGTATTATATAATAATAGAAAATTTACTTTGATATAACAATTTCTAATTGAGTATAGATATTTTGATCAGAATTTATATTATTTATTTTTATTACAATTCTTATTTTTACTTATTTGGTTTCTAAATATATATATAATTTCAGATTTTTAATAATTCTTATTTTTTTTGTGTATATATATAATTTAGAATTTGTTATATTTACATATTTTAGGTGTAATAAATTTGTGTAAATAATATTATTTGTTTGCAATATTTATGTTATTTATTATTCTTATTTTTATTATGGTTATATATATTTTTGTTGTATCTCTAGATAAGTTATATTGAACTTGAAGAAAGGTTACATTTCATAACCACGTGGGTCTTATATAATATTTTTAGGTTATATTTAGGCAATACTTCATTTACCTATAATTTTATCTCCAATTTGCTGTTTTTTTTTATTTATTTGTTGATTTTTAAAATAAATTAAATTTATCAGGTTTTTCTTCGGTCTACCCTAATGTTTTTATAGCAATATTCATATTTTTTTAACGCCTTAACATATGCTTTACGTTTCAACTAAATTTTGAATGTTTTAATTTTGTGTCAAAATAACCACGTGTGAAATATGTGATTGTTGCGTAGAGATGGAGCTTACATCATATTTTATTTTGCCAATTCACAACAATATCTTGATTTAAGTATACCAGTTTTAATAAAGGCAACTTATTGATCTAGATGGTGTTGTATGGCACTTTTTGATATATGTTTGATGATTGTACTCACTTATGATAATCTCCTTATGATGAGTTATACATATATATAGGTATCTTATTGTCCGAAATTAATGCCCAGAATATGTGTCTCCGTTTACAAGTGACAATTTGACGACTGCCGCGGTGTTGAAGTCGTCAGAAATTCACTTCTGACTTCTTTCTGCCTTATTTGGAGAATAGGTATTTCAACACGATATTCTATATTATAAAAATGGCACAAATTCCCTGACGTTAGACACTAATCAAAAGCAAATTATTTTCGTTTTATGTTATTTTTCTCACCTGGGCAATTTTCAATATTTCTTTACTAATATTTCAGCATTAAACTCTCCAATCTTTAGTTTTAATATTTTAAATTTTTATTAATTTAACTAAAAGAAAAAAACGTTTTATAACCACTATCACCATTACTCAATGCTTCAAATTTCACCTTCTAATTCTAATAATTGCTAAATATCTTAAATGTTAACCTTATTGTAAACCTTCAACGTTTGAAATGAAAGAACAATTTCAAGGTGACTTTGTGAAGGTTGGAACTCACATGCTGGAGTTTTAGAGATGGTACAATTGGTTCCTTTTTCTAGTGGTATAAATTTGTAGTGTTAAGCATTCTATATAGATGGCTCTCTAGTAATGATCATGGCAGCATTTATTTTTCTTGTGTTCAAGATTTATTAATATGAATTAATAATGCTATCATATTTTTAAAAATTCAAATAATTTAAAGCAGGTCAAGGATTATTTTATTAAAAGCTTTTTATAGCAATTGTTAAAGCTTTTTTCCAATTGTTGTCCAACATTTACTACGATTTATTGGAAATAAATCTGTTGTACGACTGCGGTGTAGTTACGACCAGATAATATGCAGATGGTAAAAATACGATTGCAGAATCCCTACTAGATAATATGAACTTGGTCAAGATACGATTGTGGCATCCCTATAATGTCTATTTACATTTCAAACATCAAACCGCTAAATGGTAACAAAAATTCTTTTGAAAAATAATAAGTTTGTTGCTCATATCCACAGCCCAAGGGTGGCTGTCACAAAGCCAACTCTTTTCGCGCAACCTGTGTAGTGTAAAAGAGTTGGGAATATGTATATGGAAAACAATAAAAAGGTAAATATAGCAATTCCACTCACAACATGTTGTTAATGTTTTTTTTTTCTTTGCAGGTATTAAGGGATGTATGTTGGAATCTTTGGATTGGCAAGAAAATATTTACATTAGAAACACAACAGCAAAATTTATCAGCCAGGATATAAAAATGTATTACATTGTTGTTGTCCAATGTCAAAGGCAATCGGAAAACTAGTGTGTTTTGGTGTCAAAGGTTTTGTTGGATATTTGCAACAGGCATTTGTCTTGGCCAGAAATACAACAACATAAAGGAAAAATGGATAATGGAGATTTTAGGAAAAGGAGAAGTATTTTCCAATCAGTTTATTTGTTATATTAAGATTGTAACAAGTGTTTGTTTTGTTTCCAGGTACACGTTTATGAACGTATGGAATGCATTTTTTTGTGTGCTATGAATGACGTAGAATGTGAGCAGGTATATTGGCCTACATGTGTGTCTACTCTATTGGTCCAGTTGGGAATTTATTGCAGATATGGTAAGTCTATTGGAGATACAATGTTTGTTGTTCATTGTACTAATTTCTGTCTTTATTTTTATTTTCAGAAACATTAATGGAAGATATATGAAATATTCAAGTTATTGAATACTGATTGTAATAAATGCAATATGTTTTACAAAAAGCAAATGATTCTACGGCCATATATTTACCCTACATAGTAAATGGATAGATTTTTACCTGAATGCATTAAAAGGTATGTTCATGATCATGTGGGTTAATGGCAAAGAATAATGTGTGTACTTGATTATTAACAAACTCAATATTTTTGTTTATTTTCCAGGTAGACGTATTGAAAATGACAAACTAAATGCCTTATATATTCAGATGTGTGGTGTTGTGTGCTTGTAGATAATAACAAACGAACATGTTGACGGAAAAAGGAAAGTATTATTCCAATTGAATTTGTGTTGCCATCAAAATGTTTATGAAGTTTCTTTTTTTAGGTAAGCATTGACGGGAATCTAAAATCTATGAGAATATTGACAGTTGGTTTCATGCGAATGTCGTTATAGTAAATTGGCGAATTTGAAGATAAGTATATTTTGAAATTGATTATGCTATTGTTACTAATATTTTCTTTCTATTTTCAGTTTCTGATATGAAGTCATTTCTGGTTAATAATAGTTTTCTTTCTTTTTCAGGTAGTTGCAGAAATTAATTCATAATGGATCAATTGAAGGGAGCAATCAACATAACAACAAAATATGCCGTAGGTTTTGGTGAGAAAAGTAGTTATTAAGATTAATATTAGTTATAAGAGTAGGTACTAATACTATTGCTTGAGGTGTTGTGCGTGGATAGTTCCTATTAGATCGCCTTTAAGATTTTCAATTTGGTATAGGCAGTTTCCTAGGGCTTTTCGTATCCTACACTTAATCCACGGTTTACAGAGTTTAGAATTTATACCTTTTGCAAAATTGCTTTGCACAAAATTCTTTCGGAAGACTTCCTGTCCAGGTTTGTAGGTTATAAATCTACTTCTCTTGTTATATGATCTTGTGTTTCGTTCATAGGCTTCATGTATCTTTTTGTTGATATTGTTGTGCATTATTTGCATTTGGTCGGATTTAGGTAACAAAACTATTTCACCGTCTTCTAAGGCGTTTAGTTTCTTTAGAATCTTGTATGCATCTGCATGAGTAATCATTTGATAGCCTGTTAAAGCGAAGTATGGAGTTGTACCTGTAGAAGCATGAATTGTTGAGCGTAGTGCACATTCAATTTTGGGCAACTTTTCATCCCATTTTGCGTGATCTTTCTGTAGGTAACTACGAATGCTACTAAGGATTGTTTGGTTTACCCTTTCGCTTGCATTAGATTGTGGTGCATGTATTGCAGTACGAATGTGTTGTATGCCAAACATTTTCATTAGCTCTTTAAATGCTTCAGAGGTAAATTGTTTTCCATTATCTGAATGGATACATTCGGGAACTCCGAATTTATAAAATACCTCTTCGACAAGAAATTTATTTACTTGAGAAACTGTTGCTTTAGTCATTGTTTTGAGCAAAACGAATTTAGTTTTATGATCTAAAACTATAAATATAAAACTCTTGCCTGTTTTTGACCTGGGGTAAGGTCCTAAAAAATCAATGTAGATCTTCTGAAATGGTCGTAATGTGACAACTTCGTTCCCCATTGGAGGTCTAAGTGTTTGTCTAGGATGCTTTATTTCTTTACATGTATCGCAATTTCTTATAAAATCCTTTATGTCTGTGACCATTGAAGGCCAGTAGAAGTACTGTCGTATGTTATGTATAGTCTTAGCTATGCCACCATGACATGTGTTTATCTCATGTGACTTTTTTACGATTTCGTTGGTCAAATTGCTTGGTAGCCAAATCTTCCAACAAGCGTCCTCGCTTTCTATATCTATCGTATTGAATTTGACCCTTTTGTAAACAACTCCTTCTTGTACCTTTAAGTCAGGCAGTCTATCTTTATTTTGCTCGATTGTGTCAATGAGACTTAGGTAGATTGGATTCTTGAATTCCTCTGAATCAAAGTCTATTATGGATGTTGTGTCAACAGAAATTTCTTCCATGTCTAAGCGTGAGAGCATGTCAGGTACTACATTTTTGGTTCCCTTTCTATGTTCAATTGTGAACCTGTAGCCTTGTAGTTTTAAACTCCATCGCGCTAGACGTCCATTCAAATCTTTCTGTCTCATCAGCCATTGTAGACTTGAGTGGTCAGTTATGACTGTAAAGTCCATCAATTCTATATACTGTCTGAACCGCTCAATTGCCAAGATGACTGCAAGACACTCTTTCTCTGTAGTGGAATAGTTGCGTTGGGCACTGTTCAATTTCTTGGAGAAGTATTCGATAGGATGTTCACCATCGTCATCACCTTTTTGAAAAAGAACAGCACCAACTCCGACGTTCGATGCATCACACTGCACAAAGAAAGGTTTTGAGAAGTCGGGACTGGATAATACTGGACTAGACACTAAACATATTTTTAATTTTTCAAAAGATTCTGTTGCTTCAGGAGTCATTATAAATTTTGGAGATTTCTTTAAGGTATCTGTAAGAGGGGATGTTAAAGTGGAAAAATCGTGAATAAATCTACGATACCACCCTACAGTACCTAAAAATTTCCTAACATCTTTCTGGTTTTTGGGTGATTTGATATTCATTATGGCTTCAATTTTTCCTGGATCAGGTTTTAACTTGCCTGCTCCAACAATATAACCAAGATATCGAAGTTCTTTATAACAAAATTTAGACTTGTCCATATTTATTGTTAAGCCAGCGTTTGTTAGTCTATCTCCTACAGTCTTGAGCATTTCTATATGTACATCGAAGTTTTGGGATACCACCAATAAATCGTCGAGGTACACAAATACACGGTCTTTCAACTCTGAAGGAATCACTTTATCCATCAGGCGGCACATCCTTTGAGCAGCATTACACAATCCGAAAGGCATGACCTTAAACTGGTAGTGTGGTCTACCTTGGACCGTGAATGCTGTCAAAGGACGGCTTGATTCCTCCAAAGGAATTTGCCAAAATGCGTCCTTTAGATCTATTGCTGATATGAAATGCGTATCTCCGAGTCTAGCTAACAAACCTTCGATATTAGGCAAAGGATATGCATCTTTACGCGTCACTTTATTGAGTTCCCTTGCGTCCAAACATAACCTGTTTTTATTGGGTTTTATGACCAGGGTAACTCTGTTGTTCCATTCTGCATTTCGTGCTATCTCGATTACATCCAGTTCCAGCATACGGTCTAACTCGTCGTACATGAGTTTTTGTACTGCGGGACTCACTGGGTAATATCTCATCTTCTTAGGAGCTGAATTTCCAATATCGATGGAATGCTGTTCCAGATGAGTTTTCCCTAGACCGTACTTCGTATAGCACCGAAATGAGAGCTTGGCGTTCTCTAATTTCACATTTTGTTCATACGTAAGATCATGCATTTTCCTTTCCTCGTCAATCTCTAATACTTCTTTATTGATTATATTTGGTTCAAACGATATTTTTATATTAAATGTTTGCCAAAAATCGTACCCTAAAATGAGACTTTGTTTCAAGCTAGGAACTAAGTAAAATGTCAAGTTTCTAACCTCATTTCCACATTTTACATCACATTTAATTTTTCCTACAATTTGTTGTTGCTTGCCGTCTGCTGTTCTTAGACAGGATTTAAAATTAAAAATCTGGGCATTCATTTTCTCAGCATTTTCTATGCAATTGCTACCTAGGCAACTTATGGAAGCTCCACTGTCCATCAGACCAGTGAATTCTATTTCATTAAGTTTCACTTTCAAATAAGGCCTAATGTCATTATCGACTTCAAGGTATGCTGATGCAATAACTTTCCTTTCTGTCTTTCTTTTACTATATCCTTTTCTCGCTTTTGCAACTCTTTTACTGACTTCAGGCACAAAGTCCTTGAATATTTCAGCCCTTTTCTTATTGTACTCTTTTAATCTTTCTTCATACGGAACAATAGAAATTAGTTTTGTTGTTGTTGGACAAATTGATTTTGCAACATGTATTAATGTTGGCTTATTGTTGAATGTCTGGGTAGTAGTTGTTGTTGGTATGTCTGGGATCGATTGTTTTACTGGGATGTGTCCTTCTGCGAACATGGATTCCCAGCGTTCCCCATGCTCTTGGAGCGGTTTCCCATACATCTAGGACATTTAGGTGATGTAACTCCATCGAACCCACATTTGTAGCAAAAAATATTTCGCTGTTCGACTTCACATTCTATGTAAGTGTGACCTGCCTTCTTGCAATTCCAACATGTAATTTGCTTTGCTGTTGTTGTTGCATGGATTGCTTCAACATCAGAGGTCGGGTCACAAGAGTCATTGTCAAATTCAATCTCATGGATTCTCCTAAATTGTTGTTGTGGTTGCCGATAATGCATACGCTTCGAAATATTAGCCTCAGCCCTTCTACACTCTTCTATAAGGACATCAATGGATTCTATATTCCTTGCATATATTAATTGTACTAGTCCTTCCTTCAGATTATCTTTGATTATTCGGACTATTTCTAATTCAGGGATGGGAACTCTCATTTGATTTTTCAATTTAATAATTTCGGAAATAAAGATGTCGGCAGTTTCGTTAGGAAGCTGTCGACGCTCTATGATCTTTCTTTGAATTTCAAAATCAGATTCGAAATTTCTAAATTTTTTTATTAGATTGTACTTCAAAAATTGCCATTCGCACAAAGGATTTTGCTGACGGAATTGCCATATCCAATCATATGCTCTTCCTGCTAACAAATGATGAAATCCTTTGACGAAAACATCCCAAGGACAGCTGTAATCCACTCTTAAGGATTCAGCTCTGAATACAAATTCCTCAATGCTAATATTTTTCGACGAGCCATCAAATTTTAATCCCCATTTTTGCAATTGTAGTGGTGTCATTGGTTTACAACCAATTGCAAAATTTTGACTAAAGTTCTGGGAATAGTGTTCTCTATTATTATTGTTGGTTTGTTGCTGTCTCTGTTCGAAGTTATTTGGCATATAGTGAGAATTTAACGTTGGTTCTTGTTCGTACCTATTCGGATCTTGAGTATTGAAGGACGAATTTCTCAAGGAATCAATTGAATTTCTGACCACTTGAGGTATCATCACTGCTAATCTCTCTTCCATTGTTCTTAGAGCTTGGTTTTGAGCTATTCTAACAGAGGCAGTTATGTACTCTCTTAAACTTGGACCATCATTACTATTAATAGGGGCCTCTAAATTTACATTTTCTAATAGGGGTTGTTGTCTAGAATCCCTCTCAAATTGGTTTCTTACCTCTTGGGCAGTTGCACTACTAAATTCTGGACTACCTACAGCGATATTAGTTCCTGGTGAACATGTCGTTTGGAGTCCTGTTGGTGGTGGAATATTGCATGCCATTAAAGGTGGAATAACATTTTGTACAACAGTTTGATTAGCATCTGGTGCAGAGTTTGTTGACATGTTTGAGATGTTTTGATCTGAAGTATTATTGTTTGGCAAAGATTGGTTACCTAACGGGTTATTGTTTGATAGTGTTGGTCCCGAAGTGCTTGCAATATGTTGATTTTGAGAAGATCCAGAAGGATTATTTCTACTTGCTATTCTACTTGATGACCTACTAGGTTGTTGAGTTTGGTTCCTATTTGCCATTTTTGAAACAGTCAGTTATGAACAATATGTGGAATGAGTTTGAATTTGTTATTGTGTAAAGATAAGTTTAGGGGTATATATGAAGGTTTGCAATAATTATAAGTAGAATAATATTAACAAAATTTATGAATTTTTAATATTTTTGAATTTTGTTAATTAATATTTCTACTTATTTGGAATGGAAATTAAATTATAGGTATTTTGCTAATGAATTAATTAATAACTTTAATAATAATTATTTTATAATGTTGTAAATTATTGTTATATTTCGTACAAATTTTTAATAATTAATATAATTATTTTTTTTCTCTTTTCAGATCTTTAACAATTCTGTTTGTATTGTTTTTGATTTTATATAATCTTTAAATATGAATATAAATTTATATTTTTAAATTTGTTTTATATATTTTTCTTTAAGACTTTTTTTTTTTTTTAGTTAACTTCAATGATTTTTTTAATCTAATATTTTAAATTATATATTTTATACAAATTAGATTTTTATACAAATTTATTTTTTTTAATAACTTGAGTAATTTTAATTTAAGTATTTTTAACAATTTTTTTTAATATAAACTAAATAAATTTTCAAAAATTAGTTGCAATTACTTTTTTTAATTATTAGAAACAATATTATTTTCTGGATTGATGTTTATTTGTTAGATTGTGGTTTGTATTTATTTATTTTTGTAAATATAAATATATGTAAATATATATATTTCTAAATATTATATACAAAATGGAAATCTTTTACAACTTTTTTAATATTTTCCAAAATATTAATATTTTCTAATGTAAATTAGAAAATTAATTATTTAGAATACAAGATGTATTAGAATACTTAATAATGATTATATATTTTTTTTATAAACATTTTAAATAAAGTATTTATTTTAAATCGAATGATGTTTCTGTCTTGTTAAATGTTATGTGTTTTGAGGTTATATATCGAAAAACATTTTGGGATAAAGAATTAAATGAATTATACCTATTGATGTAAATGAATATTTCTTTCGTTGAGGTACAAATAAATATTAAGCTATATAGCCACAAATTATGATATTGTCACGATTGTAATATCCTTTTCATCGATTGGTAACTCGACATTTCACTACATCAGAGTATTTGTACAACACGATATGACATTTGAATTGCCTTCCGGGATACCTATAAACTGATTGTAGCTGAATGAAGAGTTTGGGTTATAGGTGGAATACCAGTTTTTTTAAGAAGCTCGAAAGTTGGGCGCCATATATGTAACAGTTATTTTTGTGCGGACATGGTACTTCGGTCTTAGGCTGCGGCTTAGCTCGCCGGAATGGGTAGGTTCTTTCCGCTTCAACTGAACATATAAATTTGTGTACCATGGGTGTTATTTTTTTTGTAACGGAAATTCAAATTTAATTTTAAAAATAAAATAAATACAAAGGAAACGGATGTAGTTCGATTTATAACCAGATTTAGCATTTCAATTCAAAATAAATACAAATGAGATTTCCATTAGGTGAGGTTTAGATGGTAACCTCGATGGCTTTTCCCTCCCCATATGACTATTTCAGTCATCCTTGGTATTTTCTGTGCCATCAGACTTAAGTGAAAATACCCCAAATATAATTAACCACGCACTAACAAATATTCAACCCATTACTTTAATGTTCAAAACATTTTGTTAAAAAAAAATATTACTCAAAATATTTCAATATTTAAATTAAATTTATAATGCATTTTTATTATTATTATTCTTAATATTTAATATATATGTATATAAAAATTTTGTTATTATTTATAACAGTTTTTTTTTTTTTTGGTCTCAACAAAAATAATTTTTGGTTTCCTTAATAATAATTAAACATATAAATTTTGTATTATATAATAATAGAAAATTTACTTTGATATAACAATTTCTAATTGAGTATAGATATTTTGATCAGAATTTATATTATTTATTTTTATTACAATTCTTATTTTTACTTATTTGGTTTCTAAATATATATATAATTTCAGATTTTTAATAATTCTTATTTTTTTTGTGTATATATATAATTTAGAATTTGTTATATTTACATATTTTAGGTGTAATAGATTTGTGTAAATAATATTATTTGTTTGCAATATTTATGTTATTTATTATTCTTATTTTTATTATGGTTATATATATTTTTGTTGTATCTCTAGATAAGTTATATTGAACTTGAAGAAAGGTTACATTTCATAACCACGTGGGTCTTATATAATATTTTTAGGTTATATTTAGGCAATACTTCATTTACCTATAATTTTATCTCCAATTTGCTGTTTTTTTTTATTTATTTGTTGATTTTTAAAATAAATTAAATTTATCAGGTTTTTCTTCGGTCTACCCTAATGTTTTTATAGCAATATTCATATTTTTTTAACGCCTTAACATATGCTTTACGTTTCAACTAAATTTTGAATGTTTTAATTTTGTGTCAAAATAACCACGTGTGAAATATGTGATTGTTGCGTAGAGATGGAGCTTACATCATATTTTATTTTGCCAATTCACAACAATATCTTGATTTAAGTATACCAGTTTTAATAAAGGCAACTTATTGATCTAGATGGTGTTGTATGGCACTTTTTGATATATGTTTGATGATTGTACTCACTTATGATAATCTCCTTATGATGAGTTATACATATATATAGGTATCTTATTGTCCGAAATTAATGCCCAGAATATGTGTCTCCGTTTACAAGTGACAATTTGACGACTGCCGCGGTGTTGAAGTCGTCAGAAATTCACTTCTGACTTCTTTCTGCCTTATTTGGAGAATAGGTATTTCAACACGATATTCTATATTATAAAAATGGCACAAATTCCCTGACGTTAGACACTAATCAAAAGCAAATTATTTTCGTTTTATGTTATTTTTCTCACCTGGGCAATTTTCAATATTTCTTTACTAATATTTCAGCATTAAACTCTCCAATCTTTAGTTTTAATATTTTAAATTTTTATTAATTTAACTAAAAGAAAAAAACGTTTTATAACCACTATCACCATTACTCAATGCTTCAAATTTCACCTTCTAATTCTAATAATTGCTAAATATCTTAAATGTTAACCTTATTGTAAACCTTCAACGTTTGAAATGAAAGAACAATTTCAAGGTGACTTTGTGAAGGTTGGAACTCACATGCTGGAGTTTTAGAGATGGTACAATTGGTTCCTTTTTCTAGTGGTATAAATTTGTAGTGTTAAGCATTCTATATAGATGGCTCTCTAGTAATGATCATGGCAGCATTTATTTTTCTTGTGTTCAAGATTTATTAATATGAATTAATAATGCTATCATATTTTTAAAAATTCAAATAATTTAAAGCAGGTCAAGGATTATTTTATTAAAAGCTTTTTATAGCAATTGTTAAAGCTTTTTTCCAATTGTTGTCCAACATTTACTACGATTTATTGGAAATAAATCTGTTGTACGACTGCGGTGTAGTTACGACCAGATAATATGCAGATGGTAAAAATACGATTGCAGAATCCCTACTAGATAATATGAACTTGGTCAAGATACGATTGTGGCATCCCTATAATGTCTATTTACATTTCAAACATCAAACCGCTAAATGGTAACAAAAATTCTTTTGAAAAATAATAAGTTTGTTGCTCATATCCACAGCCCAAGGGTGGCTGTCACATAAGCCTGCATAGACAATTTTCTGTCACAGGCTGTAGTATTCATTACGAACTTCAAATACGAATTTTGAAACAATTCCGGTAAATAATGTCGCTAAAATCATTAAAATACCGAATATACTATACGAAGACGTGGACCTACGTGGCCCATTTTCTGTCTTATGCTGTAGCATTCATTACGAACACCCAATACAAATTTTGAAACAATACCGGTAAATAGTGTCGCTAGAATCATCAAAATACCGCATACTGGGAGGTACCGTTATATGGGGGCTATACGAAGACGTGGACCTTCATGGGCCATTTTCAATACCAAAAGTCCTGCAGACATAGTAAACATTTGAGTAAATATGGGGGCTATACGAAGACGTGGACCTTCATGGGCCATTTTCAATACCAAAAGTCCTGCAGACATAGTACACATTTGAGTAAAATTTTATCAACTTACTTCATTTCGTTCGGAAGCTAGAGTGATTTCCAGAGACGGACAGACGGACGGACGGACATTGTTAAATCGACATAGAATATTATGATGATCAAGAATATATATACTTTGTGGAGTCTAAAATATATAGTTCGAAGTGTTACAAACGGAATGACAGACTTAATGGAGGGTATAATAACCCAAAAAGCGAAAGTCATATTATTATCTATTTTAGTTTGAAATTGTGGCAGAAACCTTAAAAATATCGAAAATCGGTAGGTACGGCTATATGGGGGCTATATCTAAACGTACCCATATAGACCAATTACAATATCAACCTGTGAAATTTCAAATTTACAAAATCAACCTTTAAAATTTACAATTTCAAAGCTCTGGGTTAAATAATGTGGATTCTATCTGTATTTTAACAGGTAGACAGACGGACATCGCTAAATCGACTTAAACTTTAACTCTGATCTATTCACATACTTTTTGAGGTCTCGACGAATATTTCGAGGTATTGCAAACGAAATGACAAATTTAATATATCTTGCAGACATAGTATGACTATGATGAATATTATTTTTAAACCCTCAGTAATATGATTACAAACGTGTCTCATCGAAATAACGGTTTTGGACCCTAGGTCTCTTTGTGTCACATTTAGAATCGATCTAGGGATGTATTCATGTATGTCTGACTGTGTGGTGCGTATGATTACTCTCAAAAGAAGTATCCGAGTCGGTCCAAATGATAGAACGATTCACTCTTTCTGGCATCTCATCCACAAAGGAGTCAACATTTTAAATAATGCTCATAAAATGCGAAATGAGTCTCCGATTTACTCAAATTAGTCATATCGTTCTATATACACCAACAAAGATTTTCTCTAAACTTCGTACATCACCATATTTTTACCAACTATAGGTATATCGGTAAATTCCTTCGCACCCCAGATCCACTCCTTCTGGCTCCTTCCCCACTAAAGTTAAATGTTCCAAATGATTATATGTCTCAAGTTGAGTTCTTGATGATCAAGCTTTGATCTCAATGAGAGCAAACAACGAACACCGAAAAAAACTTTTGCAAATCGAAAATAAGCCAACGCCAAGAAATATGCATCGATTTGGAGTTGCATTTTGTTTTTGGGGCAGAGCTTTTTTTAATAAAAGCATTCAATTTGATTTTAAATGATATTAAATGCAATAATTTATCAATGTGCATTGCTTGATTGCATTGATGACATCTTCATTAATTTTGAATTTTAAGCATTGTTTCTAAGTATAATCTGACTAGGAAATTTATGTTACAGAAAACAATGACTGGTGACTAATTAGCACTCTACAAAATGGAAGTAATTGGAATTAGACTAAATACAAAATGATCTGAAATTTGCAGTGAAAAGGAAAGCCAGATAGACACTGTCACACACTCACCACTATGCGACGCGTTTCGCCGTTGGTTAAGCGGCTCATCAGGCATATTTGGTGTGGATGATGGCTTACAAGGGCCGTTCTGTGGAAAGTAGTATATATTTCGAACTTATTGCAAATTAGCATATGCGAATTATACACTTCCTTTTCACTGCAAATTTCAGATCATTAAGATCGTCTCGAAAGAGAAAACAAACACATAAATCATAAAACATATGATCTTCGCCTTAACAAGGCAAAACTCATAAATACAAAATATTTTTGTTTGTTTTTTGTACCGACTTTCAATTCTAGGCTATATCTAAATTTCTCTTTTTCGTCATGTGTTTAAATTTTAGTACAATCAATTGGTCATTATTTTCGTGACATATGGGTTTATGGGGAACGCAAAATTATGAATGAAAAGTCCAAATTAACGTTGAGAACACTTTTGTTATTGGTAGGACTTAACGACTACTTCATTTGGTCGGTAATTTGAAAAAAATGTCGTTAATTACCGAAATTAGAAGCATTTTAATTTTACCGATTTTTGTCGGTAACTCGAAAAAGATGTTAGGTAATCGCACTACAGGTCTCAGAATACTTGAAGGTTGACCTACATTGAAAATATTTAGCATGAAGGGTTTCAACTTCCTAAGTACTTAAAATACAAAAGTCTGCTGAAATTAGTTTGAAAATATGGCTACAGCGTAAAAATGATTGAAATCGGAATATTCACTTACATGGAGTATTACCCAAAAGTGGACCGATATGTCCCATATTTTGTACTAAATATTGCCTGTAAATCATTACATTTTATTATTAAAATTCGTTCTCTATTAAGATAGTTTATAGCGCGCTTCTTTTACTTAATGGACGAAGCTAGGTGCAATGGCTACGTAAATAAGCAGAATTATCGAATTTGGTGTGAAGAGCAGCCAGAAGCATTGTAAAAGCTACCAATGCCTCAAAGAAAAATCGGTGGCATCTTTGAACCGTACTTCTTCAAAAGATGCTGTAAATTGTAACCCAACTATGAATTGTGATCACTACCGTGAAATGCTATACATTTTTTTGTCCAGAATGCCTGAGCTTGCTTTACATGACTTAGTTAGAAGCGAGTTGGGTTTAAATTTTATTTCACTTTTCAACCGGTCAATCGTCGCCTAGATCGGGTGATTTAACGACTTTAGACCATTTTTGTGGGTTATATTAAAGCTCATGTCTACACACACGAGCACGCTTAATTTGAAGCATTGGAAGAAAACATTGAAGCATTAATTCGTAAGATACCGGCCGAAATATTGGAAATAAGTATGCCAAAATTGGACTAGTGGGAGGGCCCATTTAACACGCAGTTGTGGTCAACATTTGTGCGCCTTACTGTCAATTAAAATAAAGATTTCGTATTTTTGTACCGTCCACCATAGTATGGATTAAGTTTGTCATTTGTTTGTAACACCTCGAAATATACATATATTCTTGATCAGCATAAAATACGATATCGATTTAGCAATGTCTGTCCGTATGCGGAAATCACTTTAGCTTCAGAACGATATGTAGTAGATTGAGAAAATTTTACTCAAATGTTTATTATGTGTACTTTTGGTACTGAAAATGGTCCATGTAGGTCCATGTTTTGGTAAAGCCCCCATATAACAGTACCTCCCTATATTCGGTATTTTGATGATTTTAGCGACAATATTCACCGGAATTGTTTAAAATTTGGTATTTGAAGTTCGTAATGGATTCTAGAGTCTAAGACAGAAATTTCTGTGCAGGTCCACGTCTTCGTATAGACTCCATGTAACGGTTCCTCCCGATATCCGGTATTTTGATGATTTTAGCGACATTATTCACCGGAATTGTTTCAAATTTGGTATTTGAAGAACGTAATGATTACTGTAGCAGAAAATTGTCTGTGCAGGTCCACATTTTGGTATAGACCCCATATAATAGTACCTCCCTATATTGATTATTTTAGCTACATTATTCACCGATTTTTTTTTTCAAGTTTTGCGTTTGAATATTGCATTGGCTTATGACAAAAACTGCCTATGCAAGTCGAGGTCATCATTTAGACCCCAATATGACGGCTACATTTGGTATTTTTAGATTTTAACAGAATTTTCAACGGATTTAATTTTTTGAAAATTTCCAAATTTGTTCCGAATGGTGGAGTATTTAATGATCGGCCTTAAAACTAGCAGCTTTTTTACTTGTTTTAAATCCTATATCTCATAAAAACATCCTATTAAATTGTAATTTTGCTAAAAGCCATTTTATATAGATATATAGTTTGTTCTGAGACAAAGTGAATGGTGGTGTAACAAAGTTGAATATTACTTCCATACATTATTTCGGAAATCACCGAAGAAAATCACATGAAAAACAGAAACTATTTTTGCATGTTTTTCTTTTTTTGCCAAAATTGAACAATATATATTTTTGTCTTTGACATCTTCCTGTTAGAATAATGCTGTATAGGAGAATTTTGCATAAATTCGTATGAAGTAGGGCTTTAACTCTAAAAAGTTGTTTTCAGTATTTATACATTTCTGGCGTTTAAATAAAATTTTGAGGTAGTCTGAGACCTATTTAGAATTTTTTGTCGTGTTACTATCCCTTATAGCTCATTTGAACCCCCAATTGAGCTTTTTGGTTAAGGAGTTGAGGGTTGCAATTTGTCATCAAAATAGTCCTATGTTGTTATTTCAAATACTGCCGAAGACACTACTTAGCGAAAATGTAAGAATTTTAAGAAATCGTAATTAAATAATTTTGAAAAATATAGGCGTTTAAATTAGGTTACTTAGCGATTTAACCTCCATACCTCTCCCACTCCGATCTTCGGAATTTGATACTCGGAGATCGCAATAGGTTCTGGTTTGCAACAGAAATGTTTGAAAGTTGGTATTGCAAGTTTCTATTTGCTACCTTATCTTCGGCATTTTGCTGGTTTTCCCATTCATTTTCAACGCAATTGTTATTTTGGATCCATAGCAAGCAACATACCACTGCAACACTGGATATATATTCAAAAATATAATTTTGCAAACCGCGAAGGGATTTGTTGTACTTCTTCCATTAAAATAAATACAATTTTCGACATTTGTGTTCAGCTATGAGGCAATAACTTTATTGAATTCTACTGCACTCTTAAATGTTAACAAACAAATTAGAAGATTCGATCGATCTTTAGCATTGCAAAATATGTAATTATCTATTGGTGAATTTTTGGATGGTAACCGTATTCGTCAGCGGTGTATGTAACCTTGACTGGTTTACCATGTTTGTCAAGATACTCATATTCGCCCTTGACAATCCAAGTGTGCTCATCGGCCAAATGTCCCTCATGTTCAACGTGGACATGATCGCTCTGTTCAACGGAATATTTGTAATCCTTGGGATTGTGTTCATGATACTCCTTGACGATGTCGGCATGATGGTGTTCATGGTGGTCATGATGATCATCGTGATGTTCCTCATGATGATGGTCATCGTGATGTTCCTCATGATGATGATCATCATGATGTTCCTCATGATGTTCGTGGTGGTCATGATCATCAGCAAAGGCGACGGCCAGGAGGCAAGCCACAAGTACAATCTAATTGAGAATTTCAATTTTGAAAAAATCTGTTATTTTGATAAGGTCCAAAAAATACTTACAGTAAATTTCATATTGGCAGTAGAAATCGTTTACAGTTGAATTCAAACAATAACTGATAATCCTTCTTCGTTATGGAAGCCTATTTATATAAAAAAAAAACGAAAGATATTGAACTCATCTCAACTCATCTGGCAATGTTAATTATTCAGGTTTGTACAATGGCTTTTGCGAGAATTCAATCGCCTTTTACAAACTCTATAACTCAACTGATCCTAGCCTCACCCTCCTATCCCGTACGAAATATAAAATTCCATACCTTTCTTATTGCACCCATATATCAAAGGTATAATGACTTTTACTTGGCACCAATTGTCGATTTTGACAATCGGCTGTTTAGGCAATTTTTCTGAACAAAACAAGTTCATTGGCAAAGTGTAATAATTTTAATTGTTTATCAAAAACAAAATTTAGGCCAACAAATTTAGAAGAACACACCTCTTGCCACAGAAAACCCGTTCAATCAACATTTGTCTTAAATTCTGATCGCATTTCGAAATCTGGGTTGATTTACTTTTCTTGAAATTAATTGCAAAAATATTTTGTTCACATTGTTTATGATAGCAAAGCGATATAAATTTTTGACAAACATTGACTGGAAATTGTAAATTCCGAAGGAAATTTACGGTATATAAAATATAAAGATGCACTTTTTGCAACAATCATTATTAAATTATAAGAGATTTTCAAAATGTTATCGTCATCTGAATTTTTGTTCGAACATGGTTTTGAAGTTTGTTTTGGGCCAAAAGTTTAGAAACACTTCGTAGTTCAATCAACGGGATGGGATTAACATAAAATTAACAATTCGTAGGTGGAGAACTTCTCATCATTTAAAACAGCGAAATCAGAAAGGCTATTTAGCCCTCTTGCAGAGGTTGTCGCGATACATATAGTTTTATTTCGGGTCAGTATATATATCACAGCTTTAAAGGGAAGGAGAAATGTAGCTCACTAACCATGCATATTTTATATAGCTACCCGTCACATATAAACGTTTATATTGGGAGTTTTTTGAAGAAAATCACACCAGCTATCGGCTCAAAATGAGATTCTTTGAATAGCACCAAAGCTAATTATGGGTTTATCTCGTTTCCTTTTGCATTTTACAAACAAAGGCACAAATTCGTAATATTAAGCACCAATGGACGTATCCGAGATTTCATTTCAGGAGGGGGTCTAATCTTCAAGCCTAATATATTTCGATTGGATACCTAAATCCCTATTAAAAAATCATTCAGAATAGTCTTAGCATTCTTTAAACTATTATATATAATGTTTATTACAGACTCTCTGTTTTCACCATACTTTTGAATTTAATTATACCCTACAACACTATGTGTTGGGGGTATTATAAGTTTAATTGGGCCAGAATTTATGTAACACCTCGAAATATTGGAAATATTGGTTTCCCATATAGGAAAGTATATATGGATCTTCCTAGCTCGCCGAGCTGAGTCGATCTAGCTATGTATGTCCGTCCGTCCGTCTGTCCGTCTGTCCATGTTAATTTGTAATCACGCTACAGGTCGCAATTATGGCCCGATCCTAACGAGATTTTGCACGAAGGTGGGGTTAGGGTCAGAATTGAACCCTATTTGGAGATGATCGCCAAATGTTTGGGGGTTGAAATGGACCAAATACTGAAAAAATGCCGGATTTTGCAGTAGCTATACAGGTCGCAATTATAGACCAATCGACGCGGAATTTCGCATGTAGCCTACCAATTTGGGTGGTCATCGGATAATATTTAGCGGGTAGAATAGACCATATCTTTTGTGTTGAAAAAATTCAAAATTTTTCATTAAACCGCGAATATTTTAAATCCCGGCGAAATCACAAAGCCATGACAAGGTTACTCCTGATCTTTACATTGATGTTAACATCCAACAAATCGGATATATAGCAAAATATGTGCGATATATATTTCTAGAAGAAGAAGATATGCTTGAAAGATCTCTTATATGTCGAGAACGGCTGAACTGATTTCGACAGTTCTCATTAATTCAGAATGGCCTCTTGGCAGGAAAGAAAAAACGTCTAAAAAAATCGCATAAAAATATCTCTCTAAAGATGAAAATATTGATTTTGTAACATTTTCTCATATTTTTTCAATTTTGTCATATTTTTGGCATATTTTCATTTTGAATTAAGCATTTGGTAATATTTCTACAGCTAACAAAACTAAGTAGTTAGGATATCAGGATATCATATACAGATCGCATTTATGGCCCGATCCTTACGAAATTTTGCATGGCGATAAGGTGAGGGTCAGAATAGAAGCCTTCTCTTTTTGGAGATGATCGCCATATATTTAGGGGTTGACATGGACCAAAAAACTGCAAAATTGTCAGCAGGTCGTAATTATCGCCCGATCCTCACGCACATTTGAATGGGGGCTACCGGACATTGCAAAAGCCAAGCAGTTTTGGATGGCCATCCAAAAATATTCAATGTGTGAAATAGTTTGCCAACTTTTGTAGACAAAATACGAAAATGTCCATTCCAGTGACTTTTTGGAGAATTCACAAATACAGGAAAGACGCACTTCTGACTATTTCGTTAACGCTGATTTCATTGAAGAATATAGTCAAATGTCTGTATCTCAGATAGATGCATTTTAGTCAAAAACCAATAGTAAATGTTAATCTCCTGCCACTTTTGAGAGATTATAGGTCTTTGGTAAATATAGGTTCTAGATCGAGGAAGACCATTTAAGTGCAACATCTACCAAATGAGCAAATTAGTTTAAATTGCTATTATTTGAAAATTAGAGAACAAAACCTGATGGTTTTCTTTTATTATTTGTCACAATATCTTGTGGAATTCTTTCGAGTATCTCGCGTATATAAACTGTATCGTTTATTTTAGTGTTGTAGGGTATTCAACGGTCGGCCCCGCTTGACTGTAGCATTTGCTTACTTGTTTTTTTATACCCTCCACCATACATAGTTTGGAGGGTATATTTAGTTTGTCATTCGGCACGAATTATAGCCTTCAAATGGCCAAAGAAACCGTCACTCGCTGCCCAAACGTTGCTCTGTGGTATTGTGGCCCATTCCCGGCGAAGCGGTTGCTTGAGGTGATTGACACTTTGGTTTTTTTTTTTGAGCGCCAACCTTCTTTCCAAAATAAACCAGACACAATAGTCCACCGGATTGACATCCGGATATTATGCGTGCATAAGGCTTTAATACAGCCTCCAGAATATTTTTGCAATAATATTCGACATTTATCCTGATGCCACGGACGATTAATACGAGCGGAGAGCGAACATCGGCTGTTACGGCGGCCCACACCATCAATAATTTTAACAGCTGTCGGATGAGTGGCTAAGAAATGACAGCAGTTTGAAGTTGGTTGCAGTTTTTTCATATACCCTGTACTCTTCACCCTTTTGAAAAATTAGAGTGGCAGTCGAAACGCTTGAGAAGCAAGGGGCCGGTGGATTTTAAGAACAGCGCTTTGTTATTTTGTTTTTGCAAAATAGTCGGGCTTAATTCATTGATGCACAGGATGAGAAAGGGTCTATTAATATTTACAATTAAAAAAAAAATGAGTTTGGTATGATTTCCTCATTATTTCAATTTGCATCAAGCGAAACAAATTATTAAGTATAGTAAAAACTAATTAAATCAATTTCAAAAATATAGGAAAATTCAAGGAAACAGGTGTAAAAGAATCCTTATCAGTTCCCTTGGATTTTGTCTGGGGATATTCTCTCCAAGAGTTAATTAACTATAACTTATTTGATAAAAATATTTTTTTAAATAAAACTAAAATACTGTCGGCATTGCTTCAAAATTAGTCATTCCATTTGCAATACACGATATTTTGAATTTATTTAAAAAAAATGTTTTTTAAATTGGCTTCAACACATACTTCTTCTAATATCAACGATTTCTTTTTAGTATGTATTTTTGTTCGCCTGCCACAAGTATGTCATGATCATCATCAGCCTGTTTTTCACTCTGGACACGAACACGACCAATTTGTTCAACAGAATGTTTGAAGTCATTTGAACTGGACTCCGATTGCTGTTTTACGTCCACTGAATGTCGGCTCTCCTGCGTTGAAATTTGATCCGCATAAGTGAAAACCAGTAAACTGACGAGGCTGTAGATCAGCTAAGTGGAAATTTAGGAATTTTTTTATAAACACTCTTATCGAAATTGTTTTGGTTTGGATTTACCATGAAATGAATTTTCCTCATTGTTCAGCTATTCCCTTTGGCATTCAGTATTTTATTATGCGATAGTAAAACTTGCAAATATATTTATAGGAAATGTATTTATATCAGTATGGACAGAATAATTGCGCTATAACGGTTTTTTGCACCAAATTGTTTTTAAATTGACATTTTATTATAATTAACAAACACCAATTAAACTGTATAAAATTACACATTTAATTTAACGGCGTAATGTTTAATGCAATAAAAACTTAATGGTTCAAACATCTATATAGGTCATTCCATAAATATACATGTTGCAATATTTATTTTTGACATTAAACATATGCAGATTAAATTTAAATTCAGATGAAATTCGAAATTAAATGATTGCTTCGCAATTCCTCGAAGTGATGAGCTTATTTTCTACAACAACACAGCGGCTTCCAATGCAGGCACATGTTATTGTGCAGTGTTCGTGAAGTTGATTTGATGAACTTGAACGTTGAGAAGGCAACGTCTAGTTGGTTGCACACTCGTAAAGGACACTATTTTAAATATTTTTTGTATTTTTGTATATTTGATGCTGGGGAAATTATAAGCTAAAAACACTTATGGTACATTGTCACTTAAAATCCCAAATGTCAATTTTATGCTTTTTTTCTGCTTCACACAAACGCCACACCGAATTTTTTATAAGCTCTGTATATCAAAGAAATAGGAAGTAATGGAAAGTATAGAATATGTTATCCTAGAATGTTAATAAGTTAAAAATAAACAAGCTAAAAAGCAGTGTTGCCGTTATATTGGGGTC
Organism: Musca domestica; assembly: GCF_030504385.1. Taxonomy (NCBI): domain Eukaryota; kingdom Metazoa; phylum Arthropoda; class Insecta; order Diptera; family Muscidae; genus Musca; species Musca domestica. The sequence goes on along the minus strand of NW_026712115.1, from coordinate 6,328,833 downwards.
TATACGACGTGGACCTTGTTTGCCATTAGCCATTACCATATTCAAATTCGAAACTTGAAATAAACGGTGAATAATGTAGCTAAAATCATCAAAATATCGTATATAGGGAGGTACCATTATATAGGAGCTGTGCGCAGACCTGGACCAGCATAGACAATTTTCTGTCACATGCTCTAGTATCCATTACTAACGTCAAATACGATATCTCAAACAATTTCGGTGAGTATTGTACCTAAACTCGTCAAAATACCGAATATAGGGAGGTACTGATATATGGGGCCTATACAAAGATCTGGACCTGCATAGATATTTTTCTGTCACAGACTGTAGTTCCCATTATGAACTCTAAATACGTAATTTGAAACAATTCCGTTGAATAATGGCGCTAGAATCATCAAAATACCCAACTTTGGGAGGTATCGTTATATGGGGGCTATACGAAGACGTGGACCTGCCCAGATAATTTTCTGTCATATGTTGTAGTATTCATTTCGAACTTCAAATACCTAAGTTGAAACAATTTCGGTGAATAATGTCGCTAAAATCATCAAAATACCGAACTTTGGGAGGAACCGTTATATGGGGGCTTTATGAAAACGTGGACCTACATGCCTACTGGAAAAATAAACACGTGTGCAAAGTTTTAACCTTCTCAATTCGTTGGAAAGATAGCGTGATTACAACAGACAGACAGACGGACATGGCTAAATCGACTTAGAAATTTACGCTGATCAAGAATATATATACTTTGTTGGGTCTGACATGAGTATTTCGAGGAGTTACAAACGGAATGACAAAGTTAATATACCCTCCATAGTATGGTGGAGGGTATAAAAACAGTCCAAATAGCGAGACCTAGGAAATTGTGGAAGAAAACTTCAAAATACCGAAAATCGGAAGGTAGCGTTATATGGCTATACCAATTAGTGAACCAATAGCGAACGTTGCAGGGAGAGAACAGACCTACCAAGAACCCCAAATGCAAAGTTTCAGCATGTGATACCCTAGCCCTTAGTTCAAATCCATTTGGGAAGATATCGCTTTTTATACCCTATACCACAAGGTGGTTAGGTATTATGTCTTTGTGCATGTGTTTGTAACATGATAAAGAAAACGATATAGACCAAAGTTCCTTTCGATGATCTGCATAGAATCACATTCTGAGTCGATTTATACATGTCCGTCCGTCCGTCCATGTGTTTTTGTAAACAAAGTTCGGGTCGCGTTTATTGTCCGATCCAGATGAAATTTTGCAAAAATCATTTGTTTGACCCAAGGAACGCTATTGAAATTGGAGATAATCGCCCACAATTTATATGTATCTCTCATATATAGTTTCGTCCGATTTGTCTTTTATTGTTCACCAAACGTTTAATATCAGCCAAATGGTATGGAATTTTGCACATATAACCAAATTAGGCCTGAAAATAACTATGCCAAATTTGATGGAAATCGTTTTGGATATAGCTACTTCTCCCATATAAATTCTTCTTCCGATTTGTTATATTTTTTCTCCACAGCCGTAATATGCGCTCGTTAACAACGATATTCAGAGAAATATATCAAATACAGCTCAGCAATATCTTTGTTAAATTTTATTGAGATCGGAACAGATTTGGATATAGCTCCCATATATCCAATTTCAAGTTAATTGTTCACAAGCCTGAATTGAAAACGCAAAAAAATCTCGGAAAGAGGATGATATTACTCTCATATACTAGTTCCTATGGACTTTAAATTATAACTATAATCATAGTTGGTAATATTTGATTCTCCCAAATTCCCAATAAAAACTTTTATTTGCTATGTGAAGCTCAATTAAATATGCAAAGTGGTGTAGTATACCACTTTAGTATACCACACTTTATTCAACAAAAGGGTTTCAGATCTGCAAACACTGTACAACGTTGCAGGGTATCAAATGGTCGTTCCAGCCCTACTATAGCCTTTGTTATACCCTACAACACTATGTGTTGGGGTATTATAAGTTTGATTAGGCCAAAAATTATGTAACACCTCGAAATATTGATTTCCCACATAGGAAAGTATATATGGATCTTCCTATCTCGCCGAGCTGAGTCGATCTAGCTATGTATGCCCGTCCGTCCATCTGTCCAAGTTAATTTGTAATCACTCTACAGGTCACTCTCTATTTCTTTTGGAGATAATCGCATAATATATAGGGGTTGAAATGGACCAAAAACTGAAAAATTTCCTGATTTTGCAGTTGCTCTACAGGTCACAATTATAGACCAATCGAAGCGAAAGTTAGCATGGGGCTAAGGCTTTGGGCTGGGCAATTTTGATGGTCATCGGGTAACATATAGTTGTTGAAATAGACCATAGCATTTGGGATAAATAAAAGTCAAATTTTCCATTTACCCGCGAATATTTTTAATGCCGGCGAAATTGCAACTAGACGAACAGGTCATTTGTGACCGTTACGTAGATGCCGATAGTAATAATATCGGATATATGTAGCGAAATATATTCAATGTATATAAAACAAAGGAAGGGGATGTTAGCTAGAATGCCTATATCTCCAGAATGGCTGGAGCGATTTTGACAAATTTTGTCAATTTAGAATTCCCTCTTGGCATAAAAGTATAAACTCTAAAAAATTTCACAAAAAGATGCCAATAATGATGTTAATATAGATTTTGTACTATTTTGTGACATTTTTTTTCATATTTTTTATCGCATGCGATTTTTTCAATTTGACTTATAATATTGAAATGTACATTTTATAAAAAATTTTTCACCTTACAACACGGGTTGTGGTTATTATACACAGATTGCAATTATCGTCCGATCTTCAGGAAAAATTTCACAAGGGTAGGGTTAGACTCAGAAGAGCTATTGTTTTCAAAGATGACCGCTATATATTTAGGTGTTGAAATGGACCAACAACTAAAAATGTTCCTGATTTTGAAGCCTTTATAAGGACGCAAATAGAAACCAAAGGACACGCAACCTCCCATGTAGTTTGGGTTTAGGACAGCGGGTAGAATGGACCACTACTTTTGTGTGAAAAAAATACAAACATTACTTACAGGCGATATCCGAAATACACAAAAGGCGAAATTCTGATTTCGTTGATGAATATAGCCAAATATCGTAGACCAGCAAATCATATAAATGAGTCTAACTTTGGAGACACAGAGGGGCCTCTTGCTTTTGGAGATGATCGCAAAATATTTAGGGGTTCAAATTAACCAAAAACAGAAAAAAAATCCTGATGACACAATTGAAGCCTTTCGACACGCCTGAGAAGATAATTAAACACAGAGAAGAATTCTGGCATTTTGGATGACCATTGGATTATATTTAGCCGTAAAATGGACCACAAAAATTAACAGCACGACGGATTGCATAAATATTGGGAAAATGTCCCTGGTCAAAGTGCTCCGTGACATAATTTCAAAAGCGAAATCTTCCAAAATAGATTTGGGCATGAGGGGGTTTCTAACATATTGTAGTGTTGTAGGGTATCACATGGTCGGCCCCGCACGACTATAGCTTTTGCTTACTTGTTTAAAATATGAAATTATTTATTTTTCACTGTGTGCATTAAAAATGTGAAGTTTAGGTACACTGGTATTAATTCTATTTTTCATACGAAGTATTTCTTTTAGTACCACGTTATAGACACTATAATTTAAAATTATAGATCCAACACGTTTGCCCATGATGCAATATTCAAAACCTCTATGTCCCCCGTTTCTGGAACATTCCACGATTAGCGCTTCTGTCATTCGTAGATAATCCTTATGTGGATGCAATTTTTCGAAGACACAGTTAGAACCACGTTAACTAGAGATACATTTTTTATGGACAGGGATTGATTTAAATGTTAACAATTGTTGGTAGTGTTGAAACCAAATTTATATTTTATTTTTGAAATACGAAGTCGAATTATTTTTTTTTTTGCGATTATTAAACACTTTCCTCAAATTTCGATCAGTATTAAAAATTTTATTGATAAATAAATTTGAGAATGTAAAATTTTCAAAATTTGTTGATTTTGATTGGAAAGAGAAATGTGGACTAATCGTACTGAGACTGTTTGTTGGCTTTCTTAAAATCGTAAATTATGCAGGGAAAGTTATTGGCATAATTAAAATTCCTCATAATAATGTTAAGCGAGTTAACAATTAAAAAAATGGAAGAAGTAGGCCTAATTACAAATGATAACAAACATTTAATGTCAGCAACAAACAAATGCCAATGGATATATTGAACTGTTTAATCGCTAAAACATATAAAAATATCGAGTTTTTGTAACTGAAGTTGATGTTATTAAGAATTTTATTGAACTTCAATTTATATAAAAATCACAGAGATCGGACAGAAAAATCAGTTGAGTTCCCGACTTCAAACAGGAAAATGAAATTCTCAGTAAGATATTTTTAAAAGAAAATTTAAAGTTTATAGCAAAAATATATATATTTGCTTAATTATATTATTGTCTAATATTTCTTTAAGATCATTCTTATTGCTTGCCTTTTGGCATTTGCTTTTGCTGATGAGCATGACCATCATGAGGAACACCACGAAGAACACGGTCACCACGAGGAGCATGAACACCACGAAGAACATGGTCACCACGAGGAAAATGAACACCACGAGGAACATGACCACCACGAGGAACATGACGACCACGAGGAACATGACGACCACGAGGAACATGGCCACCATGACGAGCATCATCATCACCATGCCGATATTGTTAAGGAATATGTTGAACAAGGCCCCAAGGAATATAAATATTCCGTGGACTTAAGTGACCACACTCACGTCTCACACGAAGGACATTTGGAAGACAAGAAGACATGGGTGGTTAAGGGCGAATACGAATACAAAGATAAGCATGGAAAACCAATTAAGGTTACTTACACCGCTGATGATCACGGCTTCCATCCCAAAATCGAACAATAAATTACAAATAATGAAAGAATGAATAACTTTCGTTGTATTTAAAGAACAATAAATTTTAAAATCTGCATATATTATAGAACCGCTTTTTATTTTTTTGCTGGCAGTAGAGTAGTATAATTGCCATTACTATAAGTATAGTAAGTATCTTCATAATGGGGAAATTCAAAATTTCCAATATAGTATTTACAAATCTCATTCCAAATTCCAAAGTTGTTTCGAAACGTAATATAAAATTCCCTAAGTTCTTATTTCCTATGAGATGTCCATTGTAAGGGGTAAGGATGTTGTTTGATATACACTTACATTATTATACCCTACAACACTATGTGTTGGGGATTATATAAGTTTAATTGGGCCAAAAATTGTGTAACACTTCGAAATATTGGTTTCCTACATAAGAAAGTATATATGGATTTTCCTATTTCGCCCAGTTGAGTCGTTCTAGCTGTATATGTCCGTCCGTCCGTCTGTCCATTTTAATTTGTAGTCACTCTGCAGGTCGCAATTATGGCCCGATCTTCACAAAATTTAGAATGAAGATGGGGCTAGGGCTAGGGAATAGAAGCCTATTGCTTTTGGAGATGATCGCATAATATTTGAAATGGACCAAAAACTGAAAAATTTGCTGATTTTCCAGTTGCTTTACCGGTCGCAATTATAGACCAATCGACGCGGAAGTTAGCATGGGGCTAGAGCTTAGGGCTGGGCAGAAGCCTACTAATTTGGATAGTCATCGGGTAATTTTTAGTGGGTGAAATAGATAATAACATTTGTGTTAAATAAAAGCCAAATTTTCCATTAACCTCGAATATTTTTAATCCCGGCGAAATCAAAAATAGACGAAAAGGTCAATTCTGACCATTACGTAGATGCCGATAATAATTATATCGGATATATATAGCGAAATATATATAATGTGTATAGGCAAAGGAAGGGAATGTTAGGTAGAATCCATATATCTCATGAATAGCTGGACCGATTTTGACAAATTTTGTCAATTTAGAATGCCCTCTTGGCATAAAAGAATAAAATCGCATAAAAAAATACAAATATAAAACTAACATAGATTTTGTAGTATTTTGTGACATTTTTTTTATTTTTTCAAATTGACTTATAATATTGAAGTGTACATTTTGTAATATTTTTTTCACCTTACAACACAGGTGGGGTTATTATATACGGATTGCAATTATCGTCTGATCGTCTGATCGTCTGATTCTTATATTAGCCAAAATAATAAAGATATCGGTTTGAGAATTATTACATGAGATACTGTTGGCTTTCCATCCAACCCTAAGTATTTATTTAAGGGCTAAGGAACGCGCCTACTTTTAAATCTATCTCTCTATATGTAAAAGAAAGTTGTGTTAATTACTACGCTTATAACATAAAGACCCCCGGTCTAATTTTAACGATTCAGACTAATTCAGAATTGCCTCTTGGCAGAAAAGTATAAAATTTAAAAAAATCGCTTAAAAATGTGAAATTTGAAAATTTTCATTTTGACTTTTAAAATGTACAATAGTAATGTTTTATATTGCATATTTTTTTCCATTTTGACTTACTATTTTCGAATGTACATTTGTAGTGTCTTTTTTTTTTTTTTTTTGTTTTTTGGAATTCTAAGATGATGTGTAGTTTCTTTTTTGTGGGTAGTAGAAAGCGACAACGGATAAAACTGTTATTTATAGACTTTATGTATTTATTGGGTAATACGAATAATATCATTTCAGAAGAGAATAAGATATGAAAATTCTGAAATCGGGAAAAATCGACAATTTTTAATGGAATCGAATTTCAAAATAATAGCACATTCCACCGAAAAACTTCGTAAGGACCTTTTAAAATTGCGTAAAAAAATAAGCGAACCAGTTGAAGATTCTTTTTCTTTTTTCAATTCTTTCTTTTTTCTATGTTGAAGTGTACATTTCTTATTGTTTTCAATTCTGAATGAATAATATTAAAAATGAAATGAGTGCGCAATACGAAATGGCGATCTTTCATTTATAAAATGTCAATCTGGGATTCATTCAGTCAGAAATTGTGTCAGAAATCGTCATTGAATTATACTATGATGAAAAATGTGGACTTTATTGGATCTCCAACGCACAATTTAAATGACAAAAAAATTAATGCCCATCATGCGGTAATCGGAGCGAAAGAATAAGTTTTTGGCTATTCTGACAACATTCTGCCTTCAAGTATGAGGTGGACAAAACTATCGTCACGAAATTTTTTTAATAAGAGTAGGGTTAGGCTCAAAAAGCCTATGCCTATCTATATATATAAAAATCAATTGTTGTTTGTTGGTAACGGAATCAGTTGAGAACGGGTGGACCGATTTGAATAATTTTTTGTACAAACATTCGTCATACCCCGAGTTAGGTTTTTAAGGAACGCGCCTACTTTTAAATCTATCTCTCTATATGTAAAAGAAAGTTGTGTTAATTACTACGCTTATAACATAAAGACCCCCGGTCTAATTTTAACGATTCAGACTAATTCAGAATTGCCTCTTGGCAGAAAAGTATAAAATTTAAAAAAATCGCTTAAAAATGTGAAATTTGAAAATTTTCATTTTGACTTTTAAAATGTACAATAGTAATGTTTTATATTGCATATTTTTTTCCATTTTGACTTACTATTTTCGAATGTACATTTGTAGTGTCTTTTTTTTTTTTTTTTGTTTTTTGGAATTCTAAGATGATGTGTAGTTTCTTTTTTGTGGGTAGTAGAAAGCGACAACGGATAAAACTGTTATTTATAGACTTTATGTATTTATTGGGTAATACGAATAATATCATTTCAGAAGAGAATAAGATATGAAAATTCTGAAATCGGGAAAAATCGACAATTTTTAATGGAATCGAATTTCAAAATAATAGCACATTCCACCGAAAAACTTCGTAAGGACCTTTTAAAATTGCGTAAAAAAATAAGCGAACCAGTTGAAGATTCTTTTTCTTTTTTCAATTCTTTCTTTTTTCTATGTTGAAGTGTACATTTCTTATTGTTTTCAATTCTGAATGAATAATATTAAAAATGAAATGAGTGCGCAATACGAAATGGCGATCTTTCATTTATAAAATGTCAATCTGGGATTCATTCAGTCAGAAATTGTGTCAGAAATCGTCATTGAATTATACTATGATGAAAAATGTGGACTTTATTGGATCTCCAACGCACAATTTAAATGACAAAAAAATTAATGCCCATCATGCGGTAATCGGAGCGAAAGAATAAGTTTTTGGCTATTCTGACAACATTCTGCCTTCAAGTATGAGGTGGACAAAACTATCGTCACGAAATTTTTTTAATAAGAGTAGGGTTAGGCTCAAAAAGCCTATGCCTATCTATATATATAAAAATCAATTGTTGTTTGTTGGTAACGGAATCAGTTGAGAACGGGTGGACCGATTTGAATAATTTTTTGTACAAACATTCGTCATACCCCGAGTTAGGTTTTTAAAGAAAAAAATTTTGACCACGCCTACTTCTACGCCCACTATTTCGATTTTTCTAAAATTCTTATATTAGCCAAAATAATAAGATATCGGTTTGAGAATTATTACATGAGATACTGTTGGCTTTCCATCCAACCCTAAGTATCTCTCTATATGTAAAAGAAAGTTGTGTTAATTACTACGCTTATAACATAAAGACCCCCGGTCTGATTTTAACGTTTCAGACTAATTCAGAATTGCCTCTTGACAGAAAAGTATAAAATTTAAAAAAAATCGCTTAAAAATGTGAAATTTGAAAATTTTCATTTTGACTTTTAAAATGTACAATAGTAATGTTTTATATTGCATATTTTTTTTTTCCATTTTGACTTACTATTTTCGAATGTACATTTGTAGTGTTTTTTTTTTTTTTTTTGTTTTTTGGAATTCTAAGATGATGTGTAGTTTCTTTTTTGTGGGTAGTAGAAAGCGACAACGGATAAAACTGTTATTTATAGACTTTATGTATTTATTGGGTAATACGAATAATATCATTTCAGAAGAGAATAAGATATGAAAATTCTGAAATCGGGAAAAATCGACAATTTTCAATGGAATCGAATTTCAAAATAATAGCACATTCCACCGAAAAACTTCGTAAGGACCTTTTAAAATTGCGTAAAAAAATCAGCGAACCAGTTGAAGATTCTTTTTCTTTTTTCAATTCTTTCTTTTTTCTATGTTGAAGTGTACATTTCTTATTGTTTACAATTCTGAATGAATAATATTAAAAATGAAATGAGTGCGCAATACGAAATGGCGATCTTTCATTTATAAAATGTCAATCTGGGATTCATTCAGTCAGAAATTGTGGCAGAAAGATGAAAAAATACGAAATTAGAAAGTAACGCGGGATCTAACATTTGTTTAATCGTCATTGAATTATACTATGATGAAAAATGTGGACTTTATTGGATCTCCAACGCACAATTTAAATGACAAAAAATTAATGCCCATCTTGCGGTAATCGGAGCGAAAGAATAAGTTTTTGGCTATTCTGACAACATTCTGCCTTCAAGTATGAGGTGGACAAAACTAAATACCACGTAGTACGGGATTTTAAACGTTGGAAATACAAATTCCAAATTATAACTCATTTGAATGGAAATTTTGAGCTTTTTACAATACCAAAAATTGAGCTGAATTTTCATATGGGGCTATTATAGATGTTATTTATCATATAGGTATTTAACACAAAAATTAATTTCTATTTAGTCATGGAGTCATTACTTATAATCAAGTCATCACTTATAATCAAAATTGGAGTCATTACTTATAATCAAAATTGTGCCGCTTGCATAAGTCAGATCTGTGATTTATTAGGCTTTAAAAATACACATTAAAGACTAAAAGTACGGGCCGGCAACGCGGACCGGGCCAGCTAGTTGTTTCTAAATATGTGAGCAATATATTTAGGGGTTGAACTGGACCAACAACTAAAAATGTTCCTGATTATGCAGCCATTATAGAAATCACAAATAGAAACCAAAGGACACGAAATCTCGCATAAAGTTAGAGTTAGGACAGCGAGTAGAATGGACCACTACTTTTGTATAAAAAAATACCAACATTTCCATTCATCCGAAACGCTGAAAATAACTTGCAGGCGAAATCCAAAATACACAAAGGGTGAACTTCCGGCTTTTTTATGCTCATTTCGTTGACGAATATAGCCAAATATCGTAGACAAGCAAATTGAAACCAATCGACACGGAATTTTGCACGAGAAGAGAGTTAAGGACAGGGTAGTTTTGGATTACCTTTGGATTATATTTAGCTGTAAAATGGACCACAACAACTAACAGCACGACGGAGTACGTAAATATTGGGCTAAAGTTCCTGGTCAAAATGATAAGGGTAATATCTGTTCAGTGCTGCGTGACATAATTTCAAAAGCGAAATCTTCCAAAATCTTTTTCATTATTTTGGGCTCTAAGGACTACAAGTTTCCGAAGTAAAAGTTGAATTTCAAATGGATGTTTTCCACCATTAGGGAAATAAGCCCGTTTTGTCGAGCCTTCTCCCACGGGCGTTATATTTTGTTTTTAAATAATGCAAAATCTAGAATTTCAAAATAATTAAATCCCATAATGTATAGGGCAACAGACCTTTCTCTACTTGATAGATCAAAATACCCCAAAAACCATCATAATTTCAAATACTAACAACTGCCCGCTACTTCGTGAGCAAAAGTCCTCCTTAGAATTTTTGATTCGTTCAAACAGTTAGTGTTAGGACTTTTTTTACCCTGGAAAACCAGAAGTGGCTATCGTTAGAGCACTCCAGCATTAAAATGTGAATAAATCGTTTGTGTCTCGTACTATCGCTGGTTACCGGAAGAAATCAGCAACATCAGCAGAAATGGTTCGAAAAGTAAAGAAGCCACTTGATCGAGACCCGCGTCGCAGTGGCCGAAAAATGGCTCGTGAGGTGAACATATTGCAAATTCCATTTGACAACTGATGAAAAATGAGCTCGAAGTACAGCCATTGAAATTCCAAAAAGTGCAAGAACTTGCACCGCAACAGAAAGAATATAGACTCAAAAGAGTTAAAGAGTTGATTTCCTTTGCCGAAAGTGGTAAACTTCCGAATTTGGTTTTCTCCGACGAGAAAACATTGGTTGTAGTGGTTTGTAAACAAACGAAATTATCGTTTTTACTTGCCAAAGAGGTCAGCTAAAAATGTGCACCTTCGGTTGGCCACCATAACTCAAGCGACACCCATGGTGATGGTGTGGGCCGCCATAACAGTCGATGGTCGCTCTCCGCTCGTATTAATCGACGTGGTATCGTGGCATTAGAATAAATGCTTTTATTAGACCTTGGACATTCCAACATGACTCAGCACCATCGCAATCAGCACGCCAATTCTAAGGTTAATTTCCCGCGCACAACGGCCACCAAAATCTCCGGATACCAATCCGTTAGACTATTGTGTCTGGAGTGTTTTGGAAAGAAGAAGTAAGTTGGCACTATTTAATACTAAAAAGTCGATCACCTCAAGCTAGCGTTTCGCCGGGAATGGGCCAAAATACCGCAGAGCAACATTCGGGCAGCATGTGTCGGTTTAACTGGCCGTTTGAAGGCCATAATTCGTGCCAAAGCTGACTAATTCGGACAAATCTAAACTTATTCTAAAATTTTATGCTATTTTCGACATTTTTGGCTTTCATTCAATAAAACTCCAAAAAATAAAAATAAATTACCATTACCAATCACAAAATCTAATTTTTCACCACTACATGCCATTGCCGATATTGAACAATGCATTTCAAATCTTGAAGATAACGAAAAAGAAATATGTAGAATAAAAATTGCCAACAGAATAAGTAACTACAAACGAAATAAGAAATACAACCAAAAAGAAAGATTCATTGAAACTACATTCGAAAATACCAAAAAATTTCTAAAAGAACACAAAGACGTTATTATTTTGCAAGCCGATAAAGGAAATAAAACCGTAGCAATGAATAAAAAGGACTACATTTCTAAAATGGAAACTCTTCTACAGGACAAACACACATATAAAATATTACGAACAGATCCAACCCAAAAATTACAAAAAGCGAATAACAATTTGGTCTCAGAACTACACAAGAACAAGAATATAACTTTGTTGGAAAAAAAGAAATTATCTTGCACCGCAGCTAATGCACCTCGAATATATGGGTTGCCGAAAATTCACAAACCCAACATCCCACTAAGACCAATTGTTTCGTCAATGAATGTACCATGCTATGAACTTTCAAAGTACCTTGGACATATTTTAAAAAATCTAATCTCGAAGAACTATAATATAAAAAACTCTACTTCTTTAAAACAAAACATAAAAAACATCCAACTTGACAACACAGACATTCTAGTCTCATTTGATGTAGTGTCACTTTTCACAAATATTCCTATCCACACCGCAATAAAAATCATAATGGAAAAATGGGATGAAATAAGAAAATATACAGAAATACCAAAATCACGTTTTCTTCAAATTTTACAATTTTGCCTCCAAGACAACAACTATTTCATGTTCGACGATAAAATATATAACCAAGTATTTGGAATGCCAATGGGAAATCCACTATCACCGACAATAGCGGACATAGTCTTAGACAAACTACTTGACGACACACTAGCTGAGCTACAAAGTAAGGACATAAATATCAAATACATAGTCAAATATGTAGATGATATTTTAGCAATTATTAAAAAAGACGAATCAGATGAAATTCTAAACACATTGAACAAATACCACAACAAAATACAATTTACCATGGAAACTGAAACAGAAGGCTCAATATCATACTTAGATGCAAGATTAATTAGAAATAACCAAAACATAGAATTCGACTGGTACACAAAAGACACATCATCTGGTAGAATAATTAACTATCATGCAACACAGCCGAAAACACAAATCCTTAATACTGCCAAAAATCTCATACATAGAATATTCAGCATTAGTGACGCAAAATTCCATAATAAGAACACTGACACAATTTTTAAAATTCTAAAATACAATAGTTTTCCATATAAAGTAATATGGACATTAATTGACGAAATTAAAACAAAACTACAGAGAGATGTCAAAACACCGGCGGATAATGAAAAGACAGAACCAAAAAGTTTTTACGGTGTAACTTACATCCCTGGGTTATTTGACAACAAAAAACTGCGACAAATCATTAACAACAACAACATTAACTTTGCATATAAATCCAACACAACGTTAAGCACAATATTTACAAACACAAAAACACCTATTGACAAACAACAACAGAACAACGTTGTTTATAAAATTCCATGTAAAGGCAAAGCGAATGAAATCTGTAACAAAATATACATTGGAACAACAAAGCGATCACTAAGCACACGAATGAGCGAACACAAGTCGGACATAGAAAAACAAAAGGAGACAACAGCGCTATCACAACATGCCTTTCACACTGGCCACTCACCAGACTTTGATAGCATAGAAATATTAGACAAAGAGAACATTGGAAAGAAAAGACTAATGATTGAGAGCCTTAGAATACAACAACATATTGACAAGACGATGAACCTAAAAGAAGATACTGACAACATAAGTTCGTGCTATGGAGTGGCAATAAAGTAAAAACTGTGATACTAATTTTTAAGTAGTGTAGTTTATTATAAGTTCTATGTAAACTCGTCTTAAAAATTATATTGTAAGTTTATCCCATCTTGAGAATTAATATGAAATTGAAATGTTAATTTTTGATTTATTTAAATAGACGAATTCCCCAGAAGAAGTCGCCAAAACAGCGACGAAACGTCGGGAATAAAATACAAAATAAAATAATTTTGTTTTAATTTGTATATAAAACCTAAGGTCAAGAAGCTAAAACACACAAACCATAGAAATAATCATTGGCCAAAAAAAAAAAATAACAACAAAAAAAAAATTAAATTATGGTGATTGACTTTGTTGCAGATTTTTTATCTTACTCTGTGGGTCAATGTCTATATAACGATGCCTGCAAATATTTATTTTTTATGGTGTTAGAGTCATTGTTTCAAATTATTCTTTTCCTTTTCTGACACGCTTTTCCTTTTCCGACACGCGTTTCCTCTTTTCGGAAAAAAATTTCATGTTTCTGAACAATGGTGTAAGGTATTAAAAGTAATGGGCTAAGTACATAAGAAGCTTGAAGTCATGGCACGGCCTATTTTGTGACATTTCACAAAGGAATTACAGAGCCGCACTAAAATCCTGCCGTCGTTTTTCATTATAATTTGGCATTAATGTGCCTAGCCATGACTTCAAGCTTTTTATGTATTTGTAGCCTTAGGCACGGCCGAACTTCTTACATCAGCTTTATCCCTTCACCCAATACCAACTTAGTAACATTTAGTTCTTTTCGTAGAGTTTAAGTACGCATTTACGAAAAAATCTGCATACCTCAACCTCAGATACCAACAGTGATCTTTATATCAAATTTCAGGATTTCAGGTCTGTAATTTAACCCATTGCCAAATTTAGTACCATTTAGTACAATTACAGTAAGCATATCCGAAACCAGTTCATTCTCTTAACTACAGAGACCAACAGTGACACCCATATCAAATTTTACAATTTTCGCTATAGCCCTTCACACAATTCAAAATTCCGTTACATTTAGTGCTTTTCGTACAAATATAGGACACATTTTCGAAACCACCGCCATATGAAAAATGAAAAATATTCAAAGTTCTAGCTCAAAATGTAGTACAATTTGGTAGTAGCTGAAGAGTTCTATCCTTTCAGCTACTGCAAAATTTAGTAAGATTTAGTATGTTTCGAACAATGATAGTACGCATATTCAAAACAATCTCCATATATCTACATTAGATACACTCAGACATTTTCATATCAAATTTTGGGATTCCAGCAGTATCTCTTCACCCATTACCCAATTTAATATTTTTCGAATTATATTACACATTTCCAAAATCTTATCCATATCTTAACCACAGACACCAACAGTGACATCTATATAAAAAACCAGTAAGGAAAACTTAAAAGTCGGGCGGGGTGGACTATATGATACCCTACACCACTATGCATATTTAGTAGAGCTCCCGTAACAAAATAAATTATTTCAAGTAGATCATACCACCTATCAACATTTGGCTTTAGAGCAGTTATAGTTTCATATAGAGTGCATGATATCATTTGGAGATGGGTTATATTAAACAAGTAAGCAAAGGCTATAGTCGTGCGGGGCCGACCATGTGATACCCTACAACACTACAATATGGTAGAGGACCCTTATGTCCAAATCCATTTTGCAAGATTTCGTTTTTAAAATTATGTCACGGAGCACTGCCCAGATATTACTCTTAGCATTTTAACCAGGGCCATTTGCCCAATATTTACGCACTGCGTTGTGCTGTTAGTTACAGTTAAATATAATCCAATTGTGTGATCAGAAAATTTTTCTGTTTTTTGGTTCATTTGAACCCCTTAAATTTTGCGATCATCTCCAAATTTAGACTCATCTATTTGATTTGCTTGTCTACGATATTTGGCTATATCCGTCAACGAAATCAGGATAAAAATGCCAGAAGTTCACCTTTTGTGCACTTCGGATATCGCCTGCAAGTAATGGTCATATTTTTCACACAAAAGTAGTGGTCCATTCTACCCGCTGTCCTAAACTCTAACTTCGTACGATATCTAGTGTCCTTTGCTTTCTATTTGTGACCTTTATAACGGCTGCAAAATCAGGAACATTTTTAGTTATTGGTCCATTTCAACCCCTAAATATATTGCGGATATCTTTGAAAACAACTGACTTTCTGAGCCTAACCCTACCCTTGTGAAAATATTCGTCAGGATCGGACGATAATTGCAATATATATATAATAGTTGGGGTTATTATGTGTTGCACGGTGCAAAAATATTACAAAATATACACTTCAATATTATAAGTCAAATTAAAAAAATCGCATGCGATAAAAAATATGAAAAAAATAAAAAAATTTCACAAAATACTACAAAATCTATTTAACATCATTATTGGCATACTTTTTTTTGCCATTTTTTTAGATTTTACACTTTTATGCCAAAAGGGCATTCTAAATTGATAAAATTTGTCAAAATCGGTCCAGCCATTCCGGAGATATAAGCATTCTAGCTAACATCCCCTTCCTTTGTTTATATACATTGTATATATTTCACTATATATATCCGATATTTTTACTATCGGCATCTATGTAACGGTCAGAATTTTCCTGTTCGTCTATTTGTGATTTCGCCGAAATTGAAAATATTCGCGATTTAATGGAAAATTTGACTTTTATTTATCACAAATGCTATGGTCTATTTCAACCACTAAATATTACCCGATGACCATCAAAATTGGAAAGCGATTGGTCTATAATTGTGACCTGTAGAGCAACTGCAAAATCAGGAAATTTTTCAGTTTTTGGTCCATTTCAATCCCTAAATATTATGAGATCATCTCCAACAGAAATAGGGTTCTATTCAGGTCCAAGCCCCACCTACATTCTAAATTTCGGACCATAATTGCGACCTGTAGAGTGATTACAAATTAACATGGACAGACGGATAGACGGACGGACGGACATACATAGCTAGATCGACTCAGCTCGGCGAGATAGGAAGATCCATATATACTTTCCTATGTGGGAATTCAATATTTCGTGGTTTTACATAATGTTTGGCCCAATCAAACTTATAATACTGAAATGAAAACTCTTTTGGGTTTATTGGGGAAGCCGCAAAATGCGACTTCCCCTTACTTTATTCAAATTAGAACTGCACTAATATTATCTTACAAAAATTAACTTAAGCTAAATGAAAAATAAAGTGAGCGTGGGAAACGCTTAGTAAGCATAATGCATGCTTACAATCTCGGAGTAGTGCGGACAACACACCTCAATAAAGTGAGAGTGTAAAGTTACATACTGAAGGTATTGTAACTTGAGTAAAAGCATATTATTAGTTGGATACAGAAGGTATGCCAACTTGGACAAATGTTTCAACCAGTATGATACGTTGTCGTACGGATGGTATGGCAACATGGATGAATCAAACACACTACAATACCCCAAACACAAAGTGATGTAGGGTATAAAAACTTGAACACCAAATCGGATGAAACATATATATGGGAGCTATAGTTATATATGAACCGATTTTCTCCAAATTTGATGCACTTACTTCTAGACTGAATTAGGAAGGATGTACTAAAATTCGGGACTATTTGACAGATATTGGTCATTTGGTGCACAATTAACCCGAAATCGTTTGAATATATATATGTGATTTATATCCAAATCTGAACCGATCCTGATAAAATTTGGCAGATGTATTTTCGAGCAGTGTCTGATGTCCGGTATCAAATATCATTCTTCTAGAGTGCATATTACAAATGTGAGGTACTAAAAATATATAAAAAAAAAAAAAATATATATATATATATATGGGAGCTATAGCTATATCTTAGCCGATTTCCAAATTTGATTTACTTGCTTCTAGACTGAATTCGGTGGGATGTACCAAAATACAGGTCATTTGGACTTGTATTAGCCATTTGGTGTACAATTAACCCGAAATCGTTGGAAGATTTGTGGGAGCTATACATAAATCTGTTCCGATATACCAGGGTAATTCCCTATATTTGATATTTTTATGATTTTAAGAGAATTTCCATTTTTTTCTGATAATTATAAAAATCCTTCCAAATGGTGAAGGTTATTATACGGCTTACCGCTTTCTCACTTGCTAGCTTAACTTTCATAATCTGCTGGATATTTCTTGTAATTATTTTTTGCGTTGGACAATTATATTGAAGATTGGCAAAATACTATACACATTAAAATATATTTAAATATACGATTTAACACATAATTCTATATATTTTAGTTAAACATACCGTAAAAGTACTTAACTATATAACACTTACGTATTACAAAGCAGCAAAACGAAATGCATTCAAACATAACGACTTAACAATAAATAACAAATTTATATCTACGACTTCTCATGTATGTATCCTATTGATGTATAACTGGATGATAGCCTTTTTCGTCAGCTGTGTAGGTAACTTTTACCAAACGTCCTGTCTTGGATTTATACACATATTCTCCTTCGACTTGCCATGTCTTCGACTTGACAGCATCTCCTTCGTGATTCGCAACTGGTTTTTCATCCAATTCGGCAACATATTTGTAATCTTTTGGATTGAATTTATGATATTTAATTTTATTTTCCGGGAAAGGATCCAATTTTTTGAATTCTTTTTCAAAGTCAGTGGTGCTGGATTTGGTCTTTTTACTATTCTCTTCACGTACATCGGCACTGTGCAAATCCTTTGGGCGCTCATAATGATAGCCATCGTCAGGTTTGTGTTCTACCGGTTTTGGTGGATCATAGTGATATCCATCATCTTGTTTCTTTGGTGGATCGTAGTGGTAACCATCGTCTTGTTTCTTGGGAGGATCATAGTGGTAACCATCATTTACTTCGTGTGGAGCATCATAATGGTAACCATCATCCTCTTTGTGCTCACCATCATTTTGAGCCAAAATAATTGTAGCACCCAGAAAGCAAATACCAAGGATCGCCTGCAGATAAAATAAGAATATAGAATGAAATTCACTTTTTGTGCTTCAAAAAATATCATAATTAACTTACAATAATTTTCATGTTGTTGTGCCTTAATTATTCCGTTGCGAAGTGATATTCTTGAATGCCTTTTTATATTTAAATTTTCATGTTGCGGATGTTGTAATCAACTGTTACTTTTTGGGGGTGTACATTATATCTGCAAAATTTTATCACTTTCTCCAAAAACAACCAAAAACAAAAAAAACTAACCACAAATGCTGCCCCGTGGTTTCATAATGAAATGACCTAAGTCACAATTACAAAAAAAAAAAAAAAAAAAAATGTCACTAATGTATTAAATATAGACACACATAATATGCGATTTATTTTTTCATATATATATTGGTTGGGCATTGATAAATCAGTCATTCACTCAGTCATGGCTGCCAACCAGTCTTGGCTAGGTTTTTTAAAACTCGTACTAAAAGATATTTTGTATTCGACAAACGGGACAAGCTAGAATTCTGAAATTTGGAATAATGGAGTGCAGGATAGATGCACCAAAGGGTCTTTTGAAATTCGTACTTTAAGGTTACGAATAGTTCTAAAATGGTACATTTTAGAACGAATAGTTCTAAAATGGAACTAATACCATTTGATATTATGTGAATGGTTAGGTGTAAAACTAGAAATTTGCTATGACACTAATTGATCGAGAAGTACTAAGTGGTACTAAATTGGGTATTGGGTGAAGGCTGGAATTCCGAAATTGGATATTAAGGTTTCTGTTGGTATTAGGATTGAGACATAGATGTAAATATTGACTTTGTGAAGGAGTAGAGCCGACATCCTGAAATTTGATATGTATTTCCATATTTGTGCCTGTGGTTGAGAGAAAGAGCTGGTTTTGGTACTAAATTTGGTAATGGGGTAAGTGGTAGAGCTGAAATCCTGAAATTTGTTATTAACGTCACTTTTGGTATGTGAGGTATAAATATGAAGTTTAAATGCTACTAAATTTGGTATTGGGTGAAGGGATAGACCTGGAATCCTGAAAAAACTGCAACAAAGTCAAACGCCATAATTTTTACACATATTTTTTATTTTCTTGAATGAAAGCAACAAAAAAAGGCGGAAATAGCAGAAAATTTTAAAATAAGTTTAGATTTGTTCGAATTGGTCATCTTTGGCACTAATTATGACTTTTAAACGGCAAATGAAACCGTTACACTATGCCCGAATATTGATCTGCGGTATTTTGAGTCATTCCCGGCAAGGCGCTTGCTTGAGGTGATCGACACTTTGGTATTTTTTAGTGCCAACCTTGCTCTCAAAAAATACTCCAGACACAATAGGATTGGTTTCCGGAGATTTTGGTGGCAATTATGCTCTGGAATTGAGGCGAGGAACTTCATTTTGTAATCATTCTTGGGTGGCGCGTGCTGAGTCCTGTTGGAATGCCCAAGGTCTGCGACCTAAATGTTTGCGTGCCCAAGGTTTTACTACACCCTCCAGAATATTTTCGCCGTAATATTCGGCATTTATTCTGATGCCACGGTAAACACGAGCGGAGAGCGACCATCAGCTGTCATGGCGGCCCACACTATCACCATGGCCGGCACTTTAGTTCTGGTGGCCATTTTCAGCTGACCTCTTTGGCAAGTAAACACAATCATCTGGACAACGATTTTTTTCTTTTTCGGCCAAGCGAAGAAACTCATTAGCTCGTTTGAGCCTATTTTCTTTCTGTTGCGGTGTAAGTTTTTGCCCTTTTCGGAATTTCAATAGCTTTACCCTGAGATAATTTTTTCAATATTTGCCCAATGGAATATTGCGATATGTTCAGCTCATGAGCCATTTTTCGGCCACTGCGACGCTGGCTTCGATCTAGTCGCTTCTTTACTTCTCAAACTATTTCTGCTGATGTTTCTGTTTTCTTCCGTCCACTTCCTTGATGTCGGGCTACGCTACCAGTATCACGGTAACGAGTAATGGTAGGAGACCCAAAAGATTTATTCACATTTAAATGCTGGAGTGCTCTAACGATAGCCACTTGTGGTTTTCCAACCAAATATAAAGAAATCACGCTTGAATTCCATCACGAATAACCATTTTTTCTGGAAAATTCTCACCAAAATGCTTTTGTACGCTTGTAAAAAATAAAATGAGCTGTTGCTGGAATAATTTTAATAGCTGTCGGACGAGTGGTTTAGAAATGACAGCAGTCTGAGGATTGTTTCAGTTTTTTCATCTCACCCTGTAGATGTCACTGTTGGTGTCTGTGTACTATCTGGTATTTGGATAACAACTAGTATCTGAGGTTAAGAGTTGGAGGTGAGTCTGGAAATGCGTAAATGTGAGTCTGGAAATGCGTCTGGAATTGAGATATGGAGAAAATAAAATGGAAATATGTGGTATAATTGTGCGAAAAGTAGCAACAGGGGCACATAAAATGTGCAACAAAAACTGTTAAATTTACATTCTCGAATAGCCAACTCATAACGGACCTTAGTTTCGATTAAGTGACTTTGAAGGTTATTGAATATTTAAAACTTAATTTTTTAGAATTTGGACAAATCTGAATTTTTTATTGGATATTTTCAACTTTCTTGGTTTTTTATTTATAAATAAAAAAAAAAAATGATATTGATTGTATTTTCGTTGAGAATTTGCTTTGGGTTTCGACCAATATATTTAGGATTGTAAATGCTCTCCGTGTAAAAATCACTTGCTACGCTTTAGTCCAAAATGTCATGTTTATTTATGTCCATTATGGTTTGGAATTAAAAAAAATCCGCCTTATCCCAAATGTATGCAGCAATTTTGGCTCTGATGTGAAAGTTTGATATTCAAAATATTCATTCAGTTAGGCTATCATTATATTTTAAATTCTTGAAATACAAAACGCCACCGCTTTAGAATTTCTGAATTATTTTCTGAAAAATGGACTTAGCCCAGGATTTTTAGCAAATGACAGTTCTGTAATTCTCACATAAAATTATTAACAAAGTATCAATATCTAAGGGTAATAACAATAAAAACCCGTTAGGTGGGTAAACGTCAAAATGAAAGGCATTGAAGGAATTATTAATTTGAGATTACTTAGTCATCTTTGGAAGTTCAATACCTTGAGTTTACACGAAGTTCAATGAAACGATGATGAAGTTTGAAGTACGACATTTTATAATTTATTGGCCCATTTTTCATTTAGCGCATCCTACACATGGTTTAGTTTGTTATCAATCAAATAATTCGATTGAGAAATGGAATGTTTAATTTAGTCACGCTTTAGCAGCAACAAACAGCAGGAGTTTTCAAAAACAAAAAGGGGAAAAAATAATAAACAATGTAAAATACATACATAAAATCACGTTTCGAAAGTTCTTAAGATAAGTTTAGTTTCCAATAGACAAATTAAAATACTTTAAGTGGTTACTGAGAAATTGTATACATATAATAATGTGGGGGAGTGGATACAGTGGATAAGATGAATTTTGAAAGAGTGAGGTGCCTATGTAAAAAATATTTCGTGAATAATCTGTGCTAAGAAATTTTTTTTTTTATAATTACAGCCTGTCTTTTAGAAGGAATTTGCAGATGTAAAAAATCCATCAAGAAACGTCGCTAGAATTTAAAAAAATCCAAATATCAGGCGCTAAAGTAATACGAGGACATACAAAAGCGTGGACTTTTACAGTCAATTATCTGCCAGAGAGGGTGGTGCTTTCTACGAACTTCAAATACCATATTTATAGTCCGAAACCAGTAAAGAAAGTCTTAAAGTCGGGCGGTGCCGACTTTATGATACCCTACACAATTTTGCTAATTTAGTAGATTAAATGTTTTTAAATGTTTTTATGGGAGAATTCAATCATACACGCTATGATTATAATTATAATTTAAATTTAAAGTTCAAAAGACTAAATATGCCGAAGCATTTATGTCTTTAAAATTCGGACTTGTATTGCCCATTTGATATATATGGAGCTGAGATCTGAACCGATCTCGATAAAATTTGGCAAAGATATTTCGGACCTGTATTTGATATATTTCCCTGAATATCGGTGTTACGGAGTGCATATTACGGCTGTGTGTAACAAATATAACATATCGAATGAACAATATATGTGGGAGCTATGGCTATATCTGAACCGATCTTCACCAAATTTTACATACTAGATTCTAGACTCAATACAGTAAGTGCCAAATTTAGTGCCATTTGAGAAAATATTAGACGTTTGGCGCACAATTAAAGATAAATCGGACGAAGTTATATATGGGAGCTATATCTAAATTATCTCCAATTTCAATAGGGTTCGTCCTTGGGCCAAACAAATGATTTGTGCAAAATTTCATCTGGATCTGGTTATAAATGCGGACTGTACTTTGTTTACAATAATACATGGACAGATGGACGGACATGCATAAATCGACTCAGAATGTGATTCTATGCAGATCATCAAAAGGAACTATGGATCTATCTCGTTTCCTTTTGCCTGTTACAAACAAATGCACAAAGACATAATACCCTGACCACCTTGTGATGTAGGGTATAAACAACTATGGGGAAAATGTAGCTAAAATCGTCAACACACAGAATAGTGAGAGGCATCATTATATGGGGGTTATACGAAGACGTGTACGTATATAAGCAACTTTCTATCAAATAACAAATTTAATAAAATTCCCGTGAAATAATGTGGCACAAAGTATACAAAATACCGAATATTGCAGAGTGCAGTTATATTAGGACATGAATCTATAATATAGAAAATTATCACAAAATATTATAGAAAATTTTGTTGTTGCAAAATGGTCAGGCTTAATCCCTTTATTGATGTTTTTATAAAAACAACGTTTTTATATTAGACCGCGTTGCCGGTACGTATTTTTAGTCTGTAATGCATCTCCATAGTAATTTCTGAATAGAAATAAATATTCGTGGCAGTGGAGTGTTAAAAACCTGTATTATATAGAACATCTTAAATAGACCGAATAGCTCAATTTTTGGTATTGTAAAGAGCTTAGCAACATTTTCCATTCAACTGAGCTGTTATTTGGAATTTTGTTTCCAAAGTTTAGAAAACCGTGCTGCGTGGTATTTAGTTTTGTCCACCTCATAATTTAGGCAGAATGATATCAGAATAGCACAAGGATTACTGAAAAATTAAAATTAAAAATTTAAATTAAATTACTCTTTTACAACCATTACCGTAAGATGGGAATTGTTTTTGTCGTTTAAATTGGGCGTTGGAGACCCCTTAAAGTCCATATTTTTATACCCTACACCACAAGGTGGTCAGGGTATTATGTCTTTGTGCATTTATTTGTAACAGGCAGAAGGAAACGAGATAGACCCATAGTTCCTTTTGATGATCTGCATAGAATCACATTCTGAGTCAATTTATGCATGTCCGTCCATCTGTCCATGTATTATTGTAAACAAAGTACAGTCCGCATTTACTGCCCAATCCAGCTGAAAATATGCAAAGATCTTTTGTTTGGCCCAAGGACGAACCCTATTGAAATTGGAGATAATCGGTCAAAATTTAGATATAGCTCCCATATATATCTTCGTCCGATTTGCCTTTTATTGTGCACCAAACGTGTAATATCAGCCCGAATTGTATGGAATTTTGCATATACACCCAAATTAGGCCTGAAAATATGTATGCCAAATTTGATCGAAATCGGTTCTGATATGGCTATAGCTCCCATATATATTTTTCATCCGATTTGTTATTTTTGTCCACCGCCGCCGTAATATGCACTCTGTAACAACAATATTTGGGGAAATATATCAAATGCAGCTCAGAAATACCTTTGCTAAATTTTTATCGAGATCGGTTCAGATTTGGATATAGCTCCCATATATAACTTCGTCCGATTTACCTTTTATTGTGCACCAAACGTCTAATATTTGTCCAAATGGGATGGAATTTGGCACTTACGACCGAATTGAGTCTATAAGCTAGTATGTCAAATTTGGTGAAGATCGGTTCAGATATAGCTATAGCTTCCATATATATTATTCATCCGATTTGTTATATTTGTTACCCACAACCGTAATATGCACTCCGTAACAAAGATATTCAGGGAAATATATCAAATACAGCTAAGAAATATCTTTGCCAAATTTTATCGAGATCGGTTCAGATTTGTATATAGCTCACATATATATCTTTATCCGATTTCAAGTTAATTGTGCACCAAATGGGCAATACAATTCCGAATTTAAAAGATACAAATGCTTCGGCATATTTAGTCCTTTGAACTTTAAATTATAATTATAATCATAGCGTGTATGATTGAATTCTCCCATAAAAACTTTTAATTGTTATGTGGAGCTCTACTGTAAGACTTTCTTTACTGGTTTATTGAATTGTACTATGCAATGACGATTAAAAAAACTTTCGGTCCCGGTCTACTTTCAAATACTCGTAATTTTTTCGTGTTTCTGACACATTTTCCGTTTGACATTTTGGAGTTTATTTCAAATAGACGTACATCCCACATTTACTTTCCCAACTAATACTTGGACTTGGGACAATAATGTGGGGACTACACATAAATAAATGCTAATGTTGGCAATTATCTGTAAGATGGTTCCCTACCACTGGGTAGCCTAAATGAATTTTCTTATCCACATCAATTGATGAATGTGGTGAAGACCAAGATGGACCATTCTCCGAAAATTGAAAACCAAGATGCCTAATAAGGGTCAAACATGAAAAAATATGTCAAACAAACATGAACAAATAGGTCAGTTTTTGCAAGAATGGTTTCTTCGCAAATTACCAAACTTAGTTTTAAAACAAGTAAGCAAAGGCTACAGTCGAGCGGGGCCGATACCAATATTTCCCAAAGACCTATAATTTCTTAGAAGTGGCAAAAGATTAACATTTATTATTGGTTTTTGACTGAAACGCATCTATATGAGATACAGACATTTGACTATATTCGTTAACGAAATAGTCAGAAGTGCGTCTTTCCTGTATTTGTGAATTCTCGAAAAAGTCTCTGGAATGGACATTTTCGTATTTTGTCTACAAAAGTTGGCAAACTATTTCACACATTGAATATTTTTGGATGGCCATCCAAAACTGTTTGGCTTTTGCAATGTCCGGTAACCCCCTTTCAAATGAGAGTGATGATCGGGCGATAATTACGACCTGCAGACAATTTTGCAGTTTTTTGGTCCATTTCAACCCCTAAATATATGGCGATCATCTCCAAAAAGAGTAGGCTTCTATTCTGACCCTCATCTTATCCCCATGCAAAATTTCGTAAGGATCGGACCATAAATGCGATCTGTATATGATATTCTGATGTCAGAACTACTTAGTTTTGTTAGCTGTAGAAATATTATCAAATGTTTTATTCAAAATGAAAATATGCCAAAAATATGACAAAATTGAAAAAATATGAGAAAATGTTACAAAATCAATATTTTCATCTTTAGAGAGATATTTTTATGCGATTTTTTCAGACGTTTTTTCTTTCCTGCCAAGAGGCCATTCTGAATTAATGAGAACTGTCGAAATCAGTTCAGCCGTTCTCGACATATATGAGATCTTTCAAGCATATCTTCTTTGATAGACATATATGTCGCACATATTTTGCTATATATCCGATTTGTTGGATGTTAACATCAATGTAAAAATCAGAAGTAACCCTGTCATGGCTTTGTGATTTCGCCGGGATTTAAAATATTCGCGGTTTAATGAAAAATGTTGAATTTTTTTAACACAAAATATATGGTCTATTTTACCCGCTAAATATTATCCGATGGTCTATAATTGCGACCTGTATAGCTACTGCAAAATCCGACATTTTTTCAGTATTTGGTCCATTTCAACCCCTAAACATTTGGCGATCATCTCAAAAAGAAATAGGGTTCTATTCTGGCCCAACCCCGACCTCCATTCCAAATTTCGTGAAGATCGGGCCATAATTGCGACCTGCAGAGTGATTACAAATTAACATGGACAGACGGACAGACGGACGGACGGACATACATAGCTAGATCGACTCAGCTCGGCGAGCTAAGATGATCCATATATACTTTCCTATGTGGGAAACCAATATTTCGTGGTGTTACATAATTTTTGGCCCAATCAAACTTATAATACCCCCAACACATAGTGTTGTAGGGTATAAAAAAAATGGTTAAAATGTAAAATATACTTGAAGTCAGGTTGTACCTTTATACGGGGGTTATGAGCGATTTAAGGTATTTTGAAGTTTAGGAAGAATTTCTAGAATGATATAAATCCTTTTCTTACTAAATGTCCAATTCGCTCTACTATTTTTGCATCCTTTATATTCGGTATTTCACTGAGTGCAGTCCCAATGAATTTTGCATTTTGAGTTCTCATTGGACGGATTATTGTCATATGAAAGAAGTAGGTCCACGTTTCGAAATGGGCCCCAAAATGCTTTATCGGTCATTTTTCTTTGTTTAAATGTGTTCGCATTTCGCCATTTTACCTCAAATTGCGCACTCATTCAAAAAAAAGAAAAACAAATTGAAAAAAATCTTCAACTGGTTCGTTGATTTTTTACAGCAAATGTTTAAAGGTAATTACGAAGTTTGTCTATAGAATGTTGTATAATTTTGAAATTCGAATCCATTGAATTTTTTTTTTTCTATTTTTTCTCGATTTTAGAATTTTTGCAATGAGGTAGTCTCTTTTCGTTTTGATTTTTAGCGATTTTGTAAAAGTAATTATCCTTGGTGCAACCGCGTTAAATTATTTCGACATCATATATTCAGTTTCGCCACCACATGATTCCGTACTACACTTCTATATAACCCGCTTGCATTTTTAGTTCTCAAGTAATCGTGACAATTAAACAATGTTAATTGAATTGAAAAAATATTGATTTTTTTTCGTCCATAGCTTATCCTCTTCTGAAATGATTTTATTCGTGCAGTTTCACTTACCCAATAAATGCATAAAATGTATAAATACCAGTTTTGTCCGTTGCCGCTTTTAACTCCCCAAAAGACTACATATCATATTAAATGTTCTACACTACAAATGTTCATTTGAAAATAGTAAGTCAAAATGAAAAGAAATCATGCAAAATAAAACATTACTATTGTACATTTTATTTTCTGCCAAGTGACAATTCCGAATTTATTTATTTATTTTATGAATCGTTAAAATCAGATCAGCGGTTCTTGAATTATTAGTAACTTGAGTTAGTAACTATAACAACTTTCTTCTAGATTATATTTGGCGATTATCCCAAAATTTTGGGTATATTCGTCAACGAAATCAGCATAAACCAGTAAAGAAAGTCTTAAAGTCGGGCGGGGCCGACTTTATGATACCCTACACCACTTTGCTAATTTAGTAGAGCTCCACATAACAATTAAAAGTTTTTTATGGGAGAATTTAATCATACACGCTATGATTATAATTATAATTTAAAGTTCAAAGGACTAAATATGCCGAAGCATTTGTATCTTTTAAATTCGGAATTGTATTGCCCATTTGGTGCACAATTAACTTGAAATCGGATAAAGATATATATGTGAGCTATATACAAATCTGAACCGATCTCGATTAAATTTGGCAAAGATATTTCTTAGCTGTATTTGATATATTTCCCTGAATATCTTTGTTACGGAGTGCATATTACGGTTGTGGGTAACAAATATAACAAATCGGATGAATAATATATATGGAAGCTATAGCTATATCTGAACCGATCTTCACCAAATTTGACATACTAGCTTCTAGACTCAATTCGGTCGTAAATGCCAAATTCCATCCCATTTGGACCAATATTAGACGTTTGGTGCACAATAAAAAGTAAATCGGACGAAGTTATTTATGGGAGCTATATCCAAATCTGAACCGACCTCGATAAAATTTAGCAAATGTATTTCTGAGCTGTATTTGATATATTTCCCCAAATATTGTTGTTGCATAGTGCATATTACGGCGGCGGTGGACAAAAATAACAAATCGGATGAACAATATATATGGGAGCTATAGCTATATCTGAAATGATTTCGATCAAATTTGGCATAAATATTTTCAGGCCTAATTTGGGTGTATGTGCAAAATTCCATAAGATTCGGACTGATATTACACTTTTGGTGCACAATAAAAGGCAAATCGGACGAAGATATATATGGGAGCTATATCTTATCTCCAATTTCAATAGGGCTCGTCCTTGGGCCAAACAAAAGATCTTTGCACAATTTCATCTGGATCGGACAATAAATGCGACCAGTACTTTGTTTACAAAAACACATGGACAGACGGATGGACGGACATGCATAAATCGACTTAGAATGTGATTCTATGCAGATCATCAAAAGGAACTATGGGTCTATCTCGTTTCCTTCTGCCTGTTACAAACAAATGCACAAAGACATAATACCCTGACCACCTTGTGGTGTAGGGTATAAAAAACCAGAAGTTAGCCTTTTGTGTATTTTGGATTATTTTCAGCGTTTCTGTTGGTATTTTTTCACACAAAAGTTGTGGTCCGCAATACCCGCTGTCCTAAACTCAAATTTCATGCGAGATTTCGTGTCCGTTGGTTTTTATTTCTGACCTTTATAGCGGTTGCAAAATTAGGAACATTTTTAGTTGCTGGTCCATTTCAACCCCTAAATATATTGCGGACATCTTTAAAAACAATAGGACTAGCCATTCTGAGCTATATATCCGCTGAGCTATATATCCGCTGAGCTATATATCGCTATATATATCCGATATATTTACTATCGGCATCTACGTAACTGTCAGAATTGACCTTCTCGTCCATTTGTGATTTCGCCGGGATTTAAAATATTCGCGATTTAATAGAAAATTTGAATTTTATTTAACACAAATGTTATGGTCTATTTCCCACTAAATATTATCCGATGACCATCCAAATTGGAAGGCTTCTGTCCAGCCCTGAACTCTAGCCCCACGCTAACTTCCGCGTCGATTATCGGTCAAAAATTAGATATAGCTCCCATATATATCTTTGTCCGATTTGCCTTTTATTGTGCACCAAACGTGTGTTATCAACCCGAATGGTATGGAATTCAGCACGTGCGATCAGATTGGACCTGAAAATAAATATGCCAAATTTTATCGAAATCAGTTCAGATTTAGCTATAGCTCCCATATATATTTCATCCGTTATTTTTTTCCTCCGCAGTCGTAATATGTAACAACAATATTTGGGGAAATATATCAAATACAGCTCAGAAATACATTTGCTAAATTTTATCGAGGTCGGTTCAGATTTGGATATAGCTCCCATATATAATTTCGTCTGATTTACCTTTTTTGCACCAAACGTCTAATATTTGTCCAAATGGGATAGAATTTGGCGCTTACGAGTGGGTTGAAATTTGGCACTTATTGAGTCTAGTAGCTAGTATGTCAAATTTGATGAAGATCGGTTCAGATATAGCTATAGCTCCCATATATACCGTTCATCCGATTTGTTATATTTGTTACCCACAGCCGTAGTATGCACTCCATAACAACGATATTCAGGGAAATATATCAAATACAGCTAAGAAATATCTTTTTTTTACTGGTTTTTTGTGGTTAAAATCATCCGATACGTAAAATTCGCCAGCTGTGGTAGTAGTGTTACAAACTACAAATACGAAATTTCTTACAATTGCATTGGAAAATTTGACTAAAATTAAATAAATATCGAACATTAGGGTATTTAGATGGAGTGCTACAGAAAAACAACTGACGTATATAGACAACTTTCTGCCTAACACAAAATTTGAAACAATTCTCTTTGAAAATGAGACTTCAATCACCAAAATGATGAATATTGGGAGGTATATTTCTGTGGATGCTATACGAAATGGTGGATCGATATATCACATTTTTTGGCAGTTTTCATTTTGCAGACAACTTTATCTTTAAAATTACAGAATTTAAGTTTTACTATTCGCCAGCAAAGATCAATGTAAAAAACTGACCTCTCTATATGTAACCGTGTCTTACCCAGTTCTTATCTTGTAACGTTGGAAAAAGATTAAACAGATCTTACTTTACTGCAAAATAAATGGCTCAAACTATATTTTCTGTCGTTTATATCAAGGAAACTAAAGGAAAACGAAAAGAAGATGCTTCTGCAAACTTAAAATGCATTCTCAGATGATGACCACACCCCTTCTTCTATATTCTTACATACATGCATATGTATGACCAAATGAAGGAGGCATAACTTCGGCCCCTTACCATCTCCACATGATGTGGTTGACCTTCACGTTTGCCACCGGTCTCCACCAGTTTATTCACCCTAAAACACACCTTTACAGTTATAATTGAACTTGAAGAATCGCATTCAACTCGAATCGAAGCAACGTCTAAGATGAAGTTTGGCAACTGGATATGCCTCTTGTTGTGACTGCTTCGCAATGTCTTCCTGTTACACACGGGGTAAATAGTTTATAAATGCTTTCTGCTGGCGTGGATTTTACAAATCAAACATTCCGGTTCTGTTACTCTTGACCAATGAAAAATTATCTCCCTATAGAGAGTAACAAAAATATATAAAGACTTCAGAACCAAAAAGGACTTGCAGTTTATTTTGTAAATCCCAAGGAAACGGTTGAAGTTATCAAAAATGAAGTTCACTGTGAGTTTCAAGTTTCATATGCATCGTGTAAAATTTGTAAGGTTTAAAATTGTTATTCCTCTTGCAGATAATCGTATTTGTGTGCCTTTTGGCCTTTGCATTGGCCGGACACTATGAGAGCCATGGTCATCATGAAGATCACGGTCGTCACGATTACGGCCACGGTCACATTGATGACCATGGTCATGGTCATGAAAGTCATGGCCACCATGATGATCACGATGAACATCAAAATCAACATCAAGACGATCATGACGAACATGGACATCATGACTTCCACGGTCATCATGACGATCATGAACATCATGAGGTTCAAGGCCACGAATATGATCATGTCCATTTCGATGATCATGGCCATCACAAGGAGCATGTGGGTGATCTTAAGAAGTATGTTCGCGTCAGTCCAGTGGTTGATAAGAAGAAAGTTGATGTTGGTGCCGACAAACATGATTACCACGGCAAACACGGAAAACAAGCCTAGATGTCATCCACGCGGAGATGTCACCCACCGAGATTGATCTGATTCATATTTGACATTCAATTTATTTGTGATCTGAATAAAACAAAATGTAATGATCACAGACAATTTGTAAAGCTTATTAACATTTCTGGGTAGATAAAGGATAAAGAAGCTTATTTCTCGATAAAAAAAAATGTTGGATGGTGTGAGGTTCAGGATCAGATTGGGAGCATTTTGTTTCAAGGGTTTAAAATAGACCAAAATATTATTCGAAATGATGATTATTCGTAAAGAGGAGCAATTAGGTACAGCATTTGATTTTGTTATGCAGTAGATATGGGGAAATTCCCTAGGGGCATCTTCATTCTACTCAAAAGGGTTTCAGATCTGAAGAAACTTGTTGTACGATATCAAATGGTCGGTCGCGCCCGACTAGAGCCTTTGCTTACTTGTTTATTATTATTACTACTGTTATTACTAGGTTTAATGAAATGAAGTTGCTTACCAATTTCTCCTCTTGCCAACCTTTTATTTCATCGCTTCGTTGTGGCCCACCCTGTGCATGTGCAAATGTGACTTATTTCAAACTTTATGCAAATGAAGAATTTTATTGTTTTAACATGCATAATCGTGTCATAGCTTTGTTAGCAGTTATATATTCCTACTTATTGTCAACATGCCAATATTTTATTATCGTTTTTGCTGTTCAATATAATATGGAATTATGGCTTTAATGAATTAAACTGCATCTTCAAATAATCTGCATTTATAACAATACTAAGAATATGAAATCTGGCATTAATGTTTTTCAATAAAAAAAATGTACAAAGTACTAGCAAAATCAGGCGCACCTCACATCCGCAACTAAATTTAACTTGTTCTAAATGGTAATAGCGATTAATGTGTTTCATATTGAAGCTTATTAGATACAATCATATGTGAGGTAGGACTTCAAAATAAATAATAACAAATGTAACAAGTGCTTCTGTTAAAACGTCTTATTTCTTTTTTCAAAATTGGGAAAAATAAATGGAACGTTAACAATTTCATGTTAAAATTTTGCTTTATTCATTAGTGTTGAAATATCAGTGAGGTGCCATATATAGCGTTGTACTTTTATGAGGAAAATCCATCTGGTGCGATTTGGCCGATAAATTCCATATTCACATCAGATCTCTAGTTTAGAGAGATATTTAGATATACCAAGTTTGATAAGCATCGCTGACAAGTTATGAGAGATAACAAGTAAAAAACCAGTAAGTTCGGCCGGGCCGAACATTGAATACCCTGCACCATTTGGGACGAATTAGGAAATTTTCCAAAAAATAAAATCTATTGAAAATTCTGTTAAAATCTTCAAAATACCTAATTTCGAAAGGTGCCGATATATGGGGGGATATACGATATTGTGGACCTATATAGACAAATCTATGTCTGGTACTCACAAGCAACTCCTTGTGTGGACTTTCAGATAATATATTGGGAAATGTGGCTAAAATCATCAAAATACAATATCGTGGATCTATATATACAACTCTCTTTCAGGAAGTAAAGTACCCACAAAGAACTCCTTGTGTAGAATTTTTCCGTTGAAAAATGTGTCTAAAATAATCAAAATACCGAATATCGGGGGAATACCGTTATATGGGGGCTATACGATATCGTGGAGCTATATAGATAATTCTCTTCCAAGGGATAAAGCACCCACAAGGAACTCCTTGTGTGGACTATTAGACAATTCCGTTGAAAATGTGGCTAAAATCATCAAAATACCGAATACCGGGGGTTACCGTTATATGGGGGCTATCGATATCGTGGACCGATATAGCCCATCTTCGAACTTGACCTGCCTGCAAACAAAAGGGAGTTCTGTGCAAAATCTTAATTCGTTTAGGCTATAGCGTGATTACAACAGGGTCTAAAATGATTATTTCGATGAGTTACAAAATGAATGACGAACTTAATATACCCACCATACTATGTATGGTGGAGGGTATAAAAATACTGAAAATTGCGACAATTTGTGGGGGAGGTACCAGAAGAGGCAGGCCGATATCTATCATCTTCATACCAAGTCTTGTGTTAGTATAAATATTGGAATGCGCAAAGTTTAGAAGTAATGAGACGCTTGTTTAGAATTGAATGAGCAGTCTGGTTGTTCAAAATTGTAACCCCTTCACTTCTGTGGTAAAAATATTTGGATGTGTGATATTTAAATAGAATCAGATGCTTATTTCGCATTTTGAGAGGTTTGTTATTTAAATGTAAGGTACCAGAAGATCACACCAGTAAAATCATTTAGATGTGTGCAATTTAAAGAGAATCGGATGCTTATACCGGTTTTATGAGCGTTTTGTTATTCAAAATTTTGACAGCTTTGCAGGGAGGTATCAAAAGGCGTGGGCCGATATCTGTCATCATCAAACCAGATCTTGTGTCAGTATAAATATTGGAATGTGTGAAGTTTAGAATGAATCGGACGTTTCTTTCGCATTTTATGAGAGATAAATTTATTCAACATTCTGACACTTTGTTTGGGAGGGTCCACAAGGAGCACACCGATGTGTCCCCATCATCTTGAGTTGGTAGAACTATTAGAGAGTGCCAAGTTTTAAATTAATCGGATTTTAATTCCGCCCTTTATAAGCGTCGTGGTTATTCAAAATTTTGAGCCGTTGTGGGGGAGTTACCGGAAGGAGTAGTCCGATATAGTTCATCTTCATACCAGATCATGTGTTGATAAAAATGTTGAGATGCGCGAAACTTGAAGACAATCGCAACCTTTCAGACGTCATGAGAGTCATAATGATTCAATATGTTGACCCTTTGTGGGAAAGTTACTTTATGGAGTGTAAATTGACCACTGTAAAAAAAATATTGGGATATGCAAAATATGAGCAAAATCGAATGATCCTTTCTCTCTCTATGACATAAATTATTTTCTTCGGAAATTGTAAGGTAGTCCTAACACACATATTAGTACAATTTTATCAACTTAATATATTTCGTTTGGAAGCTAGAGTGATTTAGACAGATGGACAGAGAGATCGACGGACTGTCATCGCTGAATTTACAAAGAATTTTGTGGTGATATATACCTTCTGAGGTCTAAAATGTACATTTCGATGTGTTAAAAGGTGGAGGGTACACAAGGTAGGAATTACTTAGTAACTTTAAAAACAAATTATTAAAAATTATACCGTTATCCCATACATTTTTTAATTACTATTTTGCAAATCATATATTCGCAGAATAAAAATTGGTCTCTGCCAACTCATATTTTGTAATAAACATTCCCTTATTATCCTATCATAACTTATATGTTTTCAAATTGCCAATTTCGAAAATGAAACAAGTAAAAAAACATTAAGTTCGGCCGGGCCAAACTTTTAATACCCTCCACCTTAGGGTAAAAGAAACATTAGAAGAAATGTGGCAAAAACCATTAAAATGCCGAATATCCGGAGGTACCGTTATATGGGGGCTATACCAAATCATGGACCCATACATGCAATGTTTCGCCACCGAAGCTGGAACCCATTATGACCAACAAATACCAATTTTCAGACAAATCCGTGAAAAAATGTGGCAAAAACCATCAAAATACCGAATATCGGGAGGTACCGTTATATGGGGGCTATACCAAATCATGGACCCATACATGCAATGTTTCGCCACCGAAGCTGGAACCCATTATGACCAACAAATACCAATTTTCAGACAAATCCGTGAAAAAATGTGGCAAAAACCATCAAAATACCGAATATCGGGAGGTACCGTTATATGGGGGCTATACCAAATCATGGACCCATACATGCAATGTTTCGCCACCGGAGCTGGAAACCATTATGACCCACAAATACCAATTTTTAGATAAATCCGTGAATAAATGTGGCAAAAAAACTAAAATATCGAATATCGGGAGGTACCTTTATATGGGGGCTATACCACAACGTGGACCTATACATGCAATGTTTTGCCACACGCTCAGGGACCCGTTATACCAAATACCAATTTTCAGACAAATCCGTGAAAAAATGTGGCATAAATCATCGAAATACCGAATATCGGGAGGTACCGTTATATGGGGACTATACCAGAACGTGGACCGATATATCTCATTTTCAATACCAACCATCCTAGACACAATGCAAATAGCTCTGCCAAATTTTGGCGCTCTACGTCAAATAATGTGGGCTGTATCGTGATTTCAACAGACAGACAGACAGACGGACATCGTTAAATCGACTTAGAATTTTATGCTGATTATGAATATATATACTTTATGGGGTCTAAGACGAATATTTAAGAATGTTACAAACGGAATGACAAAGTTAATATACCCTCCTTTCCAAGGTGGAGGGTATAAAAAAACATTTAAATTTGCTACTTGAGATTTTCCATTATTTATTCATTTATTTATTGTTCAACATTTGGGTGATAACCGTGTTCATCAGCGGTATAGGTGACCTTGATGTGTTTACCATCCTTGGAAACATATTCGTATTCACCCTTGACGAGCCAATTGTCCTTATCTTGCAAGTGACCTTCTTGTTCGGCACGGATGTGGTTGGTCAATTCGAGGGCATATTTGAAATCTTCGGCATTGACTTCGGAGAATTCCTTGACAACTTCAGCTTCTTCGTTGGCATAGGCGAAAGCCAAAAGGCAGGCAAGGAGGACAATCTGGAATTAAAAAGAAAAACAATAGATTAGTATATTTTCCTTCTATCAAGGCCTTTTAATCTCAATACTCACAGCGAATTTCATTTTGTTATGTTTGATGATCACAAAACTAACTGATAATTATCGACTTTCTGTATTCCCTTTTTATATGCTGCCTAATTTCGAAATTTGTTTTCTAGTAGCAGCGATGATATATTTTGTTGCTTCTCCGTTAGCTTCTAGTTTAACAAGAATTAACGAACAAATCGGAAACTCATCAAAGCAAAGTGATAATTTCATAAGTAAATTGCATATTCATTTGAAATTCTAAATTTGCAAAATTATTGATATATGGGCAAATAGGGGCGTATATTTTAAACTTTTGAATTGACAAATTTTGTTTCCAAAATGCATACACAATTTGCATTGTGGGAGAGATAAGTTTTAATATATGTTAGACCCTAATTTTACGGTTATGTCCTCCCCCAGACGGTATATGTTTATAGGGGCTATACCAAAACGTGGACCTACTTGCCCCATTTTCCGTACCAAAAGTCCAAACGAAATGAAGTAGGATGATCAAATTGTACACAAATGTATTTGAATAAAACTCATAAATGAATGCAATACGTTCAATATTCGTTGGAATTTGACGCTCATCCGGTTTTCATACACTGCCAATCAATCTCATTTGATTTCCACATAAGCACCATCTGCGATATGGGGTTAAAACCCTGAAACACCCTTTGCTGTTCATCCGATTTCAGAGTTCACCACCCTTTTATAGGGGAGGTTATAAAGGTATGTTGTCCATCTCGTATCTGACCTAAGTCTGATATAAATATGCCACATTTGGGCTTTATCAACTACTTCATTCACCTTTAAATGAGAAATGCAATAATACTTGGAAAAATTAAGATATGTGCGTGAGATATCAGATATAGCGGACCAAAGTATTCCACTTCACCCAATACAGAAAACTATTAAAAAAGCAGTAAGTTCGTCCGGACCGAACTTTGAATACCCTCCACCATTTGGAACGAATTTGGAAATTCTCAAAAACAATAAAACCCGTTAAAAATTTTGTTAAAATCTTAAAAACTCCAAATGCAGCTGTTACGTTAGGTTTTATACGACGGCATGGACCTGCATCGGTAACTTTTGTCATAAGCCAATACAATATTCAAATGCGAAACTTGAAAAAACATCTGTGAATAATGTCGTTAAAATCATCAAAATACCGAATAACGGCAAGTGCCGTTATATGTACCTGGACAGACAAACGAAGGTGCACATTTTCAGCTGACCTCTTTGGCAAGTAAACACGATCATTTTGTTTGTTTACAAACTGCTGGACAACAAATGTTTTCTCATCGGAGAAAACCGAATTCGGCAGTTCACCACTTTCGGCCAAGCGAAGCAACACTTTAGCTCTTTTGAGTCTATTTTCTTTCTTTTACGGTGTAAGTTCTTGCACTTTTTTGAATTTCAATGGCTTTACCCCGAGCTCATTTTTCAATATTTGCCGAATGGAATATTGCGATATGTTCAACTCACGAGCCATTTTTCGGCCACTGCGACGGGGGATTCGATTAAGTCGCTTCTTTACTTTTCGAACCATTTCTGCTGATGTTGCTGCTTTCTTCCGTCCACTTCCTTGACGTCGGGCTACGCTTCCAGTATCACGGTAACGGGCGATGGTACGAGACACAAAAGATTTATTCTCATTTTAAATGCTGGAGTGCTCTAAGGTTAGCCACTTGTGGTTGTCCAGCCAAATATAAAGAAATAATACAATATCAGGCTTGAATTCCATCACGAATAACTTTTTTTCTGGAAAATTCTCACCAAAATGCTTTTATACGCTTGTAAAAAATATAATGAGCTGTCACTGGACTAATTTTAACAGCTCTCGGATGAGTGGCTTTGAAATGACAGCAGTCTGAAGTTAGTTGCAATTTTTTCATCTCATTCATCTCTCTATGTTTTGAGGGGTTACAAACGGAAAGACAAATGTAATATACCCTCCATACTATAGTGGGAGGTTCAAAATCTAATATTTATTTCCATGTTAATTCGAACAATTGATCAACATTTTAACCATTTGTGGGTAGGTACCAGAAGGAGTGAGCAGATGAATTCTATGTCCGTGTCAGATCTCATGTTACCTAGTTTTAAAAGAATCACTGAATTGTTTCGCAAATTATAAGAGATATAAATATTTAAAATTGTGAGCCTTTGTGGTTGGACTAATATCTATCATCTTCAATTTGAAGGGAATCCGATACTTTCTTCGCATAAATAAGCGTTTTGACCATTCAAAACTTTGACCTCTTGTGGGGGAGGTTCCAGAAAGAGTGGACCGATATATTTCATCTTCATACCAGGTCTTATGTTACTAGAAATATTGGGATGTGCCCAGTTTGAATGCTCATTTTCCTTTTTAAGAGCTTTATAGTTATTCAAAATTTTTGACAAAATTTTGGTGGAGTGGTCTGATATATGTCATCATCACACCTAATTATGTGATGATAAAAATATTGTATGAAATTTATAAAATTAAAAAAGGATACAAATTATAAAATATATAATTATTCAAAATGTTCGCCCTTTGTGGAGGAGGCACCAGAAGGAGTGGTCTGATATATTTCATGTGTGAATGTGTGAAATTATTCTCTTCAAATTTCATTTTCTGATTCTCATTTCGCAAATTATAATAAACTAGCTGAAGCCGGTGCGCTTCGCTACACCTTTTCCTTTTATATGCCTTCAAAATTTGATAAACGAATATAAGTTGGCTTAAAAAATAACACAAACTCAAAAATTAAAAAAAATCGTAATACTGTAATGCGTAAATAAACAAATAGCTCGGTCTACCAACGTGGAAAATGACAGGAACAGCTGACCATGAGAAATGCAGGAACACGTCAAATTTAGTCCGCATACACGAAGGGTTGGTCCTTCGGATTTATTAATTTCATAGCAAATGCCATGCGTGCAGGAATCTACATCTACATGCTTCCCCGTAATTATCGTATCCTCAAATTAATTGTTGTGTAGTTTTATACTGTTAGCCTAATACCATTGTAAAGGCGTTGTGGGTCAATGCTTCTTAATAAAATCGTATCCCCAATCTGAACCAATTTCAATATAATTTGACAAAATTTACTTTTACAGCAAATTCCGTTACACCTTAAATATTTCATTGAAATTAGTGCGTCAATTATACTTGAAATGGGTCGAAAATATATATTTGGATATATATATCCAAATCTTAACCGATTTCCAATTAATTGGTCAAATTTATTATCGTCCGAAAATATATATGGGATCTATATCCAAATCTGAACCGATTTCAATACAATTTCAAAAATGTATTTGTGAACCAAATTTAGGCACTCATGTCAAATTTCATTGGAGTCGGACATATGCGTACTAAATGATACTAAATTGAGTAGTGGGGGTAGTGATAGGGCTGGAATGCCAAAATTTGATATTGATGTCACTGTTGCTTTCTATGGCTTACATATGGAGGCGTTATCCTCCCAGGAAAGCTTCAAAATGGAAGATCTTAAATACTTTTTGGTGTAAAAGGTAACTTGTGTCCTATTGCTCCTTCGAAAAAAGGAAAGGAAATAGATAAACAAATAGATAACAAGTCAAAAAGCTGTAAGTTCGGCCGGGCCGAACTTTTAATACCCTCCACCATTTGGTACAAATTTGGCAATTTCCAAAAAAAAAAAAAAAAAACCGTTAAAAATTCTGTTAAAATCTTAAAAATACCGAATGCTTATACGACGACGTAGGCCTGCATAGGCAACTTTTGTCATAAATTAGTACAATATTTAAATGCGAAACTTGAAGAAAAATCTGTTTATAA
This sequence comes from Musca domestica, assembly GCF_030504385.1. Classification (NCBI taxonomy): domain Eukaryota; kingdom Metazoa; phylum Arthropoda; class Insecta; order Diptera; family Muscidae; genus Musca; species Musca domestica. Next base: position 6,288,687 of record NW_026712115.1, on the reverse strand, counting down.
TGTAGCTAAAATCGTCAAAATACCGAATATGGGGGGTACCGTTATATGGGGGCTATACGAAGACGTGGACCTGCACAGACAATTTTCTGGCATGGGCTGAAGTATCCATTACGAACTTCACATACGAAATTTGAAACAATCCCTGTAAATAATGTCGCTAAAATCATTAAAATACCGAATATCGGGGGTACCGTTATATGGGGGCTATATGAAGACGTGGACCTACATGGCTCATTCTTTGACTTTGGATGAAGTATCCATTACGAACTTCAAATACCAAATTTGAAACGATTCCGGTAAACAATGTCGCTAAAATCATCAAAATACCGAATATCGGGGGGTACCGCTATATGGGGGCTATATGAAGACGTGGACCTACATGGCTCATTTTTTGATTTAGGATGTAGTATCCATTACGAACTTCAAATACCAAATTTGAAACGATTTCGGTAAACAATGTCGCTAAAATCATCAAAAAACCGAATATCGGGGGTACCGTTATATGGGGGCTACAGGAAGACGTGGACCTGCACAGATAATTTTCTGTCTTAGGCTGTAGCATCCATTGCAAACTTCAAATGCCAAATTTGAAATAATTCCGGTGAATAATGTCGCTAAAATCATCAAAATACCGAATATCGGGAGGTACCGTTATATGGGGGCTATATGATAACTTGGACCTACATGGCCCATTTACGAACTTAACCTGCCTACTGGGAAAAAATACATGTGTGCAAAATTTTAGCCTTCTATCTCAATTTGTTCGAAAGATAGCGTGATTACAACAGACAGACAGACAGACAGACGGACAGACAGACAGACAAACAGACAGACACACAGACAGACAGACGGACATGGCTAAATCGTCTTAGAATTTTACGCTGATCAAGAATATATATACTTTGTTGGGTCTGACATGAATATATCGAGGAGTTACAAACGGAATGACAAAATTAATATACCCTCCATAGTATGGTGGAGGGTATAAAAACTGTCAAACGTATCGTGTTTTGTGCATCAAATACATGAAATCGGCCGAAAATATATATGTGAGCTTTTCCAAATCTATAACGATTTCAATATAATTTGAGTAATCTATTTTCAAAACTTCTACACACATTCCAAATTTCATTGGAATTGCATCCTGTTTCATCCTATTCTGTGTTTAAGTCAGATGCAGCCTAGAAGCACCTCAGCCAAATTTTATCAAGATCGGTTCAGATAGCTCCCATATATATCTTCAGCCGATTTAGGGCTAATTGTGCACCACATGACCAATATCAGCCCAAAAGTCCTGAATTTTGGTATATCCGACCCAATTCAGTCTAAAAGCTAATACAACGAATTCGGAGAAAATTGGTTCAGATATAGCTATAGCTCCCATGTATATGTTTCATCCGATTTGGGGTTTAAGGTCCCTCATAAGCGTAAAATGCACTTCACAAGAATGATGTTTGGTATAAAATATCAGATACAGCTCAAAAATACCTCTGCCGAATCGTATCAAGATCGATGCAGATTTGGATGTAGTGAAAATCAGTTGAGATAAAGCTATAGCTCCCATATATATGTTTCATCCGATTTTGTGTTTAAGCCCCTCACATTCGTAATATGCATTCGACAACAATGATATTTGGTACCAGATATCTTATAGATTAGATTAGATAAGATTTGGATATAGGATATAATTGGTCCCTTTGAAACCAAACTATAACTGATCCAAATGTTGATTGGTGATATGTTCTACTTCAGAAAATTCTTTTGTTACGGGAGCTCTACTACATACGCATAGTGGTGTATGGTATATATAGTTTGCCCCTCCCGACTTTTGACTTTTCCTTACTGGTTTCTTGTTATATATTAACACTGCCATAGATTCCACCCAAATTAATTTTTAGGGTCAATATTTTTGTCATGTGCAAAAACAGTCCATTTTATCAAAAAATATTATATCTGAAAAATATAACCATCATTTTCGCGCTACAAAATAGTAACCATTTGTTTCAGTTGTGTTAAATGTTTGCAACATTTGGCAGCAACATATGTTTCATGTAATTTGACATCTAAGCAATCAAAGTGATATTTGGTACAAGCGTTCAAATACCGCGTGGAAATATATTTGCTCAATTTTGCAGAAATGAACTCAGATTTATATACAACTCCCGCTTGTACCGGATGCAGCTTGAATTTTGAAATGTTGTATTGGAGAACAGATAGTGTTTGGAATCTGAAATTTGTTTCATGCGGAGGTGGTTTCGGACTACTAATTGTAATTTTAGTTGATCTAATCTTACTAAATTTATTGTTGGGTGAAGAAATAGAGCGGAAACTCGATGTCAATGTTGGTGTCTGTGATTTAGAGAAGAAGATGGTTATGGAATATTTACTATAATTGCACTAAATGGTACTAAATTTGATAATGAGAAGAATTTCAAAGATGAAATCCTGAAATTTAATATGAGGGTCACTTTTGGTGATTTAGGTTGATATATGGAGATTATTTGGAAAGTGCGTACTATAGATGTTGGAAAGGTACTGCTAGTGAATTTGGTATTGGGTCTAGAGATAGAGCTGGAATCCTGAAATTTAATATGAATGTGATTGTTGGTGTCTTCAGTTTAGAAAAGGAGCTACTTTTGGAAATGTGTACTACAATTGTGCGGAAAATGCTGAATAGTATTGGTATTAGGTGCAGGGATAGAGCTGAGACCGTAATATAACTATTTTTAAGTCTGACATCAAATGGGCAATTGGGTGATATTCAGGTCTATGTTAGTATCTGAAGTTGAAATTAGAAGGTGGTCTTGCAAATGCGTACTATTATTGATGAAAAGTACAAAATGCTACTAATTTTGGATCTCTGATAGTATCTTGGATAGAGAGATATAGATGGTTTTGGATATGCGTACTAAATGTTACTAAATTGAGTAGTGGGGGAAGTGATAGGGCTGGAATGCCAAAATTTGATATTGATGTCACTGTTGATTTCTAGGGCTTACATATGGAGGCGTTATCCTCCCAGGAAAGCTTCAAAATGGAAGATCTTAAATACTTTTTGGTGTAAAAGGTAACTTGTGTCCTATTGCTCCTTATTGAACAAAAGATAAAACCATGAAGGTCTGAAAATTTAGTAGGTTATATGATTAAAAACTTTTATCAAACTGGTCGAATTGTGCATTTTGAGTATTAAAAATAGTAAAGAAAGTCTTGAATTCTGGCGGGGCCGACTTTATGATACCCTACACCACTATGCTAATTTAGCAGAGCTGCGCATAACAATTAAAAGTTTTTATGGGAGAATTCAATCATACACGCTATGATTATAATTATAATTTAAAGTTCAAAAGACTAAATATGCCGAAGCATTTGTATTTTTTAAATTCGGACTTGTATTGCCCATTTGATATATATATGGGAGCTATATCCAAATCTGAACCGATCTTGATAAAATTTGGCAAAGATATTTCTGAGCTGTATTTCATATATTTCCTTGACTGCATATTACGGCTGTGTGTAACAAATATAACAAATTGGATGAACAATATATATGGGAGCTATAGCTATATCTGAACCGATCTTCACCAAATTTGACATACTAGCTTCTAGACTCAAAGTGCCAAATTTCATCCCATTTGGACAAATATTAGTTTGGTGCACAATAAAAGGTAAATCGGACGAAGTTATATATGGAAGATATATCCATATCCGAACCGATCTCGATAAAATTTAGCAAATATATATCTGAGCTGTATCTATATATATAAAAATCAATTGTTGTTTGTTGGTAACGGAATCAGTTGAAAACGGCTGGACCAAATTGCATAATTTTTTGTAAAAACTTTTGTCATACCCCGAGTTAAAGAAAAAAATATTGACCACGCCCACTTTTGCGCCCACAATTTTGATTTATCTAAAATCCTTATATTTGCCGATATAGAGGAGATATCGGTTTGAAAATTATTGTACGAGATACTGTTGACTATCCATCCCCCTCTAAGTATTTATTTGTTTGTTTGTTTGTTTGTTTGTAATTTATGGACTCGAAAACCGCTGAATAGATTTTCCTGAAATTTTTCATATATACTGCAACATCGCCTGAAAGTAACATAGGCTATATACATTTTTGAATTTCCACTTGGAACTGGAGATATAGCATCAGAACCGGAGGTACCTCCCAAAAATTTAGATTTTATATGCACATATCTATTGATTGGTTGAAGATACAGTCTCCAAATTTGGAATACGTAACGGAATTTGGAACAAAAATAAGTTTGCCAAATTATATTGAAATCGGTTCAGATTTGGATATAGCTCCCATATATATTTTCGGCCGATTTCAAGCATTTGATGCACCAAACACGCTATGTATCCCCAATTTCAATGAAATTTGAAACGTGTGATAGATTTTATCTAAAAAATTGATTTCCCAAATTATATTGAAATCGGTTCAGATTTGGATATAGCTCCCATATACATTTTCGGCCGATTTCATTTATTTGGTGGACCAAACACGATATGTATTTCCAATTGTAATGAAATTTAAAATAAGTAACGGAATTGGGAGCCAAAATGAATTTGTCAAATTAAATTGAAATCGGTTCAGATTTGGATATAGCTCCAATATATATTTTCGACCGATTTCATGTATTTGATGCACCAAACACGCTATGTATCTCTAATTTCAATGAAATTTGGAATGTGTAGCGGAAATTAAAACAAATATACATTTGTGAGATTATATTAAAATCGGTTCAGATTTGGATATAGCTCTCATATATATTTTCGACCGATTCATGTATTTTATGCACCATACACGTTATGTATGTTCGATTCCAAAGGAATTTTGAATATGTAACGGGATTTGGATTTGAAGATAAATTAGTCAAATTATATTAAAATCGGTTCAGATTTGGATATAGCTCCCATATATATTTCCCGCCGATTTCACATATTTGTTGCACAAAACACGATACGTATTTCCGATTCCAATGAAATTCGGCATGAGTGGTTAAATTTGGTACAAAAATAAATTTGACAAATTATATTCAAATTTGATTATAGCTCCCATATTTATATACTCAGCCGATTTCACATATTTTAATGCACCCAAAGCGAGAGAAATCTGGCACCAGAAAAAAATTCCAAATTATATTGAAATTAGTTGAGGTTTGGGTGTAGCTAACATATATATTTCGGCCGATTTCATACATGTTATGCACCAAACACGATATATATGACCGATTCCAATGAAATTCAGAATGTGTGGCGGAATTTGGTTACAATAATAAATGTGACAAATTAATTGGAAATTAGTTAAAATTGGGATATAGCTCCCATATATATATTCTCGGCCGATTTCACATATTAGACGCACCAATTTCAATGAAATATGAAAGGTGTGGCGGAATTTGGTGTAAAAGTAATTTTTTTTTAAACTATATATAAATCGGATCAGATTGGGATGTGATTTTAATAAGAACCATTGACCCACAACGCCTTAGGCTAACACTAAAAAACAACACAACAATTAATTTGAAATACGCTTATTACGGCGAAGTATGTTGCTATCTCGAATTCACTAATTGCAATAGAAATGCCACTCAACTTTAAAAAATTGCAGTTTGCTGCACTCTTGGTATTTGCTATGAAATAAATCCGTGTATGTTACTGCTTTTCTAATGGTTTGGTTTACTTACGCATTAAAGTAGTGCAATATTTTTTTTTAATTTTTAAATTTGTTTTTTTTTTTAACCAACATATATTCGTAAAAATTTTTTGAATGCATATAAAATCAAAAGGGGTAGCGAAGCGCACCGGGTTCAGCTAGTTATATATAAAATTTAAGATCCGCTGGACTGATTTTAACGATTCATACAAATTCGGAATTTTCTTCTCTCCGAAAAGGATAATATCCAAAAAATCGCGTAAAAATGTGATATATTAACATTTTCATTTTGACTTTTGAAATGTACAATAGTAATGTTTTAATTTGCATGATTTTTTTCCATTTTGACTTACTTTTTTCTAATGTACATTTGTAGTGTTTTTTATATTTTATTTTTGAATTCAAATATTAATACCAATTTATTTAATTGACTTGATTTCTTGGGAAATGAAATTGATTGCGAGTTACATGGAAGTGTAGTACCGAATTATGTGGTGTCAAAACGGAATAGATGATGACAAACAATATAAGGATCTTTAATAATTTGCTGTAAAAATCCAGCGAAAATATTGAAGATTTTTTCAATGTGTTATTCTTTTTTTGTCAATTTTTTTTTCAATTTGTATTATCTAATTGAATCCAGTAAATTTTTTGTGAACAAAAAAAGGAATAATTTTTCACTATATACAATTTTCAAAAAAAAAAAAAAAAAATGAAATAAGTGTGAAATACGATGTTAACTGAAATACGGTGTCAGCTGGAAGATGCGAACACATTTGAACAAACAAAAATTACCGAAAAAACCTAATGGGGCTCATTTCAAAGCCTGGAACTACTTCTTTCCTGTCACAATAATCCGTCCAATGTACAATCAGAAAAATACCAAATATAAAGGGTGGAAAATAGTAGAGCGAATGGGACTCTTAGTAAGAAAAGGATTTCTATCCTTCCAGAAAATCTTCCCAAACATTCAAAATGCCTTAAATCGCTTCTGCAGGTCATGATATCGATCATAACTCACGGATAAGGGTACAACCCGATTTCATATTTATAAAACCATCGTATGATTTAAGCTATTTTTGGTGTCATGGCATCTTTGTTTCTAAGGAGGTAGAGAACCTCTTCGCATAAAGTTTGAAATTTTCAGAGTAGGGCCTATTTTGATCTTGACCACATTCATTAATTGATTTGGCTAAAAATTGTAGTTATGCTACTCTGGGGTAGGGAACCATCATACAGATAATTGCCACATAGGAATTTATTCAAGTAAAGTATCCCCAAGTCCACTTTCACATCTAATGTGTGGTCACAAAAGAAAATTTTGTTTTCTATTGAATTTGTAACCCCCAAGAGAATATTGGTTGGGCCACGTTTTGGTATAACTCTTATTTAAATGTATCCCTGATTTCAGCTGTGACCGTGGTCTTGGCCACGTTTTTCAACCGATTTGGCCATTATTTGCTGTATTTAGGCTACTTTGTGAGTAGAGAACCATCTTACAGCAAAATGTCAATATACGTAAATATTTTGGTACAGTCCCCATATAGTACCCAGGCTCGCCGATCTATAGCGATGTTTACCGATTGGCGGACAACAATGCGGGTATTGTTTAATCGTCATTGAATTTTACTATGAACAAGAACATAGACTTTTTGGGGATTCTAATGCGCAATTTGAGGTGCTATGGTAATGTGTATAAAAGCGTAATTAACTTTGACTATTCAGAAATTATTTTGCCCTCCTTCCATAGTTATTTATTTCTATTTAGTCGAATCAATATTTATATTAAAATTTGTTCACCTTTATGAGCTAGATTTGTGAAATATTATGCTATGCAAAATTTGCATTAAAGACTAAAACTACGGGCCGGCAACGCGGACCGGGCCAGCTAGTTTGATATATTTCCCCAAAGATTGTTGTTACAGAGTGCATATTATGGCTGCGGAGGACTAAAATAACAAATTGGATGAACAATATATATTGGAGCTATAGCTATATCTGAACCGATTTCGATTAAATTTGGCAAAATTCCATATTGGGGCTGATATAACACGTTTGCACGGACGGATGGACAGATGGACGGATATGGATAAATCGACTCAGTATGTTTCTATGCAGATCATCAAAAGGAACTATGGGTCTATCTGGTTTCATTTTGCCTTTTACAAACAAATGCACAAAGACATAATACCCTGTCCACCTTGTAGTATATATAAATACCTAACACAAACTGTTAGAACGAATCAAAAATTTTAAGGTAGATTTTTCGATGATGAAGTATAGGGTACTTGCTAGTAACTAGTTAGGGAAAATCTATGTCTGAACATATTTTAATAAAATTTTACAGAGCCATTTCTAGAGGTTATATGATGTTTGATACAGAAATGCATTGATACTGGGAGCATATTACAGCTTTCAGATAGCTTTCGACTGGCAATGGCTGGAACACCGCATTTGACCACATTCGATGATTTGGTCAATAAACGGCCGAGGATATGTATCGTAGATACAGTGTGAAATGAAAAACTGCAACAAACTTCAGACTGCTGTCATTGTCCGACAGACGTTAAAATTATTCCAGTGACAGATCATTATATTATTTACAAGCGTACAATGGCATTATAGTGAGAATTTTCCAGAAATAAAGTTATTCGTGATGAGCTTCAAGGCTTTAAAACCAGAAGTGGCTATCGTTAGAGCACTCCAGCATTTAAATAAGAATAAATCTTTTGTGTCTCGTACCATCGCTAGTTACCATGATACTGGTAGCGTAGCCCGACGTCGAGGAAGTGGACGGAAAAAACAGCAACTTTAGCACAAATGGTTCGAAAAGTAAAGAAGCGACTTGATCGAAACCCGCGTCGCAGTGGCCGGAAAATGGCTCGGCAAATATTAAAAAATGAGCTCGTGCTAGAGCCATTGAAATTCCAAAAAGTGCACGAACTTACACCGCAACAGAAAGAAAATAGACTCGAAAGAGCTAAAGCGTTGCTTCTCTTGGCAGAAAGCGGTGAACTGCCGAATTTGGTTTTCTTCGATGAGAAAACATTAGTTGTCCAGTTTGTAAACAAAAAAAAAATGCTCGTGTTTTCTTGCCAAAGAGTTCAGCAGAAAATGTGCGCCGGCCATAACAGCCGATGGTCGCTCTCCGCTCATATTAATCGACCGTGACATCAGAATAAATGCCGAATATAATTGCGAAAATATTCTGGAGGGCGTATTAAAGCCTTGGGCACGCAAACTCTATTTAACTGTACCATCGAGTATATAACTCTTTAGTGATTTTAGCCACATTTTCAAAGTAAGTATTTCAAAGTTGGTATTTTAAATTTGCAATATATGCCGATCACTTGTCTATATAGATCCTTTTTTTTGGGGGGGGAAAAATGATCGAAAGACTCTGACTACCTGCTTGCGCAAGGTGTGCGAGACTTTAGCACGCTAAAATAACCCCTTTATTCTGACCCACAATCCCAACGGTACCCCCGTACAAGCATTTCGTCGTGTAGGGTGGGAATGTTTTAAACAACACTGTTATTTCTCACATTTTTTGTCGTATATTCTTTTTTACGAAGCTCAATAATTACTTTCTTCACATATTCACAGATATGATCCCAGTTCTCCAAAGAGATCAGCATTAGGTTAAAGGATGCGCGGTTGTGAAAAACAACCACTCCACTCGGAGACCTTTTAGTCCATTGTGTTATCTGTGTTGAGATCAGCATTAACTCTATTATATTATCTATTTTATTACATGCCGCTCTCTATCTCTCTCTCAGTTGTTCTACACAGCTAATACAAGATGTATATATAGATCCTATCGATCGTCACATTTTAGCGTCTTCTTAGTTCCTTTAAGTTTTTCGTAAAGGGGTTTTATAACATAAATGCTTTTTTTTTAAATATTTAATTATTTAAGGGAAAATCCAATTTTTTTAAAAATGAACTTATTCGTCCCCTTTATTAATTTATTTCAGGTTTTATGGGGCAAAACTGCTACTTGATGCACCGAACTCCACAAAATAACTGGAAAGAAATCAAAATCTTGGGATTACAATTAAGATCTGTAAATCATATTTGGATTTTGTAAAATCCAAAACCTGTTCCCTTTCTTTTTTTGTGATTTACAGCACTTGTTAACTGAATCAAGTATGTGCGATGTCAACTTGATGAGAAAGCTGAAATAACTTGAAAAATATTGGGCTCAATTCACATTTATATATAAAACAAATCTATCACAGAAATATGTTAACTAAAGCAGTTGTTGACACTCCGACTCCAGAATCGATTGAAACCCGAATCTGGCAACAAAAGCTTGGAAAACTACTAAATTAAAAAAATGATCAGCCCAACGAAAACAATACAAAAACCAGTCAGTTTCCCGACAGATATGTCTACATGAAAAGCTTTTGGAAATTGTTAACAAATTCATAAAATTTTTTGCTGAAGTCTTTGAAACCCTTTATAATTTTTAACAGGATTACCCGAAAACCAAAAATGAAGGAAAACCTTATTTAAAAAAAGTTTTTAAGTAGAAGGCCTTGATAAAATTAATATTTAGTCGGAAAGTCTAGGAAATATTTAAAACAAGTAAACAAAGGCTATAGTCGTCCTATATAAAACAAATCTATCAAAAGCTATAGTCGTGCGGGGCCGACCATGTGATACCCTACAACACTACAATATGCTTTTGAAATTATGTCATAGAGCACTGCCCAGTTATTACCCTTTGCATTTTGACCAGGGACATTTGTCCAATATTTACGCACTCCGTCGTGTTGTTAGTTGTTGTGGTCCATTTTACAGCTACGTGTAATCCAATGGTCATGCAAAATGATAGAATTCTTCGATGTTCTTAACTCTCTTCTCAGCCGTGTCGATTGGCTTCAATTGTGTGATCAGGATTTTTTTTCTGTTTTTGGTTCATTTGAACTCCTAAATATTTTGCGAACATTACCAAAAGCAATAGATCCCTCTGGGTCTCCAAACTTAGACTCATATATATGATTTGCTTCTATACGATATTTGGCTATATTGTGTATTGTGTATATCGCCTTTTAGTAATGTTGGTATTTTTTCACACAAAAGTAGTGGTCTATTCTACTCGCTGTCCTAAACTCTAACTTCATGCGAGATTTCGTGTCCTTTGGATTCTATTTGTGACCTTTATAATGGCTGCAAAAGGAGGAATATTTTTAGTTAGCATTTTAGCTAACATCCCCTTCCTTTGCTTATATACATTGTATATATTTCGCTATATATATCCTATATATTTACTATCGGAACTTATCCGTCCCCTTGGAAGGCTTCTGCCCTTAAGCTCTAGCCCCATGCTAATTTCCGCGTCGATTGGTAAATAATTGCGACCTGTAGAGCAAATGCAAAATCAGGAAATTTTTCAGTTTTTGGTCCATTTCGACCCCTAAATATTACTCGATCACCTCCAAAAGAAATATTGTTCTATTCTGGTATTAACCCCACCTCCATTCTAAATTTCGTGAAGATCGGGACATAATTGCGACCTGTAGAGTGATTACAAATTAACATGGACAGACGGACGGACGGACATACATAGCTAGATCGACTCAGCTCGGCGAGATAGGAAGCAAAGACATAGAAGTGTAAAGATGGGACAAGACAGAGTCAAGATATGGCAACCCTGTGAAAATACCTCTGTTGTTATGATATCGTAACAACATAGTTAGCAATGTTAAGCGATTAAAACCGCTTGGGCAATATGCAATTAACTGGAAAAGTCTATGGAGTAAAATTTTGAAACCCAATTTTTGGATTTTTCAAATTTTTCATTTTTTTGCTATAAATGTGTTTTTTACATTAACATGGTCCTGCCATGAGCTGTTATTCTGGATAGTACAGACACAAACCATTTGCTAAAAATGCATTTTGTCTAGTCTTTACCATTTTAGGTCTTTGCTTATAATACCCCCAACACATAGTGTTGTAGGGTATAAAAAGATTCTTACTTAAGAAGCATTTAAATAACTCCAAAAAACTTGGAAAGAATTCTTTAAAAAAAAGTAATTTTATTTGCAAGAATCCAGCCACCCAAAAACTAAGAAAATCGTATCAGACTCGCTCTACGAATAGGAAATATTAAAAATGATGACCTGCACAATTTATTCTGGAGAGATTTCTCTCCAAAGCACTACTAAAAAAGACAATATCAATTTAAATGATTTTCTTTTTTATTTTTTTTTTTTGAAAATTTATTGTTCAACATTAGGGTGGTAACCGTGTTCATCGGCGGTGTAGGTAACCTTAACGTGTTTGCCCTCCTTGGAGACATATTCGTATTCACCCTTGACGAGCCAGTTGTCCTTATCTTGCAAATGACCTTCCTGTTCGGCACGGATGTGGTTGGTCAATTCGACGCCATATTTGAAATCTTCAGGATTGACTTCGGAGTATTCCTTGACAACTTCAGCTTCTTCGTTGGCATAAGCGAAAGCCAAAAGGCAGGCAAAGAGGACAATCTGAGAGATGAAAAATTAAGAAAGATGTCAAGTTAGATGTGCCGGACAAACTAGAATAATATATTAATTGTGAAAAGATTCTTACAGTGAATTTCATTTTGTATTGAATTGAGTTTAGCTACTGAGAAAGAATTACTGATTCACAATGGATAATGTTCTTTTATATGATTTTGTATTTCGGCTCAGTATAACATTTCGAATGTTTGGCTATAACATCTGGTCGAACAAGAATAGTAGCAGTCGGGTAGTTGTAGTTCCAGCCAGTTTTTGAAATTTAGGCAAATTTTATTCCCAATAAGCTGTCTGCAGAGATATTCCTTTTGCGGCTACTATAAATAATAATTAACTCGATTCTCCTCCACAGAAAAACTTGCCAAACAATGGGAATTTCACAAAGGCACCACCCAATGTCTATCATCGAGTTAATTAATTGGCGCTAGAATGCATTTAATTTGATTATATATTTCTGGAAGCAGGATGAAATTTATGACTATTTTATGTTAAAACGATTTGGGTGAATATGTTTGTTGTGAGATTATATAATAGATTGAAATTAATTTATGAGAAAAAAAAAATGGATCTTCCAATCGCAGTTATATCAGAATCATATTAACACTTTATGTACCCACTTTAAAACATGGAAGGGTAAAACAATTCGTCGGTGTGATGCCCAAGTGTTTCATAAGCAATTCGAATTTAGGGTTACAGTATATTTCAATGCAGGTCCATTTGTACCTGCTGATATAAGCTATTTCGCCAGTCATGGCCATAAACTAATTTTTATACCAAATTCCACCACACTTTCGGAATTTCATTGACATATATTGTGTTTGGTGCACAAAATACATGAAATCAGCCGAAATATATATGGGAGCTACATCCAAACCTTAACCGATTTGAATATATTTTGTCAAATTTATTTTTGTACCAAATACTGCCACACATTCCTAATTTCATTACAATCGTACATACAGGGTGATACAAAACACTGCAAAAAGTCAAACGTCATAATTTTTAATTTGTTTTTTAATTTTATTTAATGAAAGCAAAAATGTGGAAATAGCATCAAATTTTAGAATACTTTAAGATTTATTCAAACTGGTCACCTTTGGCACGAATTATGGCCTTTAAACGGCCAATGAAACCTTTATATGCTACCCGAATGTTGCTCTGCGGTATTTTGGCCCATTCACGGCGAAGCGCTTGCTTGAGGTGATCGACACTTTGGTGTTTTTTAGTGCCAACCTTTCTTTCCAAAATAGTCCAAAATGGCCATTGCTGGTTGGAAATGAAGCGAGGAACCTCATTTTGTAACCATTCTTGGGTGGCGCGTGCTGAGTGCGATGGTGCTGAGTCCTGTTGAAATGTCCAAGGTCTGCGGCCAAAATGTGTGCGTGCCCAAGGCTTTAATACACCCTCCAGAATATTTTTGCGATAATATTCGGCATTTATTCTTATTTATTCGGCAGTTCACCACTTTCGGCCAAGCGAAGCAACACTTTAGCTCTTTGAGGCTATTTGCTTTCTGTTGCGGTGTAAGTTCTTCCACTTTTTGGAATATCAATGGCTCTACCCCGAACTCATTTTTCAATATTTGCCGAATGGAATATTGTTATATGTTCGGCTGACGAGCCATTTTTTGTCCACTGCGAAGTGGTTTTCGATCAAGTCGCTTCTTTACGTTTCGAACCATTTCTGCTGATGTTGCGGTTTTCTTCCTCCCACTTCCTTGACGTCGGGCAACGCTACCAGTATTACGGTAACGAGCGATGGTACGAGACGCAAAAGATTTATTTATGCTTGAGTGCTCTAACGATAGCCACTTGTGGTTTTCCCGTCAAATATAAAGAAATCACACTATCACGCTTGAATTCCACCACAAATAACTTTCTTTTTTTTTGGAAAATTCGCACCAAAATGAGAGATTCTGTCCAAAACCAAATTTTATATTACATTCATGCATCGACTCGAAAAAAGGCCTAGAAAAATGTAATAACAAATGTAGGAAATATTTAAGAGTTTCTTGGCAATATTGATGGGAATATTTTTGTGGTGCATAATGGAAATAAATATTTTATTTTGTTTTTATTATTGTATAGATTTTATTATTATATATGGAATTTACTTAAAGTGTAGAATTAGCTTACTTAATAAAGATTATTTTGCGATGTAAACCTAAAAAACGGATACACGTGTCATTTATTTTAACCATACTTTAATTATTTAACTTTCTTGTAAATATTGAAACAATTGCATTTTGTCGCAACTTTTCCCTTCCCTCACACGAAACCTTTAGTTACAATAACTTATTGGAGCAACCAACTATAGGATAATGACTTTATCCTCGTTTACGGCACAACGTCTTAAGACATTTACTATTTTATTGAATTTTAATGATAATTTGTTTGTTGGGTCATCCGAAACGTGTTCGAAATATATAGGCATTGTAATTTCAAAGAAACGAAAATAAATATTATCTTATTAAATTCATAGTTAATAATAGCAATTGCATTTAATTTTAACCGGTTGGCCAATGGAATGGAATGGAAGTATAAAAGCTTGTGGCAGATATAACAGACATCAGTTATCTTGATACACTCCACGATAATAGAAAGACTTCGAAACAATCTTCAGTCATCTATGGCTCCATCATCTAAACATACAATAATTCTTGGTTATTTTTGGGTGCAGACATTCGTTGGCCAAAATATGTAGAAGAAGTCTTAATGCATATAATGGACCGCACCGATCTACCTTCCACTGAATCTATTTTTTAGCCTCCACCTTGGAAAGGAGGGTATATTAAATTTGTTATTCCCTTTTTAAAACCTCTTAATATTCGTCGTATACCCCATAAAGTATACATTATCATGGTCAGCATAAAATTGTAAGTCGATTTAACGGTTTCAGTCTGTCTGTCTGTCCGTCCGCCTGTTGAAATCATGATGCAGTTCACATTAACTGACGTAGAGCTTTTAAATTTGGCTCAATAGTTGGTATTGTGCATGGTTGGTATTGAAAATGAGATATGTCGTTCCATGATTTCGTATAGCCCCCATAATGATGATTTTAGTCACATTTGTTCACGGAATTGTTCCAAATAAGTTATTGTTTGTTCCACATCCGTTTGTAGAACACTTTCTGTTTAGGTCCACGTACTCCTGTAACGTCCATATAAGAGTACCTCCGATGTTCGATATTTTGATGATTTTATAACTGGTTCTAATTCTGGCGGCTGAATATAGTGTATTGTTCCACTTTTTACTATAGTCTTATATAAGGGTACTTTCCGATATTCGGTATTTTTCATTTCTAATAATCATCTTTGATCAGGAACTAAAAATATACGATATCTAAAAAGCATCAGTATTTCATTAAATCGCTTTAGCGAATTGAAACGTGTAATATCAGCCCGAATAGTATGGAATTTTGCACATACAACCAAATTAGGCCTGAGAATAAGTATGCCAAATTTGATCGAAATCGGTTCAGATATAGCTATAGCTCCCATATATATTGTTCATCCGATTTGTTATTTTTGTCCTCCGCAGCCGTAATATACACTCTGTAATAACAATATTTGGGGAAATATATCAAATGCAACTCAGAAATACCATTTCTAAATTTTATCGAGATCGGTTCAGATATAGCTATAGCTCCCATATATATTGTTCATCCGATTTGTTGTATTTGTTACCTACAGCTGTAGTATGCATGAAATATATCAAATAGAGCTCAGAAATATCTTTGCCAAATTTTATCGAGATCGGTTCAGATTTCAATATAGTTCCCATATATATCTTTATCCGATTTCAAATTAATTTTGCACCAAATGGGCAATACAAGTCCGAATTTTAAAGATTTTTTTACGGATTTTATTTTATTTTTTTTTTTTTGGAAAATTGCCAAAATTGTTCCAAATGGTGGACGGTATTCAAAGATCGGCCCGGCCGAACTTACTGCTTCTTTACTTGTATCATTTTTATACCCTACACCACAAGGTGGTCAGGGTGTTATGTCTTTGTGCATTTGTTTGTAACAGGCAAAGGGAAATGAGATAGACCCATAGTTCCTTTTGTTGATTTGCATAGAATCACTTTCTGAGTTGATTTATGCATGTCAGTCCGTCTGTCCGTCCGTCCGTCCGCCTGTCCATGTATTCTTGTGAACAAAATGCAGGTCGCATTTATTATCCGATTGAGATGAAATTTTGCAAACAAAATTTGTTTGACCCAAGGACGAACCCTATTGAAATTGGAGATAATCGGTAAAAATTTAGATATAGCTCCCATATATATCTTTGTCCGATTTGCCTTTTATTGTGCACCAAACGTGTAATATCAGTTCGAATAGTATGGAATTTCGCATGTACGATCAGATTGGACCTCAAAATAAGTATACCAAATTTCATTGAAATCGGTTCAGATATAGCTATAGCTCCCATATATATTGTTCATCCGATTTGTTATTTTTGTCCTCCGCAGGCGTAATATGCACTCTGTAACAACAATATTTGAGGAAATTTATCAAATATAGCTCAGAAATACATTTGCTAAATTTTATCGAGATCCGTTCAGATTTGGATATAGCTCCCACATATAACTTCGTCCGATTTACATTGGATTGTGCACCAAACGTCTAATATTTGCCCAAATTGGATGAAATTTGGCACTTACGACCGAATTGAGTCTAGAAGCTAGTATGTCAAATTTAGTGAAGATCGGTTCAGATATAGCTATAGCTCCCATATATACTGTTCATTCGATTTGTCATATTTGTTACCCACAGCCGTAATATGCACTCCGTAACAGGGTAATATATCAAATAGAGCTCAGAAATATCTTTGCCAAATTTTATCGAGATCGGTTCCGATTTGGATATAGTTCCCATATATATTTTTATCCGATTTCAAATTAATTTCGCACCAAATGGGCAATACAAGTCCGAATTTAAAAGATACAAATGCTTCGGAATATTTAGTCCTTTGCATTTTAAATTATAATTATAGTCATAGCGTGTATGATTGAATTCTCCCATAAAAACTTTTAATTATTAAGTGGAGCTCAACTAAATTAGCAAAGTGGTGTAGGGTATCATAAAATCGGCCCCGAGTCGATTAATCGGGTCGATTAAAACTCCTGTACCTACTCTGATATTGGCCGCCAAACCAATTATTATTTAAAGACATTTTCAGGTAATTTTCTAAAAAATTGATGTACTAATTTATTAACAGACAATATGCTACATTCTTATTCGGAATGTTCTACTTTGGGATGGTAACCGTAGTCATCGGCGGTGTAGGTCACTTTGACGTGTTTGCCATCCTTGGTGACGAATTCAAATTCACCCTTGACCAACCAGGTCTTCTCACCCTCCAAATGGCCTTCTTGGAAAGCACGGATTTTGTTGGTCAATTCGTAGCCATATTTAAAGTCCTCCTTGTTGACTTCACGGAATTCTTTGACAACATCAGCTTCTTCGTTGGCGAAGGCAACGGCGAAAAGGCAGGCAAGGAGAACAATCTGTAGAACAATTGGTTATTAAAATTTTATTTAGAAAGTGTTTCTCCACCCAATACTCACGGAGAATTTCATTTTGATTCTAGTTTGGTTCTCAAGTGAAATTTGAACTGATTAATCTAAAACTGAAATCTGAATTTATATGGGAAATTCGTGGAGTAGTTCAAATCTGAAAGTGATAGCGAAACCGGAATGTGAAATTTGATTTAGTATGTCGGTAACAGTTATTTTTGGAATAGTTTTCTAGTTTTTAATTAGGTTCTGTAGTAAATGCACATGTGTCTGTCATGTTTTGTCAATTCTTGCGTGCACTTGCATTCCAATATCTATTTATGAAATCCTTACTAAAACCAGGAAATTCCTATTGAGAGAAATGTTTCGTTTTCAAACAAGGTTAGTTGATTAATTTATGGTAAGGTATGCTATGTTACATATCGATTACTATACATATTTTGAAAATCTGTGATTTAAACCGTAATTTTGAAATATATTGCATCAAATTTCCGTACCTCACTTCATGGACGTAGTGAAGCCCTGTTGTCATTTATCATACGAAGAGAATATCCGTATTGAACAGTAAATTGGGTAACAAGTAAAGAAAATCTTAAAAAAAATAATAGTACTGGGATGTAATATTCGAGTCAGTTCTATTTTTGCAAGTAAAATCGGTTAGTAAAAAGTCTGAAAAAGCTAACGGTGTCGTTAAGTGTGAGCGGTTGTTATTTATTGCGAATTTCAAAATTCAAACAATTCTGTTGAAAACTGTAGCTACAATCACTAAAATACCAAATATGCCGAGTTACCGCTAGATGGAGGAGTAAAAAATCATGGATATATTCCGGCATATTCTCTCACAGAAGATAGAACCCATGGCGAACTCTACATACGAATTTTAAACGATTTCGCTAAATATTAAGACTTTAAATTAGCTGAATATAGAATATCGATTGGTATCGTTATAGTTGTCGTTTCATAAGCCCCACGGACATAATCCCCATTCCATTATGGGGTTATGGCCAAAAAAGGAAATAATTCCCATAATCTTCGTAAAAATCGGCCATAATCCCCAGAAACAGCGGACATAAACCCCAAAACGGCAAAGTAATTTTTTTCGTGGGGGAAATACCCGGTTGCACGGTTAGTCGATCCGAAAGTTCGGATACAAAATTCGGTTCTAGAAAATTGATATGTACAAAATGTATCATCCTTTCAAGGTACGATTTTCAAGCTTATGAAAATGCCTATCCAACAACTGGTCATACGATGGTTGTTTGAACCGGTTCCGGAGCAGTAAAAAAATGATTAATTTTGTATCTGGACTTTTTGAAAACTCCCTAAAAACGAAAATGGACCTATTATTGGGAATCAAGATCTACCTACTACATTATAGCCTATACCCCTGCTTTCCAAAATGGTGCAAAATGTGCTGATATCTCTTGTAGTTTTGAACATATCAGTTTTGTAGAATTGCATAAAATGCGAATTTGGTATACGAACTTTCGGGTCGAATAACCCCATATATCCCCCACGACAAAAATAACTATGCAGTTAAGCATGTTAAAACCAGTAGGGAAAGGTCGAACGTTGGACGGGGTCGACTATATGATACCCTAATCCACTATGCGTATTCTGAAGATCTCCCGTAACAAAAAAGTTTATGACTTCGATAAGGGTAATATTAAACAATTAAAAGCCATTAAGTTCGGCCGGGCCAAACTTTTAATAGGGGAAACGAAACATTAGAACCCATTGTGACCCACAAATACAAATTTTTAGACATATTCGTGGCAAAAATCATCAAAATACCGAATATCGGGAGGTACTATTATATGGGGGCTATGCCAAATCGTGGACCTTTACATGCAATGTTTCGCCACCACCATACAATATTCCACCACACGAACTAGGACCTATTATGACCTACAAATACCAATTTTAAGACAAATCCGTGAAATCATCAAAATACCGAATATC
The DNA here is from genome assembly GCF_030504385.1 of Musca domestica. Taxonomy (NCBI): domain Eukaryota; kingdom Metazoa; phylum Arthropoda; class Insecta; order Diptera; family Muscidae; genus Musca; species Musca domestica. The sequence goes on along the minus strand of NW_026712115.1, from coordinate 6,269,035 downwards.
GGGAGGCACCGTTATATGGGGACTATACCAAAACGTGGACCGATATGTCAATATAAAGAGTTTTATCTAATTTGAGCTCACCTTACATAAATGGTGAAAAATAACCGTAAAATCGGATGAAGATGTATATCGAAGCTATATAAAAATCTCGATAAAATTTGGCACAGGTATTTTCGAACTGTATCTGATGTCTAGTATCAAATATGATTGTTGTGGAGTACATATTACGCATGTGAGGGACTTTAGCATCAAATCGGATGAAACGTATGTATGGGAGCTTTTTACGAAATTTGATGTATTTGCTTCTAGACTGAATTTGATCGGATGTGCCAAAAATTAGTTCTTTTGGACTGAAATTGGCCATTTGGTACACAATTAACCCGAAATCGGTTGAAGATATGGGAGATATATCTAAATTCGAACCGATTTTCACCAGTTTCAATAGGGTTCGTCCTTGGGCCAAACAAATGTTGTTTGGAAAATTTCATCTCAATCGACCTGCATTTTGTTTACAATAATACATGGACAGATCCTCAAAAGTAACTATGAGTCTACCTCGCTTTCTTTTCCATGTTGCAAACAAATGCACAAAGACGTAATACCCGACACTATGTGGTGTAGGGTATAAATACCTACGTAATTTATTTTCTTTTTAAGTTCAGGTCAATCCGAGCATAGGCCATAAACTCAACTTAAGCTTTATTTTCTTCTGAGGATTATGTTTGTAAAATTTTCGGACTTAACCAACAGCAGACAGTCATACTTTTCATGGGGATTATGTCCGGCCAGTTTGTGGGCCCAAAACATCCTTGGAAAGAACTGTCCATATAGGTCCAAGTATATAAAGTTTAATTGGATGATTTTTTCAACGAAATTTTCTAAACGTTGGCATTTGGAGTTTGCAATGTGATCTACCGTTTCTGGAAGATAACATTCCATATGTTTTAGCCGATGAAAATTTCAATCTTCTCAAAGTCATACCATGCGCTTTATTGCAGTGATTTTTGGCCCGAAAACATAAAAAAATATCTGCATCAAATTTGGTTTAAAGCGATTTAGTTTAAGACATGACATTCATACGTTAGTCCAATTTTTAATTTACACCGTTCTAAAGCCGTAACACGCTATCAACAACGATCATATTTTGCATCATTTACTTCATATAAATTCCGAATATAAACGTTAGTACATTATGATTAGCTGTACTATGCATCTTGGAGTTGGGTAATATAAAGTCAGCCCCGAACATCCTTTCTTTACTTGTTAAATTCAATTTTGTATCTGGCATATGCAATTTCTTATTTTCATACAAATGAAATATTATGTATAGCGGAGCATTCATCCTTATGCATATTGATGGTTTTGCCACAATGTTATACCCTCCACCATACTATGGAGGGTATATTAATTTTGTCATTCCGTTTGTAACTCCTCGAAATATTCATGTCAGACCCAACAAAGTATATATATTCTTGATCAGCGTAAAATTCTAAGACGATTTAGCCATGTCCGTCTGTCTGTCTGTCTGTCCGTCTGTCTGTCTGTCTGTTGTAATCACGCTATCTTTCGAACAAATTGAGATAGAAGGCTAAAATTTTGCACACATGTATTTTTTCCCAGTAGGCAGGTTAAGTTCGTAAATGGGCCATGTAGGTCCAAGTTATCATATAGCCCCCATATAACGGTACCTCCCGATATTCGGTATTTTGATGATTTTAGCGACATTATTCACCGGAATTATTTCAAATTTGGCATTAGAAGTTTGTAATGGATGCTACAGCCTAAGACAGAAAATTATCTGTGCAGGTCCACGTCTTCCTGTAGCCCCCATATAACGGTACCCCCGATATTCGGTTTTTTGATGATTTTAGCGACATTGTTTACCGAAATCGTTTCAAATTTGGTATTTGAAGTTCGTAATGGATACTACATCCTAAATCAAAAAATGAGCCATGTAGGTCCACGTCTTCATATAGCCCCCATATAACGGTACCCCCCGATATTTGGTATTTTGATGATTTTAGCGACATTGTTTACCGGAATCGTTTCAAATTTGGTATTTGAAGTTCGTAATGGATACTTCATCCAAAGTCAAAGAATGAGCCATGTAGGTCGACGTCTTCATATAGCCTCCATATAACGGTACCCCCGATATTCGGTACTTTAATGATTTTAGCGACATTATTTACAGGGATTGTTTCAAATTTCGTATGTGAAGTTCGTAATGGATACTTCAGCCCATGCCAGAAAATTATCTGTGCAGGTCCACGTCTTCGTATAGCCCCCATATAACGGTACCCCCCATATTCGGTATTTTGACGATTTTAGCTACATTATAAACAGATTTTTCTTCAAGTTTCGCATTTAAATATTGTAATAATTTATGACAAAAGTTGCCTATGCAAGCCCACGTCGTCGTATAAGCATTCGGTATTTTTAAGATTTTAACAGAGTTTTTAACGGTTTTTTTTTGGAAATTGCCAAATTTGTACCAAATGGTGGAGGGTATTAAAAGTTCGGCCCGGCCGAACTTACAGCTTTTTTACTTGTTTTGCACTCAAAGCATACTTTCGAAAAATGGAGGTAAAAATTTAGATTTAGCAATGGTATTGTTATTGCTACATGCAAATAAATTTAATTTTCCAAAAATTCTTATTTACCATGGAGATGTTACATAATTCTCTATTAAATGTATTTAATGTATGTATACATACTGATTTACTTGTTTGTGTTGTCTGCACTGTGTTTCATTAAAATATAAACATTATGACTCATATATTGAATGCGATTTAAATATATTTCAAATTTATGTTCGCCCGCCCACACAGTGTTTGTAGACAGTTTATGTATTTGCATTATGCATTTTTTAAAAAACCACAATCAGTTTGCTTCAAAATCATAATTGGAAGCGCAAAACTTGTTATCTAAACTATTTTTAAGCTCTAACAAACTATTGAAAATTTTAAATAAATGCCCATAAACATATCGTATTTTCTTATTGCATTTGATTAATAATTGCTGTATCATAATTATGCCATTCATACAGGGTGAGATGAAAAAACTGCAACTGCAAGATGAAAAAACTGCAAAACAAAATGATCGTGTTTACTTGGCAAAAAGGTCAGCTTTCGGTTGGCCACCAGAACTCAAGCGCCGGCCATGGTGATGGTGTAGGCCGCCATAACAGCCGATGGTCGCTCTCCGCTCGCATTAATCGGCCGTGGCATCAGAATAAATGCCGAATATTATCGCGAAAATATTCTGGATGGTTTATTAAAGCCTTGATCATGCAAACATCGGACATTCCAACAGGACTAAGCACCATCGCACTCAGCACGTGCCACTCAAGTATCGTTACAAAATGAGGTTCCTCGTTTCATTTCCAGCGGACAATGGTCACCAAATACCAATCCGTTGGAATATTGTGTCTGGAGTATTTTGGAAAGCAAGGTTGGCACTAAAAATACCCAAGTGTCGAATGGGCCAAAATACGGTAGTGCAAAATTCGGGCAGCGTGTGATGGTTTCATTGGCCGTTTGAAGTCTATAATTCGTGCCAAAGGTGACCAATTCGAAAAAATCTAAACTTATTCTAAAACTTGATGCCATTTCCGACATTTTTGCTTTCGTTCAATAAAATTAATAAAATCCAATTTCAGTGGCTTTACTACGAGCTCATTTTCAATATTTGCCCAATGGAATATTTCGATATGTTCAGCGATATGTTTTCGGCCACTGCGACGTGGGTTTCAATCAAGTCGCTTCTTTACTTTTCGAACCATTTCTGCTGATGTTGCTGTTTTCTTCCGTCCACTTCCTTGACGTCGGGCTACGCTACCAGTATCACGGTAACGAGCGATGGTACGAGACACAAAAGATTTATTTACATTTAAATGCTAGAGTGCCTTAACGATAGCTACTTTCGTTTTTCCAGCCAAATATAAAACAATCACACTATCACGCTTAAATTCCATCACGAATAACTTTTTTCTGAAAAGTTCTCAAACAAAATATTGAGGTGTCACTGGAAAAATTCTAACAGCTGGCGGACCAGTGGCTTAGAAATGACAGCAGTCTGAAGTTGGTTGCAGTTTTTTCATCTCACTCTGTAGGTTCGATTATAATAATTGGAAATTTTCAAATGAATGAATTTTGGAAATAAAATCCTTAAAAAAAGCTGTTACAATTAAAAAAAAAAATACCGAATATAGCCGTTATATTAGGGTCTATACGACGTGGACCTACATAGGCATTGTTTGTCATTCGAAACTTGAAATAAACGGTGAATAATTTAGATAAAATCATCAAAATATCCTATATGTGGAAGTACCGTTATATGGGGGCTATACGAAGACTTGCACAAACAATTTTCTGTCATAGGCTGTAGTATCCATTACGAACTTCAAATACCAAATTTGAAACAATTCGAATATCGGGAGGTACCGTTATATGGGGGCGTTTTCATGGCCCATTTATGAACTTAACCCGCCTACTGGGAAAAATAAACATGTGTGCAAAATTCTAGCTTTCTATCTCAATTCGTTCGAAAGATAGCGTGATTACAACAGACGGAGAGACAGACAGACGGATATCGCTAAATCGACTTAGAATTTTACGCTGATCAAGAATATATATACTTTGTTTGGCCTGACATGAGTATTTCGATGAGTTACAAACGGAATGACAAAGTTAATATACCCTCCATAGTATGGTGGAGGGTATAAAGAAACCCTTGCAAAATTAATTGATACAGATTTTGATATAAGACCTATATCTTTACTTGAATTCAAGTAGATTGCTCGTCTTGTGTAAAATTAGCCTGAATGGAATGAATTTAATAATAATGACGTAATATTGATTTTCAGTACAATATGTAAGAATCAGCCGGGAAATACTCTTGTAAAATTTTAACGACATCGGTTCTTATGTAGTTCTATCCCCCATGTATATCTTCGTTCACGAAATGTGTAACATTAGCGCAAATGGTATGAGATTTAGCTATAGCTCCCATTTTTATGTTTCATACTATTTTATAACTAAGTTCTTCAAATCCGTATTATACACTTAATAACAAGGATTTTCCTTACAAGATGTAAGGTTTCTTTGCCGAGTTTTGTCGAGATCCGTTCAGTTGTTCCACACGGATTTATTTTGAAGTATTCTCAAAGTCACAACATTCTTCCCGTAGCATTGATATTTGATTGGAATTTATTTAACTCTTGAAATAGTTTTATATTTGCGAACGCGATCATAAATGCTACTGAGTTGTCTGGAACATATGACATCATGGTAGATATCGCTATGAAATCATTATTCCTGTATCTTTGATTACACAACTACTCTCTTCCTCTCTCTCTACAACAACAATATAATTAGTGTTATATAAAACATGAAGCGAATCTTCCAAACTACTTTTTATGTCCCATTCCCACTAACCCATTAACACAGAATTGCCATACTAAATCAAATTATATTTGTACTGAACGAATTCCAGTTTGTGTTTTCAAAAACTAGAACTACAAAATAATGTCTTCGTATAAATACGGATTGCATTGTTACCAAAAAACAGTTCAGTTTAAGAAATCCACAAAAACTAAACATTTAGAACAAAATGAAATTCACCGTAAGTGTAGTGAAGGAAACGATTTTTCAAAAACATGTCTTATAAAAAATCTTATATTTGCAGATTGTTCTCCTTGCCTGCCTGTTCGCCGTTGCCTTCGCCAACGAAGAAGCCGATGTCGTTAAGGAATTCCGTGAAGTCAACAAGGAAGACTTCAAATATGGCTACGAATTGACAAACAAAATCCGTGCTTTCCAAGAAGGTCATTTGGAGGATGAAAAAACCTGGATTGTCAAGGGTGAATACGAGTTCGTCACCAAGGATGGCAAACACGTCAAAGTGACCTACACCGCCGATGACTACGGTTACCATCCCAAAGTAGAACATTCCGAATAAATTAGTAAACCAATATTTATTTATTAATTCATTTGCCGTAGAAATTGTTATAATATAACATTGAGAAATAAACATTACACAATTTATTGTGTTTAAATATTAAGAAATAATTTCGACGTTATAAATTTTTTAAAATCACAGGGTTAATGATTGAAAAAATATCAAAGAAAGGAGTGGAAAAAGGTGAAAAGAATAAAATGAACTTTTTATACACTTAACGTATATTTTCATTAAGGCTTCCAGAAATCATAACATTATCTCTATAGATATGACTAGCACTTGATTTTACATTCATTCAAAATTGATATGCGAATATTTGTTTGTTAAAAAAAAAAAAACAATTTAAAAAAAATTTAAAAAATGTAATTTTTGTAATACTTTAATGCGTAAACAAACAAAAAGCTCGATCTCCAAACGCATGAACATGCCAGGAACAGCTGACCATGAACATGACAAATTTAGTTTTCTTTCGGATTTATTAATTTCATAGCAAATGCCAAGCGTGCAAGAAACTGCAATCTTTTGAAGTTGAGTGGTATTTCTATTGCCATTAGTGAATTCGAGGTAACAACATACTTTCCCATAATAAGCGTATCTCAATTAAATTCTTGTGTAGATTTTTTAGGTCAGGGTATTATGTCTTTGTGCATTTGTTTGTAACAGGCAAAAGGAAACATGATAGACCCATAGTTACTTTTGATGATCTGCATAGAATCACATTCTGAGTCGATTTATACATGTCCGTCCGTCCGTATGTCCATGTATTTTTGTAAACAAAGTACAGTTCGCATTTATTGGGCTATCCAGATGAAATTTTGCACAAATCATTTGTTTGGCCCAAGGACGAACCCTATTGAAATTGGAGATAATCGGTAAAAATTTAGATATAGCTCCCATATATATCTTCGTCCGATTTGCCGTTTATTGTGCACCAAACGTGTAATATCAGTCCGAATAGTATGAAAATTTGCAAGTACGATCAGATTGGACCTGAAAATAAGTATGCCAAATTTGATCGAAATCGGTTCAGATATAGCTATAGCTCCTATATATATTGTTCTTCCGATTTGTTATTTTTGTCCTCCACAGCCGTAATATGCACTCTGTAACAACAATATTTGGGGAAATATATTAAATACAGCTCAGAAATACATTTGCTAAATTTGATAGAGATCGGTTCAGATTTGGATATAGCTCCCATATATAACTTCGTCCGATTTACCTTGATTGTGAACCAAACGTCTAATATTTGCCCAAATGGGATGATATTTTCCACTTACGACCGAATTTGGTCTAGAAGCTAGTATGTCAAATTTGGTGAAGATCGGTTCAGATATTCCTATAGCTCCCATATACTGTTAATCCGATTTGTTATATTTGTTACCCACAGCCGTAATATGCACTCCGTAACAACGATATTCACGGAAATATATCAAATACAGCTCAGTTTGCATTTGGATATAGGTTCCATATATATATATTTATATATATATATATATTTATCCGATTTCAAATTAATTGTGCACCAAATGGGCAATACAATTCCGAATTTAAAAGATACAAATGCTTCGGCATATTTAGTCATTTGAACTTTAAATTATAATTATAATCATAACGTGTATGATTGAATTCTCCCCTTAAAACTTTTAGTTGCTATGCGGAGCTCAACTAATTTAGCAAAGTGGTGTAGGGTATCATAAAGTCGGCCCGCCCGACTTTAAGACTTTCTTTACTGGTTTACTGTTAGCCTAATGTGGGTCAATGCTTCTCAATAAAATCATATTACAATCTGAACCAATTTAAATATAATTTGACACAATTTTTTTCACGCCAAATTCCGTCAATCCTTCCATATATCATTGACATTGGAGATACATACCGTGTTGGGTGCATCAAATGTGAGAAATCTGCCGAGAATACATATATGTAGCTATATCCAAATCTTAACTGATTTCTTATTAACTTTTCAAATTTATTATTGTAACCAAATGCCGCCCCACATTCTGAATTTTATTGGAATCGGACATACATATCGTGTTTGATATGTATACAATAGTATGGAGGGCAATTAAGTTTGTCATTCCGTTTGTAACACCTCGAAATATACATTTTAGACCCCGCAAAGTGTATATATTCTTGATCAGCATAAAATTCTATGTCGCTTTAGCAATCTGCGTTTGACTATCAGTCTGTCCTTCTGTGAAAATCCTCTAGATTCCGAATGAAGTAAGTTGTTAAAAAATTACTCAAATGTGTATTATGTCTGCAGGACTTTTGGTATTGAAAATGGACCATGTAGGTCCACGTCTTCGTATAGTCCCCATATATGGGTACCTCCCGATATGTGGTATTTTGGTGATTAAAGCGACATTATTTACCGGAATTGTTTCAAAATTGGTGTTTGAAGTTCGTAATAGATACTACAGCATAAGACAGAAAATGGGCCATGTAGGTTCACGTCTTGGTATAGCCCACACATAACGGTACCCCTGATATTCGGTATTTTGATGATTTTAGCGACATTTACCCGAATTGTTTCCAATTCGGTATTTGAAGTTCGTAATAGATACTACAGCATAAGAGAGAAAATGGGCCATATAGGTTCACGTCTTGGTATAGCCCCCATATAACGGTTCCTCCCGATATTGGGTATTTTGACGATTTTAGCGACATAATTTACCGGAATTGTTTCAAATTCCGCATTTGAAGTTCGTAATTGATACTACAGCCTATGCCAGAAAATTGTCTGTGCAGGTTCACGTTTTATAACCCCCATGGTACCTCCCCATATTTGGTATTTTGATGATTTTAGCTACAGTTTAAACAGATTTTTTTCAAGCTTCGAATTTGAATATTGTAATAGCTTATGACAAAAGGTGCCTATGCAGGTGCACGTCGTCGTATATACCCTAATATAAGACTACATTCGGTGTTTTAAAGATTTTAACAGGATTTTTAACGGATTTTATTTCTTTTGAAAATTGCCAAATTTGTACCAAATGGTGGGGTATTCAAAGTTTGCCCCGGCAGAACTTACAGCTTTTTTGATTTATTTATTTACTAGCTGGCCCGGTCCGCGTTGCCGGCCCGTAGTTTTAGTCTTTAATGCAAATTTTGCATAGCATAATATTTTACAAATCTACCTCATAAAGGTGAACAAATTTTAATATAAATATTGATTCGACGAAGTGGAAATAAATAACTATGGAAGGAGGGCAAAATAATTTCTGAATAGTCAAAGTTAATTACGCTTTTACACCCATTACCATAGCACATCAAATTGCGCATGAGAGTCCCCAAAAAGTATATTTTCTTGTTCATAGTAAAATTCAATGACGATTAAAAAATACCCGCGTTGTTGTCCGCCAATCGGTAAACATCACTATAGATCGGCAGGCCTGAGGACTATATGGGGACTGTACCAAAATATTTACGTATGTTGACATTTTTCTGTAAGATGGTTCTCTACTCAAAAAGTATCCTAAATACAGCAAATAATGGCCAAATCAGTTGAAAAGCGTGGCCAAGACCACGGTCACAGCTGAAATCAGGGATACATTTATATAAGGGTTATACCAAAACGTGGCCCAGTCAATATTCTCTTGGGGTTACAAATTCAATAGAAAACAAAATTTTCTTTTCTGACCACCAATTAGATGTGAAAGTGGACTTGGGGATACTCCAATGTGGGGACTTTACTTAAATAAATTCCTATGTGGCAATTATCTGTATGATGGTTCCCTACCCCAGGGGCATAAATACAATTTTTAGCCAAATCAATTAATGAATGTGGTCAAGACCAAAATGGGCCCTACTCTGAAAATTTCAAACTTTATGCGAAGAGGTTCTCTACCTCCTTAGAAACAAAGATGCCAAATAATGGCCAAAATATTAAAAAAGTGACCAAGTCACCAAAAATAGCTTAAATCATACGATGGTTATATAAATATGAAATCGGGTTGTACCCTTATACGTGAGTTATGATCATGACCTGCAAAAAAAATTATGATCATGACCTGCAAAAGCCATTTAAGGTATCTTAAAGTTTGGGAAGAATTTCTGGAAGGATAGAAATCCTTTTCTTACTAAGAATCCCATTCGCTCTACTATTTTCCACCCTTTATATTTGGTATTTTTCTGATTGTACATTGGACGGATTATTGTGACAGGAAATAAGTAGTTCCACGCTTTGAAATGAGCCCCATTAGGCTTTTTCGGTCATTTTTGTTTGTTTAAATGTGTTCGCATCTTCCAGCTGAACCACGATGTAGGCCCTGGAGTTGAAAGGTAGATGTCAGTTAACATCGTATTTCCCACTCATTTCATTTTTTTGTGAAAATTTGTATATAGTGAAAAATTATTCTTTATTTTGTTCACAAAAAAATTTACTGAATTCAATTGGATAATACAAATTGAAAAAAATGACAAAAGAAGAATAACACATTGAAAAAATCTTCAACTTGTTCGCTGATTTTTTACAGCAAATGTTTAAAGATCCTTATATAGTTTGTCAATAGAATGTACTTCTATTTTAAAATTCGATTCCATTAAATTATTTCGACATCATCTATTCCGTTTCGCCATCACATAATTTGGTACTACATTTCCATGTAACTCGCCATCAATTTCATTTCTCAAGAAATCAAGTCAATTAAATAATTTGGTATTAATATTTGAATTCAAAAATAAAAAATAAAAAACACTACAAATGTACATTAGAAAAAAGTAAGTCAAAATGGAAAAAATCATGCAAAATAAAACATTACTATTGTACATTTCAAAAGTCAAAATGAAAATGTTAAAATATCACATTTTTACGCGATTTTTTTTGGATATTATCCTTTTCGGAGAGGAGACAATTACGAATTTGTATGAATCGTTAAAATCAGTCCAGCGGTTCTTAAGTTAAAAGCGTAGTAACTAACACAACTTTCTTTTATATATATAAGACTAGCTGGCCCGGTCCGCGTTGCCGGCCCTTACTTTTAGTCTTTAATGCATATTTTTTTAAGCATTATAGAATTACTAGCTGGCCCGGTCCGCGTTGCCGGCCCTTACTTTTAGTCTTTAATGCATATTTTTTTAAGCATTATAGAATTATGAAAGCGGCACAATTTTTATTATAAGTAAAATAACTCCATAGTAATTTCTAAATAGAAATAAACATTCATGGGAAAAATTATAATAGATAATAATCTACCGTCGGTTTTAGATATTTTGAATAGCCTGATCTTATTTTTCAGCCTAAGGCTATAATTGAGTGTTAAAAACCTGTATGATATAGAACTTCCCCATGTGAAAACTCAGCTAAATTTTTGGTATTGAATTTCCAATGTTAAGAATACCGTGCTGCGTGGTATTTAGTTTTGTCCACCTCATAATTGAGGGCGGAATGATTTCAAAATAGTCAAAGATAATTGCTTTTTTACACCCATTACCGTGAAATATTAATTAATTTATTTTTGTCATTTAAATTGTGAGTTGGAGAACCCATAAAGTCCATATTTTTCATCATAGTATAATTCAATAACGAACAAAAAAATTAATATTCGTGATATTTTCATGTTTCTGCCACAATTTGATATTTCGGAGTTTATGGCATGTAAATGTTAATCCCACATCTACGTTCCCAACCAATATTCTCTTGGGAGTTTCAAATTCTATAGTATATCAAATTTTCTTTTCTGACCAAACATTGGTTAGGAAAGCGGATTTGTGGGTACACTAATGTGAGAACTATACTCGAATAAATGCCTATGTGGACAATTATCCGAGGGACGATTCTCTACCCCAGAGTTGCCTAAATACAATTTTTTAGCCAAATCAATTGATGAATGTGGTCAAGTCCAAGATGGACTCTACTCCGAAAATTGAAAATATTATGAGAAGAGGTTTTTTACACCCTTAGAAACAAAGATGCCAAATAAAGGCCTAAAGATGAAAAAAATGTCGAAGACCCCGAACATGGCTTAAATTATATGATGGTTATACCAAAACATGATCATATTTTGCGAGGATGGTTTCTTATCAAATTAAAATGAGTGTGAGAAAAATGTGGTTAAAATGTAAACAATACTTGAAATAGGGTTGTACCCTTATCCGGGGGTCATATATCATGACCTGCAAAAGCGATTTAAGACATCTTGAAAGTTTAGGAACAATTTCTTTCTTTTTTCCTAAATGTCCAATTCGCTCTACCATTTTGCACCCTTTATATTCGGTATTTCACTGACTGCAGTTCCAATGAATTGCATTTTGAGTTCTCATTGGGCGGATTATTGCCATATGAAAGATGTAGGACCACGTAGGTCACTCATTTTATTTTAAATATTATTCATTCAGATTTCAAGGCAAAAATGTTCACTTCAATATAGTATGTCAAATTGAAAAAAATCACACCAAAAAGAAATTTGTTATTAATATTTTTATTGGATACCATTCCAAAATTGTATGAATTGTCAAGCCGTTCTTTAGTTATACCTTATGTAATTTTTTCCCCGTTTTGAGAATTTTTGCAATGAGATCTCTTTTTTCAAGATTTTTAGAAATTTTGACTTAAATTTGGTGTGACCGCGTTAAATTATTTCGATAATATCTATTTCGTTTCGCCACCACATAATTTGGTACTACACTTCAATGTAACCCGGCTTCTATTTCAGTTCTCAAGAAATCGAGTCAAAATAAATTGGTATTAATATTCGAATCAAAAAGAAAAAAAAAATATTATAAAAAACACTACAAATGTACATTCGAAAAAAGTAAGTCAAAATAGAAAAAAAAACATACAAAATAAAACATTACGATTGTACATTTCAGAAGTCAAAATGAAAATGTTAATATATCGCATTTTTACGCGATTTTTTTGAATATTATCCTTTTCGGAAAAGAGACAATTCAGAATTTGTATGAATCGTTAAAATCGGATCAGCGGTTCTTGAGTTATAAGCGTAGTAACTAACACAACTTACATTTATATATATAGATTTAATTATTTTTTTTTTTTTGTACCGAATTTTATTTTTTTTTTGTGTGTCGGAATTTCATTGGAATCGGACATACATATCGCGTTGTGTGGATCAAATAAACCAAATCGATCGCAAATATAAATAGGAGCTATATCCAAATCTGAGCAGAGTTGAATGTAATTTGACAAATTTATTTTTGTAACAAATTTCGTCACTCATGCCGATTTTCATTGGAATCGGAATGTTTGGTGCATCAAATATTTGAAATAGGCCAAAAATATATATATGGGAGCTATATCCAAATCTGAACCGATTTAAATATAATTTGGCGAATTTATTTTTGTTCCACATTCCGTTATGCATTCCAATTTTGGAAAATCTGTGCAGCGGTTTTCGAGTCCATAAATTACAAACAAACAAACATACGAACATTTCCCTCTTTAATAGATATAGTAGATATGTGGTACGAAACAATTTCTACCGGAAGGCAACTAAATGTTGAATATTAAAATGAAACTCCAGTTGTTTGAACTTTTTTATTATTATATATTATTATTTTAGGTTATCTAAAATACACATATGAAAATTCATTTCGATCGAGATTTGTTCAATATTGAACGCAATAATTTATCGAAGAGTAAGATTTAGCCTCCATCAACAGATATGTTTCAACCGGTTTCAAATTTGAGTTTTGCCTTGTTAAGGCGAAGATCATATGTTTTATGATTTAAGTGTTTGTTTTCTCTTTCGAGACGAGCTTAATGATCTGAAATTTGCAGTGAAAAGGAATTTAGTTCGTACTGTATAAACGGTTAAAATGGATATGATTTAGTAATATTGGTGTAGAGTTTAACATTTTTGGAACAACCCGACGTTTGTTCTTTTCTTACTGGTTACATGCAAAAGGTTCTATATATATCTTTATTGTGCACAAAATTTTTTTATATAAGTCCGAATTGAAATATTAGGGCTGGAAGAAAGTGTGCAAATTAGTTGAAAATCAGTTCAGGTATAGCTATAGGTCGCATATATGTGTTTCATAAGATTTTGTATTTGAGTCCCTCGCTCCTTTCTTTACTGGTTATGTTATGTTTTTGCTCTTCCCTTTTTCATACAAAGGAAATACATTGATCGTCTTCGTTAGCTACAGCGAGTTACTGCTATTAATACGATATGAGCATCCTGAAATGTTCATGCTAGCAGTTTTTACTAGCAACTATTGGCTTTAATTTTAAATAATCATATTAATTTTTAGCAAAACTTGATTCAACAATTCTTAATTTTATTGCACAAAAACAAATTTGCACTAACCCATTAACATACTAAATCACATTTATTAATGTCTAACTAGTTTTTCCTATCAATAACTAGAACAACAATATACAAATTTCTCCATATAAATACCGGATGCTTTCACAGGAAAGACAGTTAAGTTCTGGAAACATAATCAAACTAAACGCATATTCAAAAAAATGAAATTCACCGTAAGTATTTCAAAATCGAAATTGCTCTTTAAATTCTAATTTGTTAATAAAAACAATATTTTTTCCAGATTGTTCTCCTTGCCTGCCTGTTCGCCGTTGCCTTTGCCAACGAAGAAGCCGATGTCGTTAAGGAATTCCGTGAAGTCAACAAGGAAGACTTCAAATACGGCTATGAATTGACCAACAAAATCCGTGCTTTCCAAGAAGGTCATTTGGAGGATGAAAAAACCTGGATTGTCAAGGGTGAATACGAGTTCGTCACCAAGGATGGCAAACACGTCAAAGTGACCTACACCGCCGATGACTACGGTTACCATCCCAAAGTAGAACATTCCGAATAAATTAGTAAATGTTTATTAACTTATTAGGATAATTAAATTGTTATAATATAACAATTATAAATAAATATAAAAATGGCTCGTAAGCTGAACATATCGCACTATTCCATTCGGCAAATATTGAAAAATGAGCTCGGGGTAAGGCCATTGAAATTCCGAAAAGTTCAAGAACTTACACCGCAGCAGAAAGAAAATATGAGCTAAAAAGTTGCTTCGCTTGGACGAAAGTTGTGGACTGCCGACTTTTGTTTTATCCGATGAGAAAACGTTCATTGTCCAGCAGTTTGTAAACAAACAAAATGATCGTGTTTACTTGCCAAAGAGGTCAGATGAAAATGTGCATCCTCAGTTGGCCACCAGAACTCAAGCTCCGACCATGGTGATGGTGTATCGCGAAAATATTCTGACTTAAAGCATTGGGCACGCAAACATTTTGCCGCAGACCTTGGACATTCCAACAGGACTCAGCACCATCGCACTCAGCACGCGCCACCCAAGAATGGTTACAAAATAAGGTTCCTCGGTTCATTTCCAGCGCACAATGGCCACCAAAATCTCCGGATACCAACCGTTGGGCTATTGTGTCTGGAGTATTTTGGCAAGCAAGCAAGCGCTTCTCCGGGGAATGGGCCAAAATACCGAAGAGCAACAATTGTAATGTTCAATAGTTATGTCATGTTTAAAATTGAATTATTTATTTTTCGAGTTCTATATAAAAAAAAAACAACCGTTGAAACTATGATTGTATTAGAAGATGTTAAAGTCCGTAAATTTTATATATGTTTAAAAGCGACGGTGGGAGCCATTTAATTTAGCTAGCAGTCGGGTATGGGGTGGGTTCTTGTCCTTCTAAACACAAGGAATACAATCAGCACATAAACAAATTATTTTATCAGACTCCCGAGGTAAAAACTGTGTTCTAACACATCAGACTAATTATTGAAGCTACGTTAGAAAATGGCAACATCCATGCAAAAAATAAAACCCCATTTGGATGTATATAAAAAAAAGTATCAATCACAACAACTCAATGTAAGCTATTTGGATCTGGTGTTATTGATCCACAGGCCTCTGTACCCTATCCCTTCCATGATCTTTTGGCCGTTTACTGTTAAATAAAAGATCCCATGCATAATTATGTTAATAACATTTCCAATCCTTACATTCCCCTTTAGAAATAAATGCCTTAAGCGTTCATGTTAAAATTCATGTAGATACAGAGTTTATTTCAGGGTTCTGTTAATGTATAAACTGGTTTCAAGAATATCGGTATGATTCGAACATCATACATGTTGCAATGCTTAACATCAAATATTATAATGTATATATATGTATATGCACTAATCTAACATAACTAAGCGAAAAATATTGATGCCCTTTGCTTAAGACATATTAGGGAACTTTTTGTATTTCATAATATAATTGCTTTCTTATATGCTAATATGCGTAATTATTTGGTAGTATATTATAATTTTCATCTATTTATGGGTTTGTATTATTTTTGTGGTGACAAAGAAAGTCAAATTGTCTAATACTTAATTATTTCTGCATTTTTTTAAGTACTTTAATTAAGAAGCGGGGCAAACAATTTTAGGCTGATAAACAAAATAAGTTTTAACACAATTTAGGTATGGATTACCTTTTGATTAAGTTTCTTTAAGGTAGCAATGAAATTATTTTAAAAATTATTTCTAATCAATTATCAAGCGAAATTATAAAGTATATCTCAGTTATATATCAATATTCATATATTGAGCAAAAACTCCACTTACCAAAATATTGTTGAGGGTTCTGCTGTCGACAAGGCCTTGTAGATCAGGATAGCTCAGCAATTTGAGGTTATGCATTAAACGTGATGTAACCTTTAAAATTATAATGAACGTAGTTGATAATGTTGCTGAAATATATGGGTATAATTTAGCTTGAATTCACAGAATTGTGATTTTTTTACATGTTGATTTTCTTTTCAAAGCTCCCAACGAAATTTTAGCTAAAATTGTTGCCGTTACTAAAACTAAATGTCACTGCTTCCACGACTTAGAGAGCAGTTTTGCGCTTGAAGATAGGATGACGTACAAATTGGTGATAAGAACCTCTGATTTTGATAATGATGGAGAAATATTCAAGGTAGCCAAGGAATAGTTCAGATGGTGGGTGAATTTAGACAATGATGAATCATGGACAGCAAGCTGGTGTTTTCATCTTTTTGAAGCGGGAGAGGATATCACGTTCTTATTGCCCAACTGTCTCCGATAATCTTGGAGAAACAAGGTTAGCTTAGGAACTACTTCTTTGTTCAGGCCACAATTCTTGGACGTAAAGTATAACGTTTTGAGCTGGTGACGTCTTTTATGCAAATTTCCTTTACTTATCGCAATTAAATTCAATTGTTTGAGATAACTTTTTCAATATTAAAATTTGTTAACACTTTACGTCACAATGTTTTTTTTTTTTTTTATATCAAAACGAATATCGACCAAAGTTTTCTGCGTGATTGTAGTGAACAGCTCAGGAGTAAAAAATGTAAAAAGAAAGATTTGCCAATGTTTAATGTATACGAAGCCGTTCTTGATCAAAGCAGACAAAATTCACCACTCATTTCAGATGAAGCTCTCGTACTACAAATTGATCTTAGCTACAAAAATAACATTACATTCCTCTTGCTACCCCTTCTACCTAATAAAAAGTGATGATATGCATTAGGCTGTTTTATGGATTAGCAGACAATCAGGTTTTTGGTTGTTGCTTGTAACATACAAAATGAGGCGATGGAATATTGGTATTGATCGACTAGTTTTTACCCCTGCGGTGCCCTTCTATTCTTTGATTATAAATTTTTATCGAGTTATTCGTGACTTTCCATAGATTCACCTTGCAATGTGGAAGGAGTTTTAATAATCTTATACTTAATCGATTTATAGTTCGTACAAATTTCTTATAAAATGTTGCGGTAAGAAGTTTACTGATGCAATTTTGTACGTAACTTTTGCAAGATGAAAGGCTAGATGTTCTTGATTCAAGCAATGAAATAGCGAACTGATTCTGCGTTTCTCATTTAAAAACCAAAAAAAAAAATAAATAAATAAAAAAAATAACCAAGATAAATCATTTTGCTTGAGGTAGGAATCGAACCGGGAACTTCTGAAGCCTGCGTCCGACGGCTATGCTCTAGGCTATACAGGTCTGTTAGTGGGTGGGCATAACTTATTAGTGATTACCTTTGTTTACATTCACACAGTCTTAACTCATAGGTTTAGTTTGCATATTCATCCATGCGGATTTCACCACTGACAAAAGAGGGGCAAAGACAAAATATGTGTAACAGCACGAATATGTCTGTCGGTTAATAACAGCGTCACAACTAATAACAGCTTTACAAGCTGTTACAAGAATGATACAGTGGGAACTCTATATTACAAACCTGGTAATATTCATAAATTTATGAAAATATTAACAGGAGATACATGTTATTAGGTCCTAATATCTTTGCCGTGATAGGTGCCTGTAGCCGTAGATTCTATATCCTGAAGTTTGTAGTAGTTATTTCCAATTTTGGATAGCACTTTAGCTTTAATGAACACTGGTGCTAACTTGGCGTTAAAATGATTTATAGCATTACTCTGGGCAAAGTTCCGACGATAAACAATTTGTCCCTCATTATAAGTTGTTGGTCTGGTTCTAAGATCGTAGTGCCTTTTATTGATATCATGGCCAACTAAGATGTTCTTCCTGATTTCTTTTCGTAGTAGTGCCAACTGGTCTTCCCTATTTAAAGATATAGTAGGTTCGTCTAACAGATTTACATTTCTCAACAACTTATATGAATCGCCATGGGTAATCATATGAAACCCAAAAGCGGCAAAATATGGGGAGCATTTAATAGTGCTGTGTAGTGAATTTCTTAGGGCGCAACTTATGGAGCTTATATGCTCGTCCCACATTTTATGGTCACTTTTCAGGTATGAACGAATGCCTGCAATAATAGAACGATTCACTCTTTCCGACGCGTTGGCTTGTGGTGAGTATAATGCAGTATACACATGCGTTATACCAAGTTTGGTAAGGAAAGAGTTGAAATCGTTCGATTTAAATTGGGAGCCATTGTCACTCACAATATATTCGGGCACCCCGAAAACATGAAAAATGTCTTTGAGTAGGAATTCTTGAATGGGCTTCGATGCAAACTTTTTCAACGGACATAACCAATGAAATTTGGTAAGATGGTCCAAAACTATTAACAAGCCAATGTAACCACTCTTTGACCTTGGGTATGGACCTAGGATATCCACATACATCCGTTGGAATGGTCGTACAATTCCTACAGGTTTTCCCATTTCCGGACGAAGGATAGTATTTGGGTGTTTGGACCCTTTGCATACTTCGCACTGCTCTACATATTTTCGGACGTCGGACACTAAACCAGGCCAGTAAAAATTACGCCGAATCAGATCGACGGTCTTACCCATTCCGCCATGGGCAGTGATTGGTGAAATATGCGCTCTAGAAATAACTGATTTTCTTAAATTAAGAGGTACCCACAATTTCCAAGATTTTTCTTCTTGTGAAGGGTCTCCAGAGTAGTGATCCGTTCTGATATAAATAAATTTATCCAAAATTTTAAGATCCGGATATTTTTGTATATTTTCATTAATTTTAGTTTTTAGATTAATATAGTCTGGATCATCAAAACAACTAGAAGATAAATCTATTTCTGGTTCCACCGATTCCACGTTAGATATCTCTTCAATTGGTATTCTCGACAATGCATCAGGCACTATATGATCCTTCCCTTTACGGTGGCTAATCGTAAAAGAATAGGGTTGTAATTTGAATACCCAACGGGCTAGCCTCCCAGTAAGATCGGACTGTTTCATAAGCCACTGAAGAGAAGCATGGTCAGTTACAACTTCAAACTCCTGCAACTCTAAGTAGCAACGGAACCGTTTTATAGCCTCAATTGCCGCTAAACACTCTCTCTCAGTAACGCTGTAGTTACGTTGAGAGGTATTTAATTTTTTTGACATGAAGGCAATGGGCCTTTCCTGTCCTTCATCGTCGATTTGGACCAGCACCGCTCCGATCCCAAAGTCAGAAGCGTCGCAATGTAAATAGAACTTTTTATGAAAATCGGGATTGGCTAGGACTGGGGCGGTGGTCAGCCGCTTCTTGACCTCATCAAAAGCCGCTTGAGCCTCCTTTGTCCAATTAAACTTTCTTTTTGAAGACAAAGTCTCTGTGATTGGAAAGGTCAATGTTGAGAAGTTTTCAATAAAACGCCTGTACCACCCAGCCAAACCTAAGAAACCTCGCACTTGTTTAATTGTTTTGGGTATGGGCCAATTTGTAATGGAGAGTACTTTATCTGGGTCAGTTTGTATACCCCCATGACCGATTACATACCCAAGGTATTTCACCTGGGTTACGCAAAATTGGCATTTATCGATATTGAGGGTTAGATTTGCCTTTCTAAACTCTTCAGCGATACGAACCATAATGGAGATGTGGGTAGGGAAGTCTTCAGATATGATTATCAAGTCGTCGAGATATCCAAAGACGCAATTCTTAAGGTCTGGCGGTATGATTCCATAAGACGGCACATTGTTTGTGGCGCGTTGCACAGACCAAAAGGCATTACGACAAACTGATACAACGGACGACCTGGTATCGTGAATGCCGTTAGGGCCTTCGATGTTTCTGACAAGCCTATTTGCCAATATGCGTCCTTCAAGTCCAATTTAGTTATAATATTGGCTTTGGGGAGGCGAGCAAAAATACCTTCGATGCTTGGTAGGGGGTAAGCATCTTTCTTTGTGGCTTGATTGAGACGTCTAGCATCCAAACAAAGCCGAACCTTATTTGGCTTCAGAACGAGACGCATCGGGGAGGACCATGAAGAAGATGCCGGTTCTATGACCCCTAGGGCCAACATCCGGTCAATCTCTTGAAACATCAGTTTCTCCACTGCGGGAGAAACTGGATAGAACCGTTGTTTAACTGGTCGAGAGTCTCCTACGTCAATATCGTGCTCTATCAGTTTAGTTCTTCCCAATCCTTGTTCAGAAAAATCGGGGAATAATTTTATAATGGCTCTTAACTGAGTGATTTGGGTAGATGTTAAGGGATATTTTACATTGTCATTATCGTTAATGGTACTTAGGTTGTCGAATTCTGAGTTGAATGCAATATTAGTGGCAGCAATTGTGGGGTTTGAAAGTATATCACCCTCCGATATGAATGCTGAATGGAAAACGTCGGCGGCTAAATTAAAGGCTTTCCAAAAATCTAGTCCTAAAATTACTCTTTGAGTAATTTTTGGAACTATTAGGAATTTTAAACGTTTTGTCTGATCTCGAAATGAGACCTCTACTTCTAGAAATCCGAGTGTTTGTTGGACAGTACCATCGGCTGTTTTAACGAACGATTTTGTGGGAAAAAATTGCTTAAAATTGGAAAAGTCAGTCAATGCTAGATTAGAACCAATACAGGATATATTGGCCCCTGTATCCAATAATCCGTATTCAGAAAAGTTCAAAAAAGTAATGAAAGCATAATACCTTTTGTCCTTGGAGTTATGTGTTATAGAAGAAATTACACATTTACGAGCTTCTTTACGTTTTTTATAATATTTTCTCAACCTGAGGGTTGATCTTTTAGGCCGTTTTTGTAATAGCTCACAAACTCCAAATAACTGCGTTCTTTTAAGAGCATATTCTTTCCATCTTTCATGATAAGGTTTAATAGGATATAACCTTTTAAGGACACCTGGGTTATCATCAGACTGACGAGGTAGTATTTCAACAGGACGAGTTATATTAGGAGTTACTGCATTTACAGGGAGTGCATCTGAGAGGGTTATTGACGATTCTGGGGGGGATTTTGACTCAATAAGTTTTTTGAAGTAGATAATTTTCTGTTTGCACAACGAGAACATTGAGGCTTGTAAACATTTTTTGTGCCGCAGCCATAGCAAAATATAGTGCGATCTCGCAAGCAATCGTCCCAAAAATGTCCAACCTCATCACAATTCCAGCATTTGGGTATGTTATTGTTGTGGCTGATAGCATGGATATTAGAATCTGTGTTCGATTCTGTAGTTATATCTGCCGGATTTTCGATATCCGCGATATTTCTACGAAAACCAGCATTAGCGGGATAATTTGTTTTATTTGGTATATTTTTACGATAATGTTCATCAGAAAAAAGCTTTTCACGTTTTTGAACCAAATTGCGTAGATGAGCAATGGTAAATACGGGAACATAAATGAGTTCATGGCGTATTTCTGGCCTCAAATTTCTCAACAGTATTTCCACCAATTCCTCTTCGGGCATTGGCTGCGAAAGTCTATCTACTAGCGTACTTACAGCATCGTAGAACATTTCAAATGTCTCTCCAGGTTTCATTTTCCTCGATCGAATTTCTTCCTTAATATCAAAACTCGATCTCATATCCTTGTATTGACATTTAAGAGCGGCACAGAAGGAATCCCAATGAATGGAGTCCACCTGTTTGTGGTATCTCCAATACCATTCTCTTGCCTTGCCAGTCAATAACACTGGAAGATTCTTGCAAATAATCTTAAAATTATTGTCGAGTTGTTCAGCAGTCAACGATTTTATTCTATATAGGAATTCGTCTACTGTGAGGCCTGAACTAGAACCGTCAAATTTGACATTCCAGTTTTGCACTATGGCTGTAATTTTTTCCGGACGCCAATTGGAGTCTGTATTATTGTGAATGGATACGTGTGAGGGGTTTCCTACAAGCGAAGGGGTTTCCTGACTTCTTCCGGGACATTGGGTATTTGGTTGCTGTGAATTTGACGATATTATTGGACCATTGGGTTGAGAATTTGATGATAAATTCAAATTCGCCAGAATTTTAGATATATTGCTCTCTATCATACTATTAATTCGAGAGTAATCAATTTCTATAGTATTTTGAACAGGTTGTTCTATTATGGTTTTGTTGTGTGAAGAAGAATAATCTCTCGGAGGTAATGGAGAACTTGGTATTCCAATGTCCAGCAAACTACGGTCATTCGAACAAGGCGTATTTCCCTGATTATTGAGGATGTTAGCAGATAAGGTTTTACTTATACTTCTTGTGTTTGGTCGGAAAGATAATGCTCCACGAATCTTTCCTCGTTTAGGCGGATTACGTGGTTTTTTAATAGGTTCATCTTGGTGGTTCTCGAATAAAGCATTTTCACTTTGATTGTATTTTCTTAAATCTGAAAGTTCGCATGGAATTTTGCAATGTGGACACTTCGAAGAGGAGGATAGCGATTGTTCCACACATTGCCGATGAAAAATATGATCACAAGTGGAAATAATATAACATTCTTGTGATTCATATAATAAAACTTGATCACAAATCGTACACTGATCTTCATTTGATGTGAAATTGAGGGACTGGGCTCCAAGCTCAGTAGCTACCGATGTAGGCGGAGTTCTCTGTGTCATTTTTCTGACTATAGGTTTATAACCACAAACGATTTTAAGTTTTTGACAGTATTGATTTATATTAGAGTAAAACTGACGTGTTTAATAAAAAACGTTGGGTGAATTGTTTTTTTTTTTTTTTTTTTTTTTTTTTTTTTTTATGAAAAAAAAAAATCACATTGGGGAATTTAGAGAGATGGAAATGTGTGACATTGAGTGGCCATTGAGATTGATATAATACAAAACTGGGCTATTGTATAGATATTTGTTTTTTTGGTAGAAAATAAGCTGCGCTCGTAAACCAGAATTATTTCTTCACCGCCTGAATTCTAGGGACTTTACAAGGCATCTGGGTGCTCTAATAAAGTGGTTCCACCAGAACCCAGGGAACTGATACCTAAACAAGCTACAATTTATGTTACTACTATGTATATTTAGTTGAGAAAATAAGTGAAGAAATGTTTCCAACTTCGAGCTATAATCATATAACAATATCTCGGTCATATATTCCGAAACCATCAGAATATTGAAAATCCAGAGATGGTTATATAAATATTCTCAAAATGTTGGGGTATTTCCCCAGATTTTTCCAAAAATTATTTAAATGAAATTTAAAAAAAAAAATTAATAATTTTGAAGCAAAAATATGCTGGAAATTTCCAACGAATTCTTGCCCCACGTTGGGCGCCAATTTATGTAATGTTCAATAGTTATGTCATGTTTAAAATTGAATTATTTATTTTTCGAGTTCTATATAAAAAAAAAACAACCGTTGAAACTATGATTGTATTAGAAGATGTTAAAGTCCGTAAATTTTATATATGTTTAAAAGCGACGGTGGGAGCCATTTAATTTAGCTAGCAGTCGGGTATGGGGTGGGTTCTTGTCCTTCTAAACACAAGGAATACAATCAGCACATAAACAAATTATTTTATCAGACTCCCGAGGTAAAAACTGTGTTCTAACACATCAGACTAATTATTGAAGCTACGTTAGAAAATGGCAACATCCATGCAAAAAATAAAACCCCATTTGGATGTATATAAAAAAAGTATCAATCACAACAACTCAATGTAAGCTATTTGGATCTGGTGTTATTGATCCACAGGCCTCTGTACCCTATCCCTTCCATGATCTTTTGGCCGTTTACTGTTAAATAAAAGATCCCATGCATAATTATGTTAATAACATTTCCAATCCTTACATTCCCCTTTAGAAATAAATGCCTTAAGCGTTCATGTTAAAATTCATGTAGATACAGAGTTTATTTCAGGGTTCTGTTAATGTATAAACTGGTTTCAAGAATATCGGTATGATTCGAACATCATACATGTTGCAATGCTTAACATCAAATATTATAATGTATATATATGTATATGCACTAATCTAACATAACTAAGCGAAAAATATTGATGCCCTTTGCTTAAGACATATTAGGGAACTTTTTGTATTTCATAATATAATTGCTTTCTTATATGCTAATATGCGTAATTATTTGGTAGTATATTATAATTTTCATCTATTTATGGGTTTGTATTATTTTTGTGGTGACAAAGAAAGTCAAATTGTCTAATACTTAATTATTTCTGCATTTTTTTAAGTACTTTAATTAAGAAGCGGGGCAAACAATTTTAGGCTGATAAACAAAATAAGTTTTAACACAATTTAGGTATGGATTACCTTTTGATTAAGTTTCTTTAAGGTAGCAATGAAATTAATTTAAAAATTATTTCTAATCAATTATCAAGCGAAATTATAAAGTATATCTCAGTTATTTATCAATATTCATATATTGAGCAAAAACTCCACTTACCAAAATATTGTTGAGGGTTCTGCTGTCGACAAGGCCTTGTAGATCAGGATAGCTCAGCAATTTGAGGTTATGCATTAAACGTGATGTAACCTTTAAAATTATAATGAACGTAGTTGATAATGTTGCTGAAATATATGGGTATAATTTAGCTTGAATTCACAGAATTGTGATTTTTTTACATGTTGATTTTCTTTTCAAAGCTCCCAACGAAATTTTAGCTAAAATTGTTGCCGTTACTAAAACTAAATGTCACTGCTTCCACGACTTAGAGAGCAGTTTTGCGCTTGAAGATAGGATGACGTACAAATTGGTGATAAGAACCTCTGATTTTGATAATGATGGAGAAATATTCAATGATGAATCATGGACAGCAAGCTGGTGTTTTCATCTTTTTGAAGCGGGAGAGGATATCACGTTCTTATTGCCCAACTGTCTCCGATAATCTTGGAGAAACAAGGTTAGCTTAGGAACTACTTCTTTGTTCAGGCCACAATTCTTGGACGTAAAGTATAACGTTTTGAGCTGGTGACGTCTTTTATGCAAATTTCCTTTACTTATCGCAATTAAATTCAATTGTTTGAGATAACTTTTTCAATATTAAAATTTGTTAACACTTTACGTCACAATGTTTTTTTTTTTTTTTTTTTATATCAAAACGAATATCGACCAAAGTTTTCTGCGTGATTGTAGTGAACAGCTCAGGAGTAAAAAATGTAAAAAGAAAGATTTGCCAATGTTTAATGTATACGAAGCCGTTCTTGATCAATGCAGACAAAATTCACCACTCATTTCAGATGAAGCTCTCGTACTACAAATTGATCTTAGCTACAAAAATAACATTACATTCCTCTTGCTACCCCTTCTACCTAATAAAAAGTGATGATATGCATTAGGCTGTTTTATGGATTAGCAGACAATCAGGTTTTTGGTTGTTGCTTGTAACATACAAAAATGAGGCGATGGAATATTGGTATTGATCGACTAGTTTTTACCCCTGCGGTGCCCTTCTATTCTTTGATTATAAATTTTTATCGAGTTATTCGTGACTTTCCATAGATTCACCTTGCAATGTGGAAGGAGTTTTAATAATCTTATACTTAATCGATTTATAGTTCGTACAAATTTCTTATAAAATGTTGCGGTAAGAAGTTTACTGATGCAATTTTGTACGTAACTTTTGCAAGATGAAAGGCTAGATGTTCTTGATTCAAGCAATGAAATAGCGAACTGATTCTGCGTTTCTCATTTAAAAACCAAAAAAAAAAAAAATAAATAAATAAAAAAAATAACCAAGATAAATAATTTTGCTTGAGGTAGGAATCGAACCGGGAACTTCTGAAGCCTGCGTCCGACGGCTATGCTCTAGGCTATACAGGTCTGTTAGTGGGTGGGCATAACTTATTAGTGATTACCTTTGTTTACATTCACACAGTCTTAACTCATAGGTTTAGTTTGCATATTCATCCATGCGGATTTCACCACTGACAAAAGAGGGGCAAAGACAAAATATGTGTAACAGCACGAATATGTCTGTCGGTTAATAACAGCGTCACAACTAATAACAGCTTTACAAGCTGTTACAAGAATGATACAGTGGGAACTCTATATTACACAATCGGGCAGGGTGTGACGGTTTCATTGGCCGTTTGAAGGCCATAATTCGTGCCAAAGGTGACTAATTCGAAACTTATTCTAAAATTTGATGCTATATTCTACCTTTTTTGCTTTCATTCAATAAAATTTTAAAAAGAAATGTAAAAATTATGGCTTTTGATTTTGTTGCAGTTTTTTATCTAACCCTGTATTCACTGAAGTGGTAAACTGCATTAAAATATAATGAAATAAAAAACGTGTTAGGTTCGGCAGGGACAAAGAAAAGTCCCCATTTTCAAATTTTCACTAGAATTGTGTTCTATCATTGAAAATATGAATTTAAAGTCACTGAAGTTGAAAGAACTAAGGACTAAGAGATTCAAAGTTACTAAAATTACAGCTAGAGAAGGTTTGTATTGAAACGTAGCCTTACTGTTTTATTATAGCAAATTTCCAATCCCATTGGATTGAAATAAGGCTCGTCTGGTCGGAGAGTGTTAGGAGATAACATTATATTATACATGTACCTAAACGAGAACGTGACCGATCATCTCCAAAAGCAAGAGGCCCCTCTGTATCTCCAACTTTAGACTCATCTATATGATTTGCTTTTCTACGATATTTCACTATATTTGTCAATTAAATCAGCATAAAAATCCCGAAATTCGCCGTTTGTGTATTTCGGATATCGCCTGAAAGTAATGCTGGATTTTTTCACACAAAGGTAGTGGTCCATTCTACCCGCTGCCCTAAACTCTAATTTAATGCGAGATTTCGTGTCCTTTCGTTTCTATTTGTGACCTTTATAACGGCTACAAAATCAGGAACATTTTAGTTGTTGGGCCATTGCAATACCTGAATATATTGCGGACATCTTCGAAAGCAATAGGGCTAGTCCTCCTGATCTTAACCCTGCTCTTGTAAAAATTTTCGTTTGGATCGGGCGATAATTGCAATCTATATATAATAACCCCAACCTGTGTTGTAAGGTAAAAAAATACTACAAAATATATACACTCCAATATTATAAATCAAATTGAAAAATTCGCATGCGATAAAAAATATGAAAAAATAAAAAAAATATCACAAAATAATACAAAATCTATATTAATATCATTATTGGCTTCATCTGGCGGACATATATAGCTAGATCGACTCAGCTCGGCGAGATAGGAAGATCCATATATACTTTCCAATGCGGAAAACCAATATTTCGAGGTGTTACATAATGTTTAACCCAATCAAACTTATAATACCCCCAACACATAGTGTAGTAGGGTATAAAAACAGAATCCGTTGGAGTTGGAGTTTAAAATCTTAAAAATTCCGAATATAGGGAAGTAACGTTATTCTGGGGTCTATACGAAGACAGACTGTAGTGCCCATTATGCACCTCAATTTTGAAACATATCCCATGAATAATGTCGCTTAAATCATAAAAATACCGAATATAAGGAGGTTCCGTTACATTGGGGCAATACGATGACTTGGGCCTGCATATACAATTTTCCGGCATAGACTGGACCCATTACGAACTTAAAATACCGTGAAAAATTAAAAACTAAAAGTTAAAATCATACAAATACCCAATATGGGGAGGTACCATTTTATGGGGGCTATATGAAGATCTGGACCTGCAAAAACCATTTTCTGTCACAGGTTGTAGCACCTAATACGAACTTTAAATACGAAAGTTAAAGTAATGCTGCCGAATAATGTCACTAAAATCATTAAAATACTGGATATAGGGAGGTACCATTATATATGGGCTGTATAAAGACGTGGACTCTGCAATTTTCTGTTATGATCTGCAATACCCATTAGGAACTTCCAATACAATTCCGGTAAACAATGTCGCTAAAGTCATCAAAATACCGAATTTTTGGAGGTACATATATATGGGGGCTATAACTAAACGTGGATTTTATAGCCTAGTTATCAGCCTATTTAAGTTTCATCGGAAGCTAGAGTGATTATATATTTCGAGGTGTTACAAACGAAATGACAAACTTAATATAACCATACCATAGTACCCGACACCATAGTTCCTGGCTTTTCACGAATCGTTTACCCTATAGATCCTATAGAATCCTCGATTGCCTATGTTTACGCGCGTATTAATAAAAGATGTTGCCGGCTTGGATGTTGGTTGAGTACTAATTTTATTTAAAAAATATTGTCCTTAAGAGCTACATATGTTATTCGAACTTAGCCTAATGCAACCTAATAATAATTCTTATCTCTTCTTTCTTAATCCAGTGATCTTCTCTACCTACTGTGTGCATAGATAAGTGCGTGCGTGGGTCACAACCTTTATTATCATAAAACTTATCGTATGCACCAGTGTACATGATCAATGAAGGTTACACATATGGATTTAATGGCTGGGAAACTCACATATGGATTTAATGGCTGGGAAACTCACATATGGATTTAATGACTTCTTGGAAATTGATAACATTGAAAATTCTATCTTAAGTACATAAAATTCATAGCAAATAAGCAATAACATTTATGACAGATCTACATTACAATTTATTATCTAAGACACTTAATTATTTTATTACTTCTTCTAAGCTAGACAAGATAAAAGAAAGATTCATGTTCATATTTTTATGAACATTCTCCCGGCCGGCAGATACTTTATTTAAACATTCGGCCTTCCTTGGAACTGAATTGCTGCTATCCGTCTCCTTATTATAATTTTCCTTATAAACTGAGTTAGCAATATTATAACTACTATGGTAACTAAAATAAATGACATGTGACCAGACCAATTATGAAATTCTAAACCTCTTAAATTTAGTTTCTGCTTCTTCAAATCGTCCACGAGCGTCTTTAGCTGGCTGATCTCATTGTGATGTTTCACCAATACGTTTCCAAGGGGTTTTATGGCTTCTTTGTCGGCTTCACTGACGTCCTTTAAAAGAATAGAGTGAAATTGAGTTGACATTTCATTTCTTACCCGATGGACCGCCACTAGAGTCACTTTGTCAATTCTAGCCGTGCAATCTGTATCAAGGGCTAGAATACCTTGTTGTGGAAGTTCTATGATGGATTGCTGCTTTTCGGAACACTTAATATGGGCCGTTGCATTCTTAAACGTCTTAAAAAGCCAATTTCCCTTTTGCCTCAGCTGTATCCAATAGGGACTGTTTTCAACTTCATCGTACGTGCAGTTTATCTCGATGCGCGGCCTCAGGGGTGACAGTTCGCAATTGTTGGTCGACGCATCTCGCCAGGGAAAATTTTCTTCGCATACAATCTCATCTCCCAATGTGTTTTTACATTCGTTCAACATGACTTGTGTCAGATAGTGGAACGAATCCAATTCAAAATTGTACACGATGTATGGCGACCTTATCCTTGCTATCAATACCGCACCGTCATGTTCAAATGGAATCGGGATTACTCTATAGAACTGCGATGACTGTCTGTTGAAAAGAGGTATCTTCAAGTCGATCACCAATTGTGTGCCGATATACATTCCACGTCCCCTCATCAAATGTAAAACCTCCTTAAGTTCTGTACCAGAAGATTTTCCGGGTAAAACATATTTCGTGGGCAGCTCATTTCGAATTTTAAATATTTCCGACTGCAATTTCTCCGGACTTATGAGCACAGGGTGTATATGACCATTATTAATGTCCAGTAACAGGTTAATGACTTCCTTTAGCACCTCGTCACATTCGTCTATGTATTCATGGATTTCTTTAGTTATAATAAAGAAACGAATAGATTCTCTATAAACGAAGTAATTTTCGTTCATGGTGGCGGTTATGTTATCAATTTTGCACTTTATCTCCACAAAGTGCGAATTGACTTCCTCCGTTGTTCTTTTTAGCAGATTGACCGTGGAATCAACTATCGATGTCTGCTTTTTTGACAATTCTTTTAAGTCGTACTGGTTGGCTAACAGATTTCTCATATTATTTTCCATCGCCACACGATCATCGTCGTCCATCACACCAAATGCCCAATGTTGAAAAGACCCTATGAACTTCAATGGGGCTCCTCTTCTTTGCCGTTTATCATCCCTCATGAAAAGCCGATTATTCGCCTTGATTTTGTTTACTTTATATTCCATATTGTTTATTACCGACCAGCACTGGTCTTCAAATGTTTGGAGCCTTGGACATATTTCTTTAGAGGCGTTGAGCAATGTGGATGCAAGATCCAGTGTTTCTAAGTACGTTTTCATTTCAAAATATACAATCATGTTCCATGAAGACGAGGCCATGTGGATTTGAGAGATTGGATCAAGATATATTGCCGTCGAACTATTTAATTCTTTTACTGATGAGGCCTTAGTCGTCATAATCAGACAAAGATTTATCATCATAGTCCATATCACAAAGGAATTTGCTGTTAATCTTGGTAACTTCTTTGTTGAGTTCACTTCGACCTCCTTTTTCTGCGTATCTTCTACCTTTTCCTCTTCAGGTCTCTCATCTTCGTGCTCTAATGGGCATAATTTATGTACTGGTCTTTTTATTTCTCCATTTTGTGTTTTCAACGTTACTACTCTCACTATTCCATCTTTGCCCGGTTGTACCTCAGTCACTCTCGCCAATGGCCAACGAGCTGGGTGAGTCTCTTCATTTCTGATCAGCACGATCTGTCCCACTTCCAGATTGCGATCTTCTTTTCTCCATTTTGGGCGATTTTGCAAAGTAGTCAAATATTCTTCTTTCCACTTTCTCCAAAAGTGGGTTTTTATTCGTAGCAGCAGTTTCCACCTGCTCACACATGCTAAACTTCCTTCATCGATCTTCGCCGGAGCTTCTAATAAAGGGCGTCCAACTATGAAATGCCCTGGCGTTAAGGTGTCGATATAGTCTGTGCCGCTTCCAAGATCATGCAACGGCCTTGAGTTTAAAACTGCTTCAATTTGAGCTAGAACCGTGCTTATCTCTTCATACGTTAATTTTATCTCGCCAATGATTCTTTTAAGATGGTATTTCATTGACTTAACTGCAGCTTCCCAAATTCCTCCGAAGTGAGGAGCTGCCGGGGGGATAAAATGCCATTTTATTTGTTCATTCTCCAGAATTGGCGCTAACGTATTGTTGCTTTTTATCGCCTCTATATAATCTTTATCTAGCTGCCTTGATGCCCCGACAAAGTTCGTTCCGTTGTCGGAATATAAATCGCTTGATTTTCCTCTCCTTGCGAAGAATCTTCTCAGCGCTGCTAAAAATGCTTCTGCCGTAAGCTCGCTAACTGCCTCTAAATGCACCGCTTTCGTCACCATGCACACAAATACTGCTACGTAACCCTTCATAGACTTGGTTCCTCTCGTTTTCGAACATCGTATTTGAAACGGACCCGCGTAGTCTATTCCGCAATGTTTAAAGGGTTGACTTATATTCACTCTACTCATTGGTAGATTTCCCATTAACTGATTTCGTACTTCTCCCCTATAGCGCGTACATCGTGGACAGCACCTGACGCAGAGTTTTATTCTATTTTTGGCTCCGATTATCCAATATTTGCGCCTTAAAACATTTTCCATCAGCCGATTTCCTCCATGCAATGTTTCCATATGAGCTCTCCTTATAATATTCGCAGCTAATCGTGATTTTTGAATCAGTATTGGATGTTTTTCGTTATAGGTTAGCTCTGACCAACCCAGTCTTCCTCCTACTCGCATAACCCCATATTCGTCGAGCTGCGGATGCAATGATGCTATATTGCTTCGATGATTTATTGCTCCTGAAGTTTTTAGCTGACTAATTTCCGCCGGCCATTCAATTTCTTGGTGCATTTTGATTAAAGCAATTTCGGCCTCTTCTATTTCTTCCGCAGTTAAGTGCTCACCTTTTACCTTATTTCCTCTCAGTTTTTTAATAAATCGTAGAATATAAGCCATGACTCGTAACTGCTTTTTAAATGATGACAACTTCATAAGTTGGTCATAGACGCTTTTTTCTACTGCCGCAATTTTTGTCGTTGCTGCCACTACTGTCGGATTTAACTTGGGCCATTCATTTTCATTTTTTATCAGCCATTCCGGCCCTTTCCACCATAATTGACAGTTGGCCAAAATCTCAGGAGCAACGCCTCTGGAGCCTAAGTCAGCTGGATTTTCTTTTGATCTTTTCTCTTCGCAGCCACGATTGCAATTTGAGAATCCACTTTTAGATAAACTACTGCCGCATATGCCTTTTCGGACGCATCAGCAAACCCGTGTAGCTCTACTCCACTGACTGGTGCTATTTGAAACCATCTTGGTATCTTCACGTTCTTTATTACGTGGAGACTATACGCAAATTTCTTCCAGTCATCACTCAATTTTCCATCCAACGGTATATCCCAATCTAATTGCTGGATCCATAACTGCTGAATAAATAGTTTTGCTGTTATGGTTACTGGTGTCAGCCAACCCAGTGGATCAAATATTTTCGCTAGACTTGATAACGCCATTCGTTTGGTCACCTTGTCTTCCTGTTTTACTTCCATACTGAATGTAAAGCAATCCATCAGTGGACTCCATTGCAATCCTAGCGTTTTCAAGCAGTTATCTTCTTGAATTTGCAATACTTCATTTTCTTCAGCCCGATTTACAGCTCTCAATATATCCGAAGAATTTGCTATCCATTTTCTTAAATGGAACCCATACATTTCCAGTTGTTGAGCTATATTCTCTTGTACTTCCATACATTCTAGTTTTGAATTCGCTCCTGTAAGTAAATCGTCCATGTATAAATCTTCTTTTATTCTTTTGGCTATATCTTGATTCTCGCATCGATTTGCAATTTCTATCAGCGTCCTTACAGCCAAAAACGGTGCTGATGCGGTGCCATATGTCACTGTGGTGAGTTTGAATTGTTGCACTGGCTCGCTCTTGTTATTTCTCCACAGGACATATTGGTATTCTTGATCTTCTTTGTCTATGTTTATTTGTCTAAACATTTTTTCTACATCGGCTGATATGACAAATCTCCAAGTTCTCCATTTGGTAATAATATCAAATATGTCCTTTTGCAACTTTGGACCTGTATGCATAATGTCATTCAGCGACTTTCCATTTGATGTTTTCGACGATGCATCAAACACCACTCTTACTTTTGTGGTTAAGCTGGTTTCACGTATCACTGCTTGATGCGGCATATAATATTTTCCTTGTTTTCTCTCTTCTACTTTCACCATGTGTTTAGTTGTAATTAGATCATCTATTGTTTTTATGTATTCTGCTTTCAATTTCGGACATCCTTCTAATCTTTTCTCTAGACTTAAAAATCTCGCCATTGCTCTTTTATATGATTCTCCCAAACGTCTGTCTTCAGCAAATGGCAATCGCACTACAAATCTTCCCGCTTGATCGACTCGTGTTGTTTCCTCATATAGTTTTAGACAGTAATCATCTTCTGCTATCGTTTCTTCATCTTCAATCTCTTCTATTTCCCAAAACCGTTCTATTGTCGTCGTCGCAGCTGATCTCACGTTATTTCCTCCGGATTTCATCTGAATTATTCCGGAAAGAATCCATCCTAGTTTTGTATTTTGTGCCACTATCTTCTCTTCATGGCGAACACCTTCTTCCAATATTTGTTGGAAAATGTCCGCGCCAATTACCAGATCGATTCTTTCGGAATTATAAAAATTTGGATCTGCTAGAGTTATGTTTTTCCATTTCTCCAAGTCGTAATGGAAATTGTTGTCAGGATGAGCTGATGCTAATTTCGGCAAGACTAGTGCTTCCGTTATAATTTTATTGTTGCTGAAAAATCTCGGCCTTATCTTCAGCAATACTTTAGATTTCGCAACGCCCACCATGGTATCTCCTAGACCTCGTAATCTCACCTCAGTCCTTGATCTTGGTAATTGTAGCAACTGCGCCGCATCTTCGGATACAGAAGTTATCTGTGATCCTTGATCTATCAAGGCTCTTAAAGTGATATATTCTCCATACCAAGATTTGACTCGAACTTGAGCTGTAGCAAGAAGAACATTTGTTGTTGCATGTGTGGTCATGGATTTTGTGTTGCTTGTTTTTTCCAAGTGGACTAATGTGTTATGCTGTAATCCACACTTCTGGCATTTGGAATCACTCAGGCATCTTTTGTCTTTCGAGTGCTTAATACATCTGAGGCACATTTGGGCTGCTTTCACCCAACTAAATCTATCGTTTGCCGGTTGTGCCGCAAATTTTCTACAAGCCACAACTTCATGTCCAATCAGCTTACAAAACCTGCATTGCCTCTTTTCCAACCCTCCGGATTTATCTTGATTTTTATACGTTGCTGAAACAGCATATTTTTTGCTCGTTGATGCTTCCAAGGCCTGGTATTGCTGTTCTAAGAAGTCCATTACATCTTCAAGTTTTTGGATCTCCTTTGATTTTTTGACGTTCTGCTCATATTGAATGAGTCCATCTTTATCCAATTTCCTTATTATTATTCTGGCTATTATAGGGTCCGCATGTTCCAACGGTATACCCATTGCTCTCAACGCGTGTATGCTTTCGTTAACGCTATCTACCAAATTTCGTATGCTTGCTGCAGATAGACTGTTTATATTCGGGTGATCCAAAATTTTATCAATCAATTTCGTGAATAAAATTCGTTTGTTGTCATAGCGTTTTTCTAATAGTTCCCACGCTGCTTTGTAGTTTGCGTTGGTCACTTGCAAATGTTGCACCAAACGAAACGCCTCTCCTCTCAGATTAGTTTTGAGGTAGTATAACTTTTGTACCTCGGATAGTTGAGCGTTCCTATCAACCAATTTCTTAAATAAATCGTGGAAGGAACTCCATTCCTCCATATTTCCATTGAAACATGGAATCTGTATTCTTTTTAACTCCACTGCCTGAGATTCTTCTTTTAGGCCACCTATCTTTAAAATAATATTATTTATTTTCGTATTCATTTTCCTTTCAATATCTTCCAATTCATCATCCACTTCCTCCATTCCATGTTCTGTTGTTAATTCTAAATGTAGCCGTTTTATGTCGTCGAATTGCTTTTCCCATGAAACCTTCATATTTTCCAGAGCATATTTACTTACTCCTGAAATATCTTCTTCTATGGAGTCTGAAAGCTTCAGGATCTTTCTTCTGAATTGGGAAAGCACTGCATTTTTCTTATCACTGCTAGCATGAGTGGTTACAATGGTTAGTTTTCCATCTCCTTCTTCGCCTCCTTTATTATTTCCATATGGATGTTGAAACTGCAGCATCTGCCTCATTTGCTCTTGTATAGATTTCTGCATTTGTTCCTGTTGTATCTTCATTTGCTCTTGTTGTTTTTGCCATTGTTCCTGCTGCAATTTGAACTGGCTTAGCATACTCTCCTGTAACGCTCGAAATTGTTGCTCCATTGCCTCATTGTTATTCTCGGTGTTCTTTACTGCCCCAAGATTTTCGAGCGCTTCTACTTTCCGACGGCCCTGTTCCACTATTCCCATCTCTGGCTTTTCGGGTTCATCTTTAATTTTTTGTATTAGCTCCTTGCATTCTTTGTAATAGCTCTCAATTCTGCCCCATATGTTCTCTTTAAAATATGGCTCATCTTTTTGTTCATATAATTCTAATTTCGCTTGATTTGTCCTAGCTTCCTGCATTTTGTTCTCCAGCGACTTTGAATTTGCTTCTAAAGCAACCTTCCTAGTCGTTCCCGATTTCAGCTTCTCTGAAATCTCTAATATTTCCTTGAGGATTTGATTTTGGGTTTTATATAAGGTATATCTTTCTGCTGACATTTTTATTTGCTTCTTTGGATTAATAATTGGTTTACTTTAATATTTGCCTTTAGGCCTCTCGGTTTTCTTAAATTTATTTCGTCTTAAAGTCTTTTTGACTAATTTCTCTTTCTACAGTTTATTATTCTTTAATAGTTTTACCTTTATTGATTTAAGCTCTTCTGTTTCCAATTTTCCGCTATATTCTGTATATATTCTAATTTCTTAGCCTCTTTGGCTTTTTAATTTTATGATTTTTTTTTTACTATAATATTTTTTTTTCTATTGGATAATATCCTTGTTTCTTAATTCGTCACTATTTTCTGTTTTTTTTTTTTTTGTATAATATTCTTTTCACTGTAACTTTCACAATTATTTTTTCAAATAGAATTCTTTCTTAAATTATATATATATATTTTTTTTTTGACAATATTCTTTTCAATGTGGCTTTCACAATTATTTTTTCAAATAGAATTCTTTCTTAAATTAGATTTTTTTTGATGTGCACACTTTTCCGGTCACTGATTCTTTTTTCTCTTTCGAAGGTCCACTGTTTACGCGCGTATTAATAAAAGATGTTGCCGGCTTGGATGTTGGTTGAGTACTAATTTTATTTAAAAAATATTGTCCTTAAGAGCTACATATGTTATTCGAACTTAGCCTAATGCAACCTAATAATAATTCTTATCTCTTCTTTCTTAATCCAGTGATCTTCTCTACCTACTGTGTGCATAGAAAAGTGCGTGCGTGGGTCACAACCTTTATTATCATAAAACTTATCGTATGCACCAGTGTACATGATCAATGAAGGTTACACATATGGATTTAATGGCTGGGAAACTCACATATGGATTTAATGGCTGGGAAACTCACATATGGATTTAATGACTTCTTGGAAATTGATAACATTGAAAATTCTATCTTAAGTACATAAAATTCATAGCAAATAAGCAATAACATTTATGACAGATCTACATTACAATTTATTATCTAAGACACTTAATTATTTTATTACTTCTTCTAAGCTAGACAAGATAAAAGAAAGATTCATGTTCATATTTTTATGAACAGCCTACGTGATATCGTTAATGTTAAATTCCCAATTATAATTTCAACAACACTGCTTTGAATTCCCGAACATCTCCGAAGTCCATTCGCCATCCCATATCCCAAATTCATCTTATCATGTTTCTACATGAGTAGATTGTAATTTGTTTTAGTAAAAATCAATAAAACGTCCGATTTTTACCTCCAGGAACGGGATAAATCTACACTTCTTATTTCAAAACGTTAAGTGGGTCCTTATGGAGATCCTGTGAGAGAAAACCACGTTACATTTTATACCAAATATTACATATCTAACACTATGCCTTCCTCAAATACCAAATTCAGTATTTTTCATGTTCTTAGTACGTTTACAAATAGCCACCCGCAAATCTCAAACCTACACACTAACAGGGAACCTTATGCCGAATTTCAAAGTTATTAAGCACAATAAGGTACTTTTCCTGTTCTTGTTTTTCGAATTTTCAAAAAAGGTTTATTTAAAAAAACCTTTGGTACATCTATCCTACATCCTCTTTGGATGTGCGTTTGTGGATTTCTTATGATTGTTCTTGCTCAAATTCAACGAAGTTTCAACAGAACAATATCTTCCGTCACACCACAATAGACACTTAGATTCTAGTTCAGCTTTTCATGTAATTTCTTTCAAAATAAATAAATTGCAAATTTCATTTCGTCCCAAAGGAGAAAAAACATATATTTAACCTATGTTTGTTTTAAATCTATCCCATGTCTCAAGTTTTAAGATAGGATCTCGTTGCCACACCTTTTTCTATGCCATTATTTCTTTCTCTAATGGATGACCCATATTGGATTTGAAATATTATTCGGATTTCCGTTTTTTAAATTATTTAAAACCTGATTTTTTTCAGATTTCAAAGCATAAACCAACTGCAGCAACTCATTAACATACTAAATCACAATTATTATTACCGAACTAGTTTTTGATATTAATAATAAGAACAACTACAAAACTTCTTCATATAAATGCATGCTGCAATCCTAAGCAAGTCAGTTAAGTTCTGGAGACATAATCAAACTAAACCCTAGATCAAAATGAAATTCACTGTGAGTATTCGTTGTCCTCCTTAAATATGAAACTAACAACACAAAATATTTTCTAGATTGTTCTCCTTGCCTGCCTTTTCGCTATTGCTTTCGCCAATGAGGAAGCCGATGTCATCAAAGAATTCCGTGAAGTTAACAAGGAAGATTTCAAATATGGCTACGAATTGACCAACAAAATCCGTGCCTTCCAAGAAGGTCATTTGGAGGGTGAGAAGACCTGGTTGGTCAAGGGTGAATACGAATTCGTCACCAAGGATGGCAAACACGTCAAAGTGACTTACACCGCCGACGACTACGGTTATCATCCCAAAGTAGAACATTCTGAATAATATAGTTCAATTTCGCTTTAGTTATATAAATATTTAATTGTTATTATATAACAAATAAAAAATAGAACAGTGTTTGGCTTGCTTGTTTGGGATACCATAGTATTTTGTTGTTGCAAAAATCGTCAGGCAAAATCCCATTATTGTTGTTTTTATAAAAACAACGTTTGTTTATGAGTGGAGAACGATAGTAATGTTTACCAGGGGGTAACGCAGGGAATACCTAGGTTTCGGAAAGAGCCACCAATCCTCATCAGTTCCCTATTCTCCCCAGAAGTTATTTTAAAAAAATAACTTCTATGACAAAAAACATTTTTTACCCATGTGACGAGATCGTAAGCTCAATAGAAGAGGAACAAAAGAATTATATAAAACTAAAATTCTTTTGGAAAATCTTCTAAATCTTACAATCGCACTTATAAACATTTACATCTTTCTCCACTTGTTATGCTTTCGTTCCACCTGAACGAAGTAACATAACCATGTAAGTTTGTTTTGTCTGTTACAACAAAAACCCCTTCGTCGACCGTGCCTGTGTCTATTAATAGAACAGTGTTTGGCTTGCTTGTTTGGGATACCATAGTATTTTGTTGTTGCAAAAATCGTCAGGCAAAATCCCATTATTGTTGTTTTTATAAAAACAACGTTTGTTTATGAGTTGAGAACGATAGTAATGTTTACCAGGGGGTAAGGCAGGGAATACCTAGGTTTCGGAAAGAGCCACCAATCCTCATCAATTCCCTATTCTCTTGCCTGACGATTTTTGCAACAACAAAATACTATGGTATCCCAAACAAGCAAGCCATTGTAAAAAAAATGATTATTCAGCATTTCGGAGACAACGCCACACTTTCCAGATAATGCCAACCGAGAGGGTGTTAGTAGTCTTGGGAAACCTGTAACATTTGCCGGTAAACAATTAAAAATATTATATTACTAGCTGGCCCGGTCCGCGTTGCCGGCCCGTAGTTTTTGTTTATTATGCATATTTTTAAAAGCATAATTATTCACAGATATGACTGATATAACTGTTCACGTACTGGTAGATTAAAAGTGTTTTAAAATATCTGTACCCATTTATAAGCCGTGGACTTCAATGTTTAAACCGTGTGCTTCAAATGTGTGGATGTGCTATACAAATCTATTAAAATGTGTATATGAATCTTATCCCCATGTAAGGGATCAAATTAATTTTTAGTATGGTTAAAATCGTAGCAAAATTTTACAGTCAAATGAGAAGCAATTTGGAATTTACTGTATTTTGTACACCTCATAATTGAGGGCTAAATGATTTAAGAATAGGCAAAGTAAATTACTTTTTTAACCCCATTAGCACCTTGGATTGTGCATTAGAGTCCTCATAAGTCCCCCTAACCATGTCGGTCTGTTTGTCCGCCAAAAGGTGGACTTGAGGGGATACTATTGCATGGAGAAAATTCTAAAATTTGTGAATATGTTGACATTTTTGTGTAAGATTTTTACCCCCCGAATACACATTTTTAGCCAAATCCTTTGAAATATGGTAAAATCAGGAGGTACATTTATATAGGCACTACTCCGAAACATCGACCTACTTTGAAAACTTTCTTCTACCCCTTATAATCCAATATGGCAAATAGAGGCCAACTCAAAATTATAGGTATTTCACACCCATTACCGTAAGATGGGAATTTTTTTATTTTCCATTTAAATTGTAAATTGGAGACCCCATAAAGTCCATATTTTTCATCATAGTATAATTCAATGTCGATTCAACAAATATTCGGTCCCGTACTACTTTCTTATATTTGTAATTTGTTCATGTTCCCACAATTTATTTCATATAGATGTACATTCCAAATCTACGTTCCCAACCAATATTCTCTTGTGAGTTGCAAATTCAATAGAATACAAAATTTTCCTTTCTGACCACACATTAGGTGTGAAAGTGGAATTGGGGATACTCCAATGTGGAGACTTTACTTAAATAATTCCTATGTGGCAATTATCTGTATGATGATTCCCTTCCCCAGGGTAGCATAACAAATTTGTTTAGCCAAATCAATTGATGAATGTGTT
This sequence comes from Musca domestica, assembly GCF_030504385.1. Taxonomy (NCBI): domain Eukaryota; kingdom Metazoa; phylum Arthropoda; class Insecta; order Diptera; family Muscidae; genus Musca; species Musca domestica. Next base: position 6,228,244 of record NW_026712115.1, on the reverse strand, counting down.
CAAGACCAATATGGGCCCTACTCTAAAAATTTCAAATTTTATGCGAAGAGGTTCTGTACCCCCTTAGACACAAAGATGCCTAATAAGGGCCAAAAAATAAAAAGGGACTAAGACCCCAAAAATAGCTTGAATCATACGATGGTTATCTATATATATAAAAGGAAGTTGTGTTAGTTACTACGCTTATAACTTAAGAACCGCTGGACAGATTTTAACGATTCAAACAAATTCGGAATTGTCTCTTTTCCGAAAAGGATAATATCCCAAAAAATCGCGTAAAAATGTGATATATTAACATTTTCATTTTGACTTTTGAATTGTACAATAGTAATGTTTTATTTTGCATGATTTTTTTCAATTTTGACTTACTTTTTTCTAATGTACATTTGTAGTGTTTTTTATATTTCATTTTTGAATTCGAATATTAATACAAATAAATTGATATTGACTTGATTTCTTGAGAACTGAAATTGATGGCGGGTTACATGGAAGTGTAGTACCGAATTATGCGGTGGCGAAACGGAATAGAGGATATCGAAATAATTAAACGCGGTCACACCAAAGTTAAAAGATAATTACTTTTTCAAAATCGCTAAAAACTCACGAAAAAAAGATCTCATTGCACAAATTTTGAAATCGGGGAAAATCGAAAAAAAAAATTTCAATGAAATCGAATTTTAAAATAATAGTACATTCTATTGACAAACTTTGTAAGGATCTTTAAGCAGTTGTTGTAAAAAATCAGGTAACAAGTTGAAGATTTTTACAATTTGTTATTATTCTTTTGTCAATTTTTTTTCAATTTGTATTATCATATTGAATTCAGTTGATTTTTTTTGAACAAAATAAAGAATAATTTTTCACTATATACAATTTTTCACCAAAATAAGTGCGAAATAAGATATAAACTGACATCTACCTTTCAACTCCAGGGCCTATATCGTGGTTCAGCTGGAAGATGCGGACACATTTAAATAATCAAAAATGACCGAAAAAGCCAAATGGGCCTCATCTCAAAGCGTGAACATACCTTTTTTATGTGACAATAAGCCGTCCAATGAGAGATCAAAATGCAAAATTCTTTGGGAGTACAATCAGGAAAATACCAAATATAAAAGGTGCAAAATAGTAGAGCGAATGGGACTTTTATTAAGAAAAGGATTTCTATCCTCCCAGAAATTTTTCCCAAACATTCAAGATACCTTAAATCGCTTTTGCAGGTCATGATATAGATCATAACTCACCGATAAGGGTACAACCCGATTTTATATATATATAACCATCGTATGATTCAAGCTATTTTTGGGGTCTTAGTCCCTTTTTATTTTTTGGCCCTTATTAGGCATCTTTGTGTCTAAGGGGGTACAGAACCTCTTCGCATAAAATTTGAAATTTTTAGAGTAGGGCCCATATTGGTCTTGAACACATTCATCAATTGATTTGGCTAAACAAATTTGTTATGCTACCCTGGGGAAGGGAATCATCATACAGATAATTGCCACATAGGAATTATTTAAGTAAAGTCTCCACATTGGAGTATCCCCAATTCCACTTTCACACCTAATGTGTGGTCAGAAAGGAAAATTTTGTATTCTATTGAATTTGCAACTCACAAGAGAATATTGGTTGGGAACGTAGATTTGGAATGTACATCTATATGAAATAAATTGTGGGAACATGAACAAATTACAAATATAAGAAAGTAGTACGGGACCGAATATTTGTTGAATCGACATTGAATTATACTATGATGAAAAATATGGACTTTATGGGGTCTCCAATTTACAATTTAAATGGAAAATAAAAAAATTCCCATCTTACGGTAATGGGTGTGAAATACCTATAATTTTGAGTTGGCCTCTATTTGCCATATTGGATTATAAGGGGTAGAAGAAAGTTTTCAAAGTAGGTCGATGTTTCGGAGTAGTGCCTATATAAATGTACCTCCTGATTTTACCATATTTCAAAGGATTTGGCTAAAAATGTGTATTCGGGGGGTAAAAATCTTACACAAAAATGTCAACATATTCACAAATTTTAGAATTTTCTCCATGCAATAGTATCCCCTCAAGTCCACCTTTTGGCGGACAAACAGACCGACATGGTTAGGGGGACTTATGAGGACTCTAATGCACAATCCAAGGTGCTAATGGGGTTAAAAAAGTAATTTACTTTGCCTATTCTTAAATCATTTAGCCCTCAATTATGAGGTGTACAAAATACAGTAAATTCCAAATTGCTTCTCATTTGACTGTAAAATTTTGCTACGATTTTAACCATACTAAAAATTAATTTGATCCCTTACATGGGGATAAGATTCATATACACATTTTAATAGATTTGTATAGCACATCCACACATTTGAAGCACACGGTTTAAACATTGAAGTCCACGGCTTATAAATGGGTACAGATATTTTAAAACACTTTTAATCTACCAGTACGTGAACAGTTATATCAGTCATATCTGTGAATAATTATGCTTTTAAAAATATGCATAATAAACAAAAACTACGGGCCGGCAACGCGGACCGGGCCAGCTAGTATATATATAAAATCGGGTTGTACCCTTATCGGTGAGTTATGATCTATATCATGACCTGCAAAAGCGATTTAAGGTATCTTGAATGTTTGGGAAAAATTTCTGGGAGGATAGAAATCCTTTTCTTAATAAAAGTCCCATTCGCTCTACTATTTTGCACCTTTTATATTTGGTATTTTCCTGATTGTACTCCCAAAGAATTTTGCATTTTGATCTCTCATTGGACGGCTTATTGTCACATAAAAAAGGTATGTTCACGCTTTGAGATGAGGCCCATTTGGCTTTTTCGGTCATTTTTGATTATTTAAATGTGTCCGCATCTTCCAGCTGAACCACGATATAGGCCCTGGAGTTGAAAGGTAGATGTCAGTTTATATCTTATTTCGCACTTATTTTGGTGAAAAATTGTATATAGTGAAAAATTATTCTTTATTTTGTTCAAAAAAAATCAACTGAATTCAATATGATAATACAAATTGAAAAAAAATTGACAAAAGAATAATAACAAATTGTAAAAATCTTCAACTTGTTACCTGATTTTTTACAACAACTGCTTAAAGATCCTTACAAAGTTTGTCAATAGAATGTACTATTATTTTAAAATTCGATTTCATTGAAATTTTTTTTTTCGATTTTCCCCGATTTCAAAATTTGTGCAATGAGATCTTTTTTTCGTGAGTTTTTAGCGATTTTGAAAAAGTAATTATCTTTTAACTTTGGTGTGACCGCGTTTAATTATTTCGATATCCTCTATTCCGTTTCGCCACCGCATAATTCGGTACTACACTTCCATGTAACCCGCCATCAATTTCAGTTCTCAAGAAATCAAGTCAATATCAATTTATTTGTATTAATATTCGAATTCAAAAATGAAATATAAAAAACACTACAAATGTACATTAGAAAAAAGTAAGTCAAAATTGAAAAAAATCATGCAAAATAAAACATTACTATTGTACAATTCAAAAGTCAAAATGAAAATGTTAATATATCACATTTTTACGCGATTTTTTGGGATATTATCCTTTTCGGAAAAGAGACAATTCCGAATTTGTTTGAATCGTTAAAATCTGTCCAGCGGTTCTTAAGTTATAAGCGTAGTAACTAACACAACTTCCTTTTATATATATAGATATCAGCTAAACTACATAAAACTAAACAACACAAAAATTAAGTCTGGCAACAGTTTTCCTTACTAATTACGTAGGATAGAGTTTTTTTATACCTTCCACCATAGTATGGAGGGTATATTCAATTTTTCATTCCATTTGTAACATCTGGAAATATACATTTTAGACCCCAAAAAGTATAAATATTCTTGGTCAGCATAAAATTCTATGTCGATTTAGCGACGTCCGTCCGTCTGTGGAAATCACTCTAGCATCCGAACGACATAAAGTAGGTTGAAAAAATTTTACTTACATATATATTATGTCGGCAAGACTTTTGGTATTGAAAACGACCATGTAGGTCCACGTAGTGGTATAGCCCCATATAACGGTACCCCCAGATATTAGTTACTTTGATGATTTTAACGACATTATTCCCTGGATTTTTTTCAAATTTGGCATTTGAAGTTCGTAGTGGAAACTACAGGCTTTGACAGGAAATTGTCTGTGCAGGTCCACGTCTTCGTATGGCCCCAATATAACAGTACCTCCCCATATTCGGTATTTTGATGATTTTAGCGACATTATTCACCGGAATTGTTTCAAATTTGGTGTTTGAAGTTCGTAGTGGAAACTACAGGCTTTGACAGGAAATTGTCTGTGCAGGTCCACGTCTTCGTATAGCCCCCATATAACGTTACCTCCCGATATTCGGTATTTTGATGATTTTAGCGACATTATTCACCGGAATTGTTTCAAATTTGGTGTTTGAAGTTCGTAGTGGAAACTACAGGCTTTGACAGGAAATTGTCTGTGCAGGTCCACGTCTTCGTATAGCCCCCATATAACGTTACCTCCCGATATTCGGTATTTTGATGATTTTAGCGACATTATTCACCGGAATTGTTTCAAATTTGGTGTTTGAAGTTCGTAGTGGAAACTACAGGCTTTGACAGGAAATTGTCTGTGCAGGTCCACGTCTTCGTATAGCCCCCATATAACGATACCACCCGATATTCGGTATTTTGATGATTTTAGCGACATTATTCACCGGAATTGTTTCAAATTTGGTGTTTGAAGTTCGTAGTGGAAACTACAGACTTTGACAGGAAATTGTCTGTGCAGGTCCACGTCTTCGTATAGCCCCCATATAACGTTACCTCCCGATATTCGGTATTTTGATGATTTTTTTTCTTCTTCTGTCATAGGCTGTAGTATTCATTACGAACTTCAAATACCAAATTTGAAACATTCCCGGTGAATAATGTCGTTTAAATCACTAAAATACTGAAAAAAGGGCGGTACCATTATATGGGGGCTATACCAAAACGTGGACCTACATGACCTATTTTCAATACCAAAAGTTCTGCAGACATAATATACATTTGAGTAAAATTTTATATACCTACATCATTTCATTCGGAGGGTATAAAAAGTTGGACAATGCCAACAACACACGGTATTCCCAAGCGGTCCTCCATCTAAAAACTAACCGCGCCCGACGCTACTAATTTCTAAACTAATTTCCACCTTTACTCGTTACTGGCTAAAACTAAACCAGTAAAGGAAGTCCTAAAGTCGGGCGGGGCCGACTAATTTAGTAGAGCTCCGCATAGTTTTTATGAGAGAATTCAATCATACAAAGTTCAAAGGACTAAATATGTCGAAGCATTTGTATCCTTTATATTCGGACTTGTATTGCCCATTCGGTGCAAAATTAATTTGATTAATCAGATAAAGATAATGATAATTAATCAGATAAAGATATAAATGGGAGCTATATCCAAATCTGAACCTATCGCGATAAAATTCGGCAAATATATTTCTGATATTGATATATTACCCTGGCTGTGGGTAACAAATACAACAAATCGGATGAACAATATATATGGGAGCTATAGCTATATCTGAACCTATCTTCACCAAATTAGGCGTACTACTTTCTAGACTCAATTCGGTCGTATGTGCCAAATTCCATCCCATTTGGGCAAATATTAGACGTTTGATGCACAATAAATAGTAAATCGGACGAAGTTATATATGGGTGCTATATCCGAATCTGAATCGATCTCGATAAAATTTAGCAAATATTTTTCTGAGCTGCATTTGATATATTTCCCCAAATATTGTTGTTACAGAGTGCATATTACGGCTGCGGAGGACAAAATTCCATACTATTCGGGCTGATATTACACGTTTGGTGCACAATAAAAGGTAAATCGGACGAAGATATATATGGGAGCTATATCTAAAATTTTACCGATTATCTCCAATTTCAATAGGGCTCGTCCTTGGGCCAAACAAATGTTGTTTGGAAAATTTCATCTCAATCGGTTAATAAATGCGACCTGCATTTTGTTCACAAGAATACATGCATGTCAGTCCATGCATAAATCAATTCTGACTGACATGCATAAATGATTCCATGAAGATCCTCAAAAGTAACTATGGGTCTATCTCGCTTCCTTCTCCATGTTATAAACAAATGCACCAAGACATAATACCCTTACCACTATGTGGTGTAGGGTATAAAAAATATTATATTTTGTAATATGTGGAATTTTTGACATCTGGAAGTTGTGCTGAATTGTGCTCATCTAGCACAATTTTTCGTCTATACATAAAGAATTTACACCTTTACTCGTTACTCGATAAAAATTAAAATAAATTCTATATACATGTAAAAATAGAGCTGGAATTATGTGCCTTGGTATTCGGGTCATTGTGTGTGTTGATAGGGGCAACATGTATTAATTTTAATCAAAGCAAACTTTCTTTAACGTTGGTTGTAAAACTAATTTAAGATTATTCTTGGAATACAGTTGAAAGCATTCCAGCATGGTAAAGTTCTGAAGTTGCGTTTATAAATATGCAGGCCAAAGATATTCTCTTACGACTGATGGAATAAGTCATTCCAACGCCTGAGGTCCTTCAAACTCCAACTCTTTCAAGAATATGCATTCTTGAAGTCATAAAAATCGAAATGTATATAATGAGGTCTGCCTGTTGAAATAGAAATAGAGCCACAGCTCCGAACGAACTTTAGGATTTTCGACGTTTTAAGGCACAAATTCGCACTTAATCAGATGAAGGCTCCGATCAGAAAAATTCTATCTCCAAACTTAAATTTTTTTATACAGATCCAGTATTTGTTACATCTTTACATAACGGTACCCCCTATTTTCGGTATTTTAACGGCATCTGCTTCAACTTCCAACAAATGTGGTGAACATTCGGTATTTAAGTAATTAGAAGGTCTCGTTTATGATTTTGCTAAAATTTTCTAGCCGAAGTAGATAGATCCGACAAAACCATAAGTCCAAATTGGGGATATTTGAAAAATTCAATCGCATTTTCAGCTGGGTGTACTAGAATTCAGTATTCTTACAGGTTTTGACATATTGCCAAACAAATTTTAGATATTTTTTTTTTGAAAATTGACTTTTCAATGATTTAAAGGGTGGAGGATGTAAAAAAAATGTACCGGCCAAAAAAGTAACAAAATGCTCAAAACACTATATTAAAGGCGTGATTGACCAATACGTTTTCGATGGAGATTCTGCAATTTATCCTCCAATTTGCCTAATTACAGACTGCTGTCATTTCCAAGCCACTCGCCCGACAGCTGTTAAAATTATTCCAATGACAGCTTATTATATTGTTTACAAGCGTACAAAAGCATTTTGGAGAGAATTTTCCAGAAAAAAGTTATTCGTGATGGTATTTAAGCGTGATAGTGTGATTTCTTTACATTTGGCTGTTAAACCACAAGTGGCTATCGTTAGAGTGCTCCAGCATTTAAATGTGAATAAATCTTTTGTGTCTCGTAACATCGCTCGTTACCGCGATACTGGTAGCGTAACCCGACGTCAAGGAAGTGGACGAAAAACAGCAACATCAGCAGAAATAGTTTGAAAAGTTCGAAACCCGCATTGTCCTGCAATTTGTAAACAAACACCTTCGGTTGGCCACCAGTACTCAAGCGCCGGCCATGGTGATGGTGTGGCCGCAGACCTTTTACATTCCAACAGGACTCAGCACCATCGTACTCAACACGCGCCACCCAAGAATGGTTACATAATGGAGTTCCCCGCTTCATTTCCAGCGCACAATGGCCACGATAATCTCCAGAAACCAATCCGTTGAACTATTGTGTGTGAAGTATTTGGAGTTTGGCACTAAAAAATACCCAAGTGTCGATCACCTCAAGCAGCGCTTTGCCGGGAATGGTTCAATATACCGCAGGGCAACATTCGGGCAGCATGTGACGGTTTCATTGGCGGTTTTAAGGCTATAATTCGTGCCAAAGGTGACCAATTCGAACAAATCTAAACGTATTCTAAAATTTGATACTATTTCCGACATTTTTTGCTTTCATTCAATAAAATGTAAAAATTATGTTGAAGTTTTTTTACCTCACACTGTATGCGTGTTGACCTGGGCTAAACAAAAAATCATGCCAATTATACCATGCTCGCAAATGCCTAGGACCAATTTATATATGTTTCAATTCTTGCTATTGTTATTTATTTGTTATATAATAACAATTAAATATTTATATAACTACTTAAACAAAATTCAACTAAATTACTCAGAATGTTCTACTTTGGGATGATAACCGTAGTCGTCGGCGGTGTAAGTCACTTTGACGTGTTTGCCATCCTTGGTGACGAATTCGTATTCACCCTTGACCAACCAGGTCTTTTCACCCTCCAAATGACCTTCTTGGAAGGCACGGATTTTGTTGGTCAATTCGTAGCCATATTTGAAATCTTCTTTGTTAACTTCACGGAATTCTTTGATGACATCGGCTTCTTCGTTGGCGAAGGCAACGGCGAAAAGGCAAGCAAGGAGAACAATCTAAGAAATATTCTTCATATTAATACAATTCCATATTAATTGAGGACAAAGAATACTCACAGTGAATTTCATTTTGATTTTGGGTTAACTTTAATTATGTTTCCAGAACTGAAGTGACTTTCCTAGGATGGCAGCATGCATTTATATGGAGAAATCTTTTAGTTGATCTAATTAATAATGATACGAAAAACTAGTTCGGCAATAATAATTGTGATTTAGTATTCTAATGGGTTAGTGCACATTCGCTAAACAAGTTTAGTACAAAAATAACAATTTTTTAGTGCTTAACTCAGGCCATTAGTTTTTAGAATATCCTACAAACTTTTGAAACGGAAATCCGATTAATAATTCTTATTCAAAAATCACAATATCTCTCTAATTTGAGCCATAACTTAAAGTGTGATTTTTTGCTAGAGATCGCATTTGTTATTGATGTATTCAAGATTGTGGCCAATCCAAAATCTCACATAAATTTATATAAAAAAAAACTATAACATGAAAGAGGAGAGCAACAGACTGACTCATCCAAAAGTCAATAAAGGTAAAAAAGAAAGAATTTACCGTCTTTCTGAAATTCCTATTTGTCATATAACATTATTATCAGCTTTCTGATATGATTTAAAGGTCGGCGTACTTCCTCGATGTACCTGGTCCATATCTTCTCCGTCAATATTACAAATATTGTTACATGAATTTTCCTCAAATTTAACAAGTAAGCTAACACAAAAGTCGAATGGGTGGGCCATTTTATACCCCATAACACTATAATTTACGAATTCCCCAAGATATTGGGATGCGTAATTGGACTACCCAAAAGATAATTCTAAATATCAGGTTTGGTTCTTAAGGGATTACAAATAATGTAATAAATTCCTGTTTTAAGGCCATTATTACAATACTCCGTTCGAATATGACCAGTGGCAGAAGACAATGCCAAATTCAATGACAATTGCATTATATAGGTTGAGATAAAAAACTGCAACAAAGTCAAGAGCCATAATTTTCACATTTCATTTCTAATTTTATTGAATTAAAGCAAAAAATGTGGAAAAAAACTTCAAATTTTAGAATAAGTTTAGATTTGTTCGAATTGGTCACCTTTGGCACGAAATATGAATGAAACCGTCACATGTTGCTCTGCGGTATTTTGGCCCATTCCCGGCGAAGCGCTTGCTTGAGGTGATCGACACTTTGGTGTTTTTTAGTGCCAACCTTGCTTCAGACATAATAGTCCAACGGATTGGTATCCGGAGATTTTGGTGGCCATTGTGCGCTGGAAATGAAGCGAGAAACTCCATTTTGTGTGGCGCGTGCTGAGTGCAATGGTGCTGAGTACCGTTGGAATGTCCAAGGTTTGCGGCCAAAATGTTTGCGTGCTCAAGGCTTTAGTACACCCTCTAGAATATTTTCGCGACAATCGGCTGTTATGGCGGCCCACACCATCACCATGGCCTGTGCTTGAGTTCCAGTGGCCAACCAAAGGTGCACATTTTCATCTGACCTCTTTGGCAAGTAAACGCGATAATTTTGTTTGTTTACAAACCTCTGGAGACCGAATGTTTTCTCATCGGAGAAAACCAAATTCGGCAGTTCACCGCTTTCGGCCAAGAGAAGCAACTCTATTTTCTTTCTGTTGCGGTGTAGGTTCTTGCACTTTTTGGAATTTCAATGGCTTTACCCCGAACTCATTTTTCAATATTAGCCGAATGGAATATTGCGATATGCTCAGCTCACGAGATATTTTTGGGCCACTGCGATGCGGGTTTCGATCAAGTCTCTTCTTTACTTTTCGAACCATTTCTGCTTATGTTGCTGATATATCCCACCCACTTTCTTGACGTTGGGGTACGCTACGAGCGATGGTACAAGACACAAAAGACTTATTCACAGTTAAATAGTGGAGTGATCTAACAATAACCCCATGAGGTTTTTCAGCCAAATATAAAGTAATCACATTATCATGCTTGAATTCCATCACGAATAACTTTTTTTCTGGAAAATTCTCACCAAAATGCCTTTGTACGCTTGTAAACAATATAATGAGCTGTCACTGGAATAATTTTAATAGTTGTGGCTTGAAAATGATAGCAGTCTGAAGTTGGTTGCAGTTTTTATACCCTACACCACATAGTGGTAAGGGTATTATGTCTTTGTGCATTTGTTTGTAACATGGAGAAGGAAACGAGATAGACCCATAGTTACTTTTGAAAACCTTCATAGAATCACTTTCTGAGTCGATTTATGCATGTCAGTCCGTCCGTCCGTCCGTCTGTCCATGTATTTTTGTGAACAAAATGCAGGTCGCATTTATTATTCGATTGAGATGAAATTTTCCAAACAATATTTTTTTGGCCCAAGGACGAACCCTATTGAAATTGGTGAGAATCGGATCAAATTTAGATATAGCTCCCATATATATCTTCATCCGATTTCGGGTTAAATGTGCACCAAATGTCCACTATCAGTCCAAATTACCTGAATTTTGGCACACCCAACCGAGTTCGGCCTAGAAGCAAGTATATCAAATTTGGAGAAAATCGGTTCAGATATAGCTATAGCTCCCATATATATCTTTCATCCGATTTGATCTTTAAGTCCCTCTCATTCCTACTATGCACTCCACAACCGTGATATTTGGTACCAGGTATTAGATGGAGCACAGAAATAGCTGTTTTAAATTTTATCGAAATCGGTTCAGATTTGGATATAGCTCCCATATATATCTTCATCCGATTTCGGGTTAATTGACCACCAAATGGCCAATATCAGCCCAAATCACCTGAATTTTCGTACATAAGACCGAATTCAGTCTAGAAGCTAATACGTAAAATTTGGAGAACCCCGGTTCAGAGATAGCTATAGAATTAGATAGAATTAGATAGATTTTGATTTTGTACCAAATATCTCATAGAGCTCTGAAATGCACTGTATAAACCTTTTTACGAGAGCTCTACTAAATATGCATAGTGGTGTAGGGTATCATATAGTCGGCCCCGCCCGACTTTTGAGCTTTCCTTACTGGTTTCATCTCACCCTGTACAGGTCGCAATTATAACTCATGACGCGGAATTTTGCATGGAGTTAGAGTTTATTGAACGGTCATCGGACAATATTTAGCGGGTAAAATATGTAAAAATACGAAAACTTTCTTTTAAATTGCGAATATTTTTTAACCCGGCCATATCACAAATACTTTAAAGAATCACTTCTGACCATTTCAGTAATGCTGATAGCCAAAATATCGGATATATAGGAAATTGGTACAATATATGTAAAAGAAATAGATCTTTATTTATTCGGCTTATAAGCTAAAAACCGCTAGACTGATTTCAAAATGCTCGGAATGGTCTCTTGCCAGAAAAGGATAAAATCTAAGAAAATCGCGTAAAATATGATAATAAAAAAGTGAAGATATTTTGTTAAATTATTTAAATTTCTGTCATATCTATGGCATGCCATTTTTTCAATTTGACTTAAAATTTTGTAAGTTTTCTAAAGTTTTTCTATACCCTGCAACACTATGTCTTGAGGATATTTTCGTCCAATCCTCATGAAATTTGGGATGGGTGTAGTGTAAGGGTTCAAAAGCTTTTTCTGATATTGCAGTCGATCTACAGGTCACAATTGAAAATAAATCGTCGGTATTTTGCATGAGAAGAGAGTTAAGGACAGGACAGAAGTCTGGCATTTTGAATGACCATTGGACTATATTTAGCTGCAAAGTGGACCACTGTTTTGACTGTTACTGTTTTGAATACCTAACAACACACTCTATGACCCTTAGCTTTTTTGCCGTAAATATTCGGCAAATGCCACTGGTCAAAAAGCTAAGTTTCATAGAGAACTATGACATCATTTCAAAAACAAAATCGTCCTTAATGGATTTAGAAATAAGGGGGCTTCCAACATATTGTAGTGTTGTAGGGTCACACATGGTCGGCCCCGGACCATAGCCGTTGGTTATTGTTTTTGTATTTGACATGTATAAATGAGTGTTTTTATGTTTTGAATATCTTCCATTTTATTAAAAAAAGTTCGTGCGTTAAAAAAGCAAACGCTAACTACAAACTAAACAAGTTAAAAAGCAGTAAGTTCAGCCGGGCCGAACTTTAATACCCTCCACCATTTGCAACGAATTTGGAACTTTTCAAAAAATAAAATCCTTAAAAAAATCTGTTAACATTTTAAAAATACCGAATATAGCCGTTATATTGAGGTGTATACGATGTAGGCCTAGATAGGCATTGTTTGTCATAAGCCATTACCATATTCAAATTCGAAACTTGAAATAAACGGTGAATAATGTAGCTAAAATCATCAAAATATCGTAGGAGGTGCCTTTAAATTGGAGCTGTGCGAAGACCTGGACCAGCATAGACAATTTTCTGTCATAGGCTGTAGCATCCATTACGAACTTCAAATACCACATCTCAAACAATTTCGGTGGGTATTGTACCTAAAATCGTCAAAATACCGAATATAGGGAGGTACTGATGGGGCCTATACGAAGACCTGGACCGGCACAGACAATTTTCTGTCACAGACTGTAGTTCCCATAACGAACTTCAAATACCAATTTTTAAACAATTCCGGTGAATAATGTCACTAAAATCATCAAAATACCGAATATAGGGAGATGCCGTTATATGGGGGCTATACGAAGACGTGGACCTGCACAGACAATTTTCTGTCTTAGGGTGTAGTATCCATTTTGAACTTCAAATAACACATTTTAAATTACTTCCGGGAAAAAGGTCGCTAAAATCGTCAAAATATCGAATATCGGGAGGTACCGTTATATGGGCTATATGAAAACGTGGACCTACATGGCCCATTCTCGAAAAAACTAAACATGTGTGCAAAATTTTAGCCATCTATCTCAATTTATTCGAAAGATAGCGTGATTACAACAGACAGACAGACAGACGGACATGGCTAAATCGTCTTAGAATTTTACGCTGATCAAGAATATATATACTTTGTTGGGTCTGACATGAGTATTTCGAGGAGTTACAAACGGAATGACAAAGTTAATATACCCTCCATAGTATGGTGGAGGGTATAAAAATAGTTGTTGATATTTGAGTAGATATTAAGGTTAGCTTAAGTTAGGTTGAAAAGAGGGGCGAAACAATTGTCACATATCCTGGTATACATAGACTAGGAAGTTTTTGAAAGAAGGCGTGAGTTTACAGTGTACTTAATTTAAAATTCAGTTGCCTTAACAAAATTCCTTAACTGTTTTATTCCATTTACCATGATCTCATTTAGATCTAGTATGGAGTCGTTCGAATTAGTATATGATATTTGCATACGCTGGGCATTGACTGAGAAAATGTTATAAAGTTTCATAATTTTCCCCCCACGCTGTTATCTGCACATCCTATCTTGTACAGATGATCTTGTAGGCCCAGGTGAGCCGTAAGGATTCGTGTTACCCCTCTAATCTCTTTCTTACCTATTAATAAAAGATTCTAATTTTTTGTCTCGTTGGGGTCGCCCCATAGGATTTTTGTTTTTTCCCCACGGCTTCGTTACCTGCAATTCTCGCATGACCTGGTACCCATATAAAACGTACTGGGCGTGTTGAGAATATATACCTGGATTTACTGTTTTGGTTGTTATAGCTTTTATAGCTATCCTACTGGACACCCGGACCTCTGTTTGAAGAAACGTAGTATGATCGGGCAAGCGGAAAGAGATTACGATATATGGTTATTCACGATATATTGTTATTCGCTCTCCCGCACTTAGCCATCTGTGAAACAACTTTTTCCAGTCGGCATTTTTAATAGGAATCCGTCGATCCACGAGTCTCTGGTGGAAATTAATGTTTCACGGAGGCAGCTACAATTGTTTCAGGTATCCAGTCCGATACAATTTTTCCGTTGTTACCTGAAAAAATGCCTACGATGGTCGCTTTATAAGTATCTGAATATCTATTGGGTGAACATATAAAATTATCCAAGCACTAGTTGGCGTTGTCCTCATTGCACCGCAGATATTTAAGCAGTACATTCGTTTGATTTTCTTTAATATTTTCGAATTACATTTTTTATCCAGAAAAGGTCTAATTACACTTTTGAATAGGCAGTGTGCCATCCTTGGATTGACACCCCATTTTGAGCCTACATCCATGTTACACGTTGCCCAGCATCTATGAGCTTTATTTGCTATTTCATGGATGAAGTCTCTCCAAATAATTTCCTATGTAGAATCACACCCAGATATTTAACCTTGTTGGAAATGTTGATTGTCTTGTTCAGGAAGTAATCGAAATCTCCCAGTTAAGACCTCCTGATCTGGCCATGTTGTATGCAAGTTTCAGACCAGACTCAGCCCTTCTGAACAACAAGTTTGGGTTCATTCCCCTCAGAAGAATTAATACGTCGCCTGCATAGTAGGCTGTTTAAATCCTTCGTCGGTTAAGATCTTTAAAAGGCTGTTTATGGTAGTAACCCACAGGAGAGGAGAAAAAATACCTCCCTGTGGCGTTCCAAACAACTCTGTCTTTATATTTACAAAAACAAAATTTATGCTATGTTCGGTTTAAAAATTTATTTCTGTCCTGATATCTCCTCTATTCTGGCTCTGCTTCTGACTCCAAGTTCAAAATGGAACCGACCTATATTGGTGGGCTCCATAGCGAAATGGAAATTAGGTGACTAGGTTTGGCCGGGCAGTTGAAGAGGCTCAGCGTGTTATGTGGACCTTTACGAAACGCTGGGCAGGTGTTCTGCTCACTGTTCAAACCTTTTTCCTGACAATGTGATTCTTATATGCACAAGATGAGAATCCGTAGTTTCTCGTCTTCCAGTAAAAAAAACACGGCGTTTTAAAGCAATTAGTCAAACTTTTTGTATTGGCTTGCGTTGACTTTAGCCAAACAAAAAATGGAGACCAATGTTTTGTGCTAATAATTGAAATTTAAAATTATTATACAATTTCTGCTATGTTTATTTATTTGTTATATAATAACAATTAAATATTTATGTAACTAAATAAAATTCAACTTAATTATTCAGAATGTTCTACTTTGGGATGATAACCGTAGTCATCGGCGGTGTAAGTCACTTTGACGTGTTTACCATCCTTGGTGACGAATTCGTATTCACCCTTGACCAACCAGGTCTTCTCACCCTCCAAATGACCTTCTTGGAAGGCACGGATTTTGTTGGTCAATTCGTAGCCATATTTGAAATCTTCCTTGTTAACTTCACGGAATTCTTTTATGACATCGGCTTCTTCGTTGGCGAAGGCAACGGCGAAAAGGCAGGCAAGGAGAACAATCTAGAAAATACGCTTAATATTCATAAAATTTCATTTAAGAAGGACTTTTATTCACACAACACTCACAGTGAATTTCATTTTGATTTTAGGTTTAGTTTGAGGATCTTTGTAGAACTTAACTGACTTTCCTAAGATTGCAGCATGCATTTATATGGAGAAATTTTTTAGTTGTTCTAATAATATGAAAAACTAGTTCGTCAATAATATTTGTGATTAAATATGTTAATGGGTTAGTTCGAATTCGCTTATGAAATAAAACTAGGGAGTGTTGAATAAGTTTTAAAATAAAAAATACTATTTTTATTTTTTAGTTTTGAGAACAAACTACAAACATTAAGAGACGGAAATTCAAATAATATTTCTAATTTAAATATCACAACATCACTTTAATTTGAGTCATAAATTAAGATGTGACATTCGTGCTAGGAAAAAGAAATGCCGTATATTTCAAGATTGTGGGTAATCCAAAAAAACACATTAAACTTTTTGAGAGAAATAATCCCATGAAACAGGATTCCGCAGACTGACTCATCCAAGTTCAGTCGAAACGGTTGAACCTATATAACTTGAAAGCCATTGGGGCGGGAAGAGGTGAGATTAGTTCATATTATACCATCCACCATACATACATGGAGGGTAATTGTCTGAGAATCTACACTAGAAGTTGCTTCTGAGTACTTTACCCCCTATAAGAGAATTGCCTATATAGATCCACGATATAGTATATACCCCACATAACGGTACATCCCGATATTTGGTATTTTGATGATTGTAACCATATTTTCCTATAGAATTGTCTGAAAATCCACAGAAGAAGTTCCTTGTGAGAACTTAACTTTATCCATATAGGTCCATGAAATTGTATAGCCCCCATAGAGCGGTACCCCCGATATTCGGTATTTTGATGATTTTAGCGACACGGAATTCTTTCAAACTTTGTATTTAGAGTTTGAAGCTCGTAATGGGTACAAAAAAATATGCCAGGCAATTATCCATGCAGGTCCTTGTCTTCGTATAGCCCACATATAACTGTACCTCCCTTATCCTGTATTTGAAGTTCGCAATCGATACTACGGCCTATGACAAAAATTGCTCATGCAGGTCAATGTCTTCATATATCCCCATATAACAGTTTTCATTTAAGTGGTATTTTTCGACGGATTTTTTTGACATTATTCAATATCCTTCAAAATGGTGGAGGGTATTAAAAGTTCGGCCAGGCCGAAACTTAACTGATTTTTATACCCTACTACACTATGTGTTGGGGGTATTATAAGTTTGATTGGGTTAAACATTATGTAACACCTCGAAATATTGGTTTTCCGCATTGGAAAGTATATATGGATCTTCCTATCTCGCCGAGCTGAGTCGATCTAGCTATAAATGTCCGTCCGTCTGTCCTTCTGTCCGTGTTCATTTGTAATTACGTACATGTCGCAATTACGGTCCGATCCTCACAAAATTGAAAATGGAGGTGGGGCAATGTTCAGAGTAGAAGCCTGTTGTTTCTGGAGATGATCGCAAAATATTTAAGCGTTGAAATGGAGCAAAAACTGAAAATTTTCCTGAATTTTCAGTTGCTTTACAGGTCGCGGAACTTAGCATGGGGCTAGAGCTTAGGGCTGGGCAGAAGTCTTTCAATTTTAATGGTCATCGGGTAATATTTAGTGGGTGAAATAGACTATAACATAGTCAAATTTTCCATTGAATCTCGAATATTTTAAATCCAAACGAAATCACAAATAGACGAAAAGGTCAATTCTGACCGTTACGTAGATGCCGATAGTAAAGATATCGGATATATATAGCGAAATATATACAATATGTATATACAAAGGAAGGGGATGTTAGCTAGAATGCTTATATCTCGAAAATGGCTGGACCGATTTTGACAAATTTTGTAAATTCAGAATGCCCTCGTGTCATAAAAGAATAAAATCTAACAGAATCGCATAAGAAGATGCCAATTATTATGTTAATATTGATTTTGCAGTATTTTGTGACATTTTTTTATTTTTTCGTATTTTATATAGCAGGCGATTTTTTATATTTGACTTATAGCCTGTTCACCAAACTTATTTTTCTTCCAATTGTAGGGCAAATGGCAGACAAATAGAATTTTTGGTTACCGTACGTTAATAAACAAAAAGAGCTTTTTTCTATAAATTTTGGTTCACCTAACTCCAACACAAACAAACCGAAATGCCAAAGTAGACAATCAAAAAATATCGACCGTTCATTCGGAAAATTTGAGCAAAGTAAAATATTGTGTTTGAAAATTGATATTTCATACAAAAGGTATGGTCCATTTCATCCGCTGTGCTGTGTCGACCCCAATAGGTTCGCTTCTTCCGTGGTCTCAACTCTAACCCCACGCAAAATTAGGCGCAAACTGACCTGAAAGACTACAAAATCGGAAAAATCTCTTGTTGGTCCATTGCAAGTCCTAAAGGTATTTATTCTGACCCTAACCCTGACTCAACGCCTAATTTCGAGAGGTTTGCGTCATAATTGTGACGTGTAGCGTGACTACAAATAAAAAAGTGACAGACGGACACACATACCTAAATCGACCTAGCTCGGAAATATAGGTAGATACATATGTAAAATCGTGGGTCTAGAACTAATATTTCGAGGTTTGTGGCGGATTAGGTTGATATTTCCGCCACCCCCATTTACACTTTTATTTGAAATGGAAAATCCAAACCGGCACCCGGATTTAATCCCCACGTTCTCAATCCCCATTGCAATTATGGGGATTATGACCTTTTTTCTGTGATAATCCCCATAATCCAAATAATAAAGTATGACCGTTTGCTGTGTGGACTACGTACAAAAATAATTAATTTTAGAAATCTTTGATTCGCGATAAACATATCCAGAGGGAAAGTCCTGGACATACCCATTATTATGGGAGTTATGTCCGCTAATTTCCAAAAAATTGCCCAAAAATTGACAATTGAACCTAAAATTTCATAATTCTTGTAAGTAGCCGGCCTTTGCCGGGGCTTGAAATCTTCTCCTCTGAGCGTGTTCTGCACCGGCTACCGCGAATCAAAGATTTCTAAACTTAATTAGTTTTGTAAGTAGTCCACACAGCAAAAGGTCATACTCCCCATGGAGTTGTGTCTGTGTTGGAAGCGGACACTATCCCCACATTATTATGGGGATTATGACCAAAAACAAACCGTGCATAATCTCCATAATTGCAATGGGGTTTATGTCCGTGAGGATTATGTCCGGGCACCGACACGCCACGTCTAAAACCAACGGACGTAACAATTTAAAAAAAAAATACAACAAATTTTCTTTTTGCAAACATAAACAATTTTTTGACAGTAGGGTAATGGGTAAAATGAGCTTTTACTCCCAAACGAAAAAAGAAAATGAACTGATATAAAAACTTGATTGTCTGGGTAGCAGTTGCTTGTCTGCCTTAAACAAAAGTTCTGTTAACATTCTATTAAGTTTTGCGAACGTGTGTATATTGCCAGTTGGCAGGTTAAGTTCGTAAATGGGCTATGTCGGTCCACGTTTTCATATATCTCCCATATAACGATACCTCCCGATATTTTTATGATTCTAGCGACATTATCCACCGAACTTGTTTCAAGTTTCGCATTTGAAGTTCGTAATGGGTACTACAACTTATAGCAGAAAATTGTCTATGGAGTTCCTCGTCTTTGTATAGCATACATATAATGGTACCTCCCTATATTCTGTATTTTGATGATTTTAGCGACATTATCCACCGAAATTGTTTTAAATTTCGTATTTGAAGTTCGGAATCGGTATTGCAGTATGTGGCTATTTATGTAGGTCCACGTCTTAGTATAGCTTCCATATAACGGGTTTTAAGTAAGTGGCATTTTTCGACGGATTTTTTTTTTTTTAATATTCCAAGTTCCTTCCAAATGGTTCGTCCCGGTCGAACTTAGTTGATTCTTAACTTGTTTTTTTTATCAGAATTCGGTATGATACGCTATGTTTACAATTTTGAGGAGTCCGGGGCCCCACCATTCACTGATCTTAATTCAGTAAACAAGACTGTCTGGTCCAGTTCAAACAATCTTTTTTATGAGAGTTCAAATTAGTTCCTTCGTGACCTATGCAACTCTACTCCGAAACAAATTGTTTCGTTGGTCACAAAGGGGCAATCCTGGCGTAAAGCTCTTTGTCATAAAAGCCG
Organism: Musca domestica; assembly: GCF_030504385.1. Lineage (NCBI taxonomy): Eukaryota > Metazoa > Arthropoda > Insecta > Diptera > Muscidae > Musca > Musca domestica. The sequence goes on along the minus strand of NW_026712115.1, from coordinate 6,208,255 downwards.
TACGGCTTATTTATAAAATATTTTCACTTATTTTGGTAATGCTCAGGTAAATTCGTTAACATTTGCAACTTATATTTCCTACCCATCTTTAAATATTAAAATTAAATAATAATATATTAATATATTTTATTGTCATTAATTACGCTATTATTCATTAATATTAGGTTTATTTTTTGAAACAACAGTTGACAACTTCAAAATCACCATATTGATATAATTAATGCAATTATAATTAACAGAGCTTGGATTTTTTAAATAAACTTTGAAAATAATTGTTTTCAATTTGTCAACAAAGACTACTTAATTTTAATAATCTGCCATCCCTTCGCTATTTATTGCCTTCCATTACCAATTAGTATTGAAAGTAAGAGTTGTAATATGATTTCAATTATATACATTTATATAAATTAAGGAAGCAATTTGGTGGCTCAAAAGTACTTAAATCGTAATGAAATAAGTGAGCCATGAGAAGATTAAATATTTTGAAGTAGGTCTCTAAAGCGGAGTATCACAAATGTGATGTTCAAAATAGATTTTTATTTAACCAACTTTTTTAAAAAACTTTGAAAATGTTGAGCTGACAAAAGTGTCAAATCATTCCAAATACATGTGACCTTTGATTGCTAGTGGAAAATTAATGTAAAAATTAGATGAAAAAAGGTCAACGGTCTATTGCTGTGAGCCCAAGACATTAAAAGTAAAATTTAAAATAAAGTCAAAAAGAAATATGAATACATTTCCATTAGTTATTGTGACATCCAGTTCTGAATACCGGTTCTACCGAATATTGTTGCATAAACATATGTACAACTTATATTTCTATGTTTCTTTGTTTTGAGAATCTCCAGCACACGCTTGGCATTGTCTCCATATTCTGGTTTTGAGGTGATAAATATCATGAATTTTTGTGAACCAACAAAAATCGGTGGTTGAAAACTTGTCAAGATGGTTTATTCCAAATAAAATACCACTTGAAAATATTCCTCAACAAATCAATATTAATGACGATAATTACCAAATATTGCCGTGAAAAGATATTAAATAGATAACAAAAAATAATTAAAAGTGCCGGTGAAGGAAGCACGTGTGTTGTTGTAGACTAAGCAACAATTCATGGTACTGAAATGTTGAATTCGATATCAGTGGCTCTTGATTTTGGAATATTTTATGGTCAGTAATCCATAACAAAATAATTATTATTGGGATATTTGGAACATGAAATGCAATAAACATTACTTCTGTTGAGTACAAAAGGTTTAAAGAAATACAAACCAGCTCAAAATGACAAATATTTGACTAAAGAAATTGGAGCTTCTTTGAAATAATAATTAATGTGTTTTATGTGGCTTGGTTTGGCACCAGATACCAAATTAGTCGTTTCGGGATGTCTTGAACAGCACAGTGTGTAGATTTGTTACGATACTGTGTTTTTTATTTAATAATGCCCTCCATAAGTTAATTGAATTTTAGGTAATTCTATTGTGAAGAGTAAACGAGTAAAAAAGCAGATTAGTTTGGCCGGGCCGAACTTTTAATACCCCCCACCACTTCAAAGGAACTTGAAGAATTTCAAAACAAAAAAAAAATCGAAAACTACCACGTAAATGAATGACGGCTATACGAAAACGTGAACTTTAAATACGAAATTTGAAATAATTGCGGTGAATAATGTCTCTAAAATCATGAAAATACCGAATTTCGGGAGGTAAGTTTATATGGGGACTATACGAAGATCTGAACATGTATACAAAAAATTTTACCATAGATTGTAGCACCCATTGGGATCTTTCAGTAAGAAATTTGAAACGATGTCGGTGAATAATTTTGCTGAAATCATCAAATTACCGAATATTGGGAGGTACCGTTATATGGTGGCTATACGAAGACTTGGACCTGCATACACAAATTTTTGTCATAGGCTGTAGTATCTACTAGGATCTTCCAGTACGAAATTTGAAAGGATTCCGGTGAATTATTTTGCTGAAATTATTAAAATACCGAATATCGGGAGGTCCCGTTATATGGGGGCTATACGAAGACTTGGACCCGCATACAAAACTTTTTGCCATAGGCTGTCGTACCCATTATTTATAGAACTTTAAATACGAAATTTGAAACAAATCCGGTAAATAATGTCGCTAAATTCATGAAAATACCGAATATCGGGAGGTACCATTATAAGGAGGCTATACGAAGACATGAACCTGTACACAAAACATTTTGGCATAGGCTGTAGCACTCACTAGGATCTATCAGTAGAAATTTGAAACGATTCCGGTGAATAATGTTGCTGAAATTATTAAAATACCGAATATCGGGAGGTAACGTTATATGCGGGCTATAAGAAGACTTGGACCTGCATACAATTTTTGTCATAGGCTGTAGTACCCATTACGAACTTCAAATATGAAATTTTAAATAATCCCGGTAAAAAATGTCGCTAAATTCATGAAAATGACGAATATCAGGAGGTACCGTTATATGGGGGCTATACGAAAACGTGGACCGACATTACCCATTTACAAACATAACCTGCCTACTTTTAAATTATGCATGTATGCAAAATTTTAGCCTTATATCTCAATTCGTTCGAAAGATGTCGTGATTACAACAGACGGACAGACCGACATCGCTAGATCGTCTTGGAATTTTACGCTGATCCAGAATATATATACTTTGTAGAATCTATTATAAATATTTCGTGGAGTTACAAACGGAATGACAAACTTAATATACCCTCCATAGAATGGTGGAGGGTATAAAAAATAATAATGAATATGCGGATATAACATACCGATGTTGGCTATTCCGGAATATAAGCTACCAAAAAAAAACTTTTACGACCTATTTTGAAAATAAAATACCAATGGTCAGAGAATTCCCTTTAAACAGTCTATCTAAGATTATCAAGATACAGAATATGGTAATGAAACATTCTTTAGAAAAACGGGGACCTATATAGATAATAATTTTTCAAGGAACTAGTACATATTACAAGCTTCAATTGTAAATATATAAAAACAATTTTCTGCTAAAGGGGTTATTACCCATTACGAAACTCGAATGCCCAATCTTAAACTATTCGATAGAAAAATGTGTCAAAAATCGGGCGGGGCCGACTATATGATACCCTACACCACTATGCATATTTAGTAGAGCTCCCGTAATAAAAGAATTTATTTTAAGTACAGGGTTGCCCATATTCGACGGACCTTTTGGGCCCTTTGGGCCCATTCCAATAGACGAGGCTTGTCCGCAGGCAACATTCTTTGCATCAATTGAATTTTGTACGGGAACAAATGCAAATCAATGCGAATAATCCGTTGTAAAGTGGACCGAGCCATGCCCAACTGCTGAGAACGGCGTTTTTGGGATGTTCTTGGGGACCTCTCAACACTGGCTCGTATGGCAGCGATATTCTTGGCCGATCGCCTTGGTCGACTTTTATATGGCCTCTTCGGATTAGAAAGAGCTTAATGGTGTTCTTAGAAGGAGCGCTTCTCATATTTTTTTTCACAATTGACTTCTTCTGTCGAATGTAAATTTCAACTATTTCAGAGCGCTCGCGTGGCGTGTATTGGTTCATGGTAAAAATCTGCTTGGACTGACGCTTCAAACGCGGTGTGTCATTAAGCGATGTGACATCTCTGTCAAAAGTTATGGCGTTGCCAGATAGGTCCGTCGAATATGGGCAACCCTGTAGATCATAGCACCTATCACGATTGAGCTTTACATCACTTATAGTTTGGTAACAGAGAGAACTAATATTAAAGAAGGCATATCCAATTTTGAATCGATTTCACTAAATTTAACAGAGACATTTTAATCTTTTATACCAAATAACATAGCTATAGAGTGCATGATATCACTTCGAGAAGGATTATATTAAAGTAACAACATATCAGAGCCGAGTTCCACAAAATGCAAACGTACGTCCCAAAATTCACTCCATTTGGGCTGATATTAGCCATTTGCAAAATAAACCTGAAATCGGATTAAGGATATATATGGGAGCTATATCCAAATCTTAGCCGTTCTCTATAAAATTTGGTAAAGGTATTTCTGAACTCTATAAGATATCTGGTACCAAATATCATTGTTGTCGAATACATATTACGAATATGAGGGGGAAACATATATATGGGAGCTATAGCTATATCTGAAATTTGATGTACTTGCTTCTAGACTGAATTCGGTCGGATGTAGCAAAATTTAGAGATTTTTGACAGATATTGGTCATTTGGTGCACAATAAACCTTATATCGGATAAAGATACATATGGAAGCTATATCCTAATCTGAACCGATCTCGATAAAATTTGACAGAGGTATTTTCGAGTAATATCTGATGTCCGGTACCAAATATCATTCTTGTGGAGTGCATATTACGCATGTGAGGGACTTAAAATCCCAAATCGGAAGAAACATATATATGGGGGCTACAGTTATATCCGAACCGATCTTGCCCAATTTTAATGTAATTGTTTCTAGACCTAATTCGGTGGGATGTGTTGAAATTCAGGTTATTAAAACTTATATTGGTAATTTGGTGCACAAGTAGTCCGAAATCGGTTGAAGACCACAAAAATGTCATCTCAATCGGATAATAAATGCGATCTGCATTTTGTCCACAAGAATACATGGATGGACGGACAGATGGACTGCATAAATCGACTCAGAAAGTGATTCTATGAAAATCCTCAAAAGTAACTATGGGCACATCTCGCTTCCTTCTCCCTGTTACAAACAAGTTTAGGTAAAGTCCCATTTAACATTACATCCCAATATTCGGTATTTTTATAATTTAAGTCACATTTACCATTTGGAGTTCATAATGTGTATCACTTCCAAGTTGGCATACCCCACGTTGGGCGCCATTGTGTTTTTTGGTTAACTAAGCATATATACTATGAATGGCCTTGGAAAGTCATATTGTTTCATTTGTAATTAAATTATTACGTCTAACATGATCTGTATTCTGGAAATTTTCATTCCATCATCTGCCTTGAAAGGCCTGACAATTGAAATCCGTTTTGGTTGAATCTAGACAACTTGACGGCTGAGGTTCCTAATCCGCTCACAATCCACGTAACTTTTTTAATTCTAGGTAAATCGGTACTATTAAACTAACATGCCCCACATTGCTCGCCATTTTGTTTATTGGGTGCCACATTGTTATGAAGACCTTGTAAACGATAAAGGACCTTGGAAAGCGATATTATTCCATCTTATGTACAACCAATATTGTTACAACCTTTCCCCAAATTTCGTATTTTGGAAAAAACTCATTATACCCTACAACACTATGTGTTGGGGGTATTATAAGTTTGATTGGGCCAGAATTTATGTAACACCTCGAAATATTGGTTTCCCATATAGGAAAGTATATATGGATCTTCCTAGCTCGCCGAGCTGAGTCGATCTAGCTATGTATGTCCGTCCGTCCGTCTGTCCGTCTGTCCATGTTAATTTGTAATCACTCTACAGGTCGCAATTATGGCCCGATCTTCACGAAATTTAGAATGTAGGTGGGGCTTGGACCAGAATAGAACACTATTGCTTTTGGAGATGATCGCCAAATGTTTAGGGGTTAAAATGGACCAAATACTGAAAAAATTTCGAATTTTGCAGTAGCTATACAGGTCGCAATTATAGACAAATCGACGCGGAATTTCGCATGTAGCTAGTGTTTAGGGCGGGGAAGAAGCCTACCAAATTGGGTGGTCATCGGATAATATTTAGCGGGTAAAATAGACCATATCTTTTGTGTTGAAAAAATTCAAAATTTTTCATTAAACCGCGACTATTTTAAATCCCGGCGAAATCACAAAGCCATGACAAGGTTACTTCTGATCTTTACATTGATGTTAACATCCAACAAATCGGATATATAGCAAAATATGTGTGATATATATGTCTATCAAAGAAGATATGCTTGAAAGATCTCTTATATGTCGAGAACGGCTGAACTGATTTCGACAGTTCTCATTAATTCAGAAACGTCTAAAAGATCGCATAAAAACATCTCTCTAAAGCTGAAAATATTGATTTTGTAAAATTTTCTCATATTTTTTCAATTTTGTCATATTTTTGGCATATTTTCATTTTGAATTAAACATTTGGTAATATTTCTACAGCTAACAGAACTAAGTAGTTAGGATATAAGGATATCATATACAGATCGCATTTATGGCCCGATCCTTACAAAATTTTGCATGGGGATAAGATGAGGGTCAGAATAGAAGCCTACTCTTTTTGGAGATGATCGCCATATATTTAGAGGTTGAAATGGACCAAAAAACTGCAAAATTGTCGGCAGGTCGTAATTATCGCCCGATCCTCACGCACATTTGAATGGGGGTTACCGCACATTGCAAAAGCCAAGCAGTTTCGGATGGCCATCCAAAAATATTCAATGTGTGAAATAGTTTGCCAACTTTTGTAGACAAAATACGAAAATGTACATTCCAGTGACTTTTTGGAGAATTCACAAATACAGGAAAGACGCACTTCTGACTATTTCGTTGAAGAATATAGTCAAATGTCTGTATCTCATATAGATGCGTTTCAGTCAAATGTTAATCTTTTGCCACTTCTGAGAGATTACAGGTCTTTGGGAAATATTGGTTCCGGATCTAGGAAGACCATTTAAGTGCAACATCTACCAATAAATTGGAAATGAGCAAATTAGTTTAAGTTGCTATTATTCCAAAATTAGAGAACGAAACCTGATGGTTTTCTTTTATTATTTGTCACAATATCTTGTGGAATTCTTTCGAGTATCTCGCCTATATAAACGGTATCGTTTATTATAGTGTTGTAGGGTATTCAACGGTCGGCCCCGCTCGACTGTAGCCTTTGCTTACTTGTTTTTCTTCTGTTATCGGCAAAATGTCAAAAAATAAACTCTCTCGTTTAACTATTTTTTTTCCTTCGAAAAAATTCAAGGTCAGCCTTATTAAATAATAAAACAACCACATAATCCGAAGAAGACACATTTGTGAACACACCTCTTGAAACTATCCAATTAATTTAGTCGAAAAGATAAGACAAATCGTTCGGTTATACTTGAATGCGTGTCCGGTGGGTTTCTTAGGAACCCGTAACAAAAAACATAGTCATAAATCATATTGATTTTGGCTAATATGCAAGATGATAATTAAAATATCACAACATGTGTGTGTATTTAACAACAAAAATAAAACATAAATGAATATTAAACATTTTAATGAAACAGATAATATTCGAACGAGTTTAACTTCTTTGAAGTGGAAAAAAATCACCGAAACACTTCAGACGACGAGGCATATAAATAGTTTGTTAACGATTCTGGTTGCGATCCGCTAAATTTTTGCACTAAAGAAAACATGTTGTCATATTCATATTTTTGGCAATTAACTAATAACCGTTTGATATTAAAGAAAATCTGGTTATTGTTAATAAATATTAAAAAATAAATGCTTAAAGAACTTTTTTTCAAAGCGTGTCAGTAAGCTTTATCTAAATGTTAGAGTTTTCATATTATTTTTAGAACAATTGGTAGGTGGAAAATATTTCCAGATAATTCTCATGGACACAAGAACTTGAATAATAAATTGATCAGTAATTATTCAATCATTTATACATTATTATTAATAATTTTATTAAATTTAAATATAAATTAGAACTAGAAAAAAAGCTGTAAGTTCCGCCGGGCCGAACTCTGAATACCCTCCACCGTTTGGTACAAATTTAGCAATTTTCAAAAATCTTAAAAATACCGAATGTAGCCGTATATTAGGGTCTATACGACGACGTGGATCTGCATGGGCAGCTTTTGTCACAAGCTATTACAATATTTAAATGCGAAACTTGAAAAAAAAACTTCTGTTTATAATGTAGCTAAAATCACCAAAATACCGCATATCGCGAGGTACCGTTATATGGGGGCTATACGGAGACATGGACCTATATGGCCCATTTTCAATGCCAAAAGTCCTGCAGACATAATACACATTGTATCAACCTACTTAATTTCGTTCGGAAGCTAGAGTGATTTTCATTTTCATGATTTTAGCAACATTATTTACCGGAGTTGTTTCAAAATTGGTCTTTAAAGTTCGTAATGGATACTGCAGCCTCAGACAGAAAATGAGCCATGTAGGTCCACGTCTTCATATAGCCCCCATATAACGGTACCCTCCGATATTCAGTATTTTGATGATTTTAGCAACATTATTTACCGGAATTGTTTCAAAATTTTTATTTAAAGTTCGTAATGGATACTACAGCCTAAGCCAGAAAATTGTCTGTGCAGGTCCACGTATGGTAGCTCCCTATATTCGGTATTTTATTTATTTTAGCTACATTATAAACAGATTTTTTCAAGTTTCGCTTTTGAATATTGTAATAGCTTATGACAAAAGTTACCTATATAGGTCCACGTCGTCGTATCGACCCTAATATATGGCTACATTCGGTATTTTTAAGATTTTAACAAAATTTTTAATGGATTTTATTTTTTTGAAAATTGTCAAATTTGTACCAAATGGTGGAGGGTATTCAAAGTTCGGCCCTGCCGAACTTACAACTTTTTACTTGTTAAACTTTACATCGCAAAGTAACGAAAATAGGGGAGCAAGTTTCTTCCCGCTCTGCAATTTTTGATATTTTCAGATTATGATTCCGATTATATGAATAATATGATATAATGAATATGTTAAAAATTTCTTCAAACGGGATCGTAGAAAGTGAAAATAATTTACAAGATTATTTGTCATGAAATACTATTACAGGTCCTTGAAGACGTCAAGAGTCTAAATTATACCTAAACGCCAAAAATTCATATATATGAAAAACACATTTTACGGATAAAGCCGTACTTTGTGTAAGTTTGAGCAAAAATCTCAAGCAAACCATCAATTTAGAAAGAAGACGTTGAGGCAAAACTATTCTTTATCAAAGAAGTCACCAACAAATCTGTTTTTGCAATGCATATAAAAATGTTTATATCAGTGTTCCGAAAAATCTCCGAAAACATTGCCTAATTTTTATACCCAACATCAGTATGTGTTGGGGGTATTATAAGTTTGATTGGACCAAAAATTATGTAACACCTCGAAATATTGGTTTTCCACATAGGAAAGTATATATGGATCTTCCTATCTCACCGAACTTAGTCGTTCTAGCTATATATGTCCGTCCGTCCGTCCGCCTATCCATATAAATTTGTAATGACTCTACAGGTCGCAATTATGGCCCGATCTTCACGAAATTTAAAATGGAGGTGGGGCTAGAGCCAGAATGGAACCCTATTGTTTTAGGAGATGATCGCATAATATTTTGGTTGAAATGGACTGTTAGCTAGATTGCTTATATCTCAAGAATGGTTGGACCGATTTTGACAAATTTTGTCAATTCAGAATGCCCTCTCAGCATAAAAGTATAAAATCTAAAAACATCGCATAAAAAGATACCTATAATGATGTTAATATAGATTTTGTAGTTTGTTTTTTTCGCATGCGATTTTTTCAATTTGACTTATAATATTGAAGTGTACATTTTGTAATATTTTTTTCACCTTATAATACAGGTTGAGGTTGTTTTATACAGATAGCAATTATCGTCCGATTCTCACAAAAATTGTCACAAGGGTAGGGTTAGGCACAGAAGGGTTGTTTTCAAAGATGTCCGCAATATATTTAGGGGTTGAAATGGACCAACAACTAAAACTACTTTTGCGTGAAAAAAATACCAACATTTCCATTCTACCGAAACGCTGAAAATAACTTGCATGCGAAATCAAAAATACCCAAAATACGAACTTCTGGCTTTTTACGCTGATTTCGTTGACCAATATAGGCAAATATCGTAGACAAGCAAATCATATAGATGAGACTAAATTTGGAGATACGGAGCAGCCTCTTGCTGTTGGAGATGATCGCAAAATATTTAGGAGTTCAAATGAACCAAAACGGATGGTCATTGGATTGTATTGGACCACAACTACTAACAGCACGACGGAGTGCGTAAATATTGGGCAAATGTCCCCAGTCAAAATGCTAAGGATAATATCTGGGCAGTTCTCCGTGACATAATTTCAAAAGCGAAATCTTTCTAAGTGGATTTGGACATAAGGGGGCTTCTAACATATTGTAGTGTTGTAGGGTATCACATGGTCGGCCCCGCATGGCTATAGCCTTTGCTTAATTGTTTTATCTACTTTTTTCAAAATGACGCTAGAGAGCACCATAAACTTTCGTTTTATGCAAAGGTGTCAAAAGAGGAACTATTAAGCACAACCTTTCAATATAAAACTCAGAATAAATCATATGTCTATGTGCAACAATTTTTGTGAAAATTACATTCAACATTTATTTAATAAATGTGAAAATTATGTGTTTGCTTGTCTTACTGTTAATTTAGCACGTAACAAAATAAAGTCAAAATCTCCTTTCATACTTCATTTTTGGGGAAGTGTCCAAGTAAGAATTATTCTAAATTTCATTGTGAGTTCGTGAACAAAAGAAATTTGTTTACTTAATATATACCATAACAAGTAAAAAAGCATCAGTCGACTTTGCCGACAGTTTTGCCCCTAGCCTTGAGATATGATCATTCAAACTGTTGACCCTTTATGGGGTAGGTTCCGAGGCATTTGGCCAATATTGAGCAATTCGTATCTGACCTAAAACTGATAAAAATATTGCAATGTACCAGATTTGTACTATATCTACTACTTCCTATACCTTATATGAGATATGTGCAAATTTTTGGAAAATGTGGAAATATGCGTGAGGCAGATATAGCGGAACGGGGTATTCCAATTTCATACTTCATCTAATACAGATAAAAATATTGGTATTTGCAAAATTTGAAGGAAATCGAACATTTATCATAAATTCCGATAAATTACATATTCATATCAGATTTTGGTTGAGAGAAATATTAAGATATAGCAAGTTGCGAAGAATCGCCGACTTTTTTCGCAAGGGTTGGCAGATATATAACATCTTGTGTTAGAAAAAATATTTGTGTGAGTGAAATTTGATGAGAGTTGGATGCTTATTTCGTTTTCTCTGAGTGTTTTGTTTTTCAAAAATCTTGAACGCTATGTTGAAAGAGGTACCAGAAGATATGGCCCGATATCTACCATACTTATAACAGACCTTGAGTTGAAGAACATTTTAAGATGTACCAAATCTGAATGGAATCGGATGTTAATTTCGCGTTTTATGAGCTTCTTGGATACTCAAAATGAGAGTGGACCGATATATCCCAACTTGACACCAGACCTTGGGTTAATGAAAATATTGTGATGTGTGTAATTTGAAGAGAACCGGACGAGATATGATCGTTTTGGTTATTCAAAAATTTGACCCTTTGTGGGGTAGGTACCAGATCCGACCTCTACTATCTTTTTAACAGATCTTATGTTAATAGAAATATTCAGATGTGCCAAGTTTGAATGGAATGGAATGTAAATTTCCTTTGTGGAGGAGTTACCAGTAGGGGTGGACCTATATATTCCGTCTAAACGCCAGATCTTAAGATAAGATATTGTGATATATGTAATTAAAGACAATCGGACTCTTACGTCACATATTATAAGAGTTATAATTATTCAAAATATTGATCCTTTGTGGGGGAGGTACTTGATGGCGTGGACCGATATTGTTGACATTTTCACACCTGACATAGCAGTGATGCAAATATTATGATTTGCAAAGTTGGATCAAAATCGGATTATCATTTTTCTTTAAGTGCAGTAAATTTTTTTTCTTTGAAAATATTGACATTTTGTGTGGCAGGTACCAGGGGGATTGAACCGATATAGACAAGTTTGTATAAAATCGGATACTCCCGTCGAGAGTTACCGTGTGCACCAGCCAGTCAGACGGACATCGCTAGATCGACTTCAAATATCCTGAAACGCATTTGGTCCAAAGAGACCTGGGGTCTAAAACCTTTATTTCGATGGGGGCACGTTTTGGCCGCATCAAATGATATATACCTTCTCTAGCCATATTTAAGGCCCTTAAATAGTTTTGACTATGTACAAAGGGACCTCTGTATTTTTTGATATATTTCACAATATTTAGATATTTGAAATTTGATAGAGGTCTTTGGATTGCATTCACAATCAGTAGAACAGAAGATTTCGAGAATCGAAACACTCCGATTTAAAAAAAATTACTTTTTTGTCATGTATTCCATTTAATTTTGCCTTATTTTAGCATTTTGAGTTTGTAATATGTAAAAACCATTCCAAAAAGAGGAACGATTTTTTGTACCAATGATTCTGTAGGCAATCCATACACCCCTATCATATTTCAAAAGCTATATCCTAAATATTGCGTAAAACATCTGCACATGGTCAAAACAAAAATGGTTGTATCTAGCGGGGGAAGTGGAGATGTGGAAAGGTAGAAAAAAACAGTGTTTAAATATGTCTGAGGATATAGGAAATCTCTATTTAAAATTATCTAATGTCAGCTATTAGTCTTTATTACCTACACCGCACTTTTAGCATATATATACGAATTCAGGGCGGAAAATTGTGTTTATATATAAAAATCCGATTTTGTATTTAAGTTCATCACACGTCTAAGATGCACTCCATAAAAAAATATTTGGTTGCAGGTATATGGTCCACCATAGAATTAATTCTGTTCAATTTTATTGAGATCGCTTCAGATTTGGTACAGTATATATTTAATATAAACTAAAATAGGAAGGATTTTGCTGGATATCTCCCACATGATAGTTCCTTCTGTTTTAAGTTATAACTTTTTTAAAACCATAACACACATTCCAAAACTATTATAGTTCGTATTACATAATTTTTGTACATTCCCCAAAAAAACGTTTATTTTCGGTAGCTCCACTGAATATACAAAGTGGCGCAGGGTATCATAAAGTAGGTCCCGTCAGACTTTTGGCCTTTCTAATTTTATTCGTTTCCATAGATTCATATTATATTTCCTATGACTTGGACCAATATTTCGATGTGTTTCATAATTTTTTGCCCAAACGAACTTATAATACCTCCAACATATAGTGTTGTAGGGTATAAAACTAAATATATCAAAGTAAAGATAAGGCAAAACAACGCTTTCGGAGTCAGCCAATGACATATTAATCTTTAATCTATATATTTTAAGAAAGTTGTGTTAGTTACTACGCTTATAAATCAAGAATCGCTGATCTGATTCTAACGATTCAGGCAAATTCGAAATAGTCCCTTGGCAGAAAAGGATAAAAACCCAAAAAATCGCATAAAAATGTTAAATTTGAACATTTTAATTTTGACTGTTGAAATGTAAAATAGTAATGTTTTATTTTGCATATTTTTTTCATTTTGACTTACTTTTTCGAATGAACATTTAATTCTAATTTGATGTGTAGTCTTTTTTTGGGAATTTAAAACGGCAACAGACAAAACTGGTTGTTATAGTCTTTATGTGTTTATTGAGTAAGTGGAACCATACGAATAAAATCATTTCAGGATAATTCAGGATAAAGGATAAGCTATTAACAAAACAATTGCAGGCGGGCTACACAGTAGTACCGAATAATCTGGTGGCGAAACTGAATATATGATGTCGAAATAATTTCACGCTGTCACGGCATAGTTAAAAGATAATTCGTTTTTCAAAATCGCTAAAAAAATCAAACAAAAAAAATTTTGCAAAAATTTTGAAATCGGGAAAAATCGACAAAATTTTTTCAATGGAATCTAATTTCAAAATTATGGTACATTCTATTGACAAACTTCGTAAGGACCTTTAAACATTTGCTGTGAAAAATCCGCGAACAAGTTAAAGATTTTATTTTCAATGTGTTTTTCTTTTTTCTTTTCATGTCTAAAATTGGCATCTAGCTTCCAACTCCAGGACAGTGCTTCAGCTGGAAGATGGAAATACATTTAAACAAGCAAAAATTACCGACAAAGCGTTATGGGACTCATTTCAAAACGTGGACCTACTTCGTTCACATGACAATAATCCGTCCAATGAGAACCCATGCGAGCTGTTACAAACGGAATGACTAACTTAATATACCCTCCATACTTCGTATAGCCACTATATAACATGTTTGGTGCACAATAAAAGGCAAATCGGACGGAGATATATATGGGAGCTATATCTAAATTTTTACCGATTATCTCCAATTTCAATGGGGCTCGTCCTTGGGTCAAGCAAATGCTTTGTGCAAAATTTCAGCTGGATACGAACTTTACTTTGTTTACAAAAATAAATGGACAGACGGACGGACGGACGGACGGACATGCATAAATCGACTCAGAATGTGATTTTATGCAGTTCATCAACAGGAACTATAGGTCTATCTCGTTTCCTTTTGCCTGTTACAAACAAATGCACAAAGACATAATACCCTGACCACCTTGTGGTGTAGGGTATAAAAAAACTACTTCGTTGCAAAAATTCTAAAATCGGGAAAAAATCGTGAAAAAAATTTTCAACAGAATCGAATTTCGAAATTATGGTACATTCTATTGACAAACTTCGCTGTACAAAGTCCGCGAATAAGTTAAAGATTTTCTTTTCAATATGTTTTTATTTTTTTTTTTAAACGAGTGCGCAATACGATATTAAATAGCGATCTTTCATATCTGAAATTGTCATCTAGCTTTCAACTCCTGACCTACATCTAGCTTCAGCTGGAAGATGCAAACATATTTAAACAAACAAAAATTACCGACAAAACGTTATAGGACTCATTTCAAAACGTGGACCTACTTTGTTCACATGACAATAATCCGTCCAATGAGAACCCAAAATGCAAAATGCATTGGGACTGCAATCAGTGAAACACCGACCTTTTGACGTTTTGCAGGTCATGATATGGGTCATATTTTTACATTTTAACCATATTTGTCATACTTATTTCGGCAAATGTTGGTAATTTGATCACGTTTTGGTATAACCACCATTTAAGCTATTTTCGGGGTCTTGGCCACTTTTTTGATTGTTTTGCCCTTATTAAGTATTTTTGTTTCTAAGGGGGTAGAAAAACTTTTCTCATTAGTTTTTGAATTTTCGGAGTAGGAGTAGATCTTGACCACATTCATCACTTTATTTGGTTAAAAATTGTATTTTGGCTACTCTGGGGTAAAGAACCATCTTACAGATAGTAGTCTATAGGAATTTATTTAAGTATAGCCCCACTTTAGTGTACCCCAAGTCCACTTTCCCAACCAATGTGAGGTCACAAAAGAAAATTTTGTATTCTATTGAATTTGTAACGCCCAAGAGAATATTGGTTGGGAACGTAGATTTGGGATGTACGTCATGAAAAAAATAACAAATAGTGGAAAGTTGCACGGGACCGAACATTTGTTTAATCGTCATTGAAAAATATGGACAATTTAAGTGACAACAAAATTAATTCCCATCTTGCGGCAATGGGTGTAAAAGAGTAATTATCTTTGACCATTCTGAAATCATTCTGCCCTCAATTATGAGGTGAACAAAACTAAATACCATGCAGAACGGTATTCTAAATATTGCAAATACAAATTCCAAATTACATCTCATTTTAATGGAAAATTTTGGGGCTATAATATATGAGTTCTATATCACATAGGTTTTTAACACTCCAACTAAAGCCTATGGCTGTAAAATAAGATTAGGCTATTCAAAATACCGAAAACCGAGGTGGGTGAATATCTATTATAATTTTTGCCATGAATATTTGTTTTTATTTAGAAATTATTTGACGCTTACATAAGTCAGATCTCTGATTTATTATGCTTTAAGAAATATGCATTAAAGACTAAAAGTACGGGCCTGCAACGTGAACCGGGCCAACTAGTTATAAATAAATGCCTTGCAGTATTCAGGGAAAAAATTCCTGAAGTGTATGATATTTCTTCCAGATAAATCCTCAATACAAATTCCCATTCAAAAATGGTTGTACCTAACGGGGCCATTTAGATGTGGAAGAGGAGAGTAAAAAGTCTTTAAATATGTCTGAGGATATGGGAAACCTCCATCTAAGGCAGATCAAACTTCTTTGGTCCACATAGTAGATAAATCAGTCTTTTTATTAATTTTATATATTTTATTTAAATCAAATTATGTATTTAAAATTATATCTTATTCATTGAGAATGTTCTATTTAGGTTGGTATTCATAATCATCGGCGCTATATGCAATTTTATGATACCAGGCAAAATTATGTCTCCAAATCCAATGTGTTCAGTAAATAGTACCAAACACCCTTCCTAAATCCAATTATAAAGACCTTACAACTAGTCTCAATGAGACCTCCTTCCGAAGTTCCTTACACAACTTTTAACAAAACATTCAGAACAAAAAAATCCTTCTTTACAATTTGCTTATATGAAATTCATGTATTTTTGTTATATTATAACAATTTAATACATACTAAATTTTGTGAAATTCTAAGTAATTTAATGAGAATGTTCTACTTTTGGATGGTAGCCGTATTCATCGGCACTGTAGGTGACTTTGATGTGTTTGCCATCCTTGGTGACGAATTCGTATTCGCCCTTGACGAGCCAAGTTTTTTCGTCTTGCAAATGACCCTCTTGGAAGGCACGGATTTTGTTGGTCAATTCAAAGCCATATTTGAAGTCTTCCTTGTTAACTTCACGGAACTCCTTAACAACATCGGCTTCTTCGTTGGCGAGGGCAACAGCGAAAAGGCAGGCAAGGAGAACAATCTGCAAAACCAATGGTTTTAAAAATAACAATATCTCCAATTGAATTATTGCTTTGCCAGACTACTCTTACACTGAATTTCATTTTGAATTTTTCCAATTGTGTGATTCGGTTTCCAAAACTGAACTAATTTCTCAAATTCTGGGATCTGCATTTATATGGCGAAATTATGCAATGATGATGCTATCCCGAAGAATATTCCATAAAAATACAAGAAAAGACAGGTATATAAAAATTT
This sequence comes from Musca domestica, assembly GCF_030504385.1. Classification (NCBI taxonomy): domain Eukaryota; kingdom Metazoa; phylum Arthropoda; class Insecta; order Diptera; family Muscidae; genus Musca; species Musca domestica. Next base: position 6,191,330 of record NW_026712115.1, on the reverse strand, counting down.
TGATTTAGCACTGGTCATGTGGCAATCGAATGCTACGTTTGGTTGGTAATATGAATATTTTATTGTAGTTGAGCATGCTGACATAAAATGTTCACACAATTCATAATGTACTTGATAATTAATTTACGGCTCTGTGAATGTGAAATTAGTTGTTACTCCTATTGTTTTGAGCATGTTGGTAAATACAAGCAATAATATATCAATACGAGGATTTCAGAATTTTATTTTGACAAAGAAAGAAGTTTTTTCAGCTCATTCGTTGGCCAAAAGTGTAATATCAAGCCTATATTTGCCTTTAGATTCCTTTGGTCCAGTTCCCTATATCTGACAACCAGCAATCGTAGGTAACATTATTTATGACGCATGATTTAACTCACTACATATGTAGTACTAACACAGTTTTAAATATTTATACCCTACACCACAAGGTGATCAGGGTATTATGTCTTTGTGCATTTGTTGGTAACAAGTAAAAGGAAACGAGATAGACCCATAGTTCCTTTGAAGATCTGCATAGAATCACCTTCTGAGCCGATTTGTGCATGTCCGTCCGTCTGTCCATGTATTTATGTAAACAAAGTACAGTTCGCATTTATTGCCCGATCGAGATACAATTTTGCACAAATCACTTGTTTGGCCCAAGGACGAACCTTATTGAAATTGGAGATAATAGGTAAAAATTTAGATATAGCTCCCATACATATCTTCGTCCGATTTGCCTTTTTGTTGTGCACAAATCGTGTAATATCAGCCCGAATAGTATGGAATTTTGCAAATACAACCAAATTAGACCTGAAAATAAGAATGCCAAATTTGATTGAAATCGGTTCAGATATAGCTATAACTCCCATATATATTGTTCATCCGATTTGTTCTTTTTGTCCTCCGCAGCCGTAATATGCACTCTGTAACAACAATATTTAAGGAAATATATCAAATGCAGCTCAGAAATACCTTTGCTAAATTTTATCGAGATCGGTTCAGATTCGTCCGATTTAGCTTTTATTGTGCACCAAACGTCTAATATTTGTCCAAATGTGATGGAATTTGGCACATACGACCGAATTGAGTCTAGAAGCTAGTATGTCAAATTTGGTGAATCGGTTCAGATATAGCCATAGCTCCCACATATACTGTCCATCCGATTTGTTTTATTTATTACCCATAGACGTAATATGCACTTCGTAACAACGATATTCAGGGAAATATATCAAATACAGCTCAGAAATATATTTGCCAAATTGTATCGAGATCGGTTCCGATTTGGATATAGCTCCAATATATATCTTTATCCGATTTCAAATTAATTGTGCACCAAATGGGAAATACAAGTCCGAATTTAAAAGATACAAATGCTTCGGTATATTTAGCCCTTTGAACTTTAAATTATAATTGTAATCATAGCGTGAATTCTCCCATAAAAGTTTTAATTGTTATGTAGAGCTCTACTAAAATTTCAGAGTGGTGTAGGGTATTATAAAGTCGGCCCGCCCGACATTAAGACTTTCTTTACTGGTTCAAATAACAAAACAGATCTCATCCAGAAAATATCCGGGAGTGGAATCCCGTTTTGTCATCGGAAGTAGAAACAAACCCAATTAGCATAATAATTGAACGTTAATGCTAAAATTCAAATAAACAACATTATTTCTCAACTACTTTAACAATAACCTATTTTATTTAGACTTTTGGTAAATAAAAAAATTAAATTCCTGTTTTTTCTTATTATTCGCCAGCATAATTTCACAATATAAATACAGATTGAAGACTTTGGGTAATTAGTTCAATTTTGGTAACAGAATCAAACTATTTAGAATAATCAAAATGAAATTTGCAGTAAGTATTCTGTGAAAATTATCACCAGTATTTTAAACGTATTTAAGTCGCCTTTCATTTTTACAGGTTGTTCTCCTTGCCTGCCTTTTCGCCGTTGCCATCGCCAACGAAGAGGCCGATGTTGTTAAAGAATTCCGTGAAGTTAACAAAGAAGACTTCAAATATGGTTTCGAATTGACCAACAAAATCCGTGCCTTCCAAGAGGGTCATTTGCAAGACGAAAAAACTTGGCTCGTCAAGGGTGAATACGAATTCGTCACCAAGGATGGCAAACACATCAAAGTCACCTACAGTGCCGATGAATACGGCTACCATCCTAAAGTAGAACATTCTCATTAAGTTAGTTATAATTTCACAAAACTAGTATGTATAGAGTTGTTATAATATAACAAAAATACATTCAGTTCTTATAAGCAGATAAAAGGAACTTTTATTTCAGATTCTAAACAGAGTATTGAGGCATGGATAGTAAAGTGTGAAGAAGTTGTATAAGGAACTTCTAAAGGAGGCATATAATTAGGGCGGGAGTTCTGTACTCATCATTTGAATCTCGTATAATATTATTTCCTATAAATTTCTGTCATAATCCACAAATGACAGAAAAAGTACTCTACATGTGCTACCTTATTCGCATTATATAATGTACTTTCAATGCCCGCTACTTCGTTATCGAAAAATCTACATCAGCAGAATATTCATTGGCTTTATATAAGGCTCATAATTGACAATTTTAAGATATTTTTGGGTACAGAAAAAAAATTTATATTGAAGTATCTTAATTCAACCGTGTTAACTACAACTACCAGTGAGACCTTTTGAATAATGCAGTGAAACTTTTCCAAAAAAAAAAAAAAAACATAAAGTGAGTAAGTCCGTTATATGGGGGGACGTACCAAAAAACGGTACCCACTTAGACAACTTTATACTACAAGGATAAAAATACCGAACATCAGTTTGTACCTTTATATTTCGGCTATAGGCAAACATGGACTTAGCGAAAACCCATTAAGAACTACAAATACAAATTTTTAGACGAATACGAGGATATACGAAAGCTTGGACTTATACATTCAATGTTCTGCCACCGGACCTAGAACTTTTTGTGACAATTTTTAAACAAATCCGTGGAAACATGTGGCAAAAATCATCGGGAGGTACCACAAAGACGTGGACCTATACAACATAAATGTTCCGCCACAGGAGCTAGAACCCAATTAGCTCTACAAATACCAATTTTTAAGCAAATCCGTGGAAAAATGCGGCAAAAATAACAAAAATACCCAATATCGGGAGGTACCGTTATTTGGCGGCTATACGAAAACGGGGGCCCATATTATTATGACCTACATATACCTCTTTTTAGACATTTTCGTGGAAAATGTGGCGAAAATCATCAACATACTGAATACCGGGAGGTACCGTTATGTGGGAACTATACCAAAACGTGGACCGATATATCTCATTTTCAATACCAACCATCCACAAAATACATATTGTTCTTCCAAAACTCTACGTCAAATAATATGGACTGTATCGCGATTTCAATAGACAGACGGAAATTGTTAAATCGACTTAGAATTCTATGGTGATCATGAATATATATTCTTTATGGGGTCTACGACGAATATTTAGATATGTTACAAACGGAATGACAAAGTTAATATTCCCAATTTTTCAAGGTGGAGGGTATAATAACTTTAGTTACTCTATTTGCTCTATGTTTACGACCTTTGTCATGCCGATAGGTGTTCAAAAAAGAATCACTCAAAAGTTGGGAGTCCATTTTACCCGCAATATATTATCCGATGGCCATCCAAAAAGCAAGGTATTTGTCCTGTTCAAAATAGTGATCTTATTCGATTGGTCTTTACTTGAATCGCTCTAATGCAAACTGAGGAATAGTATTTGGACAATTTCAAACCCTACATATTTTGTCATTATATTCAAAAAACTAACCTTACCCTATCTCATGAAAAGTTTTGAGACGATCGGGTGTAAAAATATGTAAAATTGAATGTTGTCAGTCAAATTGAAATAATCTTATGCGATAAAAAATATCGTAATACCGACCATTCGATACCTCTCAGTTTCTGCAGATCTAAAAGACTTTTGACTAGAATGAAGATTTCCCTAAGAAACATAACCATAAGTACTACTATGAAGGCAAATGTTGAACCTAATTTCTCCTCTTTTCTAATAATCATCATGGATCTGGAACTTATATCTTCCAAAAACATACGGCCTCTAAAAAAGCATCGGTATTTTGCGAAACATGAGTTCCCTACTACTTCAAATATATAATTTGCTCATTCGGAAGAACAGAACTTTCACATACAAAAAAATGTTTTCCATGCATACTTAATATTTTATGATTGTTTCATTTTTGGAATACTGTCTCATAGTCGTAGACCTATACCACGAGTCATGCAAATCTTCGTAGCATTTCCCTATATTTACGCCCCTACGTGTTAATAGGTATTCCAAACAATATTTGAAAATGTTTGATTACTATATATGATTTACTCTATATCCGATGTTTGGCTATATCCGTCAACGAAATCAGCATCAATGTAAAGGTCAGAGGTGCGCCTTTTGTGTATTTGTGATTTTGTTATTTTTTCAGACAAATTGCAGTCCATTTCACTTGTAGTCATTTTAACTAAATATTATTCGATGACCATCCAAAATACTAGGCTTCAGCGCTGTCCTAAACCCGAACCTCATGAAAAACGTCATGTCTATTGGTCCTTTGTTGAGAAATGCAGGGCGACTGCAAAATTTGGACAATATTTAGGTTATTTTACCATTTTAAACTCTAAATAATTTGCCAACATCTTCCGAAGCAATACGCTTTAATTCTGACCCTAAAATTACCTCCATGAAAAATATCGGGAAGGTCGGACTATAATGGCGACTTCGATATAATACCCCCAATACATAGTGTTGTAAGGTAAAAATTGAAAAAATCTCATGCGATAAAAAAATATGACTAAAAATAAAATATAACATAAAGTAACCTTTGAGCAACTGCAAAATGAAGACATTTTTATGTTTTTGGTCCATTTCAAACCCTAAATATTTTGCGATAATACCTACAAACAATAGGCTTACAGGGTGAGATGAGAAAAGAGCAAGCTGCTGTAATTTCTAAGCCACTCGTCCGACAGCTGTTAAAATTATTCCAGTGACATCTCATTATATTGTTTACAAGCGTACAAAAGCATTTTTGTGAACATTTTCCAGAAAAAAAAGTTATTCGTGATGGAATTCAAGCGTGATAGTGTGATTTCTTTATATTTGGCTAGAAAACCACAAGTACCTATCGTTTGAGCACTCCAGCATATAAATGTGAAAAAATAGTTCGTGCCATCGCTCGTTACCGTGATACTGGTAGCGTAGCCCGACGTTAAGGAAGTGGGCGGAAGAAAACAGCAACATCAGCAGAAATGGTTCGAAAAGTAAAGAAGCGACTTGATCGAAACCCTCGTCTCAATGGCTCGTGAGCTGAACATATCACAATATTCCATTCGTCAAATATTGAAAAATGAGCTCGGGGTAAAGCCATTGAAATTCCAAAACGTGCAAGAACATACTCCTCAACTGAAAGAAGACTCAAAGAGCTAAAGAGTTGCTTCGCATTCGAGAAAACATTTGTTGCCTACCAGTTTGTAAACAAACAAATCGGCCGCCATAACATCCGATGATCGTTCTCCGCTCGTATTAATCGACCGTGGCATCAGAATAAATGCCGAATATTATCGCGAAAATATTCTGGAGGGTGTATTAAAACCTTGGGCATGCAAACATTTTGTCCGCAGACCTTGGACATTCCAACAGGACTCAACACCATTGCAGCGCACAATGGTCACCAAAATATTCGGATACCAATCGTTGGACTATTGTGTCGGTATTATTTTGGAAAGCAAGGTTGGCACTAAAATTTACCAAATCATCTCAAGCAAGCGCTTCGCCGGGAATGGGCCAAAATACCGCAGAGCAACATTCGGGACGCGTGTGACTGTTTCATTGGCCATTTAAAGGCCATAATTCGTGCTAAAAGTGACCAGTTCGAACAAATCTAAACTTATTCTAAAATTTGCGACTTATTCTAAAAATTGCGACCTGTAGCATGATTACAATTTAATATGGACGGACGGGGGTACATACGTAGCTAGAACGATTCAGCTCTGAGGGATAGGAAAATCCACATATAACATCCTATTTCTTGGACAAATATTTCGAGGTAATACAAAACTTAAAATACCCCATATTGTTGTAGGGTATAAATACAGATTATCTACAATTGTCGGATTTACATCCCCACATGGAAAAAAATTCTTTAGGTATCAATAGGTATCAGATTCCTTCCAATTGATATATTTTCTTTTAAGTTCCATCAATAAATTTGTACAACGAGACACTTGGGTTTGACCATTTGACCGTACCGGATCAGTTATATTTTTTTAGAAACGGATGTATTAAAGTACATTGGTTTCATTGATTGGATATGAATTGATGGAGCTGTATCTGTGATATTTGATATTTAATAAAGTGATATTTAACAATAATTTCGTCTTTCAATTTCTCTGCATATAAAAATCTCCCTACGTGAAGTGTAAACAAATATTTAATAATTAAAATAATTAATTTAAAAGTAATCTTAACCTAAATGGTTATATTGAGGCTCCTTGTAAATAACTTAAAACAGTTAGCAGACTCCTCAAACCGAGTCAATTGTTTAAATAAGATCGGGCGCCAAATTTCCGTATTTGATATCGAATAAATTTTGTTCGTATGAAATTTACATTCTATATCTCGTAGTTTCTTCCTTCATTTTCCATTTAATCAAGCTAAAATTCACATATTAACCCATTACCGCCCACTGTCACCATATGAGGACACCTATTCAAAGGCTCATAACTCTGAGTTTAACCATTATGTTTCTTAATGTTAAATATACATATCACTTCCTTAGGCTCAATTGAGATTATAATTGCATTTTCTTGTGTTTTTAAAATTAATTAAAATAGAAACTTGTTCGTTATTGAATGGGAGAATTTGTTCCATATGTTACTTAATGTAGGAGACATATTAATATGGAAGTCAATCCATAGCACAGTTTAAGATCGTTCACATTGGGATTTTTTATAAAACACTATCCAAAATACATCCTTCACAGCACTTTCAACTTGTAAAAAAAATAAAAATTTCTGGACTTTATTTGTTCTCTTGTCGAGCTCATGAACAATAATAATTGCGCAAATAAATCTACTCTATGATACATCAAAAGCAAAACATTGTTCATACAAACAGATTCGAAATGTTGCCTTAATATCTAACATTGAATGCCAAAATTGTTTTGTACATATATATTTTTTAAACAATTCTTTATTCCCAAACAGGTTTTATTATACCCCTAAATATTAATTATCCATTGCGCTTTTAGTCCAATCAAAAAAAAAAAAAAAAAAACTTCCAAATACATCAGCAAAAAAGTTGAATCACGTGGATGACACAAGTGCCTATCACCGAAACAAGCCAAGGAAATTACAAAAAAAATATATCCAGTTATAATTTAAAGCTCAATAACAATAACCAAACAAAAGCCAATGAAACAATAAAAGATTAATATTTTCTTTTTTTGGCTGCTAACTTATTAATTAACCAACCAACCAGTCAGCCAACAACCATTTTTTGCTTAAAACCCCATTTTTCAGTTGGTGCCATCTGTGATGCTGTTCGAACAACTTTCATTCCAACGAAACTGAAAGTTACCTCGAAATCTCATTTCCCTGACATTGACACCATTTCGCTGGAACAAAGCAACAGAAACTAGGCTGCACGACCACGACGGATGGTCCAATGTGAAAGTTGAAACTGGTTTTGTTTTTATCTTCGTCTTCGTCTTCGTCTTGGTTCGACATGAGCGGGAGGAAAATTGAAACTTTCTTCGTGCGGTCGAATGAATGCGACTGCGATCACAAAAAGTGTGTCAAGAGGAGGTCGCTGAACTCGTTTGAATGCTTTGGTAGACAATTAACTATTGAATAATGTCGGTTGATCATATGCATACATATGTAGACAAATAGATTGAATTGTTTGATTTTTTATCTATCACTAACCGTTGAATTATGTCAGGCTTAATACAAGTGTTTTTTTGGAAATTTGAAGTTGTGTGGAAACTTGAAGATAGAAATTTCAAAACAAGTAAACTAAAGAAATCTGTTTAATATTTTAGGATCTTTGTGGAAAGATACACTGTTTTCAAAGATGGTTTTTGAACCTACATCGAATTTAACGTCATTATACCCTCAGCCATATGGCTAGAGAGGGAATATATCCTTTGATACGACCACATCGAAATAACTATTTTAGGCCCTAGGTCTCTTTGGACCAAATCGGTTTCAGGACATTTGGAGTCGATCTCAGGGTTTCCGTTCGTTTGCTTGCCTGACTAGTTGGTGCGCACGATAACCCTCGAAATGATTATCCGATTTGGTCCAAACTTTGTACATCGTAATATTATTATCAAACTTAGATCGAGTTGGGATATTTGCAATATCGGTCCACTCCTTCTGGTACCTCACCCACAAATGTTCAACAAAATATTTTACTGCACAGAAAGAAATTTTTTTCAAATTTTAATATTCATTAGTGCTACGTCAGATGTGAAAATATCGACAATATCGGTCTGGAGTACCTCCCCCACAAAGGGTCAATATTTTGAATAATTACAACTCTTATAAAATGAGATGTAAGAGTCCCGTTGTCTTCAAATTACTCACATTACAATACTTTTATTAACATAAAGTCTGGTGTAAAAATGTAATATATCAGTCCACTCCTTCTGGTACATCCCCCACAAAGGGTCAACATTTTGAATATCCATGAAGCTCGTAAAATTCGAAATTAACATCCGATTCCCTTTAGACACACAGACAAGATGATAATATATATCAGGTGCCTCACCCATAAAAGGTCACAATTTTCAATACTTTTATCTGTCATAACTTGCGAAAAAGTCAGAGATTCATTACAACTTCCTATATAAATATTAAACCTGAGGTAAATATGGAATTTATGTATACATATTGTCACATATCTCATATAAAGTGAGGGAAGTAACCAAACCTGGCACGTCGCAGTATTTATATCATAATGATTTAAGTGCGATACGAAATGGACAATATTGGCCCATTCCTTCAGAACCTACTCCATAGACCGTCAACAATTTGAATAATCATGACAGAAGTCAAAATATATTTAAATAATCGAACATTAGCTGAACATTAGCATCTGTCTACAAATCAACTGATACATTTTAACTTGTTTTTAATATATTTTATTTTTCAATATATTTAAGTTTTTAGTTCTTTTTAGTATGTTATGCATTTTAATATTTAAAATTTTTATACCCTACACCACATATTGGTAAGGGTATTATGTCTTTGTGCATTGGTTTGTAACATGAAGAGGGAAGAAAATAGACCCATAGTTACTTTTTCGGATCTTCATAAAATATCTTTGTGAAAAATGCAGGTCGCATTTATTGTCCGCATGAGTAAATAAAAATCTGAAGAAAATCATTTCAGGTATAGCTAAAGATTCCATATATATGATTCATCCGATTTGGTGGTTTAAGTCCCTCACATGCGTAATATGCACTCCAGAAGAATAATATTTGGTACCCGACATCAAATGCTGCTCGAAAATACCTCTGTCAAATTTTATGGAGATCGGTTAAGATATAGCTATAGCTCCCATATATATGTTTCATCCAAATTGCTGTTTAAGTCCCTCACATTCGTAACATGCTTTCGATAACAATGATATTTGGCACCAGATATCTTATAATGCTCAATATCTCTTTGAGGATGGATTTCCAAACACTATTAATGTACCAATATCCAAATGACAGTGCATTTCGAACCAATATGATAAATTTTGCCCTTCTGTCCTTTTAAGTAGTAATTAAATCAACCATATAATAAAATTCTACGTCATGGCTTTAGTGACTTATTTAGTACACACTAAGTTCGAACCAAATTATGTAGATCATGTAACATTACTTCTTAAATAATGCAGACAAGCTAGCACTCTCACATCATTATTATGAGCGCAAAACTGGTTTATCATCTTTCCTTTTGCTGTTCCGCAATTTTCTAATAAAAACAATATGAATTATTTAAGAAACCTTATAGCATTATTAAACATAAAATAATGGATACAAGCTCAAATATGTAAATATATCCCCTACCTAAAGCAGTTTCACCATTTGGAACGATTTTGGCAATTTTCAAACAATGGCAACTTTTTGCATAGGCAACTTTTGTCATAAACCATTACAATACTCAAATGCGAAACTTGAATAAAACAAGTAAAAAAGTATCGGTCGGTTTTGCCGACAGATGTATACCCTCAGCCCTCTTCACCCTCTATGGAGTGGGTTTTGAAATAATGGGTCAATATTGTTCATTTCGTATCGGACCTAAATAAATACGATATAAATATTATAATAGCAGATGGATAAATCAACTGTAAAGAATCGCTGAGTTGTTTCGCAATTTATGGCAGATAAAAATATTGAAAATTGTGTCCCTTTGTGGGTGAGGTACCAGCATGTGTTCGCAGATATATAGCATCTTCACAACAGATCTGGTGTTAGCAAAAATGCTTGTATGTGTGAAATTTGAAGAGAGTTGGATCCTTATTTCGCTTTCTTTGAGCGTTATGTCTTAAATTATATTATTGCTTACCTTTCTGTGCAGAAAATATATATTTTTAAAATTTCGACCATTTGTGGGGGAGGTACCAGAAGAAGTGGACCGATATACTCCATCTTTACACCAGACCTTGGACTAATAAAATGATTGGGATGTGTGAAATTTGAAGACAATCGGACTCGTACATCACATTTTATGAGAGTTGTAATTATTCAAAATTTTGACCATTTGTGGGGGAGGTACTTGAAGGAGTGAACCAATGTCGTCCATTTTCGTACCAGACCTAGCACTGATGCAAATATTACGACTTGCAAATTTGGAGCAAAATCGGATCATCGTTTCTCTTTCTGTGCAAAAAATATGTATTTTTTGAAAATTTCGACCATTTGTGGGGGAGGTACCAAAAGGAGTGGACGGATATATTCCATCTTAACACCAGACCTTGGTTTAATATAAATATTGGGATGTGTGAAATTTGAAGACAATCGGACTCGTACATCACATTTTATGAGAGTTGTAATTATTCAAAATTTTGACCATTTGTGGGGGAGGTACTTGATGTAGTGGACCGATATTGTCCATTTTCACACCTGATCGAGTACTGCCGCAAATATTAGGATTTGCAAAGTTGGAGCAAAATCGGATTATCCTTTCTCTTTCTGTGCAAAGAATAATTTTTTTGCAAATTCCAACTTTTTGTGGGGGAGGTACCAGAAGGAGTGGACCGATATTGCCCATCTCCGAACTCGATCTAAGTATGACAAAGATATTACGATGTACCAAGTTTGGACCAAATCGGATCCTCCCTTGGAGAGTTATCGTGCGCACCAGCCAGCCAGACAGACAGACAGACAGACAGACGGACGGACGGACGGACATCTCTAGATCGACTCCAAATGTTCTGAAACGGATTTGGTCCAAAGAGACCTAGGGTCTAAAACCATTATTTCGACTAGGCACGTTTTGACCGTATCAAATGATATATACCCTCTGTAGCCATATGGCTGAGGGTATAAAAATTCGGTGAATAATGTAGCTAATCATCAAAATACCGAATATAGATAAGTACAGTTATATTGGGGCTATACGAAGACGTGCACTTGCACAGACAATTTTCTGTCTGAGCTGTAGTATCCATTACGAACTTCAAACACCAAATTTGAAACAATCCCGGTGAATAATGTAGCTAAAATCATCAAATACCGAATATCGGGGAGGTACCGTTATATGGGGCTATACGAAAACGTGGACCTGCACAGGCAATCTTCTGTCATAGGCTGTAGTAACCATTACGAACATAAAATACAAATTGAGAAATATTTCCGTTGAATAATGTCGCTTAAATCACCAAAACGTGGACTTACATAGGCAATTTTCAACACAAAAAGTTCTGCAGACTAATAAGCATTTGATTAAAATTTTATCAACTTTATTTCGTTTGGAAGCTAGAGTGATTTGCACAGACGGACGGACATCGCTAAATCGACATAGAATTTTATACTGACCAAGAATATATATATTTTGTGGGGTCTAAAATGTATATTTCGAGGTGTTACAAACGGAGTTACCCTCCATGCTATGGTGGAGAGTATAAGAATAAAAGATTTTTCACTATACTGTACTACACTATAAAATTTTGCACTAATACATATACTTAAATACCATCCCGATTAAAATGACTTATCGAAAATAATTAACGACTTATTGTAGACTTGGGATATTGGAATCAATAAAAGTGCCCTCTATGGATAAATGATCATATTAAAATTAGTTTGCAAAGCTTTTTTACGATATATATTTACGAGATTTTTACGATATATTAATCTGTAAATTAAATATACAAAGTATACTTTAAGGCGGATGTTTTTAAGTACAAAGAACGACCATTATATCGACTGCATTTTGTAGAAATTGGTTTTAATACTGTCGTTATATATTAGTTGAAATGGATTTTATATTAATTTATGGCAATTATTGTTTTTATGCGGCTATGGCTCGGCTATACAACACTCACACTGGTGCGCAGTGCTGCCCGCAAGAAATTTACGTTTATATTGGGAATTTGAATAAAGTGAAGAGTACCAACCGTGGTAGATGCATCAACGGTTGGAAACATTGATGTGTCATTTTTCTAATGTTTTGTGAAAAATAAAAGATTCTTTTACTATGTGAATTTTTAAACAATTTTTCTTTAAACAAATTTCAATAAATTTTCATTCAACATTTTCAATTCCAAAATAGGTTTGACACTTTATTGTCCCAGCAGCTGTGTCGATGCGACTATCTGAATTCTTCTACCATGGTACCAACTATGATAGTTATCAAATAAAAATTACAACTTTAGAGTTCAATTTAAAATCGAATGGAACATTATATATCTTTCTCCTTAGTAAGGTTTTATAAATTTGGTTCACAATAAATTAGATATATAGGCGAACTATATGCAAATCTGAATATATTGCTATCAATTTAAACAGACTTCGACTTTAGGTTTTTCCCCTATCAGACAATAAAAGCGAAATGTGATTTTCTAACAAAAATACATGTACAGAGGGGATGATAAAATCGACGGAAATGATAATACCACGTACCAGGAAATGATAATACCCCGTACCAGGAAATGATAATACCCCGTACCAGGTCAGGGTATTATATCTTTGTGCATTTGTTTGTAACAGGCAAAAGGAAACGAGATAGACCCATAGTTCCTTTTGAAGATCTGCATAGAATCACATTCTGAGTCGACTAATGCGTATCATCCATTTATTGCTAGGTCCATGTGAAATTTTTCACAAATAATTTGGACGAAATTTAGATATAGCTCCCATATATATCTTCCTCCTATTTGCTTTTATTGTGCACCAAACGTGTGATACCAAATAGTATGGAATTTTGTACATACGACCAGATTAGGCCCGAAAATAAGTATGCCAAATTTTATCGAAATCGGTTCAGATAGACCTATAGCTCCCATATAAATTGTTCCTACGATTTGTTTTTTTGGCCTCCACAGACGTAATATGCACTTTGTAACAACGATATTTGGGGAAATATATCAAATACAGCTCAGAAATATCTTTGCTAATTTTTTTCGAGATCGGTTCGTATTTGGGTATAGCTACTATATATATCTTCGTCCGATTTGCCAAACGTGTAAAATTAGCCCCAATGGGATGGAATTTGGCACTTACGACCGAATTGAGTCAAGAAACAAGTATATCAATTTAGTAAAAATCGGTTCAGATATAGCTATAGCTCCTATATACATATTTTTTATCCGATTTGTTGAATTTGTCCTGCACAGCCGCAATATGCACTGCGTAGTAACGACATTCGGGGAAATATATCAAATACAGCTCTGAAATACATTTGCCAAATTTTGTCGAGATCGGTTCAGGTTTTCTCTTTATCTGATTTCAAGTTAATTGTGCAACAAGTGGGTAATAAAAGCCCAATTTGAGAAGGCACAAGTGCCTCGGCAAATTTAATAGAAATCGATTCAGAGGAGGATATTCATCTCATATATAAATTCCTTTTGGAATTATAACTATAGTCATAATTGGAATGATTTAGTTCTCACAAATAACCTTAAAAACTTTTTGTTATGTGAAGCTCTAATAAATATGCAAAGTGGGGTAGGGTATCATAAAGTCGCACCGCCCGACTTTAAGACTTTCTTTACTGGCTTCCTTTTTAGAGATAATTAAAATCTATAGGCAAATCAACTATCTTGTGGAAGGTAATGACGCAATTATATTCAGCTATAAAAAACTGGAAGTGTTGTTGCAGATGGTTATTGAGATGGGCTACATCAGTTCGCATTTACATTATCTTTATATAAGTGCTACGAAAGTGTGGACATACATTTTTACAAGAAGGCTTTCTAGTTGCCAACAACTCAAAATACCTGTATTTACCCTTGATTCGAGAGGAAAGCCAAAGCTCTCTATATAAATCTCTGCATTGAACATTGCGAAATATATCTCAAAAGATTGGAATCCATTCGTATATGTGTCAAGGCTATATAAAGGCCTTAAAATAGTTTGGCTCACAACCAGATAACCTTTTGGGGTTTGGATCTACAATCCGAGTACTGTTAAATGCGCATTTGCACAGTGAAATTGTAGGAAAATTTGAAACAAGTTACGAAAAAAAAACTAAATTTGTAAAAAATAAAAATGTCTTTTATCCAGATTTTGAGACAATTTTGTGGAACATAAAGTTTCAGAGACTTATTAACCAACCATCATAAACACAACATAAACTGTTGTGCTAATTTCGAAACTCTACGTCAAATAATTACAACATACCTATAATTTCAAGATCATGAATAAATAAACGTTATTATATTTGGAGTTGTTACACTCGGTATGACAAATTTCCCAAGTTGTGGGTATAAGTATGGCTAATTCGTAAAAATACTTGAAATCGCATATATATATGATAACGATATATATGTGGGACATCACAAAAGAGTCACTGATGCAATGGCCTTAACTATATTTCAAAGCTTGAAAAATTTAAACAGAATAACAGAATAAATACACTCTGAGATATATAGTAACATCTTAAACAACATGCCGCATACATCGAGTGTGTTGCAACTCTTGCATTCTGTAATGAAGTATGCAACATTAGATATTGGGATAGTCCTCCGGACTATTTCAGACTATTTCTTTTCGGCCTTCTTATGCCTGTTAAAATACTCCCTAACACTTTTTGGCTTTTGGAAAGCTCTTTTGGTTCATGGTAAAAATTATTATAATTATGTGTGACTCTTTGAAACATTTCCAAAAAGGATGATTAGATCTCAAAACAAAAGCTTAAATATAGTTTTTCGTAGCCGAGTTTAGTAAAAAATTTATTATTATTTAAAAATTATTATTTTTTAGAGAATGGAAAATCCTATCTAATCACAAAAGAATACTAATCATTCTATTGACTTAGAACTGTGGGTATATATAACTAGCAAGTGCCTGCTACTTCGTCAGCGAAAAGTCCACCTTCAATTTTAGATTCATTCCAACAGATCGTGTTAGGCCATTTTAGTACTCAAATTGCCCAAGTTGTTCAATTTGAAAACATTTTCAATCGAAACTTCTTACATCGAACAACAATTTCAGACTTTCAAGGCTTTCATTCCTTTTTCGGAAAGAATAATTTGAAAATTGTAAAATTTTACACCAAAAACTTTTGATAATAATTTATTTTGAAGTTTATCGAGTAGGATATAAATAAAACCATTGCACAATTGATCCATATCCAATTTTTCTATAAAAATCATTACATCCATCTGTAAACCCTCGAAACCAACAGTAACCACAATATCTAATTCCAGAATTTCAACTCTATCCATTCACTCAACACCAAATTTACATATCTGCAACCTAGACCACAACAGTGGTCCAAATTAGTACCATTTTGTACTTTTCAAACAATTATAGCACACGTTTCCAAAAACGCCTCAACATCTCAATTCCAGATACTAACTGAGACCTTTATATCAAATTTTGGGATTCCAACTACAAACATTCACTTAATAGCAAATCTAGTAAAATTTAATACTTGAATATACTATATCTTCACCATCCCAATACCCCATTTAGTACTTTTTGAACAACTATATTATGCATTTCTAAACCACCACCAAATCTCAAACATAGATACCATCAATAATCTAAATATCAAATTTCAGAATGTTATCTCTATCCCTTCAACCAATACCAAACGTAGTATATATTCCCGAAACTACCTGCATATGTCCAGGCTACGCGAGATCAGCGAACCTAATACCAAATTTCAGATTTCCGTCTATATCTTTTCGCCCAATACCAAATTGTACCAAATGTAATACAATTTTGTACAATATCCTATACAGTAACACTTAAGCCAAGTTTTGAATTTTAAGCAATATCAGCTCAATTCTATACCTATAACGAATTTCTAACCCCAGCTCTTTACCTTGAACCTACCCTCCAGCAGTTACTCCAATTCAAAATTTCAAATTTTCAGCTCCATCTGCACCAAACTGTTTCAAATCTAGTACCATTTACTAGTTCCAAAAGTTATCTAGCTTCAGACGATTCGACTGGCGTGGCGATGAATCAGTCAGTCAGTCATCTTTAACTCATTTTCATATATAGATAACTAAACTAATTTGTGGACTTACCCAATTATTGCCATGCAATCTTTAGGACGGAGGAACTTGATACCAACGCCGAAATTTACCCACAAGATATAATATTAAAATTCCGTTCAGTTTTTGCAGCCAGATTCCCAGAAGCTTATCCGAAATTATATTTTTTCTCCTTTTCGTATACATAAATTCTTTTCCTTATCAGAAAATTTAATGGCAAGTTTTGTTTGGAGTCTATTTAATAAATAATCTCTTCAAATTGTAAAATTTTAAATTTTCTGACAAACTAATTTTTTTATTTTTGTCCTACTCCTCATTCAAAAGCCCTGAATAGATGTATGCTATGCAGTTTAATTGTTAAAAGTACCAACTTGGCCAATTTATAATTTCGTCTTATCCGTCTTCTACATATTAACGCAAGTAGACAAATATCGGTAGAATTTTGATAATCAAAAAATATATATTTAGATCCAAATTGTGGTATAGTTGTCATATAAGAGCATTGTCGAAGGTATTTATATAGTCATATTTTTTATCTCAATGAATAGAAACCATTCCTGCAAGTTCCATGTTGGTAAAATTTCGTTTAGATCTCCAAGAAAACGGCTTGATTTAATGAATGGTGGGTGCACTTTGACATTTTAGTTTCTCAATAGACCAAATCGCTTTTGGTAAAAAAAAATTGTGTGAACTTTTTGGAAAACACCATTGAAGTTGTCAGAAATGTATGTTGAACCATTTGGAGCCCAAATAGACAAAATTTTACTTTTTTTGATGAAAATTGTTCAGACCCCACAAAATTCTCCCATAGAACTGAAATAAAGGCATAACTTTTGGTTATGGTGATTTGTGTCACACTTTTTAGCAAAAATGTTTCAAATTTGGAATTTGATGTTTCTATTGGGTCTACATACTATGGCAGAAAATTGCTGGGGCGTTTATATCCTTCATATAATGGTAACTCCCTGTTCTCAGTACAGGGTCATTATTCACCGGAATTTATTCAAGGAATCGATTGATTGATTGATTGATTCAGATCCAATATGACGGTAACTCCCTATATTTGACTACAGACTGCTGTCATTTCTAAGCCACTCGTCCGACAGCTGTTAAAATTATGGCAGTGACAGCTCATTATACTGTTTACAAGCGTACAAAAGCATTTTGGTGAGAATTTTCCGGAAAAAGAGTTATTCGTGATGGAATTTAAGCGGGATAGTGTGACTTCTTTATATTTGACTAGAAAACCACAAGTGGCTATCGTTAGAGCACATCAGCATTTAAATGTGAATAAATCTTTTGTGTTTCATACCATCGCTCGTTACTGGTAACACTGGTAGCGTAGCCCGACGTCAAGGAAGTGGACGGAACAAAACAGCAACATCAACATCAACATTGCAAGAATTTACACCGCAACGGAAATAAAATAGACTCAAAAGAGCTAAAGAGTTGCTTAGCTTGGCCGGAAGTGCTGAACTGCCCAATTTTCTCCGATGAGAAAAAATTCGTTGTCCAGCAGTTTGTTAACAAACAAAATGATCGTGTTTACTTGCTAAAGAGGTCAGCTGAAAATGAGCACCTTTGGTTGGCCACCAGAACTCAAGCGCTGGCCATGGTGATGGTGTGGTCCGCCATAACACCCGATCAATCGACCGTGGCATCAGAATAAATGCCTCAAGCAAGCGCTTCGCCGGGAATGGGCCAAAATACCGCAGAGCAACAATCGGGCAACGTGTGACGGTTTCATTGGCTGTTTGAAGGCAATAATTCGTGCCAAAGGTGACCAATTCGAACAAATCTAAACTCATTCTAAAATTTGAAGCTATTTCCGACATTTTTTGCTTTCATTCAATAAAATTTAATAAAAAATGTAAAATTTATGGCGTTTGACTTAGTTGCAGTTTTTTTATCTCACCCTGTAATTATTGCCGTGTGTCAAATTGGAACTATTATTAAAAAATGTAAACTTTTGTCGAGGGAGGGAACACGAGTTAAATGTGGCAAAAATGTTTCGAAATTTGTAGTGTACACTAACCAGACAGACAGATTTGACTATATCGACCCCAATGGTTCTGAAATGGATTTCAGACCTACACTGTTATTTCGACATACCCTCTGCTGCCATAAGGCTGAGGATATGAGGAAACGTAATTCCCATCTATTTAGCTTTATTCAAATCATGTACCCTCATGACAACGGCATCAGACTGTATATCGGTAATAATTTTGCAAATCGTAATTTGAGCAGAATACATCCAACAATTCGACGTAATAGAATGGCTAATCATCAGTAATATGATCACATCATTAGCAACTCAATTGGATCAGATTAGCTTTATATGAACTGACTCGTCAATTTAATTTCCCGTCAAACACAATGGAATCAAACTACATATTTTTACAAGTAAAAAAAAGCAAAAAATACAAATTTGTTTTATTTCTTTATAATTACATTATGTTTTTGTTGTTGGGGTTGTTATCATTATACAATTAATAAAATTTGACTATGTGTATTGTTGTTGTGTTTTTGTTGGTGATGTTTCTGTGTTGATTTTGTGTTTGTTGTGTGTATATATATTTAATGA
Organism: Musca domestica; assembly: GCF_030504385.1. Classification (NCBI taxonomy): domain Eukaryota; kingdom Metazoa; phylum Arthropoda; class Insecta; order Diptera; family Muscidae; genus Musca; species Musca domestica. Next base: position 6,172,051 of record NW_026712115.1, on the reverse strand, counting down.
GAATGTTGGTGTTGTTGTTGTTGTTCTTAGCAAACAAAATCAAAGAATTTATTCACCAGTCATCATTTCCATGAATTCTGAAAGAACAAAAAAATAGAAGAAAATATTTTGGATTAAATATTGTGGAAACTATTCAATGTTTGTATATATGAGTGTGTGTGCGCGTGTCTGTGAGTATTTCATTTTCTAAAAATTATTTTTAGTTTTTATATATTTGTTGTTGTTATGTTTTGTTTATGTTATGTTATGCTGTGCTGTGTTGGGCCCTCTGACATTGCCTATGTGTATTAAGCTGTATGTGGGGGTGTATAAATTGCTTCTCCTTGTCAGGGGGATAAACATTTGGTAGCCTGCGTAAGTGCTTTGTCAAACCAACTATAAAAATAACCTCAATATCTCTATCTAGCCGTCTCAAAAATTATAGTGTTTTCCATTTGTTCTAATTTTTTGTTTTGTTTTTGGAATAGAAAAATATTTAGTTCTATTTGTTATGGATATGGACAATTTGTCATTTTGGCAAGTTGCTGGTGTTTTTTTTTTTTTTTCTATTTCGCTAGACATGGTGAGATTAGTATGAAATATTAAATAACGTTCACCATTTTCGTTTTCTTTTTGCTTGAGAAAAATATCATTTCTTTTTTGGAAATTAAAATTTGTTTAATTTTTTTTTCATTAATACCCATTTTTAAAGAAGCGCTTTAATGGTAATAGTTATATCTATAAAAGAGTAGTGAAATAACTGACTGACGAACTCATCTTAAATCAACGCCCAGATGAAACGACCAATCTTAAAATTTTGCACGAGAAATGTACTGAAATGTACTAAAAATCTAATATAATACTGGACAAACTAAATAAGCTTGAAACTTGGAATGAGAGCCACTGATATAGTGCAGGGTTTTTGGAATTTTTAGGTCACGAAAAGTTCGAAAATGGTACTAATCTTCTAAATCTTTGGTATTAACGGACAGAGTTAAAAGCCTGAAATTTGGTATGAAAATCAAGATTAGAGAGGATGTTTGATATCTGATGGTGGTTTTGGAAGTGTGAATAAAATGTACGAACTGTTGTAGCAAATGGTACTAAATTTGGAACAGTTTGGAATAAGGTGAACGAATAAACCTGAAATTTTGAAATTTTGTATTGAGATCCCTGTTGGTGGTAGGTTTGTGACAAAGAGATAGTTTTGGAAATGTGTACTACAAGTGCACGAAACGTACTTAGGAGCACTATATTTGGTACAATTTGGTATTGGGTGATAGTGCTTGAAATTTGAAATTTGATATTGAGGTCGCGGTTCATATGTAGCCTGGACATATGAAGGTGGTTTTGACAATGTGTACTATAAGTGTACGAAAAATACTGAATTGTACCAAATTTGGAATTGGGTTAAAGATAGGGCTTTAATCTTTAAATTTGATATTGAGGTCTCTGTTGGCATCTTAAATTGAGACATGAAGTTGTTTTTGAAAATGAGTACTATTTTATCCGAAAAGTAGTAAACATGTATAGTATTTTGTCTGAAAAGTACTAAGTACGAAATGTATTGGATGAAAGGATAGGACTGGAATCCTCAAAATTGATTTTTAGGCCTCTATTGGTATCTGGAATTGATATATGGGGATGGGTTTGGAAATGTTTATTATAATATTGAGTGAATGTATTGTGCTAGAACTCCGAAATTTCAAATTGAGGTCTCTGGTGTGGAGGTCTGGTGGACAATAATTGTTGGGTCCATTGTGCAATGGTGTTACTAATATTCTCCTCAGTAAACTTCAAAACGAAAGATTTTGAAGACATTTTTGGTGTTGAGGCTAAACATTTTCCTATTAGTCTTTCAGAACTAGGAACAACTTAAAAAAAAAATAAAACCTTGAAGGTCTGAAAATTTGTGAATTTTGGGTACTAAAATGCCCTAACACGAACTGTTGGAAATAATTTAAATTTTTAAGGTGGACTTTTCGCTGAAGAATTAGTTGGAACTTGCTGGTATTCATATAAAAGTTTTAAAAATTCAATTTTATTTTATTATACCCTACAACACTATGTGTTGGGGGTATTATAAGTTTGATTGGCCCAAAAATTATGTAACACCACGAAATATTGATTTCCCACATAGGAAAGTATATATGGATCTTCCTATCTCGCCGAGCTGAGTCGATCTAGCTATGTATGTCCGTCCGTCCGTCTGTCCGTCTGTCCGTCTGTCCATGTTAATTTGTAATCACTGTACAGGTCGCAATTATGGTCCGATCTTAACGAAATTTAAAATGGAGGTGGGGCTATGGTCAGAATAGAACCCTATTTCTTTTGGTGATGATCGCATAATATTTAGGGGTTGAAATGGACCAAAAACTGAAAAAAATCCTGATTTTGCACTTGCTCTACAGGTCGCAATTATAGACCAATCGACGCGGAATTTCGCATGTAGCTAGAGTTTAGGGCTGGCAAGAAGCCTACCTATTTGGGTGGTCATCGGATAATATTTAGCGGGTAAAATAGACAATACCTTTTTTGTTGAAAAAATTCAAAATTTTTCATTAAACCGCGAATATTTTAAATCCCGGCGAAATCACAAAGCCATGACAAGGTTACTTCTGATCTTTATATTGATGTTAACATCCAATAAAACGGATATATAGCAAAATATGTGCGATATATGTTTACCAAAGAAGATATGCTTGAAAAATCTCTTATATGTCGAGAACGGCTGAACTGATTTCGACAGTTCTCATTAATTCAGAATGACCTCTTGGCAGGAAACATAAAACGTCGAAAAAATCGCATAAAAATATCTCTCTAAAGATGAAAATATTGATTTTGTAAAATTTTCTCATATTTTTTCAATTTTGTCATATTTTTGGCATATTTTCATTTTGATTTGAACATTTGGTAATATTTCTACAGCTAACAAAACTAAGTACTTAGGATATCAGGATATCATATACAGATCGCATTTATGGCCCGATCCTTACGAAATTTTGCATGGAGATAAGATGAGGGTCAGAATAAAAACCTATTCTTTTTGAAGATGATCGCCATATATTTAGGGGTTGAAATGGACCAAAAAACTGCAAAATTGTCAGCAGGTCGTAATTATGGGGGTTACCGGACATTGCAAAAGCCAAGCAGTTCTGGATGGCCATCCAAAAATATTCAATGTGTGAAGGAGTTTGCCAACTTTTGTAGACAAAATACGAAAATGTCCATTCCAGTGACTTTTTGGAGAATTCACAAATACAGGAAAGACGCACTTCTGACTATTTCGTTAAGGCTGATTTCGTTGAAGAATATAGTCAAATGTCTGTATCTGATATAGATGCGTTTCAGTCAAAAACCAATAATAAATGTTAATCTTTTGCCACCTCTGAGAGATTATAGGTCTTTGGGAAATATTGGTTCCAGATCTAGGAAGACCATTTAAGTGCAACATCTACCAATAAATTGGAAATGAGCAAATTAGTTTAAGTTGCTATTATTCGAAAATTAGAGAACGAAACCTGATGGTTTTCTTTTATTATTTGTCACAATATCTTGTGGAATTCTTTCGAGTATCTTGCCTATATAAACTGTATCGTTTATTATAGTGTTGTAGGGTATTCAACGGTCGGCCCCGCTCGACTGTAGCCTTTGCTTACTTGTTTTTATTTATTTTGAATTTTAATTTGCCCGAATAAATATAGTCAGATCTTCCGGTAAAAATTGCCATTTTCTCCACTAATAAATAAACGTTATTTTTATAGAAACAACAATAATGACAACGATTTCTCAATCATTTAATATATTGTGGCCCAAGTGAGTTGAAAACATCTTTAACCGTAGAAGGATTATAAGTCATATAATTTAAGATAATACCCTTGTAGGTAATCTTAACTGGGTATTTTGAAATAACTTTTTCGTGTGTCAATAAAACAAATTAAAATTAAACGCGCAATTTCTTTCTATATTTGTTGGGCGCCACGCAATTTCCCATTTGTCCCAGCCACTTATCGTTGCTATTTTTCGAAGACACAACCATTTGACAAATATCCATCATGTGTCAAAATTTGCTGTCATTCGCATTCAAACAAAAGCACATTTTCACGACAATAGACATTTTGCCAAAATGTCACAAATTTTTGTTTGCCTTAACAAAAATTCAAACATTGAAAAAATGAGGCACCCACAGACACTTCTGACAGATTAAGACATTCAACTCTTGTCATAAAATACTAATTAGCTGCTCAAAACATTTTTGTTTTTGTTATTCTTTCATCTTTGCTACTTACCATCGAAATCGACGGTACCGGAACCATCAGAATCGATTTCTTCAATCATGATGTCCAATTCCTCATCGGTCAATTGGTCATCCAATTCGCGCAAGATTTCACGCAAGCAGGAGGTGGGGATGTAACCGTTGCCTTGTTTGTCGTACAAACGGAAAGCTTCGCGCAATTCCTTTTGCATAGCTTCAGCATCTTCTTCAACAATGAATTTGGCAGCCAATTGAACGAATTCTTCGAATTCCAAACGGCCAGACTTGTCTTCATCGACTTCTTCGATGAGTTCTTCCAAGATCTTCTTGTCGAAGGGTTGACCCATCAAACGCAAAATATCGGCAACCATATCGGTGGAGATACTGCCGCACTTTTGGCTGTCGAAACTGTTGAAAGCCTTTTGCAAAACGGCGATTTGCTCGGGGGTAAGATCTTCATCCTAGGGAAATGCAAAAAAAAAATTTATTATTTACAACATGATAGGCATTTATTTTTTGTTAAAAAAACCGTTTTTTAAAATCTTAAAAAAAAAATTATAAAATGTAATTGATTGTATTTAAGGCAGTTATTAGGAGTTTTATGTTTTCTGAAAACAATTTGTGTGATTTAAGGGATTTTGCAGTAACGTTCGTATTCGATACTTGCAGGGACTGTCATAGTCTGAGGGAGTTATTAGGAGTCCCATGATTTCATAAAACAATTTATTTTAAGGGATTGTGGTAAATCGAATTCGATGGATTCGAATTTTACAGAGACCAACAGAAAATTTTGTAGAAACTTAAAAAATCCAATTTTTTCACAATAACTAATTTTGAAAGTAATTTCATGTGTGTTTTATTTATTTTGTACAATATTTTTTAATTACTTTTATCAAAAATACATGTCTCACAATAACTATCTATGCGCAGGATTGAGATGGCCAATCAGTTGATACAATAAAATTCAAATGCAATTGTCGAAAAAGTTTATCATTGTCGTTCATTTTGAAAAACTTCAATTGTTTTAAATTCACAATCTGATCTTCGCTGTTCATTTTAGTGTTGTTTTTAGTCGTTTAAGATTTATTTATTTTAAGACAATTTTTTTCAGAAGAAATTCTTATACCCATTTGATTTTCACAACTCCAATAATGGTCGAATATCAACATTACACAGATTTACATTAATCCTTTAATGTTTCTTCAGTTCCTCTTTCTCATGTAATATTTTCAATTTCCACCAAAATTATTTTTCTTTTAAATTTTCCACCATTCCATGACACTTACAATGAATTGATCATCCATGTTGGCGGGATTGTTTTATTTGAGTTAACTTTGATAAAAATTGATCACCGATGTGCCTCTTAGGTGTTTGTTGTTCAACTAATTTTTGTGATTTTACCGCCGCTAAGAGGATGAGTTTTCTTTCGATCAGAAAAATGTTTCCACCCCCTCCCAACATAAACATATTAATCGTATACCCCAACACATACATGCATACACACATGGAAATACTCAGACATTTTCACAATGTGAACACAACAATAAAAGAAAAGCGGTGTTGTTGGACATTCCAAAAACAAAAGATTTTCCAATACACACACACATGCAAATACATTTCGTCAGAATTTCGTCGGAAGCAACAATAACAAATAACACGAAGAAATGCGTTTTATTGTTTTTCTTAAGTTTTCTCTGGTTTAGACAGAGGCGTTGCATCGATTCCCATTTCTCGAAATTAATCGATGGAAAACTTACTTTTTGCTCTTCTTAAGACAGTTTTTATTCAGAGGAAATAATTTATTGGGTAAAGTCAAAATGTGCCTCATTGAAAATATTCCGATGTGGCTTAGCAAGGGTGAAAATGGAATATATCGGTACATTCTTTCTGGTACCCATCCAATAAATGGTCCAAACTTTGAGTTCTGATAAAAAGGTGAAATATATTATCGACTCAATACTTCTCTCAACAGCAAGGATATATATGACCACTCCTTCTCCGCAAAACGTTGAAAATTTGTAGATAATGAAAAATAATAATTTTCAAAAATGTGAAATTAGTTTGTAATATCGACAACTCTCTACAAAATTTCAAACTTTTTCAAAAAACGAGAAGAAATTAGGTCAAAACTTATAGAATATATCTGTCGATAATCCGGTTGGTGTATATTATCATTTGAGTAAATTTTTATCAAAATACTTTTCAATTTGGAAGCTAGAGAAATTTTCACAGTCAGATATAGAATAAAATGTATACACTTCGTGAGGTCTAAATTGATTATTTCGTGGAATTCTAAACGAAATGACATACCTAATATACCTTCTGCAATATAGTGTGTTGTATAAGAAGGCATTTGTTCATAATAACCGCTGTTGATTCCAACAACAAAAATGAAATTCATTATGGATATTTTAACAGGGCCGAACATTGAATACCCTCCACCACTGCAGCAACATCAGCAGAAATGGTTCGAAAAGTAAAGAAGCGACTTGATCGCAGTGCCGAAAAATGGTTCGTGAGCTGAACATATCGCAATATTCCATTCGGCAAATATTGAAAAACGAGCTCAGGATAAAGCCATTGAAATTCCAAAAAGTGCAAGAACTTACACCGCAACAGAAAGAAAATAGACTCAAAAGAGCTTAAGAGTTGCCTCGCTTGGCCGAAAGTGGTGAACTGACGATTTTGGCTTTCTTCGATGTGAAAACATTCATTCTCCAGCAGTTTGTAAACAAACAAAATGATCGTATTTATTTGGTAAAGAGGTCAGCTGAAAATGTGAACCTTCGGTTGGCCACTAGAACTCAAGCATGGTGTGGGCTGAAATAACGGCCGATGGTCGCTCTCCGCTCGTATTAATCGACGGTGGCATCAGAACAAATGCCGAGTATTGTCGCGAAAATATTCTGGAGGATTTATTAAAGCCTTGGGCACGCAAATATTTTGGCCGCAGACCTTGGCCATTTCAAAAGGACTCAGCACCATCGCACTCAGCACGCGCCACCCAAGAATAGTTACAAAATGAGGTTCCTCGCTTCATCTGCAGCGCACAATGGCCACCAAAATCTCCGGGTACCAATTCGTTGGACTATTGTGTCTGGAGTATTTTGGAAACCAAGGTTGGCACTAAAAAATACCAAAGTGTCGATCACCTCAAGCAAGTGCTTCGCCGGGAATGAGCCAAAATACCGCAGAGCAACATTCGGGCAGCATGTGACGGTTTCATTGGCCGTTTGAAGGCCATAATTCGTGCCAAAGGTGACCAATTTGAACAAATCTAATCTCATTCTAAGATTTGATGCTATTTCCGGCAATTTTTTGCTTTCATTCAATAAAATTAATAAAAATAATTATAAAAATTATGGCCTTTGACTTTGTTGCAGTTTTTTATCTCACCCTCTATTGGAATGTATGCAATTTGCGGAGAATCGGATGCTCGATATGGGCTCCATGGTTGTTGAAACTGTCGACCTCGAAACGAAAAGACAATCGGACCCTTATTTCACACTTCGTAAGAGTTTTAACCTAGAAGGAGTCGACCGATATTGACCATCTCCCAACTCGATCTAAGTTTGATAGTAATATCACGATGTACCAAGTTTGAACCAAATCGGATTCTCCCTTCGAGTGTTATCGTGCACACCAGTCAGACAGAGGGACGGACACTCCACATATTTGGTTTCAAGATACCTAGGGTCTAAAACCGTTATTTCGCTGAGGCACGTTTTGGCCTTATCGAATGATATATAGCCTCTGTAGCCATATCGCTGAGAGGGTAACTGAGAGAGTAACTGAAATTCTTCAGGTCTAATGTAAAGATAACAGAGATCGTCGACTACTCCTGTCCCTTTGCTGGAAATATTGAAAACCTTAACAAAGCGAACAAGTAAAAGCGCAGTAAGTTCGGCCGGACCGAACTTTGAATACCCTCCACCATTTGGAACGAATTAGAAAATTTTCAAAAAATTAAATCCAATAAAAATTCTGTTAAAATCTTTAAAATATCTAATATCGGAAGGTGCCGATATATGGGGGGATATATGATATTGTGGACCTATATAGACAATTACCTTTCAGGGGTTAAAGTGTGGATTTTTCAGACAATACCATTGGAAAATATGGCTTAAATCCTCAAATACCGAATATAGTGGGTACCGTTATATGGGGGATATACGGTATAGTTAACCTATATAGAGAATTCTCTGTCAGGGGGTAAAGTGCTCACAAAGAACCTCTTGTGTACAATTTCAGATAATTCTGTTGAAAAATGTAACTAAAATCATCAAAATACCGTAAATCGGAGGTACCGTTATATGGGGGGCTAACGATATCGTAGACCTATATAGATAATTCTCTTCCCAGGGATAAAGTACTCACAATGAACTCCTCGTGTGGAATTTCAGACAATTCCATAGAAAACTGTGTCTAAAATCATCAAAATACCGAATATCGCGGGGTACCGTTATATGGGGGCTATACGATATCGTGAGCCGATATAGCCCATCTACGAACTTGACCTGCCTGCAGACAAAAGAGAGATCTGTGCAAAATTTTAGCTTCCTATCTTAATTTGTTTAGACTGTAGCGTGATTACAACAGACAGACGGACAAACATGGCTGATCAAGAATATATATACTTTGTTGGGTCTAAAATGATTATTTCGATGAGTTACAAACGGAATGACGAACTTAATATACCCTCCATACTATATATGGTGGAGAGCAAGATTTAATTCAAATTTGGACATAGTAATATCGGTACATAACCATCATTCGCATTATTCGGACCAACATTTACGCATCGTAATAAATCAAATCAATTTTAAAGACGTCAATCATTGGTTCAATTGTTTATATTTCCCTTATATGGTCTAAAAATGTTTCCATTGTTTTTGTAATTTTTTGGTGTTTTCTTTCAGATAACACCAATTGGAAAAAAATTTAGTTACAAATCTTAAAAAGATTTGATCGACATTCCATGTTTTAATATTTTATCCCACTTTATTAATCCGTTTAGTTTAACATTTTTTTCAAATAAATATGAAAAAATTCGTCGCTATATTTAAGAAATGGGTGTGTTGCCTCGTCATACAGTCCTGCTAGGAATTTTTGACTATTACTTTATCAATCGAATTTAAAATAGAAAGACAAAATTGTGCAGCATTCACCTTATTTTGGAAAGTGAAGACAGTCCTTGAATTTATTTGGTATCGACCCCATCTTCTTCAGGGATGAAAGCAACGATGATTCTACACTTGAGTTCTTATAGTTTCGGGTCTCCCAAAGATTTCATCCTAACTAAATGCTTTAAAGTTCCAATAGACGGCAAATTATCACCATTATTCTACAGTTTGCCAGCTAGTAAAATGCATTCATTCATAATTAGTACATTCCAGAGCGCCTCCCCCAATTTCTATTAACTTCACCCGGCCCTGCTTATTATTATTGTTGTTTTTTTTTTTTGGATACTGAAGAAAAATCCGAAAATGACTGTAAAATCATTATTGACCCGAAACTATAAGAACTCTAGAGTAGCATCATCGTTTTTCTTTTTCATTCCTCCCTTCGTCTGTGGAAATATAAAAGTATTGCAGAGGTCTTTGAACAAAACACCAACAGCAATCACAACAACGACAACAAACGAAAAGAAACAGCATCAATTTTGTAGTGGATTGCTAAACGCTTTCAATTGTGTGAAACGATTGGCATTCCCTCTCGACTATCTGTTTGTAGATCGGCCTATTTGTGATCTCTCCGTGTAAATATGTATACGTATTCATACGCACATACATTTTTTATAAACAATCAATACAAATAGTTTCAAAAGTTAACAATACTACGTATAGGACCGACGAAATTTTCCAAAAAGTGTTGGCGGAGGGCAATGTTGCGAAAAGAGAAAAACTAAAGCAATTGCTAATTAGATAAATTGTAATACTGGCAATTAGCAGGAAGAACACTGCAAGAAATTTGTAGATCCTGGACATTATAAAAGTTTTAAGAAAAGTCAACACTTTTTCGATACTTCTTACATGCAACAAGTAAAAAAGCATTAAGTTCGGCAGGGGTGAATTGTGAATACTTTGCACCCTTTGGAAAGAATTTGGAAATTTGCAAACACAGAAAAGAATAAATAAATAAAATAAGTTAAAAAACACTATTAAAATCATAACAATAACGAATATAGGGAATTACGGTAAAATCATAAGAAGACATGGATCTGCATATTCTGCTACAATATTCATATTCGAAATTAAAAAAAAATCCGGTGAACAATGTCGTGTGAAAATACTGAATATAGGGAGGTACATTTATGTGGGGTATATATGAACACGTGGACTCGTATAATCATTTTTTCCGTAGGCCATTACAATATTCAAATACGAAACTTGAAACAATTCCGTGAATAATGTCGCAAAAACATCAAAATACCGAATATAGGGAGGTACCGACATTTAGGGAAAAAACGAGGACCTGGATATACGTTGGAATTTTTTATCATAGACTGTAGTAACCATTAGAACACAGAAAACGAAATTTGAAACAATGCTGGTGAAATGAAATCATCAAAATACCGAATATAGGGAGGTACATAAGGAGGTAAATTGTGGGAGAGATACCAGAGCTTCATGGCAATTCAAAATTATGACGCGTTGTGGTGGAGGTAAAAGAAGGTCTGGACCGATATTGTCCACCTTCACATCTGATCTTGTGCGTGTAAAAATATTAGAATGTGTGAAATTTAAAAAAAAAAAAATCGGACCGGACGAAAAATCGTATCGGACATATTTTATTAGAGATACTATTATTCAAAATGTCGACTCTTTGGGGGATGTGCTTGATGGAGTGGTCCGATATTGTCCATTTTCGCGCTGATTACGATTTTCTAAAACAGATTATGGTTTGGAAAGTTGGAGTAAAATCGGATGATGTTTTCTCTCTATGAAACAAGATATTTTATTTGAAAATTTTGTCTTTTTTTTTTGTGTGGGGGGGGGGGGTGTATACCCAGTGGCAGATAGACAGTAGCTATATTTAGTGAATTTTGTGTACAAATTTATTGTATTTAGTACTTTTGCTACACTTATTGCTGGAACTTTCATTAAAGTCGCTTATTCTAAATTTCCTCAATCCAGATCCAGCGTTATCCCTTCTCTAAATATCAAATTTAATAGAAGTTAGTACTTTACGTACCTTTTAGTACGTTTTTCAAAATATAACCTCCATATATCAACCGCGCCTCATAAATGTGACCCTAAGACCATATTTCAGATTTCCAGCTTCGTCACTTTCTCATATACCAAATTAAGTACTATTTAGTACTTCTCGTGCCTTTTAGTACACATTTCCAAAACCACCTTTCAATTTCAACCTTACTCCCTGATATTGACACCAATATCACCATAGCCAAATTATACCAAATTAAGTACCATTAAGTACAGTTTTAAAACTTAGCACACATTTCAAAACCTCCTCCTTATATCAATTCTACTTTCTAAACATGCTTTTCATACCAAATTGCTTACCTTATCTTTATATAAATTTAGACCATTTTAGTACTTTTATTACACTTATCACCGGAATTTCCATTAAACCTTTGGTTTATTTTAGTACTTTTCGTACTCTTTGGAACCTTTTTGTTGAAACCAACTCCACCTTTCAAAACTCACCCTAAGATCAAATTTCAGATTTATAGCTCCATACCTACCTCATATGCCAAACTAGGTACAATTTAATACTTTTCGAGAATTTTAGTAAATATTTAGCGTATTTTGTATACAAAATTATTGCTGAAATTACCATACAACATTTGGTTTATAAATCCTGCACACCACTAAAGCCCCTTATTGAAAATTTCCTCAATCCAAATTTCCAGCTCTATCCCTTCCCGAAATATCGAATGTAATACAATTTTGTACTTTTCTGTACGTTTTTCAAAATTTACCTCCAAATTTCAGGAATGGAACCTTCCTCATATACAAAATTAAGTACCATTTAGTGCTTTTAAGTACATATTTCCCAAAACAACTTTCAAATCTCAACCCTGAACACTAATAATGACTTCAATATCAAATGTTCTTCTCAATACGTTCACCCAAATCCATAGTGTTTCCAATTAAGTACCATATAGTACAGTTCTTACAATTGGTACACATTCCAAAAACAACCTCCTTATATCAACCCCAGTTCCCCAAATTAATTCTTATACCAAATGTCTACATTTTAACCCTATTTGTTCACATAGTACCAAATGGTGTCATATATATACTGCTTTTTAGTACCTTTAGTATCCTTTTAGTTCGAATGTCAAAAAAGCCTTCAGTGCTTATATCCTAAGCGATCTTCTTCCCAATTTTTATACCCTCCACCATGGGTAGGAGGGTATATTAACTTTGTCATTCCGTTTGTAACACCTCTAAATATTCGTCGTAGACCCCATAAAGTATATATATTCATAATCAGCATAAAATTCTAAGACGATTTAGCGATGTCCGTCTGTCTGTCTGTCTGTCCGTCTGTCTGTCTGTCCGTCTGTCTGTCTGTCTGTTGAAATCACGATAGAGCCCACATTATTTGACGTAGACCTTTGAAATTTGGCACAAGTGTGTGTATTGTCCCTAGGATGGTTGGTATTGAAAATGAGATATATCGGTCCACGTTCTGGTATAGTCCCCATATAACGGTACCTCCCGATATTCGGTATTTTGATGATTTATGCCACATTTTTTCACGGATTTATCTGAAAATTGGTATTTGTAGGTCATGACGGGTCCCTGAGCGTGTGGCAAAACATTGCATGTATAGGTCCACGTTTTGGTATAGCCCCCATATAACGGTACCTACCGATATTCGGTATTTTGATGATTTATGCCACATTTTTTCACGGATTTGTCTGAAAATTGGTATTTGTAGGTCATGACGGGTCCCTGAGCGTGTGGCAAAACATTGCATGTATAGGTCCACGTTTTGGTATAGCCCCCATATAACGGTACCTACCGATATTCGGTATTTTGATGATTTATGCCACATTTTTTCACGGATTTGTCTGAAAATTGGTATTTGTAGGTCATGACGGGTCCCTGAGCGTGTGGCAAAACATTGCATGTATAGGTCCACGTTTTGGTATAGCCCCCATATAACGGTACCTCCCGATATTCGGTATTTTGATGATTTATGCCACATTTTTTCACTGATTTGTGTAAAAGTTGGTATTTGTGGGTCATAATGGGTCCTAGCTCGTGTGGCGAAACATTGTAATTATAGGTGCACGTGTTAGTGTAGCCCCTATATAACGGTACCTCTCGATATTCGGCATTTTAATGTTTTTTGCCACATTTTTTCTAATGTTCTTTTACCCTAGGGTGGAGGGTATTAAAAGTTTGGCCCGGCCGAACTTATTGTTTTTTTACTTGTTAGAATTGTACCTTTATCCATCTGACCAATACAATGGATTTTATTTTTTGGTACCTTTTAGTACTTTTAGTACAGGTATGGAATAAATCTTATCATATGTCCGTATCCTGGCTCTAAGCTTTCTCCTCACCAATTTTCAGCCATTTCGGTGAAGCCGTTTCTATAGTAATCATTGACATTAGTTTTTTACAGTGTGTGTCTCAATCAATCCAAAGTTATACCGCAACGATGACAATGGGCCAAGTGTGGACCAAAAACGAGAAAAAAAAAACAAAACAGACAAACATATCATATTCTGTTTAAACGATCTTTTCGTGTATGTAAACAATATAAAATTCAAACGAACATTGATCGGCTAGGACCGACATTCAAGATCATTGGAATATTTTAATTTTGGTCTAGAGAAAGGGAAGAAAGAGAGGAAAAATGTGCCACAACAAATCGAATGGAATTTCGTTTTAGACGATGCTAAGTGGGTGGGGGTTGGGCAACAATGATCCATAATACTAGATTTCCGCGCGCACACACACAGATGTACACACACACATTGGCGTTGTGTTGTTGCTACTGAATTTCCTCAATGGAGATTATAAACGATTCGAAAATTATTGCCTTTTATAAATTAAAAATACCTCGAGCGAGAGGCAATTTTTTTATAATTTTTAAATGATTTTTTATTTGATTTCAGATTACTAACGACTATAAATGATAAAACGGTCTGACGTTTTGGTTACCCTTGTGGCATTCACTGCTGATGTTGTGACTCTTCCCGAGGAAAATTTTTCGTTTCCATTCAAATTAAAACGTTTTGTTCATTTCAATAAAAACAAACGATTAACATAAAAATGTTCAAAATAAATCAGTTTAAATGACATTAAATTGGAAAAAAATTTACCGGCTGAATTGCAAAAATTATATATTTTGATAAATCTCTGATGCAAATAAGTGTGCATGTCGTCATTTTTATTTGTCCCAAAATTATTTATTGAATAATAAATGAACAATATATTTTGAAATTAGCAAAATTGTTTCCACAATCGAAATACAAATGTGAAAACAGTTATATACACCAAATTTATAAACAGAACGCAAATCTTCGTCACAGACTTCCGTAGACGTTGTTCGGTGGGTCGCTATTATTTGTCGCATTATAATTTTCAAATTTATTTTCTTTTGCAAATTGAGTCAACGTTTTCGAATGCGTGGGCCGTACGTATAGCAACAGGTGGAAATGATATTGATTGATGCCCCCATCGGAGAAAATGTTCTATATAAAGAACATATACTTGATAGAATTGCATTCCTCTGAGATTACAAAGGAAATGTAATATAGATTTTATATTATTGAGCAGATTTTTTTTTGTAATTCTTTATTTTTGGAAAAGTGGCAAAGTGAGGGCAAAACAAGTAAAAAAAAACATTAAGTTCGGCCGGGCCAAACTTTTAATACCCTCCACCATTTGGAACGAATTAGAAAATTTTCAAAAAAATAAAATCGATTAAAAATTCTTTTAAAATCTTTAAAATATCTAATATAGGAAGGTGCCGATATATGGGGGGATATACGATATTGTGGAACTCCTTGTGTGGATTTCAGACAATTCCGTTTCAGGGGTAAAGTGCTCACAAAGAACTCCGTGTGTGGATTTTCAGACAATACGATTGGTAAATGTGGCTAAAATCATCAAAATACCGAATATCGGGGTTACCGTTATATGGGGGCTATACGATATCGTAGACCGATATAGCCCATCTTCGAACTTGACCTGCCTGCAGACAAAAGAGAGATCTGTGCAAAATTTTAGCTTCCTATCTTAATTCGTAATTTCGCTAAATCGTCTTAGAATTTTACGCTGATCAAGAATATGTATACTTTGTTGGGTCTAAAATGATTATTTCGATGAGTTACAAACGGAATGGCGAACTTAATATACCCTCCATACTTTTTTTGGTGGAGGGTATAAAAAATGAGAAAATATTACATATGTTGCCTTGTGCGAACGACTAATAGTAGAAAATGAGCTGTGAATTGATGTAATCGTTGCAAACTGTTGTTGCACGTGTGACTCGAATCTTAAGAAGGGTCTCTTTGAGTATTCTTTATTTAGATAGAGTTTACAGAGTCAGTGAACAGCATTAGCAATAAATTGAAATTTGCTACGGTAAATTTACTGGCGAAAAAGTTTGCAACTGAAGCCGCAACATGCAAAACAAAAACAAGTAAAAATCAGTAAATTCGATCGGGCCGAACATTGAATACCCTCCACTATTTGGAAGGAAATTTCAAACAAATTCCGTTAAAATGCTGGTATATTCATAAAAATATCGAATATAGAGACATGCCACCATATTGGGGCCTATGCGAAGATTTGGGCTGTATATGAATTTTTTGTCATAGGGCTTTAGAGTATTTAAATACGAAACTTGAATCCATTTCGGTCAATAATGTCGCTTAAATCTTCTAAATACAGAATATAAGGATATTCCGTTATATAGGGACAATACGAAGACGTGGACCCAATTGGGTCTTTGAAACAATTCCGGTGAATACTATAGGGACGATCCGCTATATGGGTGCTATAAGAAGACATGGACCTGCAAAAGGCAATTTTCTGTCACAGGCTGTAGCACCCATTACGAACTTACAATGCGAAATTTGAAACAATTCCGGTACATAAATTCGCTGAAATCATGAAAATACCGAATAAAATGAGGCACCGTTAAATGAATCTGTATGACCAATTTTTATACCCTCCACCATAGTATGGAGGATATATTAAGTTTGTCATTCCGTTTGTAACACCTCGAAGTATGCATTTTAGACCACACGAAGTATATATATTCTTGATCAGCTTAAAATTCAATGTCTATGTCATTTGAGTAAAATTTCTTCAACCTACTACTTTCGTTGGCAAGCAAGAGTGATTCACACAGACGGGTGGACTTCGCTAAATCGACTTTGAATTTTTTGCTGATCAGGAATATATGTATATACGTTATGAAGGTCCACGTCTTAGTATAGCCCTCATATAACAGTTTTCATTTAAGTGGTAGTTTCCGGAAGTTTTTTGGGAAATTTTTCAAGTTCCTTTCAACTGTTAGAGGGTATTTAAAGTTCGGCCCGACCGAACTTAATTCCTTTTTTACTTTTTATCCATTTCTGCTTACTAGAGTACAGATGCGCTTGTTAGAACTTCTGTTTAGCCAGTGAATAATTTAAGATTAGGTCCCGTTTTAAACCTATTGTCCTTCTACAGATTGACCAGCATCAGGAAAACTGTTTTAAATTGAAAACAAGTTAGCAAAGGCTATAGTTATGCGCGGCCGACCATGTGATACCCTGTATGTTAGAAGCCCTCTTATGTCCAGATCCATTTTGGAAGATTTCGTTTTTGAAATTATGTCATAGAACACTGCCCATATATTACACTTAGCTTTTCACCAAGGGCATTTGCCCAATATTTACGCACTCTGTCGTGCTGTTAATTGTTGTGGTCTATTTTAAAGCTAAATAAAATCCAGTGGTTATCCAAAATGCTAGACTTATTCCCTGTCCTTAACCCTCTTCTCATGCAAAGTTCCGTGTCGATTTTGCGATTCCCTAAATATTTTGCGATCACCTCCAAAAGCAAGAGGCCCTATGTATCTCCAAATTTAGACTCATCATTTGGCTATATTCGTCAACAAAATCAACATAAACCAGTAAAGAAAGTCTTAAAGCCGGGCGGGGCCGACTTTATGATACCCAACACCACTTTTCTAATTTAGTAGAGCTTCGCATAACAATTAAACGTTTTAATGGGAGAATTCAACATACACGCTATGATTATAATTATAATCATGATTATAATTATAATTATATATAATTATAATTTAAAGTTCCAAGGACTATATATGCCGAAGCATTTGTATCTTTTAAATTCGGACTTGTATTGCCCATTTGGTGCACAATTAATTTGAAATCGGATAAAGATATATATGGGAGCTATATCCAAATCGGAATCGATTTCAATAAAATTTGGCAAATATATTTCTGAGCTGTATTTGATATATTTCCTTGAATATCGTTGATACGGAGTGCATATTACGGCTGTGGGTAACAAATATAACAAATCGGATGAACAGTATATATGGGAGCTATACTATTTCTTAACCTATCTTCACCAAATTTGACATACTAGCTTCTAGACTCAATTAGTAAGTCGTAAGTGCCAAATTCCATCCCATTTAGACAAATATTAGACGTTTGGTGTACAATAAAACGTAAATCGGACGGAGTTTTATATGGGAGCTATATCCAAATCTGAACCGATCTCAATACTCGATACAGACGAACAGACGGACGCACGGAAATTCATAAATCGACTCAGAATATGATTCTATGCAGATCATCAACAGGAACTATGGGTCTATCTCGTTTCCTTTTGCCTGTTACAAACAAATGCACATAAGACATAATACCCTGACCACCTTGTGGTGTAGGGTATAAAAAGCCAGAGCCTAACCCTACCCTTATGAAAATATTCATGAGGATCGGACGATAATTGCAATCTGCATATAATAACCCAAAACTGTTTTGTAAGGTGACAAATATTACAAAATGTACACCTTGATATTATAAGTCAAATTGAAAAAATCGCATGCAATAAAAAATATGAAAAAATAAAAAAAATGTCACAAATATTTCAAAATTTATATTAGCATCATTATTGGCATCCTTTTATGCGATTTTTTTAGATGTTATACTTTTATGCCAAGAGGGCATTCTGAATTGACAAAATTTGTCAATATCCAGCCATTCTTGAGATATAAGTATTCTAGCTAATATCCCCATCCTTTGTATATCCGATATATTTACTATCGGCATCTACGTAACGGTCAGAATTGACCTTTTCGTCTATTTGTGATTCCACCGGGATTGGTTTAATGGAAAATTTGACTTTTATTTAACACAAATGTTATGGTTTATTTCACCCACTAAATACTACTCTATGACCATCAAAATTGGAAGGCTTCTGCCCAGTTTTAAGCTCAAGCCCCATGCTAACTTCCGCATCGATTGGTCTATAATTGCAAACTGTAGAGCTACTGCATATCAGGAAATTTTTCAGTTTTTGATCCATTTCAACCCCTAAATATTTTGCGATCATCTCCAAAAGTAGTAGACTTCTATTCTGACCATAACCCTATCCCAATTTCGAGAAGTGGGCCATGATTGCAACCTGTAGAGTGATTACAAATTAACATGGACAGACGGACGGTAGAACATACGTAGCTAATCGACTCAGCTCGGCGAGATAGGAAGATCCATATATACTTTCCTATGTGGGAAACCAATATTTCGAGGTGTTACATAATTTGTAGCCCAATCAAACTTATAATAACCCCAACACATAGTGTTGTAGGGTATTAATACAAAATTCCATTATTTCGGATTAACGTTATCCATTGCATTTATCCAGGGTAGCTCCAAACTTTGCAAAAAATATTCCGTTCGTTCAAAACCTGTCGAATGATTGGGGGTCTATATGGACGAGTATGACGAATCAATTTTGAATAAAGAATGCACATACAAACTTGCCTTTGCAAATAAATACACCGACTTGATTTCTTTGTTCAATGCGATATCAAATAGAATCAAAACTCACATCGCATAATTATGCGTAAATTGCAAAAATTCTTCAAAAGCTTTGCAAATATTTCCCAAATTCTTTCACACACATTCAAGATACTTTTTTTTATTTTTTTAAAAGAACATTATTTCCCAAATAGAAATGCCTGAACACGAACATCGAGTCATAGAAGTGTCGAAAACTATTACTGACTGCCAATTGTTCAGTGTGCGGAAAATTTGCCAAATTGATATGGGCACGAATTATAACACTTCCATTTTACCCGCCTGGGCAATAATTGCTTTTGGCCATGGCAATCAGAAATGATTCCAATGCGATTCGGTCCACCAAAATGCCAGAAGATAAAGTGTAAACAAGTGACATGGTTGTTTATTCAAGCTGACCGCAGCTACTGTATGTGAGCGAATGTGTGTGTTTGTGTGTCTGTGCATGGACAGACCACCACAGCACTACGTGCTAATTTGGCCAAGTAGAATTCCAAAAATTTCAATGGTCTCTGTCAGAGTGCGCGTGTCTGTCCCGATTGGCCATCGCTTGAGAGCGACGATCCGATCGACAACAGAACTACTGATGAGTGCCGCGCGCTGAATGTGCCACAATCGATAAAATAAACAATTTAATGGCGGGAATGACGACGACTACTGCTGCACTAATTATTTTCCATGTCAGATATGGTCGGCAGCGGACAGTCATCATCATTGCCATTATTTCGGCTCGACGACAATGTAACGCACAATTCACGGACGCACATCATCCAACAGTCCATCATTGATGAGACGAATGAGATGCATTCACTCTAGACCGCAAATGAAAAATTGATATTTGCACAGAAGCAAAGGAGATTGCCCGGCATCATAATTAAGTGTTAAATGTCTTCGGCACATGTAAAAGTTGTTCTGACCTTCCCGAACTGATTGACAGGTTAATACATAACTGCAAAATACAGTTTCAAAACTGGCTACTCATCGTCATCCTCGTCCAATGTAAAATTCCAAAAATAACAAACAAAAATTTCACAACGGCCAACGTCCCATAAACAGTTGCCAGCTATCAATCAGTTCTCGTTAGGAGCGCATCTTCCATATTTAATTATTTTTTTTGTTAAGTGCTTAACTATTTATACCATATACGGACTTGGCGATATTTTTGAAGGTATATTTTGTAGTATTAATTAAGTATTTTTTTAAACACAGTTGTGAAATGTATATTTGGCCAGTGACATTTGAAACATTTGAGAATTAAAAAAAAAGTAAAAATAAATATTTATTTTTTAAGTAATTAGAGTACTTGAATTAGCATCCATTTATGGCAGTTTAATAAAAAGTAGAATACTCAGCGGGAAATGAAAAAAAAATTGTATAAATCCCATGGGATAGTTAGATAAAAGTTATACCACATCGGGTACTGATTTTAACAGATTTTTACGGCAACTAATCTGCGTTGGCAAATTAAAAGTTGGGGTAATGGTGTTAGGCCACAAGACAAAACTGCAGGCACAACTTGTATGACTTTCAATATATGCAACCTTAATTACGAAATCAATTTTCGTTCCGACTACCGTTGCATCAACGTATTGCTTGGTGTGGATTCTCAACCATAAAAAACCAAAGTACGATAATTAAATTAGATTCCGATTAAGTCCATTATCGGTCAGTATATCCGAAGCAATTATTAAAGATAGTCGTTGTTCATAGTTGTGTTCAATGCATATTAAACTTTTTTATATCCCACACACACACTGGGACATACAGGGTATTAAGTCTTTCGCATTTTTTTATGAGAGACCGAAAAGTATGAAAACTTCTAAAATGTACTAAGTTCTTATATTATGAGAAGGGGTCAAGTCTAGAAGTCTAAGATTTTCACACTTTTTAAGTTAGAAATAAAAAAGCTGTAAGATCTTTGAATACCCTCCACCATTTGGAAGGAATTTGGCATTTTCAAAAAATTAAAATCCGATAAAAATGCTGTTAAAATCTTTAAAATGTAGCCCTTATATTAGGATATATACGACGACGATAGCCTGCATAGGCGACTTTTGTCATAAGATATTACAACATTCAAATGCGAAACTTGAAAAAAAGGTGAATAATGTATCTAAAATGATCAAAATGCCGAATATAGGGAGGTACCATTATATAGAAGCTATACCAAAACGTGAACCTGCATATACAACTTTCTGTCATAGACTGTAGTATACATTACGAACATCAAACAAAAAAAATTGAAGAATGTCGCTAAAATCATATAAATACCGAATATCGGGATATATCGTTATATGGGAGCCTTACGAAGACGTGGACCTGCACAGACAATTTTTTGTCATAGGCTGCAGCATCCATTACGAGCTTCAAATACCAAATTTGAAACAATTTCGGTAAATAATATCGCTAAAATCATCAAAATACCTCATATCGGGAGGTACCGTTAAGTAGGTGCTATACGAAGACGTGGATCTACATGGCCCATTTTGAATACCAAAACTCCTGCAGACATAGCGTACATTTGAGTAACATTTTATCAACCGACTTCATTCCGTTCGGATGCTAGAGTGATTTCCACAGACGGACGGAAATCGCTTTATCTATATACTTTATATACTTTGTGGGGTCTAACATGTTTATTTCGAGGTGTTACAAACGGAATGAGAAACTTAATATACCCTCCATACCATGGGGGAGGGTATAACAAGTTAAGAAGTATCAGTCGGTTTTGCCGACAGATCTATACCCTCGCCCAATTTTCGATTATTTAAATATATTTAGACTTATGTTATGATTATTCAAATTATTGACCCTCAATGGAGTAGGTTCCAAAGGATTACGCCAATATTGTCCACTTCGTATCTAACCTAAATAAGATTTATGATAATTTTTAGAAAATCATAAAATGTGCGCAATGTACGAGATATAGTCGACCAAAGTATTCGATTTTCATACTTCATCTAATACAGGTAAAAATATTGGTATGACCAAAATTAAAAGAAAATCGAACATTTATATCCAATTTGTTATGTTATGATAACAACACAAAATTATGACCCTTTGTGGGTGAGGTACCAGATATATATCAGGTTCGCTGATATACATCATCTTCACAACAGATCTTGAGTTAGCAGAAATGTTTGCATGTGTGAAATTTGAAGAGAGTTGGATGCTTATTCGGATTTCTTTGAGCATTTTGTTTTTCAAAATCTTGAACCCTATGGTCCGATCTCTATATAACAGATCTTATAATAGATCTTGTGTTGACGGAAATATTGAGATATACCAAGTTTGAATGAAATCGGAGGTTAATCTCGCGCTTATGAGCTTCAAGAATATTCAAAATTTTCCTCCTTTGTGGAGGAGCTACCAGAAGAAGTGGACCCTTATATCTCATCTTCTTCTGTTAGTAGAAAAAATGAGAAGTGTGAAATATGAAGATTCATGGAAAAATGTCGGCCTGTAGCAGTATCACAAATTAACATGGACCGACGGACGGACACACATGGTTAGATCGGCACAGCTCGGTGAGATAGAAAGATACATATGTAACATCGTGGGTCTAAGACCAAAATGTCGCTGTCTAACAAACTTTTTAGCCCAATCAAACGTATCATATAATCAAACGTATACACATAATGTCGGGGGTATAAATATTGTCGGATGAATAGAAATTTTGGTATTTTTCACAAAAATGATGTGATCCATTTCAACCGATAAATATTATCCCTTGATCATCCCTGCGACTGCAAACCAAAAAAAAAAAAAAAAAAAAAAAAATTCGGCTTATTTCAAGCTTCGAATATTTTGCAATTACCTCCAAAAATTGTAGCCTTCCATTCTGACCGTAAACCGACGTAAAATTTCCATAGAGTGGTGTGGGAAACAAAAATCAAAAAGATTTTTTTATGGAGAAACTTAAATATATTGACCTAGGACCACCACTATGCAGCGTATGAATGACTGGAAAGTGCAATTTGCTCTATTGTAGTTGCTTCATATATTGGATATCTTTATATGAAAAAGGTACTGACACAGAGGTATTCTGTCTTCATTTCTCCATAACCAACTCATATAAGCTTACCGAAAAGTGCAGTGTTTTACAGGACGAAATTTAGCAACCAAGATGTCAGTCGAGCTGGTAAGGGACCCCTGTTTTGTTAAGTTAACTTTCACAACTAAAAACCAGTAAAGAAAGTCTTAAAGTCGGACGGGCCGACTTAGTAGAGCTTCACATAACAAATAAAAGTTTTAATAGGGATGTTGTGAGAATTAAATCATACCAACACAGATTATAGTAATAATTAAAAGTCCGAAGGAACTAAAATGTGGGAGAAATATCTTCCTCTGAATCGATTATACTAAAATTGTCGAAGCATTTGCGCCTTTTCAATTCGGGCTTGTATTATCCATTTGGTGCACAATTAACTTGAAATCGGATAGATATATGTGAGAGCTATATCAAAAACTGAACCGATCTCGATAAAATTTGGCAAAGCTATTTCTGAGCTGTATTTGATGTATGTCCCCGAATATCGTTACTACGCAGTCCATATTACGGCTATGCAGGGCAAATTCAACAAATTGGATGACCAATATGTATGGGAGCCATAGCTATATCTAGCCGATTTCTACCAAATTTGACTTAGTGGTTTCTAGACTCGACCAAATTCGTAAGTACCAAATTCCATTCCATTTGGGCTAATATTACACGTTTGGTGCACAATTAGGCAAATCGGACGAGGATATATATGGGAGCTATATGCAAATATTAACCGATCTCGATAAAATTTAGCAAGGGTATTTCTGAGTTATATTTGATATATTTCCCCATATATCGTTGTTAAAGAGTACATACATACGGATGAACAATATATATATGGGAGCTATATCTATATCTGAACCGATTTAAAGCAAATTTGGTATACTTATTTTCAGGTCCAATCTGGTCGTACGTGCAAAATTACACAGTATTTGGGCTGATATTACAAGTTTGGTGCTCAATATAAAGCAAATTGGACAATATATAGCTCCCATATATATTGTCGTCCAATTTACTTTATATTGAGCACCAAGCCGATTATCTCCAATTTCAATGGGGTTATTCCTTGTGCCAAACAAATTATTTGTGCAAAATTTCATCAATCGGGCAATAAATGCGACCTGTACTTTGTTGACAAAAATAAATGGACAGACGGACGGACGGACGGACGGACAGACGGATGGACGGACATGCATAAATCGACTCAGAATGTGATTCTATGCAGATCATCAAAAGGAACTATGGGTCTATCTTGTTTCCTTTTGCCTGTTACAAACAAATGCACAAAGACATAATACCCTGACCACTTTGTGGTGTAGGGTATAACAAATATATTGAGGATTCTCGGAACCTAAATGTCTCAGTTGTGTTTGTGTCAAATTACTAAAGTACGATTAACAAATTGTGATGATGGCATACTTAAATTGTCACTCTTGAATATTTTGAAAAGTATAACATCAGCATCTGCAGAAAAAAGCGATGTAAATCATTGAATGATGTCGACAGCTTATGTTACAGATTTATTTCAGTTTGAAGGAGAATTGAGCAAAAAAAAAAACTAAAAACGTCAAAACTTTAACCTTGGCATATTCCTAAGCAGCTCAGCACTAAGAACATCAAAATTGAACATAAATATTTGTTTTTATTTACTTTGAAGTATTTCTATTTTTTTTTTTTTTTTTTTTTCTTAATGTAGATATTTCGGAGCGTTCGTCCGTATAGTTATGACAACATCAAGAACAAGCAAAATGTCATCCAAAATCAAGCGACAAAGCGCTCCATGCCGCCGATGCACTTTCTAAAAGCAATCTGTCATAAGTGCGGATGTCATGTTGCGGTATCGAATGTTTTATTTCCATTTAACTATTTGAAAGTAATTAAAGGTGACAGCTTAAAGTTGATCATAAATTAAGTCTGCATGCATCGGTAATACAAGAACCACAACAACACCGACAACAGCGACAATTTGTATATAAATATGTTTCTTATTGTTTTTTTTTTTTTTCGTTTTAAGAAAACAAAGCCTTGCATATCCGTCTATGAATTAAGCCATGCCATATGTCTTTTGAATGCTGGAAACAATATCTATCGATTATGATGACGCTGCCAGATTATGATGTCAACTTTGTGATTTCATCAAAGTGATTGAAATGCAAAATAGAATCAATGATTTTGTTTTTTTTTTTTTAAATAGATACGATTTTACCAGAAAAAGGCGTATCAATTGTTATGCATGGTTCAATTTGAATATTTACTTCGTAAGTACTTTTGTGGTGATTTTTCTTTTGTTGCATACATTTAAGATGTAAGCTACATCACCGCCCAATATGCAAACTAAAAGAGACTGCAAAGTGTTTCACTTGCTAATAAATATGATGTTAAAGATTGAAAATGGAACATATATCACTAATTCATGTATGTCAAATAGGCACCAGCTACTCAAGGATAAAACAAATATAGCTTTCCAAAATACTCCAGACACAATAGTCCAACGGATTGGTATTCGGAGATTTTGGTGGCCATTGTGCGCTGGAAATGAAGCGGGGAACCTTATTTCCCATATTTTCAGCTTACCTCTTTAGCAAGTAAACACGATCATTTTGTTTATTTATAAACTGCGGGACAACGAATGTTCTCTCATTGGAGAAAACCAAATTCGGCAGTTCACCACTTTCGGCCAAGCGAAGCAACTCTTAACCTCGTTTGAGTTTATTTTCTTTCTGTTGCGGTGTAAGTTCATGCACTTTTTGGAATTTCAATGGCTTTACACCGACCTCATTTTTCAGTATTTGCCGAATAGAATATTGCGATATGTTCAGCTCACGATCCATTTTTCGGCCACTGCGACACGGGTTTCGATTAAGTCGCTTGATTACTTTTTGAACTATTTCTGCTGATGTTTTCTGTTTTCTTCCGTCCACTTCCTTGATGTCGGGCTACCCTATCAGTATCACGGTAACGAGCGATGGTATGAAACAAAAGAGATTTATTCACATTTAAATGCTGGAGTGCTCCAACGATAGCCACTTGTGGTTTTCCAGCCAAATATAAAGATATCACACTATCACTCTTGAATAACTTTTTTTCTGGAAAGGGTACGAAAATTACTAAAGTGTACTAATAATGAAACACGTTGTATTGGAATGATATTTTTATACCCTCCACCAAAAAAAGTATGGAGGGTATATTAAGTTCGTCATTCCGTTTGTAACTCATCGAAATAATCATTTTAGACCCAGCAAAGTATATATATTCTTGATCAGCGTAAAATTCTAAGACGATTTAGCCCTGTCCGTCCGTCCGTCTGTCCGTCTGTTGTAATCACGCTACAGTCTAAACGAATTAAGATAGGAAGCTAAAATTTTGCACAGATCACTCTTTTGCCTGCAGGCAGGTCAAGTTCGAAGATGGGCTATATCGGGCCACGATATCGTATAGCCCCCATATAACGGTACCCCCGATATTCGGTATTTTGATGATGTTAGCCACATTTTTCAATGGAATTGTCTGAAAATCCACACAAGTAGTTCCTTGTGGGTACTTTATACCTCGAAAGAGAATTATCTATATAGGTCCACAATATCGTATAGCGCCCATATAACGGTACCCTTACGGTATTCGGTATTTTGATGATTTTACCCACATTTTTCAATGGAATTTTCTGAAATTCCACAAAAGGAGTCCTTTGTGGGCATTTTACCCCCTCAAAAAGAATTGTCTATATATGTCCACGATATCGTATATCCCCCATATAACTGTACCCCCCGATATTCGGTATTTTGATGATGTTAGCTACACTTTTCAATGGAATTGTCTTAAAAAATCGAACATCGGAAAAAAATATGAAAATTACTATATTTGGTATTGGGTGAAGGGATAGAGATAATATTCTGAAATGTGGTATTTACGTTACTGGTTTGGAAATGTGTCCTATATTACTACGAAATGTACTACTAAATGGTACTAAATTGGGTATTTTGTGAGGGAATAGGGCTGGAATCCACAAATCTTATATTGATTGATTTCTCTGTTGGTATCTGGATTTGTGATATGGGGGTGGTTTTGGAAAAGTGTATCATAATTGTACGAAATTTACTAAACAGTACTATGTTTGGTATTGGGTAAAGGAATAGTGCTGAAATCCCGAAATTTAATAGAGTTGTCACTGAAATCGACGTCTCTGTTGGATTCTAGGATTTAGATATGATGGTGGAAATTTTTTGTTGTAAAAGACCTTGAAATAGTTTGGCCGGAAAAATTGGATGTGGAACAGTTCTGCAAGGGTTTAACTAATATATTTCTCGGTAAACTTTAAAACGAACGATTTAGAAGACTTTTGTAATAATTTTTCAATTATCCTTTTCGCTAACTTATACACTTCGATATTTATAAAGTGTTATCGAATTGGTGTAGCTGAACAGTGCATAAAATTAAGAGGTGGAACGAACCTAATTTTTATACCCTACATCACAAGGGGGTCAGGGTTTATGTCTTTGTGTATTTGTTTGTAAAATGCAAAAGGAAACGAGATAGACCCATAGTTCCTTTTGATGATCTGCATAGAATCACATTCTGAGTCGATTTATGCTTGTCCGTCCGTCTGTCCATGTATATTTGTGAACAAAGTACAGTCGCATTTATTGTCCTATCCAAATGAAATTTTGCACAAATCATTTGTTTGGCGCAAGGACGAACCCTATCGAATTTGGAGATTATCGGTAAAAATTTAGATATAGCTCCCATATATATCTTCGTCCGATTTGCCCTTTATTGTGCACCAAACGTGTAATATCAGCCCGAATTGTATGGAATTTTGCACATACAACCAAATTAGGTCTGAAAATAAGTATGCCAAATTTGATCGAAATCGGTTCAGATATATCTATATCTCCAATATATATTGTTCGTCCGATTTGTCATATGCAAATGACATAATATGCTCTCTGTAACAACAATATTTGGAGAAATAAATCAAATACAGCTCAGAAATCCCTTTGCTAAATTTTATCGAGAGCGGTTCGGATTTGGATATATCTCCCATATATAACTTCCTCCGATTTATCTTTTATTGTGCACCAAACGTTTAATATTTTTGGATTTGGATATAGCTCTCATATATATCAAATGGACATAAAAGTCCGAATTTAAAAGATACAAATGCTTCGGCATATTTAGTCTTTTGAACTTTATATTATAATTGTAATCGTAGCGTGTATGATTGAATTCTCACATAAAAACTTTTATGTAGAGCTCTACTAAATTATCTACTAACGGTATCATAAAGTCGGCCCGACTTTAAGACTTTCTTTACTGGTTTAAGGTTGACTTATCGCTTGTTAGTATGTATATATTTTCCTTATTGTTCAATGTCTGTTCAGGACATTCATATTTTGCGACATTTCCAGCCTTTTATTTATTATCAAATTACTTTCAAAAATAATTAATATCATTTAAGATGATTTATCATAAATAAATGCATTTTAAAAATACCATTTTTGCATCTTTCTTTTATCGAATCATATTAGGTTGCGAAACAAATGCTGGAAAGTCATTTGACATTTATTATTAGTCCCCTTTCAATTTTCATTTTTTTTTCTCTTCTTCTTCGAAAAGTTAGGAAAAGTTTAGAAACAAAGACCTTTAATATGCATGTCTGCCAGCCAGTAAGCCAGGGAATCGGTTGCAGAAGGGTTGGATATTTGATATAGTTTTGACATATTAAAATAAACTCGAAATCGTGTCTTCCATTTTATTCCCATGTTAACTTGTTGGTAACATCTTCAAACATGTTTGTTGCTTTTGTTATTGTTATTGTGGTTGTATTTGTTGTTTTTTAAGGCTATTACCAAATAATAATAACAGTTAATACGAGACTCCAGCAGCACTTGTATGGATGAAAAACGTGCCTCATCCTCAGACATTGTTGTTTTGGAAGTCCAACAGGGCTCAGTTCATGATCACCCAACGAAGGCAAAGAAAAGAGCCAACATTTTTGTGTCGTTTGTCTCACAGACAAAATATTTTCGAGACATTCTTGAAAATGTTGCCCATAATGTGTCTGTGAAAAAAACTTGCAACGAATCTTAGATCGCACAATGGGATCGACTTAGTAGAAAGCTTAAAATTCTGTGTTGAAGTTATTTAACTTCTATACAGCATTTTATATGGCTGTTCAAAAGTTTAAAGTTCACAGAGGATCTCGCAAGTTTCTTTTTAATTTTGCGAGCTCAATTTATTTATTTTATTAACTTCTTTACTTGTTTCTTTTACCTCATATTCTTGCACGCAGATTGAAATGTGTGGAGTGCATTAATCTTATAACCAGCCACGTAGTTACATAACGATTTCATAAAATTGGAAACCGAACTTTTTTCGTATTTTCAATTAACTTTAATTTAAAATATTATTGAAACTTATTGCGAAGTGTAATCTTAAAGAATAAGATATATATGGCTTCATAAAAGACATTAACAGGTAACACCTACCTTTTGAGTTGCGAAAGAGTTATCATAGAATTCTAAAATGAACAAAATATAATAAATGCAGCAAAAATAACCTGTTCTTCAATTATCTCAGATATTTACGTTTCTACACAGCCCTCTTTCACGGTCCACTTTGTTGCAGACGCCTAAAACCAGCAAATACGGCAATGCACGGAAAAATATTTAGCGTGGAGCTTTGCAATGGGGGTGGCTTTTTTCCATCGTGGAAGCCACAGCAACCACCTTAAAATTAAAATTGTTGATACAAATCATGACGGAACCTGGGAACATGTTTGTGAAGGGATGAATCTTCTCCCACCCAAGTCCCCGATCCCTCGTTGCGATGCCGCCAGTACGAAATTGTTGATAACAAGAATAATGAAGCTGAAAGGGCATCCACATGTTATGGTTTTCATCAATCCAAGGTGGGGACAACTTGCGAAAGAAAAGTAAAGTAAGTTAGTGAGACAAAATAAGTATGAACAACGAGAACAAGTAAAAAACTGTAAGTTCGGTCAGGCCGAACCTTAAAAACCATTAAAACACGACGACATAGACCTGCACAGGCAACTTTTTCATAACATTCAAATGCGAAACTTGAAAAAAATCGGTGGATAATGTCGCTAAAATTATCAAAATACCGGATATAGAGAGGTACCATTATATGGGGGCCATACCAAAACGTGGACCTGCATAAACAATTTTCCGTCATAGGCTGTAATATCCATGACGAACGTCAAACAAACAATTCCGCTGAATAATGTCGCTAAAGTCATCACAATAACAAATATCGGGAGGTACCGTTATATGAGGGATATACGAAGACGTGCACTGACAATTTTCTGTCACAGGCTGTAGTATCCGTTGCGAACTTCAAATACCAAATTTAAAACAATTCCGCTGGATAACGTCGCAAAAATCATCAAAATACCGAATATCGAGAGGTACCGTTATATGAGGGCTATACGAAAACATGGACAGATATATCTCATTTTCAATACCAACCATCCTAGACATAATACAAATTGTTCTGCCAAATTTTAAATTGCTATACGTCAAATAATGTGGGCTGTATCGTGATTTCAACAGACATGCGGACATCATTAAATCGACTTAGAATTTTATGCTGATCATGAATATATATACTTTATGGGGTCTATGACAAATATTTATAGGTATTACAAACGGAATAAGAAAGTTAATATACCCTCTTTTTAAGACGCCAACGACTGCATGCGAAAATTTGACTGGTAGAGAGTCGACCCAATCGAGTCGTGAAGGAAATTGATTAAATTTTCAATGTTTATTTCCGGGTTGTTGTCCGATGGGTCAAAATGTTTTTAAAATTATAGTTGCATCATAATAATATTGTAATTATGACGCCATCAAATAGACAATAGGGTGGGGAAACATTTGGGAAAATAGTCATTTAAAAATAAAATAAAAAACAAACTGAATAATAATTTGGCGATTGCTCAAAGTAGCTAGCAGATGAAGAAGTCTAAAATTCAGACCATGAAGGAAAAATTGGAAAAGTAACAAAACATCAAATTTACATTAAAAAAAAAAAAACTTTAGAGCTAACAGTGTTTCACAAACTGGGTTCCATTCTTTGGAAGTCTACGGCTAATATCCAACGGGCATCGCACAATTATATGAAACAAGGCATTTAGGAAAAATAATAAAAGCAATAAAACTGCCATCCCGGACTCCATGTAACCTTTTTGAGCTTCCAGTCACGTACAGGAGTGAACAGAGGGAATCATACATTTATATATATACAGGGTGAAATGAAAAAACTGCAATCAACTTCAGACTACTGTCATTTCAAAGCCCCTCGTCCGAAAGCTGTTAAAATTATTCCAGTGACATCTCATTATATTGTTTACAAGCGTACAAAAGCATTTTGGTGAGAATTTTCCAGAAAAAAAGTTATCCGTGATGGAATTCAAGCGTGATAGTGTGGTTTCTTTATATTTGGCTGGAAAACCACAAGTGCACTCCAGTATTTAAATGTGAATACATTTTTTGTGTCTCGTACCATCGCTCGTTACCGTGATACTGGTAGAGTAGCCCGACGTCAAGGAAGTGGACGGAAGAAAACAGAAACATCAACAGAAATGGTTCGAAAAGTAACGAAGCTATATTCCCTTCGGCTTATATTGAAAAATGATCTCGGGGTAATGCCATTAAAATTGCAAAAAGTGCAAGAACTTACACCGCATATAAACTCAAAAGGGCTAAAGTGTTGCTTCGTTTAGCCGAAAGTGGTGAACTGCCGAATTTAGTTTTCTCCGATGAGAAAACATTCGTTGTCCAGCAGTTTGTAAACAAACAAAATGATCGTGTTTACTTGCAAAAGAGATCAGCTGAAAATGTGCACCGGTTGTTCGGTTGGCCACCAGAACTCAAGCTCCGGCCATGGTGATGGTATGGGCCGACATAACAGCCGATGGTCGCTCTCCGGTCGTGTTAATCGACGTGGCATCAGAATAACTGCGGAATATTATCGCGAAAATATTCTGGAGGGTGTATTAAAGCCATGGACACGCAAACATTTTTGCCGCAGACCTTGGAGATTCCGGACTTAGACTTGGTGTTGAGTCCTGAGTCGCACTCAGCACGCGCCACCCAAGAATGGTTACCAAATGAGGTTTCTTGCTTCATTTCCAGCGCACAATGGCCACCAAAATCTCCGGATACCAATCCGTTGGACTATTGTGTCTGGAGTATTTTGGAAAACAAGGTTGGCACTAAAAAATACCAAAGTGTCGATCACCTCAAGCAAGCGCTTCGCCGAGAATGGACCAAAATACCGCAGGGCAACATTCGGGCAGCATGTGATGGTTTCATTGGCCGTTTGAAGACCATAATTCGTGCTAAAGGTGACCAATTGGAACAAATCTAAACTTATTCTAAAATTTGATGCCATTTGCGACATTTTTTGCTTTCATTCAATAAAATTTAAAAAATAATTTTGGCGTTGGAATTTGTGCAGCTTTTTATTTCACCCTGTATATATTTGATATCATTATAAGTCACTATCATTATAAGTCCTTGGGAATGAAATATATACGTAATCCCAATAAGACGGAAGAAAATTTTATTGTTTTGCAATGGAGGGAAAAAATAAGTTAATATAATTATTATTTTTAAAAGAAGATCAACAACCACTGTATAGATAGTGAAAGGAATTGGACTTCACTGAATATGAAAGAAAAAATGTTTGCCTTACCCCGGATTTTGTAATTTTTTTAGAATTTGTGTACAAAAATCAAAACGTGTTTAAATTGAGATATTGTGTACAGAAACTGAAAACTTTTATAGAGATTTTGATTGTCGAGTGTTTGAACTTCAGCATTGATTATTAGGAATTAAGTGACCGTGGTTGGGATGGGCGTTTGGGTGGTTCACCTTCGCTCCGCCTATGTGTGTTCCAATTGTGACTGCCGTGGGTTGTCAGATGGGATAGACCTATGGCCTGATGAAGGAGCCGACTGAGCTGGTTGGTCCCCCAAATCTGGCTAACGCCTAACAACTAAGACGTAACAACTTTTGCTGTCACCTGTGTAAAAACACCCTTCAATCAGTTTGAAAGGTAGGAAACCTGCTGATCTGGAGGTTACATGGGAATATTTTTTTCCGTCGTGACAGTCATCAATCACCATCATATGTATCTATGGATGAGGATTCCACAATCAAGATATATTAATATTGCTCTAAAAATAACTTTTCTGATTTGCTGTTGTGAAGTTATCCGGTAGATCGTCCCCATCCAAAAAATGCAAATCGCTTAGTCGCACACAAGTTCTTTCTTTAAAGTACTCTCAAAGTAGAAGAATTTTACTATTCCGAATATAAAACATCGTCATTTTAGATAGTCCGTTGAAAACGCATGGAGGGTTCGATCTTTGTAACTTAATCCAGAGATGAATTATCTACAAGGGCATTTCGGAAACTTCTTAGGCCAGCACAAAAAGCGCGGCATAAACAGAAAAAAGTTCAGTGTTTTGGAAACTTCCATCTCGGTTATGAACACATGTTAGATTTTGTTTCGATCTGGTAACTGCTTCATATAGAAACAGGTGTTCAAAAAAGACGCATCCGCAATTTTTTTACAATGGACAAATATTAAATTAAATATTTATTAAATACTGTTATTAAATATTTACATAAAAAATGTTTATCGGGACAAAAAATTCATAATGATATGGTGAAAATGCTCCTTCATATGCAACAGTAAGAAATTGGGTTGCTGAATTGAAACAGGATCGCACAAGCATTGAAAGCAGGGACAACAACAGAAATTGTACCAAAGTGCATGATATGGTATTAAGTGATCGACGAATAAAAGTGCGTGAAATTTCAAATATCATGGGCATCTCAAATAATCGAGTCCATTTAATTTTGCATGAAGAACTACAGATGAAAAATCTTTCTGCAAGATGGGTGCCGCATTTGTTAGCAGTCGATCAAAAGCGCATTAGAATGAACATTTCTCAAGCTTGTTTGGATCGTTTCAAGCGAAATAAAATGGATCTTAATCGTCGTTTCATAACTGTTGATGAGACATGGATCCACCACTATACTCCAGAGACCAAAGAACAATCCAAACAATGGACTGAAGCTGGAGGAAGTGCCCCAAAGAAGGCAAAAACAATTCAATCGGCTGCTAAGGTTATGGCAACGATTTTTTGGGACTTCAAAGGTATTTTATTGATTGACTATCTTCAAAAGGGCAAAACAATAAATTCAGAGTACTATTGCAACCTTTTGGATCAATTAAATGCACAAATTCGAAAAAAACGTCCTGGCTTACAACAAAAAAAAAAAAAATAATTTTTCATCAGAACAACACACCAGCGAACAAGAGTGTTTTAAAAATGGCTAAAATCAACGAATTCAAGTAAGAGTTGCTTCACCACCCACCTTCTTCTAATTTAGCTCAAATCTAAAAAAACTCATTGCAGGCAAGCGTTTTACCTAAAATGAAGATGCAATGGCAGATGTAAACCACTATTTTGAAGACCTCGAGGAAAACAATTTTAATCAAGCTATAGAATTGGTAGAAAAGCGTTGCACTAAGTTTCAGAAGGTTATATTGAAAAATTGAATAGAGAATGTAAGTAGCTATCAAAGAGATGTTAAATAACGCATTTTAATTTTTTTGCACTTCCACAACCCATTGTGTCCCTGTTATGTCTGCATCTCTAAATAAAATTCACAATATGATGAAGTTGTCTTTTTTCTGCTTTATCCAAGAAAAAACCAACAGCCATCAGGCACGACCCACATCATCTGTGTGCTGTGGACGTATGGTTTCAACTCTTTGCCATTTGTGGCTTGCACTTGATACTGCTGCCAGACTTCATTTCACATGTGTTTTGACGGTGTCTTGTCTCATTGATAATTGAAAGCGACAACTTGGAGAAGAAATATGTTTACACTTATTTTGGCCAAAGGATGGATACACGTGCATGGAATTGCCGTGTCAACTGCAAATAATGTGAATGTGTCAAGTTTGCCACAAATGTTCGCTCAGAGCAGCTGATCGATGGTTTTGCTATGGCAAAAATTTGCCAAACATTTAATTGTCGCAACTTGTCGAATGAAAACGTTGCATGCATGCACTATGACAATTAATGAATTTGGGAACACTTTGAGTTTGAACCGAATAGATAATACGAAAATATTATAACTTTTGGACGGGATGACATATTTATCTTCGGGGAATAATTTTCTGTGATAGCTGATAAAAATCGCCAGTCCGGTAGGGTTTTTCGCCCGTAGAATAATGTATTAAATCTGGTATTCAAGATTCGCATGCATGCACTATGACAATAAGTTTATTGAATGAAAGCAAAAATTTCGGATAATAGAATAAGTTTAGATTTGTTTGAATTGGTCACCTTTGGCACGAATTATGGCCTTCAAACGGCCAATGAAACCGTCTCGCGCTGCTCGAATGTTGCTCTGAGGTATTTTGGCCCATTCCCGGCGAAGCGCTTGCTTGATGTGATCAATATTTTGGTATTTTTTAGTGCCAACGTTGCTTTCCAAAATACTACAGACACAATAGTCCAACGGATTGCTATCCGGAGTTTTTGGTGGCCATTATGCGCTGGAAATGAAGCGAGGAACCAGTCTTGGGTGGCGCGTGCTGAGTGCGATGGTGCTGAGTCCTGTTGGAATGTCCAAGGTTTGCGGCCAAAATGTGTGCGTGCCCAAGGCTTTAATACAACCTCCAGAATATGTTCGCCATAATATTCGGAATTTAATCTAATGCCGCGCTCGATTAATACGAGCGGAGAGCGACCATCGGCTGTTATGGCAGCCCACACCATCTCATGGCCGGCGCTTGACTTCGGCGACGACGAAACACCATCATTTTGTTTCTTTAAAAACTGCTGGACAACGAATGTTTTCTCATCAGAGAAAACCAAATTTGGCAGTTCACCACCTTCGGCCAAGCGAAGCAACTCTTTAGCTCTTTGAGTCTATTTTTTTCTGTTGCGGTGTAAGTTCTTGCACTTTTTGGAATTTCAATGGCTTTACACCGGGATCATTTTTCAATATTTGCCAAATGGAATATTACGATATGTTCAGCTCACGAGCCATTTTTCGGCCACTGCGACACGTGTTTCGATCAATTCGCTTCTTTACTTTTCGAATCATTTCTGCTGATGTTGCTGTTTTCTTACGTCCACTTCCTTGACTTTGGGCTACGCTACCAGTATGGTATGAGATACAAAAGACTTATTCACATTTAAATGCTGGAATGCTCTAACGATAGCCACTTGTGGTTTTCCAGCCAAATATAAAGATATCACACTCGCACGCTTGAATTCCATCACGAATAATTTTTTTTCTGGAAAATTCTCACCAAAATTCTTTTGTACGCTTTTAAACAATATAATGAGTTGTCACTGGAACAATATTTTATAGCCACTGTCGGGCGAGTGGCTTAGAAATGACAGCAGTCTGAAGTTGGTTGCTGTTTTTCATCTCACCCTGTATTCCCATATACACTGTACCGGCAGATTTAGGGTTTTGTTTTGGTATCTATCTTCTATATCTATAAAAGAGTAAATGTTTGTATGTTTGTTTGTAATTTATGGACTCGAAAACCGCTGCACAGATCTTCCTAAAAATTTCCAAGGATACTACAACATCGCCTGAAAGTAACATAGGCTATATAAATTTTTGAAATTCCACTTGAAAGTCAGAATCGGACGTACCTCCCAAAAATTTAGTTTTGATATTAACATATTAACATATGATCGATCAGAGATACTCTCTCCAAATTTGGAATGAGTGACGAAATTTGATCAGAAAATAAATTTGTCAAATTATATTGAAATTTGTTCAGATTTGGATACATCTCCCATATATATTTTCGGCCGATTTTACATATTTGATGCACCAAACACGATATGTATGCCCGATTCCAATGAAATCCGGCATAAGTGACTAAAATTGGTACAAAAAATAAATTTGTCAAATTATATATTTAAATCGGTTCAGATTTGTATATAGCTCCCATATATATTTTCGGTCGATTTCACATATTTGAGACACCCAACGCGATATGTATGTCCGATTCCAATGAAATTCGGCAGAGAGGCGAGATTTGGTACCAAAAAGAAATTGCAAAATTATATTGAAATCGGTTTAGGTTTGGGTATATCTTACATATATATTTTTCGGCCGATCTCATGGATGTTATGTACCAAACACGATATGTATGTCTGATTTCAATGAAATTCAGAATGTGCGGCGAAATATTTGATGCACGAAACAGGGTATGTACCTCCAATTTCAATTACATATGGAAGGTGTGACGGAATTTGTTGTAAAATTAAATTTTGTGAAATTATATCGTTTCAAATTGGGATATGATTAATCCACAATCCTTTACCATGGTATTATGCACATAAAAGCGAAAGGAGTAGAGAAGGGCGCCGGGATCAGCTAGTTCACTCATAAAATGGAAGCTCCAAATATTCAGTATTTTGATGATTTGTGTCACACTTTTCATCGGAATTGTTTCTAGTTTTGTGTTTGAAGATCCTAATGGTTACTACCGTCTCTGGCAAAAAATTGGCTATGCAGGTCCACGTCTTCGTAAATTCCCTATATAACAGTATCTCCCTATATTCGATATTTGTATGAATGTAAGATACATTATTCACCGGAATCGTTTCATGTTTCGCATTCGAATATAGTAATGGCAAATGACAAAAACTACAGGACCATGTCTTCCTATAGTCCCCAATATAGCTGTAACTTCCTATATTCTGCATTATTATCAAACCATTTTGGTATATTGGGCAATTTCTGTGCAAAATCAAGCAAAGCTAGAAGTATTTAAGTGCTTCAGTAAACTGTTTTGTTGATTCAAGTCAAACTTCAAGTAAAGAATCTATAGCCCACCGAGTTCTATAGATATCAACATACAAATTGCATAGAAAGATAAGGAAGGATTCGTAGAAAAAAATAAAAATTACTAATTGAATTTTGGAGTTATGTCACATGTTGGAAATTGACTTTGAAGATCTTAAAAAGTAAATATATCATCCTTCGAGTTGTACGGAGTAGTTGTAGATGATTTGAAGATCATCCGCAATTCTGGTCTACAACATTTGAACTTCACTTGGAACAACGACACGTTGCAGATGCTCAACGAGTGGCTGTTTTTATCTATCGCAAAGATGATAACTATTGTCCACTAAGATCTTATAATTTACTAGCTGAACCCGGTGCGCTTCGCTACCCCTTTTGATTTTATATGCATTCAAAATTTTATTTACGAATATATGTTGGATAAAGAAAAACAAATTTAAAAATTAAAAAAAAATATTGCACTAATTTAATGCGTTAATAAACAAAATCATTACAAAAGCAGTAACATGTCATGCATACACGAAGGGGTTGTCCTTTGGATTTATTTATTTCATAGCAAATACCAAGCGTGCAGGAAACTGCAATTTTTTTTAAGTATAGTGGCATTTCTATTGCAATTAGTGAATTCGAGATAGCAACATACTTCGCCGTAATAAGCGTATTTCACATAAATTGTTGTGTTGTTTTTTAGTGTTAGCCTAAGGCGTTGTGGGTCAATGGTTCTTATTAAAATCATATCCCAATCTGATCCGATTTAAATATAATTTTAAAAAAATTACTTTTACACCAAACTCCGCCACACCTTTAATATTTCATTGAAATTGGTGCGTCAAATATGTGAAATCGGCCGAGAATATATATATGGGAGCTATATCCAAATCTTAACTAATTTCCAATTAATTTATCACATTTATTGTTATAACTAAATTCCGCCACACATTCTGAATTTCATTGGAATCGGTCATATATATCGTGTTTGGTGCATAATATGTATGAAATCGGCCGAAATATATATGTTAGCTATATCCAAACCTCAACTGATTTCAATATAATGTGGCAATTTTTGCTGGTGCCAGATTTTGTCTCTCTCGCTTTGGGAGCATCAAATATGTGAAATCGGCTGAGTATATATATGGGAGCTATAATCAAATTTATTTTTGTACCAAATTTAGCCACTCATGCCGAATTTCGTTGGAATCGGAAATACGTATCGTGTTTTGTGCATCAAATATGTGAAATCGGCGGAAAATATATATGGGAGATATATCCAAATCTGAACCGATTTTTATATAATTTGACAAAATTATATTTGTTTTAATTTCCGCTACACATTCCAAATTTCATTGAAATTAGAGATACATAGCGTGTTTGGTGCATCAAATACATGAAATCGGTCGAAAATATATATGGGAGATATATCCAAATCTGAACCGATTTCAATATAATATGGGAAATCTATTTTTTAGATAAAATCTATCACACGTATCAAATTTTATTGAAATTGGGGATACATAGCGTGTTTGTGGCATCAAATGCTTGAAATCGGCCGAAAATATATATGGGAGCTCTATCCAAATCTGAACCGATTTCAATATAATTTGACAAATTTATTTCCAAATTTCATTGGAATCGAACATTCATATTGTGTTTGAGGCATCAAATGAACGAAATCGGTCGAAAATATATATGGGAGCTATATCCCAATCTGAACCGATTACAATATAATTTGGCAAACTTATTTTTGTTCCAAATTCCGTTACGTATTCCAAATTTGGCTGTATCTTCAACCAATCAATAGATATGTGCATATAAAATCTAAATTTTTGGGAGGTACCTCCGATTCTGATGCTATATCTCCAGTTCCAAGTGGAAATTCAAAAATGTATATAGCCTATGTTACTTTCAGGCGATGTTGCAGTATATATGGAAATTTTCAGGAAAATCTATTCAGCGGTTTTCGAGTCCATAAATTACAAACAAACAAACAAACAAACAAACAAACAAACATACAAACATTTTCCTCTTTTATAGATATAGATAATACTTTGCCACTTCTTTCTATGGGGCCATATCAACCATTAGCGCCATTTCAAGAAAATTGCCAACACCTTTGTTTATACAAATATGTAAATTACTGTATCGACAGATTTAGCATCTTTCCTGCAGATTGTCTCTCATACGAGCAAATATTTGTTAAGCAATGAACAAACATACACACCCATAATTATTTGCGGATTAGTTTAACAATATGCCATAGTGTGATTCAAGTGCAGATCTCTTTCGGTTCGCTGCCTATTTCCTTGTTAGCTGTGAACGAGAACGGTAATGGGAAAATATGTGTGTTCTGCTCGTATTCGTGATGCTTATTAATCAAATTTTCAAAATTAAATATGAATATGAATGATTTTATTAATGAAATTGCCGTCAGGTAGTGGACGGTTTGGTGGGTGTGGGCGGCGGTGTTGCTTTTGAGGTGGTATTACCAAAAAACTTTTCGCAATAAGCCAATTGCACTAACAAGAATGGCAAATATTGTTTATTATATTTTGGTTTCGGCTGTTTGTTTATTTGTTCGTCTGTTTGGCTGTCTGTCGGTTTTATTGTTATGGCTATGAATGCTGATGCATTCACCGTAAACAAGCAGATAATTGACAGACAATGAATGTTCACAGTCGTTCTGACTGTGAGATAGATCGCAGATTACACCAACAAAATGTAGAGATCTGGTAACTGGCAATCATCGGCTTGCTCACGCATTCGTTGCAGGGGCAGTCAATTGTTTGTTTCTTTTTGGCCAAATTAATTTGAAGAACAAAATCCATTTATGTTTTACTAATTAATGAAAGTAATTGTTTAGTTCTAGTGAGTAGATGCTGATGGAATAATAGTTTGGAAATATTAATTTAACCAACAAGTGGCACCGCTTTGACTTATGAAGAGATAAGGCATGTCTGCATTTTTTTAAGAGGACAAAAAATGTTTTTTTTCATTTTTCGCTCCAAGTGAGAAAGTTTGAAATATCCTACTTTTTTGACATTGATATCCATTAAACCCCATCTGGCAATAGATTTTTGAGCTCATTAAATAATTTAATGTTTTTACATTCTAAGTCAATATAACTTGTATATGTACCATAAACCCCAAAACGACATTACCTTTTTTATACAAAAATATGACATTAAATATTCAAATTAATGTATCTCCCTCCACAATTTCGCATTTAATTAGCTATGAGCTTCTTCAGAAGAACAAAATAAATAATAAAGTGCTAAACTATTTAACACGCCATCGATTTTATTAATCTGAAGTGCGGTCTTTTTTTCTTCGGCTACTGATCATGACCCACTATGATTTGGATAGCAGCTGCCTAGTTAGAACAACTTAGTTATCTTTAATCGCTGACACGATTGCCAGATTACGATGACACCTTCAACCAATTTTCCAGTTTGACATTCCCAAAAATTATTTATTTTTCGGTGATTTTACAAATATTTGGCATTTGAGAGGAAGTCAAATGAAAATGA
Organism: Musca domestica; assembly: GCF_030504385.1. NCBI lineage: Eukaryota > Metazoa > Arthropoda > Insecta > Diptera > Muscidae > Musca > Musca domestica. The sequence goes on along the minus strand of NW_026712115.1, from coordinate 6,130,335 downwards.
AGAAGAATATTACGAAAAATCATGATAAGTGGGGTCGTAACGAACTTTTATTACACTTTACCACAAGGAACATTTATATTATAGTTATAACGGTTACTTAATTGTTGTATTCTTTTTATACCCTCCACTTTGAAAAGGAGGGTATATTAACTTTGTCATTCCGTTTGTAACATCCCCAAATATTCGTCGTAGATCCCGTATTGTATATATATTCATGATCAGCATAAAGTTCTACGTCGATTTAACGACGTACGGCTGTCTGTTGAAATCACGATACAGCCCTTTTTGACGTGTAGCTTAAAAATTTGGCATAACAATTGGTATTCTGCCTAGGATGATTGGTATTTAAAATAAGATACAACGTTTTGGTATAGTCGCCATATAACGGTACCTCCCGATTATAGGTACTTTGGTGATTTTCGTCAGATTTTTCATGGATTTGTCTAAAAATTAGTGTTTGTAGGTCATAATAGATCCAAGTTTGTGTAAATATGGATTCTAGCTCCAGTGGCGAAACATTATATGTATAGGTCCACGATATTATATATATTACCCAATATTCGGTATTTTATGATTTTTGCCACATTTTTTCATGGATTTGTCTAAAAATTGGTATTTGTAGCTCATAATGGATTCTAGCTTTGGTGGCGAAACATTGTATGTATAGGTCCCCGTTTTTGTGTAGCCCCCATCCCGATATTCTGTATTTTTATAATTTTTATGGTACAATTTTCCGCAAATTGTCTAAAAATTTGTATTTGTATTTCATAATGGGTTCGATCTCCCTTTCCTTTAGCGCACATATTACGATGCTCACCGATATTCAGTATTCTGATAATCCTAGTCACATTTACCCATGAAACTTCTTCAAATTTTGTATCTAAGATGATTTGGTAGATGACTGTCCTTGAAGTATAAAATTGTCTATAGAGGTTCCCGTTTTGGTATGGCCCCCATGTGACGGGTCATTATATAACCGGTCTTACTGGTATTTGTTGTTTATACAAAAATGTGCGTAAATTTTGTTCAAATGTCCCTGGTCAAAAAGCTAAGAGTAGCATCTGGACAGTGCTCTATGACATAATTTCACAAGCGAAATCTTCCAAAATGGATTTGGACATAAGGGGGCTTCTAACATATTGTAGGGTATCACATGGGCGGTTCCGCGTAACTGTAGCCTTTGCTTACTTGTTATACCCTCCACCATACATAGTATGGAGGGTATATTAAGTTCGTCATTCCGTTTGTAACTCATCGAAATAATCATTTTAGACCCTACAAAGTATATTGACCATCGTAAAATTCTAAGACGATTTAGCACTGTCCGTAGAACTAAACAAGTTAAAAAGCAGTATGTTCGACCGGGTAGAACTTTGAATACCCTCCACCATTTGGAACAAATTTGGAAAATTTCAAAAATAAAATTCTTAAAAAAATTCTCTTAAAATTTTAAAAAATGCCGAATATGTGAACCTGCATAGGCATCCTTTGTCATAAGCCATTACCATATTTAAATTCGAAACTTGAAATAAACGGTGAATAATGTAGTTAAAATCATCAAAATACCATACGTAGGGAATTATCGTTACATCGGAGCTATACGAAGATCTGGACTTGCATAGACAATTTTCTGTTTCAGCCTGTAGCATCCATTGCGAACTTCAAATACGACATCTCAAACAATTTCGATGGGTATTGTACCTAAAATCGTCAAAATACCGAATATAGGGAGGAACTGATGTATGGGGCCTATACGAAGAACTGGACCTGTATAGACAATTTTCTGTCACGGACTGTAGTTCCCATTACGAACTCTAAATACGTAATTTAAAACAATTCTGGTGAATAATGACGCTAAAATCATCAAATTACCGAATATTGGGAAGTACCGTTATATGGGGGCTATATGAAAACGTGGACCTACATGGCCCATTTATGAACTTAACCTGCCTACTGGAAAAATAAACATGTGTGCAATGCTTTCGAAAGATAGCGTGATTACAACAGACAGACGGGCAGACAGACGGACATCGCTAAATCGACTTAGAATTTTATGCTGATCAAGAATATATATACTTTGTTGGGTCTGACATGAGTATTTCGAGGAGTTATAAATGGAATGACAAAGTTAATATACCCTCCATAATATGGTGGAGGATATAAAAAAGGATACACATGTATCGGCGATTTGAAAGTTTACATCGAAAAGCAACCAATGAAGATACTTAATATAATATTTTACTGTTAAAGTCGTACTTCGTATGAGTTGGTACAAAAATCTCCAACAAAGCATCATTTTCAAAAGATGACGTTGCAGACAAAAATATTCTTCATCCAATTTTACTACACAGGATCAGATGAAAAAACTGCAACCAACTTCAGTCTGCTGTCATTTCTAAACCACTCGTCCGACAACTGTTAAAATTATTCCAGTGATAGCTCATTGTATTGTTTACAATCGTACAAAAGCATTTTAGTGAGAATTTTTTAGAAAAAAGTTATTCGTGATGGAATTCAAGCGTGATAGTGTGATTTCTTTATATTTGGCTGGAAAACCACAAGTGGCTATAGTTAGAGCAATCCAGCATTTAAATGTGAATAAATCTTTTGTGTCTCGTACCATCGACATGTGTCGTACCGTCCGATGTTAAGGAAGTGAACGGAAGAAAACAGCAACATCAGCAAAAATGGTTCGAAAATAGAAAATTGGGTGAAAGGATATGGCTTGAATCGCCAAATTTAAAATTGGGGTATTTTTTGGTATCTGAAATTTAGATATGGAATTAATTTAGGAAATGCGTACTAATTTGTACAAGAAGTACTAAACAGTCCTAAATTTGGTTTTGGGTGAAGGAATAGAGTTAAAATCAAAACAGCAACATCAACAAAAATGGTTCGAATAATAAAGAAGCGACTTGATCGAAACCCGCGTCGCAGTGGCTGAAAACGGATCGTGAGCTGAACATCTCGCAATATTCCATTCGGCAAATATTGAAAAATGAGCTCGCGGTAAAGCCATTGAAATTCCAAAAAGTGCAAGAACTTACACCGCGACGGAAAGATATTAGACTCAAAAGAGCTAAAGAGTTGTTTCGCTTAGCCGAAAGTGGTGAACTGCCGAATTTGGTTCTCTCCGATGAGAAAACATTCGTTGTCCAACGGCCGGTGGTCGCTCTCCGCTAGTATTAATCGACTGTGACATCAGAATAAATGCCGATTATTATAGCGAAAATATTCTGGAGGGCATATTAAAGCCTTGGGAACACAAACATCTTGAACATTCCAACAGGGCTCAGCACCATCGCACTCAGCACGCACCAGCCAAGAATGGTTACAAAATGATGTTCCTCGCTTCATTTCCAGCGCACAATGACCACCAAAATCTCCAGATACAAATCCGTTGGACTATTGTGTCTGGAGTATTTTGGAAAGCAAGGTAAGCACTAAAAAATACCAAAGTGTCGATCACCTGAAGCAAGCGCTTCGCCGGGATTGGGCCAAAACACCGCAGAACAACATTCGGGTAGCGTGTGACGGTTTCAGTGACCGTTAGAAGGCCATAATTCATGCCAAAGGTTCTCAATGTAGTGAGGTCCAAATGTCAAATTTAGTGGAAATTAGTTATATTTCTATTGTTTTTTGGTTAGATTTAAATAATATGATTTAATATCGTCAGAAAATGCAAACATATTAATACTGCCAATGAGTTGGTAAATTCTGAAAATTCCAAAAATAGACTTTTGTTTTTTTTTATTGATTATTTTAAATATAAAACCTTTATACAATTTTATTTAAATTGAAACAATAAAATGTTAAAATGCTGATTATATCACAAAAAGTAAGAAACAATAAAAATAGTCCTGGGATTTAAACAACTCTGTTAATAAAAAATAGAGCAAGTCATCCCTACCTATCCAAAGTATACATAATAAATGGGGACTCCGACGAAAATTTCAGAGTGTTACAGACGTAATGACAAATTTAATATACCCCCTATCTTATAGAGGAGCGTAAATCAATAATTGATAGGTAATTGCAACTAATTTACAATGATATATTTACGAAGAATATTCAATCGAATCCCAAAAGAGTTGCAAAACTATTTGATTGGACTAAATGGCAGCTCTTTTCGGAAGAACCAACCATGAAATAAATGTATGCTTCTTCACTGCTTGGCAAATACCTTAAAGGTTCCTAACCATCCCTTCATTTTTTATGTTTGTTTGTTTGTTTTTTCTGTCTCTCCACATTTAATGTCTCCACATAGGATGTGTTGCACAAACCAAATTGCATAGATGCGAAAATCAAGTCATGCAACAATTTCCGTTGCATTCACTTGTCTGCCATAAAGGCACTACACTAATAACTGAAAACAACACCAACCACATTGTGGCAACTAACTTTTGATCGAATCGATAAAAGAACATTAAATGCAACAAGTATTCATCAAAGTGTCATCAATAGGTCGCATTCAATAACAAATAGGAGACACAGACACAGTTACATTATGCGCCACTCAGTCAGTCAGTCTTTCAGCCCGCTATGCAGTCAGTATGAATATGGTTGTTGTGGAGGAGATGGAGACCAGGGATTTTTGGTTTCACTCGCAAAGCTATGTATGTTTGGCCTAAACGGGCGACAACTACAACTTTATGACATTCAAACAAAACGTCGAGTGCAGTCTTCATGCGGTCTTTTTAGGTTAAGTATGAACATCATTAACAAGGCACTTAATACGACATTTATGACTGTGAATTGATGAATGGGATTGACAGATGTGCGTGCCTCTTGGAAGTTTTAATACATACGTATTATAAATATTGAAGATGTGTGTATAAAATATGCTCGGATGGCGAAAGACTTCCATGTGTAGGATAAATCGATATTGATCACTTATTTGTTCTAAAATGATATTAGAAATACATCAAGAATATATTAATTATTAGAAAACCAGTAAGGAAAGCTCAAAAGTCGGGCGGGGCCGACTATATGATACCCTATACCATTATGCATATTTAGTAGAACTCTCGAAAATAAAGGTTTATATTGCAATTTCTGAGCTCTATGACATATCTGGTACTAAATATGATTATGCTAGAGTGCATATTCCGTAAGTTGGAGATTTAAAAAGCAAATCGGATGAAACATATATATGGGAGCAAATTTTAAATTCTTCCTTCTATGCTAAACTTGGTTGAATTTCGAAAATTCACTCCATTTGGGCTAATATTAGCTATTTGGTGCACAATAAACCTGATATCGAATAATGATATATATGGACGCTATATCCAAATCTGAGCCGATCTTCACAAAATTGAAAACAGTTATTTCTTGGCTGCATCTGGTATCTGGAACAAATATTATTCTTATACCGTGCACCAAATTTGAAGTACTTATTTCTATACTAAATTCGGTCTGAAGTGCCAAAGCTCACACCATTTGGACTTATATTAGCCATTTGATGCACAAGAAACCTAAAATCGGATGAAGATATATATGGAAGCTATATTCAAATCGGAACCGATCTTGATAAAATTTGAATCATGAATTGCTAGGCTGTATCTGATATCTGGGGCAAAATATCAGTCTCGTGGAGTGCATATTACGAATGTGAGGGACTTAAACACCAAATCGGAAGAAATATATATATGACAGCAATAGCTATATCTGAACCGATTTTCACCAAATTTGAAGCACATGCTTGTAGGCTGAATTCGGTCAGATGTAGCAAATTTCACACCGATTAAAACCATTTTAATACTTATAATTACGGTAGGGTTTATGTAGATGTTATATCCTTGGAAAAGTATTACCAAATTCCATACGATATTGGCAGACATAATTTTTGTACTCAAGAAATCCTTCGCAATATCACGTATATCTTTTAATTTTCGGTTTGTATGGTTTATTGGTAATATACATTTCAGATATAAAAGAACTTGTTGTGACACGTACGAAAAGTACTAAAATGTACTAAAAATTTAATACTTTGTATTGAACAAACGGAATGAGCTAGAATTCTTCAATTTGTAATGAGTGTCTCTGATGGAGATCAGGACAGATATATCAAAGATTTTTATACCCTCCACCAAAAAAAGTATGGAGGGTATATTAAGTTCGTCATTCCGTTTGTAACTCATCGAAATAATCATTTTAGACCCAACAAAGTATATATATTCTTGATCAGCGTAAAATTCTAAGACGATATAGCCCTGTCCGTCCGTCAGTTGTAATCACGCTACAGTCTGAACGAATTAAGATAGGAAGCTAAAATTTTGCACAGATCTTTCTTTTGTCTGCAGGCAGGTCAAGTTCGAAGATGGGGTATATCGGTCCTCGATATCGTATAGCCCCCATATAACGGTACCCCCGATATTCGGTATTTTGATCATGTTAGCCACATTTTTCAATGGAATTGTCTGAAAATCCACACAAGGAGTACCTTGGGCGCATTTTACACCCTCAAAAAGAATTGTCTATATAGGTCCACGATATCGTATATCCCCCATATAACTGTACCCCCCCGATATTCGGTATTTTGATGATGTTAGCCACACTTTTCAATGGAATTGGAATATATAATAGTATCTATATATATAAAAGAAAGTTGTGTTAGTTACTACGCTTATAACTTAAGAACCGCTGGACTGATTTTAACGACTCATACAAATTCGGAAGTGTCTCCTCTCCGAAAACGATAATATCCAAAAAAATCGCGTAAAAATGTGATATATTAACATTTTCATTTTGACTTTTCAAATGTACAATAGTAATGTTTTATTTTGCATGATTTTTTTTCCATTTTGACTTACTTTTTTCTAATGTACATTTGTAGTGTTTTTTATATTTTATTTTTGAATTCAAATATTTATACCATTATTATTTAATTGACTTGATTTCTTGAGAAATCAAATTGATGGCGAGTTACATGGAATAGATGATGTCGAAATAATTTAATGGAATCGAATTTTAAAATAGAAGTACATTCTATTGACAAACTATATACGGATCTTTAAACATTTGCTGTAAAAAATCAGCGAACAAGTTGAAGATTTTTTCAATGTGTTATTCTTCGTTTGTCAATTTTTTTTTCAATTTGTATTATCTAATTCAATTCAGTAGATTTTTTGTGAACAAAATAAAGAATAATTTTTCACTACATACAAATTTTCACTAAAAAAATGAAATAAGTGGGAAATACGATGTTAACTGACATCTACTTTTCAACTCCAGGGCCGACATCGTGGTTCAGCTGGAAGGTGCGAACACATTTGAACAAAAAAAAAATTACCAAAAAAGCCTAATGGGGCTCATTTCAAAGCGTGGAACTACTTCTTTCCTGTCACAATAATCCGTCCAATGTACAATCATAAAAATACCAAATATAAAGGGTGGAAAATAGTAGAGCGAATGGGACTCTTAGTAAGAAAAGGATTTCTATCCTTCCAGAAAATCTTCCCAAACATTCAAGATACCTTAAATCGCTTTTGCAGGTCATGATATCGATCATAATTTACGGATAAGGGTACAACCCGATTTCATATTTATATAACCATCGTATGATTTAAGCTATTTTTAGTGTCTTGGTCACTTTTTTAATATTTTGGCCATTATTTGACATCTTTGTTTCTAAGGAGGTAGAGAACCTCTTCGCATAAAGTTTAAAATTCTCAGAGTAGGGCCCATTTTGGCCTTGACCACATTCATTAATTGATTTGGCTAAAAATTGTATTTATGCTACTCTGGGTTAGGTAACCATCATACAGATAATTGCCACATAGGAATTTATTTAAGTAAAGTCCCCACATTGGATTATCCCCAAGTCCACTTTCACATCTAATTGGTGGTCAGAAAAGAAAATTTTGTTTTCTATTGAATTTGTAACCCCCAAGAGAATATTGGTTGGGCCACGTTTTGGTATAACCCTTATATAAATGTCTCCCTGATTTCAGCTGTGACCGTGGTCTTGGCCACGTTTTTCAACTGATTTGGCCATTATTTGCTGTATTTAGGCTACTTTGTGAGTAGAGAACCATCTTAAAGAAAAATGTCAACATACGTAAATATTTTGTTACAGTTCCCATATAGTCCCCAGGCCCGCCGATCTGTAGTGATGTTTACCGATTGGCGGACAACAATTGTTTATTGTTATTGTATTGTTTAATCATCAATGAATTTTACTATGAACAAGAACATAGACTTTTTGGGGACTCTAATGCGCAGTTTGAAGTGCTACGGTAATGGGTGTAAAAGCTTAATTAACTTTGATTATTCAGAAATTATTTTGCCCTCCTTCCATAGTCATTTAGTCGAATCAATATTTATATTGAAATTTGTTCACCTTTATGAGCTAGATTTGTGAAATATTATGCTATGCAAAATTTGCATTAAAGACTAAAACTACGGGCCGGCAACGCGGACCGGGCCAGCTAGTAATAGTATATTTTTATGAAATTACTAAATGGTACTAAATTTGGTATTGAGTGAAGGGTTAATGCTGTAATCCTCAAATTTTGATATTGACGTCTCTGTTGGTATCTGGAATTGAGATATGAAGTTGAGTTTGGAAAAGAGTAATAGTTTTGTACGAAAAGTACTGAAATGTACTAAATTGAGTATTGGATGAAGGAATTGAATTAAAACCCTAAAATCTATATATATAAAAATCAATTGTTGTTTGTTGGTAATGGAATCAGTTGAGAACGGGTGGACCGATTTGAATATTTTTTTGTACAAACATTTGTCATACCCCAAGTTAGGTTTTTAAAGAAAAAATATTGAACACGCCTACTTTTACGCCCACTATTTCGATTTATCTAAAATCCTTATATTTGGCAAAATAATAAAGATATCAGTTTGAGAATTATTACACGAGAAACTGTTGGCTTTCCATCCAATCCTAAGTATTTATTTAAGGGCTAAGGAACGCGCCTACTGTTAAATCTATCTCTCTATATGTAAAAGAAAGTTGTGTTAATTACTACGCTTATAACATAAACATCGCCGGTCTGATTTTAACGATTCAGGCAAATTTAGAAAAGAATAAAATCTAAAAAAAAAATCGCTTAAAAATGTGAAATTTGAACATTTTCATTTTGAATTTTAAAATGTACAATAGTAATGTTTTATATTGCATACTTTTTCCATTTTGACTTACTATTTTCAAATGTACATTTGTAGTTTTTTTTTGTTTTTTGGAATTCTAATATGATGTGTAGTTTTTTTGGGTAGTAGAAAGCGACAACGGATAAAACTGTTATTTATAGACTTTATGTATTTATTGGGTAATACGAATTTCAGAAGTGAATAAGATATAAAAATTATAAAATCGGGAAAAATCGACAATTTTTCAATGGAATCGAATTTTAAAATAATAGTGCATTTTACCGACAAACTTCGTAAGGACCTTTTAAAATTTGCGTAAAAAAATCAGCGAACCAGTTGAAGATTCTTTTTTTCAATTCTTTCTTTTTTTTTTTTTTTTTGAATGAATAATCTTTCATGTATAAAATTCCAGGAACTTCAGTTGGAAGATGAAAATTACCGAAAAAGCGTTATGCGATTCATTTCAAAAAGTGGACCTGCTTCTTTCATGTAACAATCGTTCGTCCAATGAGAACTCAAAATGCAAAATACATTGAGACTGCAATCAGTGAAATACCGACTATAAAGGAAAAGGGCCCATCTTAGTCTGGAGGCTACGTAGGGTAAAAAATCCTTGGGTAGAAAACCTTCTTACAGATAATTATCCACATAGGCATTTATTTAAGTATAGTCCCTGCATTAGTATACCCCCAAGTTCACCAAACGAAAAATAATTTTTTTCTAACCACACATTGGTTTGGAAACAATGTGTGGTCAGAAAACAAAATTTGGTATTCTATTGAATTGGTAACCCACAAGAGAATATTGGTTGGGAACGTAGATTTGGATGTACGTCTATATGAAGTAAACTCCGAAATGTCAATCTGGGACTCATTCAGTCGGAAATTGTGGCAGAAACATGAAAAAATACGAAATTAGAAAGTAACGCGGGACCGAACATTTGTATAATCGTCATTGAATTATACTATGATGAAAAATGTGGACTTTATTGGATCTCAAACACACCATTTAAATGGCAAAAAATTAATGCCCATCTTACGGTAATCGGAGCAAAAGAGTAATTTTTTGACTATTCTGACAACATTCTGCCTTCAAGTATGAGGTGGACAAAACTAAATTCCACGTAGTACGGGATTTTAAACGTTGGACATACAAATTCCAAATTATAGCTCATTTGAATAGAAATGTTAAGCTTTTTACAATACCAAAAATTGAGCTGAATTTTCACATGGGGCTATCATAGATGTTATTTATCATATAGGTATTTAACACAAAAATGAATTTCTATATAGTCATGGAGTCATTACTTATAATCAAGTCATTACTTATAATCAAAATTGGAGTCATTATAATGGAGTCATTACTAATCAAAATTGTGCCGCTTGCATAAGTCAGATCTGTGATTTATTAGGCTTTAAAAAATACGCATTAAAGACTAAAAGTACGGGCCGGTAACGCGGACCGGGCCAGCTAGTTTGATATAGATTTCACTGATGAGGCCTGTGGTTAAGATATTGTGGTGGTTTTGAAATGCGTTCTCTATTTGTACTTAAAGTACTAAATGGCACTAAATTTCATATTGGGCGAATGCTACAAAATTTTGGATAGGGTGGAGGGATGGAGCTAGAATCCTCAAATTTGTTACTGAGGTCTCTGTTGTTATTTAAAAAACGAAAAGTATTTAATTGTACCACTTACGGTATTGGGTAAAACAATAAACAATTTGAAATTGAAGACTCTGTTGGTATCTCTACCTGAGATATGGAGTTGGTTTTGGAAATGTGTACTATAATTGTTCGAAAAAATAGATTTGGAAACCCGAATTTTTATATTGAGATCCCTGTTAGTTTCTGGAACTGAGATATAGAGTTGGTTTTGGAAACGCGTTCCTAATTTGTACGAAAAGTACTAAATGGTAATTAATTTGGTATTGGGTGAAAGGATAGGGCTGGAAAGCCAAATTTGATGTTGAGGTATTTGTTGGTATCTGGAATTGAGAAATGATATTGGTTTGGGAAATGCGTACTAATTTGTACGAGAAGTACTATATAGTCCTAAATTGAGTGTGGTTAAGATATGGAGGTAGTTTTGGAAATGTGTCATATATTTTTACGAGAAGTACTAAATTTCCTATTGGGTGAATGGTACTAAATTGTTATAGGATGAAGGGATGGGGTTGAAATTCCGAAATTTGATATTGATACCTCTCTGCGGTATTTTGGCCCATTCCCGGCGAAGCGCTTGCTTGAGGTGATCGACACTTTGGTATTTTTTAGTGCCAACTTTGCTTTCCAAAATACTTCAAACACAATAGTCCAACGGATTGGTATCCGGAGATTTTGGTGGCCATTGTGCGCTGGAAATGAAGCGAGGAAGCTCATTTTGTAACAATTCTTTGGTGGCGCGTGGTGCTGAGTCCTGTTGGAATGTCCAAGGTCTGCGGTCAAAATGTTTGCGTGCCCAAGGCTTTAATACACTCTCCAGAATATTATCGCAATAATAATCTGCATCTATTCTGATGCTACGGTCATTAATACGAGCGGAGAGTGACCATCGGCTTTTATGACGGCCCACACCATCACCATGGCCGGCGCTTGAGTTCTGGTGGCCAACCGAAGGTTCTGGTGGCCAGCTGACCTCTTTGGCAAGTAAACATGTTCATTTTGTTTGTTTAATAACTGCTGGACAGCGAATGTTTTCTCATCGGAGAAAACCAAATTCGGCAGTTCACCACATTCGGCCAAGCGAAGCAACTCTTTAACTATTTTGAGTCTACTATCTTTCTGTTGTAAGTTCTTGCGCTTTTTGGAATTTCAATGGTTTTACGCCGAGTTTTTTTTTTAATATTTACCGAATGGAATATTGAGATATGTTCAGCTCACGTGCCATTTTCAGGCCACTGCGATGCGGGTTTCGATCAAGTCGCTTCTTTACTTTTCGAACCATTTCTGCTGATCTTGCTGTTTTCTTCCGTCCACTTCCTTGACGTTGGGCTACGCTAACAGTATCACGGTAACGAGCGATGGTACGAGACACAAAAAATTTATTGACATTTAAATGCTGGAGTGCTCTAACGATAGCTACTTGTGGTTTTCCATCCAAATATAAAGAATTCACACTATTACGCTTGAATTCCATCACGAATAACGGGTTTTCTGGAAAATTCTCACCAAAATGCTTTTATACGCTTGTAATTTTTACAGATGTCGGACGAGTGGCTTAGAAATGACAGCAGTCTGAAGTTGGTTGCAGTTTTTTCATCTCACCCTGTATGTTATACATATTTAAACAAAGAACTCATTCCAAGTTACGAAGTAACGCAATTGTTTCAATAAGTACACCAATTCGCAATCTACACCGACTAGTTCATACAACAAAGTAAGCACCCATGAGATTTAGATAATATTCTGTACACAATGTATTTGCAAACCGATCTGCAATGCATTTGGAAGAATTCAAATATTTACTCCTCTTTGACTTTGCATTCCGCATCATTTGAAATGTGTGAAATTTACCATGGCAGTAACAAATTTCTGGCAGCCAATGAACCGTTACTAGTGGTTTATCAGAACTTTTAAAATATATGCAGCTGTAAATATCGGTGTTAGATAAACCGCCAAAATTTATTGTTTTTTGTTTCAATATCCGTAAAATTTTTCATTGTGGCTACATGCAGATCCAACGACATGTCAAAATTTTTCTTTAAAAAAAAAATTTAAATCATAATCTAAATTGCTAATAGCAATAATAACCAGTAAGGAAAGGTCCAAAATAAGGCTGGGCCGACTATGTGATACCCTTCACCACTATGTCTATTTAGTAAAGCTCCCGTAACAAAAAAGTTTATATTGTTAAAGTTTATATGTTAAGTAGATCATACCAACTATGAACCAAATAACATTGCTGTAGTGCATGATATGACTTCGATAAGAAGTATATTAAAAATATTTATTGCAGCAATAGATATACCGGACCTAGTTTCGCCAAAAAAAATCTGATATGATATGAAGATATTACATATATGGGGAGTAATATCCGTAAAATCGGTTGAAGATGTATCTCGAATCTATATAAAAATCTGCACCGATCTCGATAAAATTTGGCGGAGGTATTTTTGAGCAATATAGGGTAAGTGTGCCAGTAGTCGGCACTTTTAGGATTTTCGCGTTTTTAATCGTTCACCATTCAGAGTGGAACATGTCAATTATTACAAAGTTAATTTATTCAGATTCGAAATTTTGTATAGTTTTTGCAATAATAAAAAAGTTTTAATAACTTTTTATTAAATTTCATAAATTTGTAGTTTTATTAAAACAGTGCTTTTTTGCCAGTAGTCGGCACCACTTGCTAATTCTCGGTATGGCATGTTCCAACAGTCGGGATACCAATTTTTTGTAAGAATAATTAATAATAATAATAAATTAATTTATTAAAATATAATATTTTTGTTTAGTTAAACTGATTCAATGTCTTTATTGTGCTTTTCTTAAGAATATGGATTGTTGAGGACCTTCACAGACAAAAATTTTATTTTTATTAGAATAATTCATCTTTTCTTAGCGAAATTGTACACAAAGATAGCAGACAATATATTTGAAGTGAACAAAATACATTTAGTTATAATAGTTTCATGTATTTGGGCTTAAAAATAAAAAGTGCCGACTACTTGGACATGCCGAACTTAGGCACACTTACCCTATGATGCTCAGTATCAATTATCAATGTTGTGGAGTGCATATTACGCATGTGAGGGACTTTAACACAAAATCGGATCGGAGCTATAGCTATATCTAAACCGACTTTCACCAAATTTGATGTACTTTCTGTCATATATGCCAAAGTTCAGGTCATTTGGACTGATACTGGCCTTCTGGTGCACAAGTAACCCAAAATCGGTTGAATATATATATGGGAGCTATATCCAAAACTGCACCGATCTTGATATAACTTAGCAGTGGTATTTCTGGGCTGTATCTGATATCTGATACCAAACATCATTCTTGTGGGGTGCATATTGCGAATGTGAAGGACTTAAACGCCAAATCGGATGAAACTACCACCAAATTTGATGTACTTGCTTCTATACTGAATTCGGTTGGATGTGCCAAATTTCAGGACTTTTGGACTGATATTGGTCATTTGGTGCACAATTAACCCGATATATGGGAGCTATATCTAAATATGATACGGTTATTATGTGACCTGCATTTTGTTCACAAGATTACATGGAAAGACGGACTGACATACATAAACCGATTCAAAAAGTGATTATATGAAGATCCTCAAAAGTAACTATGGGTCCATCTCGTTATTTCCTCCATGTTACAAACAAATGCACAAAGACATAATACCCTTACAATTATGTGGTGTAGGGTATAAAAAGGTAATTTTTATTAAATTTGTGTATCTTCAAATGTTGATAGTTCGAAAGAATCCCAGATTATGAATTCAATTCAAAGTTTTGTCAATTAAACAAATCATATTTTTGCATAAAACGAAACTTATGTAAATTTACTCCAGTAGTTATGATGCAAAGTTCACAAAGTATGTTTAACAAAAACAATAAGCATATTTAGTGAACAATAGAAAAAACATTAATGTTTATTGTATTATTTTTTTTCTGGTATAATAAAATACAATCCAAAAGAAATCGTGATATTACATAAGTATTTTCAAGAATCTGTCGCCGAAACTGCGTGCGGTGACTAGAAACTTCATATAAAGATTTGTAAACTCCTTTAAAATGTCATTTGTTAATGTTTGCCATTTAAACAGTGTGGAATATTAAACAATGCACAAACATTTGTTTTTGGGCTGCAACATGTAAAGCGAGAAAATATTATGCACTAAATCAATTCACAAATACTAGAATTGGTCAAGATTCATAGCTTATTGACTAGGAGTTTCATGTTTTTGTTATAAACATTTCTTTAACGTATACTTTTTACGCAAATTATACTCAAATTTATATTATGTCTGCAGGACTTTTGGCATTGAAAATGGAAAATGTAGGTCCACGTTTTGGTATTGTCCCCATATAACGGTACCTCCCGATATTCGGTATGTTGATGATTTTAGTTACATTACCCACCGAAGTTTTTTATTTAAGCTTCGCATTTGAATATTGTAATGGTTTATGACAAAAGTTACCTATGCAGGTCCACGTCGTCGTTTTGACCCTAATATAACGGCTACATTCAGTATTTTTAAGATTTTAACAGAATTTTTAACGGATTTTATTTATTTATTTATTTATTTATTTTTTTTTTTTTGAAAATCGCCAAATTCGTTCCAAACTGTGGAGGGTATTCAAAGTTCGGCCAGGCCGAACTTACAGCTCTTTCACTTGTTTTATTTTAAAATTTCTCCGATATGTCTGATCAAAATATTAATTTTTACCAACGAAGTTGTTTTGAAACCCGAAAATTTTAAATTGAAAATTTAAAGATAACAAATTATATCTTATTCTGTAAAGAGAGGCAAAAAAACACGCAATATGTTGTTATTTCAAAACACATACAACCACAAAAAAATGTTGAGGCTCTTTGCCTACTCCTGCTCTAACTTGAGATAGTTGTGCATATTTTTTGGAAAATGTCGAACTTTTGTGAAGGAAGTAAAAGTGAACGTATGATACTACTAATAAAAATACTGGCATGTGCAATATTTACTTATTTCTAGTTTTGTGAGATTAATTGGTAATCACCACTTATTTTATTTTGTGGGCTAGATAACAGAAGGAGAGGACTGACATACTCCATTTTTACATTGCGCTTATTATTAAATATTATTAATTTATCCTTTGTGAGGAAGATATCTGAAAGAATTTGCCTATGAGTTTTATATTCACACTAGAACTATGGTAGGTAATGCGAGGTGAGAAGGTATGAAGGCATTGAGATGTTAGAAGAATCATTGAATAAATATATATTTTATTTCTCATTTAAAATATTGACCCTTTGTGTGGGGAGGTATCAAAAGGATAGGGTCGAAAAATTCATTCAATTCACATCAGATCTCGAGTTCTGTCTGTTAAAGAGAATCGCTGACTTATATCGCGTGTTATAAGGGTTATAAGTAGCCCAAATGTTTACCCTTTGTGGGGGAGATACCAGAGGGATCGGTCCAAAATATTCCATACCTCTATTTCCCATTGTATAATAGTTATAATTATTCCAATTGTGGGGGATGTACTCAAGGGAGGTGTCCCATATACAGGGTGAGATGAGAAAACTGCAACCAACTTCAAACTGCTGTCATTTCTAAGCCACTCATCCGACATATTGTTGAGAATTTTCCAGAAAAAAGTTATACGTAATGGAATTCAAGCGTGAGAGTGTGATTTCTTAATATTTGGCTGGAAAAAAAACAAGTGGCTATCGTTAGAGCACTCCAACATTTAAATGTGAATAGATCTTTTGTGTCTCGTACCATCGCTCGTGGACCGAAGAAAACAGCAACATCAACATTTACGCCTCTTTGACAACATTTTCGAAAAGTAAATATGCGACTTGATCGAAACCCACGTCACAGTGGCTGAAAAATGGCTCGTGAGCTGAACATACCGCAATATTTCACTCGTAAAATATTGAAAAATGAGCTCGAGGTAAAGCCATTGAAATTGCAAAAAGTGCAAGAACTTATACCGCAACAGAAACAAAATATACTCAAAAGAGTCGCTTCGCTTGGCCGAAGTGGTGAACTGGCGAATTTGGTTTTCTCCGATGAGAAAACATTCGTTGTCCAGTAGTTTGTAAACAAACAAAATGATCGTGTTTACTTGCAAAAGAGATCAGCTGAAAATGTGCACCTTCGGTTGGCCACCAGAACTCAAGCGCCGGCCAGGGTGATTGTGTGGGCCGCCATAACAGCCGATGGTCGCTCTCCACTCGTATTAAATGACGGTGGCATCAAAATAAATGCCGAATATTATCGCGAAAATATTCAAGGGGGTGTATTAAAGGGCACGCAATCATTTTGGCCGCAGACCATGGACATTCCAAAATGCTTATTTTGCTTTCTTTAAGCGTTTTGTTTTCAAAATATTGATCCCTATGTGGAGCAGGTAGCAACTGGACACGTTTTGACCGTATCAAATGACATATACCCTCTGTAGCCATATGGCTGACGGTATAATTAGCACAAAATCGGATTATCCTTTCTTGTTATATTAGGTAAATTATTTTCTGTGAAATGTCGACCAGACAGACCAACTCAAAATGTCCTAAAACGGAGACACATATCTTATAAAATGTGAAGAAAGCAGTCTATATAGCCATCATCTGGTATATTTTAACATTTAACGTTTTAACATATAATGTTTAAACATTTATTTAGACTTATGTCAGATACGAAATTGACAATATTGGTCTACTTTTACGGAACGTCTCACATAAAGGGTAAATAGTTTGAATAATCATATCGAAAATCTGGGTATATTCATCTGTCGGCAGAACCGACTGATACTGATTCACCCTTTTGAAGACATAGCAACTTTCAGCATAAAGCTCCAAAAATAATTGTAATTTCTATTACAAAATTCAAATAAAAGAAAATTCGAGCATCACGCGGGCACCCACTATTAAGTAGGTTAATGTGAGTGGGTTAATATTAATGATATCAATAACTTGTATCCCCTTTTTACCACCATAATTTGGTGCATTTCATAATTTATAATACGAAATACATCAGCGTTTCCTAGGACGAATCTAAAACACCATCAGTGCATCACCTAAAATTATGAAGGTTTACAAACATATGTAGGTGTAAAGTTTTTCAGATGCAGATCGTATACTTTTTTAATATCTTCTGCTTCTATATTTGTCGCCTTCTTCTGATAACTGTTTCATATAGTCATAACACTTGAAAAGTACACACTATTGGACAACGGCCATAGCCCTGACCACCTTAGTATGTCGGTGGTATTAAATTGCACATTCCGTCGTAGGTGATATAGTTAAAAAGCCCTTGAAAATTTGTTGAGAGTGTTAGGGCTTGTGCGCTTTCTCTGAATATAGTGTGATTACTGTCCTAGGATGGAAAAAGGAACGGTGGTTCTGCGATGCTATCTTATGTGGTAAGACAGGACATTTCTAATCTAACTGATTATCACGATCTTAAATAATTAACTTAAATAATTACATTCAGTTCCAATAAACACCTGTTGCTATTCAAATTGCATCCAGTGTTATTCTGGCATGGTTAGAAAAAATAGAAGATAACACTTAAGGTTTCTATAAAAACTTGCCAAATGCAATTTCGAACGTCTACGGATTTGAACAAAAATTTACTGCAATCGCAATTAGTAAAGATGCAACAACAACTATCAACAAACATTGTTGAAGTCGCATTGTGCCTCGAATGAAGGTTAAGTTTATGTCAATTCGAAATAAGCGTCGCATCAATGCGCATCGCTAAAAGTTTTGTGTGAATTTTGAGATTTTGTTAACAAAAAAATAAAAAAACTCAATTGTTAACATTTAACACAGTAGAATATGTCTGTCCATTTGTTTAACTTAACTGCGTTAAAAAATAACTTTCAAAACAAAATCCATTTTCAATTTGTTCTGCATAATGGCAAAGTGATAACAGCACACTTTTGCATGGACTATTAATAAATATTTAGAAACTATAATCGAGAAATAGATGACATTTTATGTCATTGTGCTCATATAAGCATGATTAATTGTTCGGCCAAGTCATCAATGGAATGGAGTTTTGTTTGAAAATATCGTTCAACAATACCTGTTAAATATCCATTGAATTACTTGTGTGTCACAAAAGCAATAACAACAAAAATAGGAAAAAATGGGAGTTGATACTGCATTTTAATTAATGCAAATTTAATTAATTTTACATTTTAATTGGAAATTTCGATTTGGTTGTGTCATGAAACAGAGCCTCTAACGTTTTGACCTTTTTCGTGATACGCGGCGAGATGATGTTTTATTGGCCGCATAGAATTATTTGTAAATTTTGTGAATTATTCATCCGCACTGAGTCAGGTTGATGTTCGCGGCTGACAGATGTTCATCTCAAATCGTGAGTTCTTGGCGGAAATTCTCAGGAGATTCCAAAACATTGTTAACGATTTTTTTTGACAAGTTTTGTGCGAATGGCCATTGAATTCGAATATTGTTGTGTTGCTATGGCTAGCCGAGGGATTATTTTCAATGCGGAACTTCTATGAGATTTTGTAATTTTATGAATATGGGATGATTTATTAGTTAATTGCTATTTAATACCAACAAGTGTTTTACATGGTGATTTGTCATAGAATGTCTTATTGTTATTTTTTATGGCATATTTTTAAAAATACGAATAAAGGAGGGATTTTTTATTAGTTCTGTATTCAATATTGAGTTTTTCCATAAAAGGTGATTAGCAAAAGGTTCAAATTTTTGGGTAATTAAATAGAATATGTTACGAAAACGTAAAAAAAACTAGAAAACTTATCCTTACATGGGGACTAAAGCCAAAAGTGGACCGACATAGCCTACCTTTTTAACCTGTGATTATTAAAGTAATGCAAGGTTTTTATTAGATGTCTACAGCTCAATATTAAATGTTGAAAAATACAGGGTGAGATATAAAACTGCAATTAAGTCAAACGACATAATCTTTGCATTTTTATACCCTACACCACATAGTGGTAAGGGTATTATGTCTTTGTGCATTTGTTTGTAACATGGAGAAGGAAACGAGATAGACCCATAGTTACTTTTGAGAACCTTCATAGAATCACTTTCTGAGTCGATTTATGCATGTCCGTCCGTCTGTCCGTCCGTCCGTCTGTCCATGTATTCTTGTGAACAAAATGCAGGTCGCATTTATTATCCGATTGAGATGAAATTTTCCAAACAATATTTTTTGGCCCAAGGACGAACCCTATTGAAATTGGTGAGAATCGGATCAAATTTAGATATAGCTCCCATATATATCTTCATCCGATTTCGGGTTAAATGAGCACCAAATGTCCACTATCAGTCCAAATTACCTGAATTTTGGCACACCCAACCGGGTTCGGCCTAGAAGCAAGTATATCAAATTTGGAGAAAATCGGTTCAGATATAGCTATAGCTCCCATATATATCTTTCATCCGATTTGATCTTTAAGTCCCTCACATTCCTACTATGCACTCCACAACCGTGATATTTGGTACCAGGTATTAGATGGAGCACAGCAATACCTGTTTTAAATTTTATCGAAATCGGTTCAGATTTGGATATAGCTCCTATATATATCTTCATCCGATTTCGGGTTAATTGACCACCAAATGGCCAATATCAGCCCAAATGGCCCGAATTTTGGCACATGTGACCGAGATTAGCCTTAAAGTAAATACAACAAATTTGGAGAAAATCGGTTCAGAGTTGGATATAGCTCCCATATATATCTTCATCCGATTTCGGGTTAATTGTGCTCCAAATGGCCGATATAAGTCCAAATGAACTGAATTTTAGTACATCGGACCAAATTCAGCCTAGAAGCAAGTATATCAAATTTAGTGAAAATCGGTTCAGCAAGCATATATATGTTTCATCCGATTTAGTGTTTTAGTCCCTTACATTCGTAATGTTCACTCCACAACCGTGATATTTGGTACCAGATATAAGGTACAGCCCAGAAATAGCTGTTTGTAATTTTATCGAAATCGGTTCAGATTTGGATATAGCTCCCATATATATCTTCATCCGATTTCGGGTTAATTGTGCACCAAATGGCCGATATAAGTCCAAATGGACTGAATTTTAGTACATCGGACCAAATTCAGCCTAGAAGCAGTTTTATCAAATTTAGTGAAAATCGGTTCAGATATAAATATAGCAACCATATATATGTTTCATCCGACTTAGTGTTTTAGTCCCTTACATTCGTAATGTTCACTCCACAACCGTGATATTTGGTACCAGGTATTAGATGGAGCACAGGAATAGCTGTTTTAAATTTTATCGAAATCGGTTCAGATTTGGATATAGCTCCCATATATATCTTCATCCGATTTCGGGTTATTGACCACCAAATGGCCGTAATAGCATCAATTTTGGCAAATCCGACCGAAAGCAGCTTAGAAGTAAGTACACCAATTTTAGTAAAAATCGGTTCAGATATAGCTATAGCTCCCATATATATGTTTCTTCCGATTTCGTCTTTAAATCCCTCACATTCGTAATATGCACTCCACAGAAATGATATTTGGTACCAGATATCAGATAAAGCCCAAAAATAGTTGATTTTAATTTTATTAAAATCTGTTCCGATTTGGATATGCCTCACATATATATCTTCATCCGATTTCGTGTTAATTGTGCATAAAATGGCCAATATCACCCCAAATGGCATGAATTTTGGCAAATCCGACCGAAACCAGCCTATAAGCAAGTACACACATTTTAGTAAAAATCGGTTCAGATATAGCTCTAGCTCCATATATATGTTTCATTCGATTTGCTCTTTAAGTCCCTTACATTCGTAATATACTCTTCATAGGAATGATATTTGGTACCAGATATCAGATAAAGCCCAAAAGTAGTCGCTTTTAATTTTCTCAAAATCTGTTCAGATTTGGATATAGCACCCATATGTATCTTCATTCGATTTCGAGTTAATTGTGCAACAAATGGCCAATATCAACCGAAATGGCATGAATTTTTTGCATATCTGGCCAAATTCAGCCTAGAAGCAAGGACACCAATTTTAGTAAAAGTCGTTTCAGATATAGCTATAGCTCCCAAATATATCTTCATCCGATTTCGGATTAAATGTGCAGCAAATGGCTAATATTGGTACATCAAATTTAGTGAAAATCGGTCGGGTACAGCTATAGCTCCTATATATACCTATCATCCGATTTGTACTTTAAGTCCCTCAAATTCGAAAAATGTACGATACAAGAATAATATTTGGTATCAGATGCAGCCAAGAAATATCTTCTTTTTCAGTTTTACAAATATCGGTTCAGATTTGGATATACCTCCTATATATATATTCATCCAATTTCGTGTTGATTGCGCACCAAATGTCCAATATCAGCCCAAATGTCCTGGGTTTTGGCAAATCTGACCGAATTCAGCCTAGAATCAAATACATCAAACTTGGTGAAAATCGGTTCAGATATAGCTATAGTTCGTAAAATGCACGATAGAATTAGATAGATTTTGATTTTGTACCAAATATCTCATAGAGCTCTGAAATGCCCTGTATAAACCTTTTTACGAGAGCTCTACTAAACATGCATAGTGGTGTAGGGTATCATATAGTCGGCCCCGCCCGACTTTTGAGCTTTCCTTACTGGTTTATTTTATTGAATGCACGCAAAAATTTCGGAAATTTCATTAACTTTTAGAATAAGTTTAGATTTGTTCGAATTGGCCACCTTTGGCATTACAGCCTTCAAACGGCCAATGAAACCGTCACACGCTGTCCGAATGTTGTTCTGCGGTGTTTTGGCCCAATCCCGTCGAAGCGCTTGTTTGAGGTGATCGACACTTTGGTTTGCTTTAGTGCCAACCTTTCTCTTCAAAATACTCCAGATATATAGTACAACGGATTGGTACGCGGAGATTTTGGTGGCCATTGTGCGATGGAAATGAAGCGAGAAACTTCATTTTGTAACCATTCTTGGGTGGCGCGTGCTGGGTGCGATAGTGCTGAGTCCTGTTGGAATGTCCATGGTCTGCGGCCAAAATGATTGCGTGCCCAAGGCTTTAATACACCCCCTTGAATATTTTCGCGATAATATTCGGCATTTATTTTGATGCCACCGTCGTTTAATACGAGTGGAGAGCGACCATCGGCTGTTATGGCGGCCCACACCGTCACCATGGCCGGCGCTTGTGTTCTGGTGGCCAACCGAAGGTGCAGCTGACTTCTTTGGCAAGTAAACACGATAATTTTGTTTGTTTACAAATTGCTGGACAATGGCTTTACCTCGAGCTCATTTTTCAACATCTGGAATATTGCGATATGTTCAGCTCACGGACCATTTTTTCGGCACTGCGACGCGGGTTGCGATCTTTACTTTTCGAACCATTTCTGCTGATGTTGCTGTTTTCTTCCATCCATTTCCTTGACGTCGGGCTACGCTACCAATATAACGAGCGATGGTACGAGACACAAAAGATTTATTCACATTGAAATGCTGGAGTGCTCTAACGATAGCCACTTGTGGTTTTCCAGCCAAGTATTAAGAAATCACTCTATCACGCTTGAGTTCCATCACGAATAACTTTTTTTCTGGAAAATTCTCACCAAAATGCTCTTGTACTCTTGTAAACAATATAATGAGCTGTCACTGGAATAATTTTAACAGCTGAAAGACAATTTTGAATCGTTTATTCGTGAGATGCTGACCGAAATGTTGAAAAGTGTAATATTGGACTAAACGGATGGAACATATGAGACACAAACGTCACCATAGAAACTTAAGTCGAATCAGTGGCGCACATCTGTCTGTTGTAATCGCGCTATCTTTTAACCAGTGTTTAGCCAGTATGCAGGCCAGGTTCGTATATTAGCGATATCGTATATAGTCCTCATATAACAGTACCTCCCGAAATTCGGCATTTCAACGCTGTAAGACATATTTTCCAAGAGAATTGTATAAATTCGGTGTTTGGATTTCAAAATTGAAAATTAGGCCTCAATTATTGCAAAACTTTTTAATATCTGGGGGAGAGAGAGAGGTACAAGAATCCAAATTTTTCTCGTTCTGTAATTATAAGATGGTATCTGGATTTAATATTCAAACGTGCTCCGCTATAAACTGTAAATACCTGTGACATCGGTTGGAGAATGCAGTTAAAGTTTTCAAATTACCATAATGTGGCTGGAAATGGGTAATGAATATGGGCGCTATACCAAAATGTGGACCTATTTTCAAATTCAAGAATTGTTGTCTATTGCGAGTCTTAAATACCAAATTTTAAACAATTGAATGAAAGAATGGGCTAGAATAATCAAAATACCGAATATCGGGTGGTACCTTTATTTGGGTATCGATACAAATTGTAGAAACCATTATGAACGAAAAAATAAAATAAAAAATAAAATACCGAATTTTAAGAAAAACCGAAAAAAAATGTTGTCTACATCGTAAAAATAACGAACGAACAAATACGAATATCGGAAGGTACCGCTATATGGTGCCTATACAAAAACGTGGATCGAAATATCTCATTTTCAATACCAACCACCCTAGACACCATACAAATTATCAAAAAATGTCTCGATTTAGCAGACGGACGGACAGACATCGCTAAATCAGTTTAGAATTTAAGCTGAACATGATATTTTCTTGGGGGTCTCCGTCGTATACTTCGAGGTGTTACAAACGTAATGACCCTCAATGGCACATTCTGATTTCAGATATTACGAGCAGGGCTGTCAATACAATTTAAAGAAAAATAGTCAATTCTTAAGAAAAAAATACGCATAATCGCCAATTGCATTTTTTTTAAATAAGCAATGTATGAAAATTTAATTAAAAAATGTATGAACAAAGACCTAAAATGGTAAAGACTAGACAAAATGCATTTTGAGCAAATGGTTTGTGTCTACAATACATAGAGTAACAGCTCATGGCAGAGACATGTTAATATAAAAACCACTATTACAGAAACGGATATCAAATAAAAATTTGAAAAATCCAAAATTTTGGTTTCAAAATTCTATTCCATGGACCTTTCCGAAAATTTGCACATTGCTTTGGCGGTTTAAATCAGTCAACATTTGTAATTATGTTGTTATGATATCGTAACAACAGGGTTACCATATCTTGACTCTGTCTTGTCCTATCTTTACACTTCTATGTCTTTGGTATGAATATAAAAACAAAAATGTTTTATCTATAAAACAAATTATAAATATACACAACACAACATTTCAATAAAAATTAAAACAAATTCAGTTTTGCATAATAAAAAATATTAAAATATAAATTACAAAAAGTTTAGATTTTCCTAAAACAAGGTTATTAATTCATTCAACCTTTGGAAGAAACTTAAAATTTTTCAAAATAAAAAAAAATCCGAAAACTATTACTTAAATGAAAATCGTTATACGGGGACTAAAGGAAGACATGGACCATGACACATTTACGAACTTAACCTACCTACTGGGAAGATATGCATGTATGCAAAATTTTAGCCTTCTATCGCAATTCGTTCCAAGGATAGCGCGATTACAACAGTCAGACAGAAAGACACACAGACGGACATCGTTAAATCGTCTTAGGATTTTACGCTGATCAAGAACATATATACTTTTTAGTGTATACATTCGAGGAGTTCCAAATGGAATGACAAAGCTAATATATCCTCCATAGAATGGTGAAGGGTATAAGAATCTATTTTTTAAGGTTTACGTATAACAATGCATTTATTAAGGTCATGGAAAAATAATCGCACATGAACAGCGCTACATGGTAGGAGGCTTAAAATAGACCCGTGTTTTCCGCATGGGGTAATTTTTTGATAGTTTAGCAAGTAGTTATGTATGTAAGTTTATATTTCCACTAAACTCGAATCATATTACAACTAGAACCTTCTAACTTTAATTTTGTTAAGGTTTACCTAACCAAAAATTCGTTGGACATCTGCCATGATTCTTTGTACGAATTTGGACAAAATTGGAAAGCCAAAGCGGAATCTCCACAATTTATTTAGGATTTTCTTTCCAAAACAAAAAAATTTTAATTAATTTCAACCTTTTCAAAAATTTCTTTAAAATTTAGAAACCTGAACTTAAAATTGGCCTTCAACTGGGAATCTTTGAGAGTTATCGTTTGCACCAGCCATAAAAACGGACGATCATTGCTAGATCGACTCCACATATCCTGAAACGGATTACCTTCCAACAGATCTGCAGTCTAACACAGCTGTTTTTTTTTTTTTTTTTTTGAACTTGTCTGTAGGTTCTTGATGGCAGTTTGGTTAGAACTTACTTCCTACCCTATGTACATAGTTCGTGGTACAAACATATATTTAACTAGCTGAACCCGGTGCGCTTCGCTACCCCTTTTGATTTTATATGCATTCAAAATTTTATTTACGAATATATGTTGGATAAAGAAAAACAAATTTAAAAATTAAAAAAAAATATTGCACTAATTTAATGCGTTAATAAACAAAATCATTACAAAAGCAGTAACATGTCATGCATACACGAAGGGGTTGTCCTTTGGATTTATTTATTTCATAGCAAATACCAAGCGTGCAGGAAACTGCAATTTTTTTTAAGTATAGTGGCATTTCTATTGCAATTAGTGAATTCGAGATAGCAACATACTTCGCCGTAATAAGCGTATTTCACATAAATTGTTGTGTTGTTTTTTAGTGTTAGCCTAAGGCGTTGTGGGTCAATGGTTCTTATTAAAATCATATCCCAATCTGATCCGATTTAAATATAATTTTAAAAAAATTACTTTTACACCAAACTCCGCCACACCTTTAATATTTCATTGAAATTGGTGCGTCAAATATGTGAAATCGGCCGAGAATATATATATGGGAGCTATATCCAAATCTTAACTAATTTCCAATTAATTTATCACATTTATTGTTATAACTAAATTCCGCCACACATTCTGAATTTCATTGGAATCGGTCATATATATCGTGTTTGGTGCATAATATGTATGAAATCGGCCGAAATATATATGTTAGCTATATCCAAACCTCAACTGATTTCAATATAATGTGGCAATTTTTGCTGGTGCCAGATTTTGTCTCTCTCGCTTTGGGAGCATCAAATATGTGAAATCGGCTGAGTATATATATGGGAGCTATAATCAAATTTATTTTTGTACCAAATTTAGCCACTCATGCCGAATTTCGTTGGAATCGGAAATACGTATCGTGTTTTGTGCATCAAATATGTGAAATCGGCGGAAAATATATATGGGAGATATATCCAAATCTGAACCGATTTTTATATAATTTGACAAAATTATATTTGTTTTAATTTCCGCTACACATTCCAAATTTCATTGAAATTAGAGATACATAGCGTGTTTGGTGCATCAAATACATGAAATCGGTCGAAAATATATATGGGAGATATATCCAAATCTGAACCGATTTCAATATAATATGGGAAATCTATTTTTTAGATAAAATCTATCACACGTATCAAATTTTATTGAAATTGGGGATACATAGCGTGTTTGTGGCATCAAATGCTTGAAATCGGCCGAAAATATATATGGGAGCTCTATCCAAATCTGAACCGATTTCAATATAATTTGACAAATTTATTTCCAAATTTCATTGGAATCGAACATTCATATTGTGTTTGAGGCATCAAATGAACGAAATCGGTCGAAAATATATATGGGAGCTATATCCCAATCTGAACCGATTACAATATAATTTGGCAAACTTATTTTTGTTCCAAATTCCGTTACGTATTCCAAATTTGGCTGTATCTTCAACCAATCAATAGATATGTGCATATAAAATCTAAATTTTTGGGAGGTACCTCCGATTCTGATGCTATATCTCCAGTTCCAAGTGGAAATTCAAAAATGTATATAGCCTATGTTACTTTCAGGCGATGTTGCAGTATATATGGAAATTTTCAGGAAAATCTATTCAGCGGTTTTCGAGTCCATAAATTACAAACAAACAAACAAACAAACAAACAAACAAACATACAAACATTTTCCTCTTTTATAGATATAGATGAAACCAGCATTTGGTAGTGAGAGAAAGTTTATCAGGCGGGATTTGAGTAGTGACTACACTGTTACAGTTATAAATAATTTCTATATAAATACATTTAAAGCTTAAGAATGTCAGTTGTACTTTGGGAGAACACAAAAATGTGACTATTTGGCCGGCCCTGTGTAGACAAAAAATATTTGTTTGGCTCATTACTTTCTCTTCCGTGTTCCGATCCTTTTTTACCGACTTCAGATATATTTTACATTGTTCATTTATATTCTCACATACAAAAATGTACAAAACTTGTATAGACATGTCGAAAACAATTTGTTCAAATTAAATTACACATTTTAACGACTGCATAAATACTCATCAAAATAACATAAATGTTATTCATTCATCTTTAAACATGCATAGTTTCGGAACAGTAGCTAGTCTACATAATTTGTAAATTGAAGTGAACGCTATGCACATCACACAGTGTTGGGTTACCAAACCCTTTTCATAAATAAATGTTTAGACATTTATTTACTTCTAACACTAATTAGTAATAATTTTATATTTTTTTCTCTGTATTCTGATAGAAGATCTATAAAATCGAAATTAAAATAAATTTTTATTTTGTAATAAACACTTGGAGCTCGGTGCATCGGTGGTGGTTTGTGCAATCGGCAGGCAGGCTGTTGCATTGTTACAGACTCAGAACTAACGGCAATCGATCAGGTTGGAAGATAGGCAAACGGATAGACAGACAAACATTTTTGTTGGTAATTTTGAAACACAAAAACACAAACAACAACACTAAACTTAACACTTTACCGATGGTGAACAACGAAGCTCTGTTAAATTTAACAATTCCAAATTTATTGACATCCGCCTCCAAAAAACTAAGGCTTTAAAAGTGTTGATAACTTTGTATCGTAAAATAGCTATGTTAAGACAGCCACGATTTTGAAGTTAACAGCCTCATTAACAAAACAGTTTAGATCTCTATTCGTGAAGAAAATAATTCAAGGTATGATTGGAAGCAAAAAATGGATATCAAAGAAAAAATAATGGAAAAATAATCCAAGCATTGAACATAGGTTGAGATGGAGATACTCATGATGTTTACTTGGAATTAGGTTATGTTAGAAGATTGAGAGGAATGGGGATCTTTTGAATTCTAAACAATTCCGTTAATCCAAAATACTTGAATATTTCAAACTTGAAACAATTCCGGTGTATAATGTCGCTAAAATCATCAAAATACCGAATATAGGGCGGTACCGTTATATGGGCCAATACGAAGGCGTATGAGCAATTTTTTGCCAGAGTATGTAGTACTAATTAGGAACTTTAAATTTGAAATTTTAAACATTTCCTGTGAAACGTGAGACATAAATCATCAAAATATCGAATATCTGGAGGTACAGATATATGGGGATTATACCAAAACCTAGACCTATATTGACAGTTATATGCATAGATGTTTCTTACATAATGGGAACATATGCAATTTACAACAAATACTTTCTAAATTTGAGTGGTACCCGTTTTCAATACCAAAAGTTCGGCAGACCTACGGCCAAACGGACGGACGGACGTCTCTAAATCGACATAAGGTTTTATCATGATCATGAATGTATGCACACACAAACTAACTATTTTTTTACTGTGGTGGACTCGAAATATCCTAAAACAGATTTAGTTCTAAGAAACCTATATTCTATAGCCGTTATTTCGATGAAGTCCATTTTTGCAGTACCAAATTGCATACTGCCTCTGTATCCATAAAGTTGCAGGTATAAAAATTACATAGTTCACAGAAAATGAAAAGTATACCTATTACGTTCGCACTTCGCAATATCAGGCGCAGGTGAGCTAAAAACGATCAAAATTTTCTAATAACCATAATTCTCGTAAAATATAATATCAATGCCTGGCTTTCTTTAAATTCACTCATATTCCAACATTTTTGCCTGTATAAAAGAGAGTAAAATGTGTGGGTCCAACTTTCTAGTACATTCTCCAGCTGTTAAAAATTAAATAAATTTTCCATAGAAAAGGTACAAACATGTCTGAATAACAACTATTTTCGGTCCAACAGGGGCGTCCCTACGTACATCCCTAGACATTTCGAAACAATTTCGCCCAGCATGATTTGATTTTTGCCACACTTTCCCACATATTCATCTAAAAATTGGTATATATAGGTCGTAATGGTTTCTAGCTCGTGTGACGAAACATTGTATGTATAGGTCTACGTTTTGGTATAGACCACATATAACCGTACCTCCCCCTATTCGGTATTTTGATGATTTTTTCCACAATTTGTTGTCTAACAATTGGTGTTTGTAGTTCGTAATGCGGTCTAGCTCCTGTGGCGAAACATAGTATGTATGGGTCCACGTTTTCGTATAGCCCCCACATAATGGTACCAGTACTTTGATGATTTTTGCCACTTTTTTCCACGGATTTGTCTAAAAATTGGTATATGTGGTTCATAATGGGTTCTAGCTCTGAGGGTCACATTAAAACACCAAATTTCATATTGGTATGACCCCATACAATGTCCTCACCCACTACATGGTTTTTTGGAAAGCATTATCCAAACGGTCTTATTGATATTTGTTATTTAAAGTGGAACGCGTTTGAATACAGATAATTTTACATAAAAATGTTTTGTCTTCCACGTACTAGAGGCTTTGCTTACTTGTCTTAGTAGTGAATATTATAATACTAGACATAACAAGTAAAAGAGTAGATGAAACAAGTAAGCAAAGGCTATAGTCGTGCGGGGCCGACCATGTGATACCCTACAACACTACAATATATTTGAAGCCCTCTTATGTCCAAATCCATTTTGGAAGATTTCGCTTTTGAAATCATGTCACGGAGCACTGCCCAGATATTACTCTTAGCAATTTGACCAGGGACATTTGCCCAATATTTACGCACTTCATCGTGCTGTTTGTTGTTGTGGTCCATTTTAGAGCTAAATATAATCCAGTGGTCATCCAAAATGCTAGACTTCTTCCCTGTCCTTAACTCTCTTCTCAGTCGTGTTTATTGGCTTCAATTGTTTGATCAGGAATTTTTTTCTATTTTTGGTTCATTTGAACCCCTGAATATTTTGCGATCATCTCCAAAAGTAAGAGTACTCTCTGTTTTCGAAATTTACACTCATCTATATAATTAGCTTGTCTACGATTTTTGGCTATATTCATCAACGAAATCAGCATATAAAAGCCAGAAGTTCGCATTTTGTGTACTTCGGATATCGCCTGTAAGTAATGTTGGCATTTTTTCACACAAAAATAATGGTCCATTCCACCCGCCGTCCTAAACTCTAACTTCATGCGAGATTTCGTGTCCTTTGGTTTCCATTTGTTGTGACCTTTATAACGGATGCAAAATCAGGAACATTTTTAATTCTTGGTCCATTTCAACCCCTAAATATATTGCGGGCATCTTTGAAAACAATAGGCCTAGCTCTTCTGAGCCTTACCCTACCCTTGTAAAAATTTTTGTGTTAAGCGGACGATAATTGCAATCTGTATATAATAGCCCTAACCTGTGTTCTAATTTGAAAAAATATTACAAAATGTACACCTCAATATTATAAGTCAAATCGAAAAAATCGCATGCGATAAAAATATGAAAAAATAAAAAAATGTTACAAAATACTACAAAATCTAAATTAACATCATTATTGGCATATTTTTCTGCGATTTTTTAGATTTTATATTTTTATGTCAAGAGGGCATTTCGAATTGACAACATTTGTCAAAATCGGTCCAGCCATTCTTGAGATATAGCATTCTATCTAACATCCCCTTCCTTTGTATATACACATTGTATATATTTCGCTATATATAACCGATATATTTTTTATCGGCATCGACGTAACGGTTAGAATTGACCTGTTCGTCTACTTGTGATTTCGCCGGGATTGAAATATTCGCGGTATAAAGGAAAATTTGACTTTTATTTAACACAAATGTTGTGGCCTATTTCACCCACTAAACAATACCCAATGACCATAAAAATTGGAAGGCTTGTACCCAGCCCAAAGCTCTAACCCCATGCTAACTTTGGCGTCGTTTGGTCTATAATTGCGACCTGTAGAGCAACTGCAAAATCATTATATTTTTCAGTTTTTGGTCCATTTCAACCCCTAAATATTATGCGATCATCTCCAAAAGAAATAAGGTTCTATTCTGACCCTATCCCTACCTACATTTTCAATTTCGTGAGAATCGGGCCATAATTGCGACCTGTAGAGTGATTACAAATTAACATGGACAGACGGACCGACGGACATACATAGCTAGATCGACTCAGCTCGGCGAGATAGGAAGATCCATATATACTTTCCTATGTGGGAAACCAATATTTCGAGGTGTTACATAATTTGTTGCCCAATCAAATTTATAATACCCCCAACACATAGTGTTGTAGGGTAGTATCTTTATATGGGGGTTCTACGGAATAATCTTCTGGTCTCTTACGGTGTTTATAAAATACCGAATAGACCCTAACGTGGGCCTCTATAAACTATTTCTTCCAGAGAGATAGCCCCTCATTATGAACTTTAAGTATCAAATTTCAAACACTGCAATGGAAAAAGGAGTTTAAATCTTCAAACGAAACTAGACTAGTCTAGGGTATTATTATGCACAGATATAGACTATCTTCGAACTTCACCTAACAAAATTCTAGCTTTGTTACAGACGGACATGGCTAAATCTACATAAATTTTACACTGATCAAGATACACATACTTTTTGGGGTCTAATAATCTATACTATGGAGGGGACATTGAGTTTGGATTTTTGTTAGTAAAATCATTGGTTGTAGTGCCTTTATTAAGTTTTATATAAACCTATTCCAATCTGTTAATTTTTCTTAAGTATTGGGCAAAATATTGGGACACTTCTTTGGGGGTCTGTTATGCCGACATTTTTATTTAGCCAAAATACTCTGATCCTCAAATAAACAACATTTTTGATTAAGGATTGTGCTTATTGATTATTATTGATTCCCAGCCATTTATTATATGTATTTCTTGTGGTAAAACATTAACAAAGCTTCACCACCCACAATTTTATGAAGGGTTTAGCAGATGAATTAACAAATTTACGAAGCTTGTTTTTATCGCAAGCAACAATTATTTGCAACCGAATACAAGTACACAAATGTTTGACGTTGACTTGACGGAATATATTAAAATCTCATAAAAACACAAAAGTTTGTACAAACAGAAAAAAAAACAAATAACAACAACGTCGACGGCATCAGCAACCATCGGCTGCAAAGTAATTCTTCCACATGGAGGAAGCAACCAAAGCAAACGTAACAACCGCTGTCGATGACTTGATTCTTCTGCTATTTACATTCAATGATGTAGTACGAAGTAGCTGCTGGCTGTAGCTATTTTGCGTTCGCTGCTGCTGCTTCTATTGTATTGACAGAAAATAGCTTGTAATGCAAACTCGGTCGTTTGCTGAGAAACCAACGTTACCACAACTCCGCCGCAATTTGCAGTACATCCCCCAATGCCTTTTAACATAAATGGAGTAATCAACAAATATTGATCACTTGCCGTTTACTTTGCTCGCTTCGCGTTTGGCTCCTCTGTCAGCAAGCTTAAACTTAGATCATCGAAGAATTTACGAGCGCACTTTTAAGCTGTGATTGCAATCGAAATTTATTGGCAACCAAATTGGCTAGAGAAAGAATGAATGAATGCATCTTCAAAATAGTTAACATTCGCTTGCTGATATTAACTGTTTGATAGCTCTTCAGAGAATTTCTGAGTTCATTCCGTAGGATATAATCATTTGTGTAGGTAATTGATTACAATAGAAAATCAAGTTTACATTTCACAAGGGGGATGATTTTTAACACACAAAATATCGGTTTGTCAACAAGGGTATACATCTACCCTTAGACTAGGGAAATTTATGCGTGACTAAGAGGTATGTTTAGCATATTTAAAAAAATGTACGATTTTTTCAAACGAGTCCGTAAAACATTTTAATAACAATTTATCGTAAAAAAGTTCCTGAATAACACCAATTCGCTTAAAAAATTTTCCTATAAAGTCCCCGATTTACTAGCTTCAAGCTCTTGACCATTTCTCGACGAATATTTAAAAAACAAGTAAAAGAACATTAAGTTCGGCCGGGCCAAACTTTTAATACCCTCCACCTTAGGGTAAAGGAAACATTAGAAGAAATGTGACAAAAACCATCAAAATACCGAATATCGGAGGGTACCGTTATATGGGGGCTATACCAAATCATGGACCTACACATGCAAGGTTTCGCCAACGAAGCTAGAACCCATTATGACCTACAAATACCAATTTTCAGACAAATACGTGAAAAAATGTGGCAAAAATCATCAAATTACCGAATATCAGGAGGTACCGTTATGTGGGGGCTATACCAAACCGTGGACCTATAATTACAATGATGAGTATAGCGTAATACCTGCCAGTATTTTTGATGCTATCGAAAAGTCCAAGTACCCTTTCGACGGATTTACGCCACGAGCCGAACTCGCCAGCTTTCCCCGAGAATTCTCTTAAGGATCTTACTATGTCGGGTATTTTGTCTAACTCGTCGATTCGAATAGTCCCTATAGGTTGGTCTCCCCCTTCATCTGGAGTATCCTGTCTGAGGAATTCTGTCATTACGGCCCTAATTTCTGAATTGAATTGAATTTTTATTTATTGTATTTTGTTTTAATTTGTTTCTTCAATTTCTTAATGTCGATTTTTTTTGAAATTGTAATAATAATTTTTTTTAAATTATTTCCTTTTATTTTTAACAATTTTTTTCACACAACCTACAAGGCTTACACATTCCACATTTTATGAATCGATTTTATGGGGCTATACCAAAACGTGGACCTATACATGCAATGTTTTGCCACACGTACAGGGACCCGTTATGACCTACAAATACCAATCTTCAGACAAATACGTGAAAAAAAATGTGGCAAAAATCATCAAATTACCGAATATCGGGAGGTACCGTTATATGGGAGCTATACCAAACCGTGGACCTATAATTACAATGACTCGCCACACGAACTGGGACCCATTATGACTCACAAATACCAATTTTTAGACAAATCAGTGAAAAAATGTGGCAAAACCCATCAAAATACCGAATATCGGGAGGTACCGTTATATGGGGGCTATACCAAATCATGGACCCATACATGCAATGTTTAGCCACCGGAGCTAGAACCCATTATGACCTACAAATACAAATTTTCAGACAAATACGTGAAAAAACTGTGGCAATAATCATCAAATTACCGAATATCGGGAGGTACCGTTATATGGGGGCTATATCAAACCGTGGACCTATAATTACAATGACTACGAACTGGGACCCATTATGATCTACAACTACCAAATTTTCAGAGAAATTCGTAAAAAAATGTGTCAAAAATCATCAAAATACCGAATATCGAGAGGTACCGTTATATGGGGGCTATACCAAACCGTGGACCTATAATTACAATGACTCGTCATACGAACTGGGACCCATTATGACTCACAAATACCAATTTTTAGACAAATCAGTGAAAAAATGTGGCAAAACCCATCAAAATACCGAATATCGGGAGGTACCGTTATATGGGGGCTATACCAAATCATGGACCCATACATGCAATGTTTCGCCACCGGAGCTGGAAACCATTATGACCTACAAATACAAATTTTCAGACAAATCCGTCAAAAAATATGGCATAAATCATCAAATTACCGAATATCGGGAGGTACCATTATATGGGGACTATACCAGAACGTGGACCGATATATTTCATTTTCAATACCAACCATCCTAGACATAATACCAATTGCTCTGCTAAATTTTGGCGCTCTACGTCAAATAATGTGGGCTGTATCGTGATTTCAACAAACAGACAGACGGACAGACAGACAGACGGACATCGTTAAATCGACTTAGAATTTTATGCTGATTATGTATATACTTTATGGGGTCTACGACGAATATTTAAGGATGTTACAAACGGAATGACAAAGTTAATATACCCTCCTTTCCAAGGTGGAGGGTATAAAAATACCAAGAAAGTCAACTATTTGCGGTCATATCACCATCCGTTGAAGTCTACGAGAAAGACATTGTAAAACAATTTTGAAGAATAGTACGATCTTGAGTCCTTGAACAATATTTAACAAAACTATATTTATATATTAAGACTTTATTTCTCTTTTCAAAACAGTCACTATTCTTATGAGTTATGCGTATTAAATTTGACTTATGCGTCTGTATCGAAATGTTTGCTCAATCTTAGCAAATTTGAAAATAAATAAAAAACAAAATCTATTTTTTTAATCTGTGGAATGAAAAGGGCATATTGCTTCCCATTTTGAAAAACTAATTTTGACACAAGATTCATGATATTTAATTATATTGGAGCAATTACAAAAACTAAGTACAACTTTGATATATATAATAACTAGCTGGCCCGGTCCGCATTGCCGGCCGGCACTTATAGTCTTTAATGCATATTTTTAAAGCATAATAAATCACAGACCTGATTTAAGTAAGCGGAAAAATTTTTATTATATACTAGCTGAACCCGGTGCGCTTCGCTACCCCTTTTGATTTTATATGCATTCAAAATTTTATTTACGAATATATGTTGGATAAAGAAAAACAAATTTAAAAATTAAAAAAAAATATTGCACTAATTTAATGCGTTAATAAACAAAATCATTACAAAAGCAGTAACATGTCATGCATACACGAAGGGGTTGTCCTTTGGATTTATTTATTTCATAGCAAATACCAAGCGTGCAGGAAACTGCAATTTTTTTTAAGTATAGTGGCATTTCTATTGCAATTAGTGAATTCGAGATAGCAACATACTTCGCCGTAATAAGCGTATTTCACATAAATTGTTGTGTTGTTTTTTAGTGTTAGCCTAAGGCGTTGTGGGTCAATGGTTCTTATTAAAATCATATCCCAATCTGATCCGATTTAAATATAATTTTAAAAAAATTACTTTTACACCAAACTCCGCCACACCTTTAATATTTCATTGAAATTGGTGCGTCAAATATGTGAAATCGGCCGAGAATATATATATGGGAGCTATATCCAAATCTTAACTAATTTCCAATTAATTTATCACATTTATTGTTATAACTAAATTCCGCCACACATTCTGAATTTCATTGGAATCGGTCATATATATCGTGTTTGGTGCATAATATGTATGAAATCGGCCGAAATATATATGTTAGCTATATCCAAACCTCAACTGATTTCAATATAATGTGGCAATTTTTGCTGGTGCCAGATTTTGTCTCTCTCGCTTTGGGAGCATCAAATATGTGAAATCGGCTGAGTATATATATGGGAGCTATAATCAAATTTATTTTTGTACCAAATTTAGCCACTCATGCCGAATTTCGTTGGAATCGGAAATACGTATCGTGTTTTGTGCATCAAATATGTGAAATCGGCGGAAAATATATATGGGAGATATATCCAAATCTGAACCGATTTTTATATAATTTGACAAAATTATATTTGTTTTAATTTCCGCTACACATTCCAAATTTCATTGAAATTAGAGATACATAGCGTGTTTGGTGCATCAAATACATGAAATCGGTCGAAAATATATATGGGAGATATATCCAAATCTGAACCGATTTCAATATAATATGGGAAATCTATTTTTTAGATAAAATCTATCACACGTATCAAATTTTATTGAAATTGGGGATACATAGCGTGTTTGTGGCATCAAATGCTTGAAATCGGCCGAAAATATATATGGGAGCTCTATCCAAATCTGAACCGATTTCAATATAATTTGACAAATTTATTTCCAAATTTCATTGGAATCGAACATTCATATTGTGTTTGAGGCATCAAATGAACGAAATCGGTCGAAAATATATATGGGAGCTATATCCCAATCTGAACCGATTACAATATAATTTGGCAAACTTATTTTTGTTCCAAATTCCGTTACGTATTCCAAATTTGGCTGTATCTTCAACCAATCAATAGATATGTGCATATAAAATCTAAATTTTTGGGAGGTACCTCCGATTCTGATGCTATATCTCCAGTTCCAAGTGGAAATTCAAAAATGTATATAGCCTATGTTACTTTCAGGCGATGTTGCAGTATATATGGAAATTTTCAGGAAAATCTATTCAGCGGTTTTCGAGTCCATAAATTACAAACAAACAAACAAACAAACAAACAAACAAACATACAAACATTTTCCTCTTTTATAGATATAGATAACGACTCCATAGTAATTTCTAAATAGAAATAAATATTCATGACAAAAATTATAACAGATGTTCACCTACCGTCGGTTGTAGATATTTTGTATAGCCTGATTTCATTTTTCAGCCATAGGCTTTAATTTGATTGTTAACAAGTGAAAACGCAGTAAGTTCGGCCGGGCCGAACTTTGAATACTCTCCACCATTTAGAACAAATTTGAAAAATTTTGAAAAAGATAACGTTCGCCAAAAATTCTGTACATTTTAAAAATATCGAATATAGCCGTTATATTAGGGCCTGTACGATGTGCACCTACATAGTCACTGTTTGTCACAAGCCATTACCATATTCAAATTCAAAACTTGAAATAAACGGTTAATAATGTAGCCAAAATCATCAAATTACAGTACATAAAGAGGTACCGTTATATAGAAGCTATACGAAGACCTGGACCTGCACAATTTTCTGTCACAGGCTGTAATTTCCATTACGAACTTAAAATACGACATCTCAAACAATCTCGGTGAGAATTGTACCTAAAATCGTCAAAATACGAATATAAGGATGTACTGATATATGGGGCCTATAAGTAGACCTGGACCTGCATAGGCAATTTTCTGTCACAGACTGTAGTTCTTATTACGAACTCTAAATACGCAATTTGAAACTACTACGGTGAATAATGACGCTAAAAGCAATATACCGAATATAGGGAGATACCGTTATATGGGGGCTATACAAAGACGTGGACTTGCACAGACAATTTTTTGTCTCAGGCTGTAGTATCCATTTTGAACTTCAAATGCTAAATTTTAAACAATTCCGGTGAATAATGTCGCTAAAGTTATATGGGGGCAATATGAAAACGTGGACCTACACGGCCTATTTACGAACTTCTATCTCAATTCGTTCGAAAGATAGTGTGATTACAACAGACACACAGCCGGACAGACGGACATCGCTAAATCGACTTAGAATGGGTGTAACATGAGGAGTTACAAACGGTATAGTATGGTGGAGGGTATAAAAACCTATATCAATTTTTGGTATTGCTAAGAGCTTAGCAATATTTTCCATTAAAATGAGCTGTAATTTGAAATTTGTATTTTCACGTTTAGAATAACGTGCTGCGTGGTATTTAGTTTTGTCCAATTCATAATTAGGGGCAGAATGATTTCAGAATAGAGAAATCTTTTGCATTCATTGCCGAAAGATGATTTTTTTTTATACCCTCCACCTTTTAAAGGAGGGTATATTAACTTTGTCTTTCCGTTTGTAACAACCTTAAATATTCATCGTAGACACCATAAAGTATATATTTTCATAATCAGCATAAAATTCTAAGTCGATTTAACGATGTCCGTCTGTCTGTCCACGTTCTGGTATAGTCCCCATATAACGGTACCTCCCGATATTCGGTATTTTGATTATTTATGCCACATTTTTTCACATATTTTTTTGAAAATTGGATAGGAAAATAGGATGGTTGGTATTGAAAATGAGATATATCGGTCCACGTTCTGGTATAGTCCCCATATAACGGTACCTCCTAATATTCGGTATTTTGATGATTTTTGACACATTTTTTCACGAATTTCTCTGAAAATTGGTGGTTGTAGGTCATAATGAGTTCTAGCTCCTTTGGCGAAACATTGCATGTATAAGTCCACGATTTGGTATAGCCCCCATATAACGGTACTTCCCGATATTCGGCATTTTAATATTTTTTCTACATTTCTTCTAATGTTTTCTTTACCCTAAGGTGGAGGGTATTAAAAGTTTGACCCGACCGAACTTAATTTTTTTTACTTGTTTTCATTTAAATTGTGCTTTGCAGACCTCATAAAGTCCATATTTTTCATCATAATATAATTCAATGATGATCAAACAAATTAATATTCTTCTTTTTTTAAGGTTTCTGCCAAAATTTCCGACTGAATATGTCCCCAGTTTGACATTTTGGAGTTTATTTCATATAGACGTACATCCCAAACCTACGTTTCCAACCAATATTCTCTTGGAGGTTACAACTCAATAGAACACAAAATTATCTTTTCTGACCACATATTGGTTTGGAAAGTGGACTTGGGGGTACACTAATTTGGGAACTTTACTTAAATTAATGCCTAGTTCTGGTTCTCTACTCCAGAGTAGCCTTAATACAATTTTTTAGCCAAATCACTTGATAAATGTGGTCAAGACCAAGATGGACCGTGCTCCGAAAATTGAAAATTTAATGAAAAGAAATTTTCTACCCCCTAGAAACAAAAGTGCCAAATAAGGGCCAAACACAAAAAAAAAGAAATAAAAAAGTGGGCAAGACCCCGAAAATAGCTTATATCATATGATTGTTATACCAAGAAGTGATCATTTTTGCAAGCATGATTTCTTCTTAAATTACCAACATTTGCTAAAGTAGTATGAAAATTAAGGTTAAAATGCTTAATGTTGTCGAAATCGGGTTGTACCCTTATGGATCATATCATGACCTGCAAAAGCGGTTTAAGGTATCTTGAAAGCTTAGGAAGAATAAAATTCGCTCTACTATTTTTAAACCCTTTATATTCGGTATTTCACTGATTGCAGTCCCAATGTTTTAAAATGAGCCCCATAACGCTTTGTCGGTCATTTTTGTTTGTTTAAAAATGTTCGCATCTTCCAGCTAAATCACGATGTAGGTCTTGGAGTTCAAAGCTAGATGCCAATTTTAGACATGAAAGATCGCCATTTAACATCGTTTTGCGTAGTCGTTCAACTTATTTCAACTTTTAGACAATCCAGTTTACAAGTGTGTCTAACCCCCGGCTTCGAAGTCGAGTCACGCTCTTTTATATATATCCTAAAACGAGTAATTAATCTAAAACATAGAAATAATGGTTTTAGACCCTAAGTTTCTTTGGACAAAATCCATTTCAGGACACCACCTCTAGGTAAAGAAAACAAGTATGCAAAGGCTATAGTCGATCGACCAGTTCATAACCTACAGCACTACAATTAGTGATAAAGTTTCTTCAGATCTGAAACCCTTTTAGCTAGAATAAAAAATACGTGTTCCACTTTTAACTACAAAAACCAGTGAGATCGGTTGGAGAATGCAGCTACAGTTCTTTAAGAACGATATAGTGGGTAAGCCGTTATATAAGGCCCATACCGAAACTATAAGAATTGTTATCTATTATAACGTGGAAATTGTGGCTGGTATCATCAAAATATTTAATATTGGTGGGTATATGTTATATGGAAACCATTGACCAATATGGGCAAAGTTCTGACACCGGTTGCAGAACTTATTATAAACTACAAATACCATATAAAATACCGGGAGGTACCTTTATATGAACGCTATAAAAAACGTGGACCAAAAAGCAATTATCTCCCAAGGAGTGAGAAGCAAATACGAACTACAAATGCCAATTTTAAGACAAAGAATTGGATAATGTGGCTAAAAACCTGAGAATAGCGAGTATCGAGAGGTGCTGTTAGCAGACACAATACAAACTATTGTGCCAAATTTTAAAGCTCTACCTAAGCAAATGTGGACTGTATCGTGATTTCAACAGACGGAAAGGCAGTCAAATGGACATCGTAAAATCGACTTAGAATTTTATGCTGATCATGAATATGTATAGTTTTTGTGATCAGCGACGAATATGTAGGGATGTTACAAACGGAATGAAAAATTTAAAAGCCAACTGTGCAAGTCTTAATATTTTTATTGGTGCCAGGACAGGTGCGATAATAGGCAATATCGGACGATTCTACTTCCGATTCTTTCCAAAATTCTCTCTTTCCAACATTTTTACCAACACATGGTTTGGTGTGAAAACAAAATTCATTGAATCACCCATTCTATTACTCGTCCCTCAAACTTCATACATTCCAATATTTCTAAATACACAATAATCTGGTGTGGCGATGGGTTATATCGGTCCACTCCTTCCGATACGTTGTCTACAAAGGGTTACAATTTTCAATAAGTCTCTCATAATGTCTTAACATTTTGCTCAACCAGAGATCTGATGTGAATATGGAATTCATCGGCCTACTTTAGCTTATGGCTCCTACCCCGCAAGTGGTAAACATTTTGAATACTAATAACTCTTATAAAATGCGACACAAGGGATTTTCATCAAACTTCGTTTATCTCGATGTTTCTATCAACCATAAATCCAATGTAATTATGATATATATCGACTCAGTCCTTCTCATACCTTCCCCAAGAAATGTCAAAATTTTGATAAACAATTGTTCTCATAACATTGGAAATAATTGTTCGATTTTCTTAAATTTTTTCACATCCCACTATTTTTATTAGTATTACATGTAGTGTGAAAATGGAATACTCTGGTCGAGTATATCTGGCACCTCACGCTCATTTCAACCTTTTCAAAAACGTATCCCAAACTTGGTAATTTGTAACTTCGTGTGTAGAATATAAGCAATAAAGAACGTATAGATCCCAAAACAATGATAGATGCTCAAATGATAGCCAACATTCTTCATTTTTAGGTGGCGTTAGTGATGATCATTTTCGATCATAACAAAAAGTGAATATTTGTTTGATTGAAATTAGCCACAGTTTATTTTTATAAGAACTAGCACAATTTTTTTTTTTTTTTTTTTTTGATTGGGATGTACTTACGGTTTTATGGCGGACAACACTGATCTCTTCACGCTTTCTGAGTAGTATGAACATGTTGTACCCCTTAACCCTAAAGCAACTGGTTAAAACATTAGATCAGAACTGTGACCCATTATCAGAAACGATAATTTGGGGATCACCATTGTATGGAATGGATTGCTTTCTATAAAGCTCACCACTACTGCGGTTGTGAATTTCTTTACAGGCTTCAAAAGGGGAAACTTCGATTAATTGTCATGGACGATTAATATACTAATATGGCCTGATTTCGATTTTGGATACGGCCTCAGGATAACAACATATAGCTTCTGAAAAAACCTAAAACTCTTCGAAGTCTTACCTATGGGGGTCTTAGAACCGTATTCGTATTATATGCTTGGTGAACTTACACACTTCACAACTATTAACATAGTTCTCACGTAGACTTCCAAGTTAGGCCAGTAGTGATACCTTCGAATTCTGGCCAATGTTTTATTAATACCGCGGTGCGAAGACAGACTTTCCTCGACATAATGGCGATAGGAATGTCTTCACCCTCTGCATTCATCTGTACCAATACACTTCCTATTCCTGTCCTGCTAGCATCATAGTGTATGTAGAATGGCGGTGAAAAAATAGGAATGTGCAGGACAGGGAATGAACTCAAATGTGACTTTGGAAAACGTGTTGGGCTTCTTCGGTCTTACAAATTTCTTCCTTATTTTGCAACAAATTGAAAATAGGTGCGGTAATAGACGCACAGTTTTTAATAAACTTGCGGTACCAACCGATCATTCTTAAGAATCTGCAGATCTGCTTTATGAAATAAGGAGGAGGAAATTCGTTTATTTCCGGGTCGGTACGGATTACTACGTTTCCCACAATGTGTGCTAAATATCACATTTCCAGAACACAAAAGCGTCTCATTTCTCAATTGATCGATAGATCGGATTCACGAATCTTACGGGCAACTCGTCTGAGATGCATTTGAAAGATTCCGATATTATCAGAAGATCGTAAAGCCAGAAGAACGCTTTCGCCCTAAGGTCCGGAGGCATCAGTTTGTCCATAAGGAGGGACATGTTCTGCAGGGCCTTGCACAACCTAATTGGCATGAGCTTGAAGTAATGCAAAGAACGGTTTAGCTCTCACTGTATCGATGCTATGACATAGGATGTCTGTTCGTCCAAACCCCTCCTTAGAGTAAGAATGAAATAAACATAAAACGTGATCAAGACGCTGTTTCGAATTTCGGAAAGGGGTATT
Source organism: Musca domestica (assembly GCF_030504385.1). Taxonomy (NCBI): domain Eukaryota; kingdom Metazoa; phylum Arthropoda; class Insecta; order Diptera; family Muscidae; genus Musca; species Musca domestica. Next base: position 6,086,397 of record NW_026712115.1, on the reverse strand, counting down.
TGCTCTAAAAGCTCAGAGACTTGATGAAATGATTTATGATTGTTGCATACAAACCTCGATGGCAGGATATCAAACATTTTCCAAAAATCAATGCAGAGAAAAAGATTTCGGTCCAACATTGTGTCAACAAAGCCAACCACCTTCTGTCCCTTACCATCTGCAGTTCTGGCAGTGAATTTCAATTTCTTGTAGGGGAGCCAGGAATTTTTGGGCAGCATTGCTCCCTATGCATCTAAGCGAACCACCCGTATCAAGAAGTCCTAACGTGGTATCTCCAATCAAAACTACTTCTCATGTGGCTTTATGTTGGAAGGATTATCTAATATGAAACATACTAACTTCTTTTTGAAATTTTTAACATTAGTCAAGAAAGACTTCATTCGTGTAGAAGATCTAGATACTTTTTTAGGGTCTTCATGAAAAAATCTGTCACGTTGGGGTTCTTATGGGGCTCTGACTGGGTTGGTAGAGCATTATGTACAATTGGATTAAAATTAGTTGACGAAAGCTGAGTAATATTTATTCCACATCTAGAGACCTGTGGAAACTACTGCACTCCTCGGTGCATTAGTTTATAGAATTACATCTATCCAAATTAGGTGTGTAAGTGTCAGCAGCCCGAACCGCATTGCTGGTACCTGTGGCCACATTCTGCAAGGAATCCAGTATACTAAACTTATTGCTGAAACTTGCTCAGATATTAAGCTCTAGTGATCTTCAACTTCTACTTCCATCATGTTCGGGGGCCCTTTCATCCATTTTTACTGACTTGATGACCGAAAATCCACGCCGCCGTCGCATATCATGTTTAAAGAATTCCCTACGTCTACAAGTAGCGAATCACCATGAGCGTTTTACTTGAAAGTGGGGATTGTAGTCGATCTGTTATTATGGATACATAAAACTATCGACCGGTTTGTTTGGGTACTGTTTTTTTTCCCTGATCAGCTCACGTATGTCTATATCCGTCCTTGAGTCTTGGTACTGTTCTCTAAGAGCCTTACACAACGCATTCCAACGGATTGATTTTGCAGAGCGATGGAAATCCATTTGGTTATATATTGGCCAGAAACACATCCTTCGGAAAAGTATTTACCTGTTAACACCATTAAGTCTTTTTTCTAGTGCATAAACCATATTTAAAATTATCCTCAACGACCCCGAACAAACGTAATATTCAATATGAAAACAGTTAACACAAATCTAAACCCGTTCGAATTACAAAAAAAAATCATCAGTGGGTATAAATGCCACAGAAAATGCCCCAGTGACCCCATAACTAATGGGAAAGCTAATTGCCTTTGTCATATCCTCCATATGTGGCACATTGTCATGTTTAGCAAACATATCGGTTGGCAACTCAATCAAGTACAATTTGGTTTAAAGCTGCTGCTGCTGTTGCTTCTGCTGCCGTTGAGGTTACTCTGAGTGCAGTTCTACGATCCGGCTTTGTTTACAATGATTCTTGTTGGGCGCCAAGTTAAAAAGCTGCAACGATTACAACAACAACAAACATGTATTGTTTTACTTGTTGCTGTTGTTGCTGCAGCAGCAGCTGCAACGCCATCAATAAAATCGGCAAATCTAAAACATTGCCAAGGAACGCCAGCGCAGCTTCAAACAACAAAGGAAAGAAATGAAAATGAAAAGCGAATATGAAAAATGTATAAAAGGCAGAGTACTTTGATGTTTGATGGCACATTAGTTTTAACAACAACACTCGATAGACAACGACAAACCTAGCGAATAGTTCTCAAATTCATTAGACAATTGCAATACTCTATACCCGAACGCGATTCCAAAAAAATATATACAAAACCAAACTTACGGTTTACGTGATTCGTAAATTCGATTGGACAACAGACTGTTTCATTTCACATGAAATTCCATTACTTGTGAAAGAAAAGTGATGAAGTCAGTGTTAAGAAGTGTTTTTGAAATAAAATATTTGTAAATAAAAATCTGTGCAAAAAGGAAACAAGGATTACTCTCCGGAAAACAACAATAAAAACACAGCAATATGGCGCTCACTTTTCAAGTGGTGAGTTTCGAATACAAGTGATTGTGGTGGCATGTGATGCAGTGTGGTGTATTTTTAATAACATTTTCAAATGTTATTTAAAGAAACAATTTCGATAGTATCGGAATAAGAAATATTTCTATATAAATCGAAAAATTGAGCATTCTAAAATCTGCCCCGTGGGAAACCAAAATTATACCAAAGTAAATAGCTATAGAATAACTTAAATTCAGGGATGAATATTTTTGAATGGCACATAGAAAAGGTGGATAGCAGATTGGGAGAATGTTTTCCTCTAAAAATCGGATGGAATCGCTATATGGAGCTAATGTCGATACCGATATTAAAACTCTTCTGTAGACCGAACAGTCATCTAACGAAAACTGCAAAAAGTCGTATTACGGCCAATTGGGTCCAAATGGTGGATGCAAATGTTAAAACTATTAATAATAAGGAGTCATCACTACAAGGAAGCTACATTAAATATGAGCCCTAAAATGGAACTTTTTTTCAGTAAAAGTTCATGAACTTGAGTTGGCAATATTTGGAATTAAAAAAATCCATCGAAATACTTTAAATTTGGAGAGACCGTTATTTGAGAAAAATATCAAAAATAGACCTATTTTACCAGCAAATTTGGTAAACATTTTAGTTAAAACGTTAAAGTTTCAGAGCCGGTATATAAATAGATTAAAATAATTTTGGAAATAGAACTATATCCAACAATTTTAGTTTGTGTATCTATATATCTATGTCAGTACCGAGTTGATGTTTAAATAATCTAATTCAATTTGGATTGAGAGCATGTTACTCAATTGCATAATTGTGTTGAAGTCGTTTAAAAATTAGTGGTTTAATCAAAATACCGAATAAAAGGAGGTACCGTTATGTGGGGGCTATACGAAGACGTGGATCTGCATTCGAAATTTTTTGGCATACAAATTTCGAAAAATTAAGTTAAAAAAATATGGGTCAATAATGTCGCAAAAATCATCAACAAATCGTTATATGTTAAATGTGGACCTATGTAGACAATTCTCTACCAAGAGGTAACGTACTCAGAAGGAATTTCCTGTGTGGATTTTCAGACAATTCAATTGGAAATTTTGGCTAAAATTGTCAAAATACCGAATAACGGGGGTACCGTTATATGGGGGATATACGAAGACGTGGACCTATGAACGAAATTTTTTTAGAAAATCATCAAAATGCCGAATATCTGGAAGTACCTTTAAATAGAGGTTATACGAGAACGTGGACCGACATGACTTATTTGCGAACTTAACCTGCCTACTGGCAACATACACATGTGTGCAAAATGTTAGCCATCAACCTCAATTTGTTCGAAAGATAGCGTGATTACAACATACAGACAGAAAGACGGATATCGCTAATTCGTCTTAGAATTCTACACTGATCCAGAAAATATTTACTTTGTAGGGTCTATCATGAATGTTTTGAGGAGTTACAAATGGAATGACAAAGCTAATATACCCTTCATAGAATTGTGGAGGGTATATAAAAGTTTGATAATAAAGCACAGAACTCTTTTAAAATGTAAGCCTAGCAATATTCATTAAAATGTTCACGATTGACTATTTTGAAATTATAGGAATCTTCAAACTTTTTTTAATAATAGCTTGCAAATCTCGCTTAGAAGAAATCAGGCTTTTCGAACCGTAAAATTTATTTAAAAACAAGTAAGCAAAGGCTACAGTCGAGCGGGGCCGACCGTTGAATACCCTACAACACTATAAAAAACCATACAGTTTATATAGGCGAAATACTCGACAGAATTCCACAAGATATTGTAACAAATAATAAAAGAAAACCATTAGGTTTCGTTCTCTAATTTTCGAATAATAGCAACTTAAACTAATTTGCTCATTTCCAATTTATTGGTAGATGTTGCACGTAAATGGTCTTCCTAGATCTGGAACCAATATTTCCCAAAGACCTATAACCTCTCAGAAGTGACAAAAGATTAACATTTATTATTGTTTTTTTACTGAAACGCATCTATATGAGATACAGACATTTGACTATATTCTTCAACGAAATCAGCGTTAACGAAATAGTCAGAAGTGCGTCTTTCCTGTATTTGTGAATTCTCCAAAAAGTCACTGGAATGGACATTTTCGTATTTTGTCTATAAAAGTTGCAAACTCCTTCACACATTGAATATTTTTGGATGGCCATCCGAAACTGCTTGGCTTTTGCAATGTGCGGTAACCCCCATTTAAATGTGCGTGAGGATCGGGCGACAATTTTGCAGTTTTTTGGTCCATTTCAACCCCTAAATATATGGCGATCATCTCCAAAAAGAGTAGGCTTCTATTCTGACCCTCATCTTATCCCCATGCAAAATTTCGTAAGGATCGGGCCATAAATGAGATCTGCATATGATATCCTCATATCCTAACTACTTAGTTTTGTTAGCTGTAGAAATATTACCAAATGTTTAATTCAAAATGAAAATATGCCAAAAATATGACAAAATTGAAAATATATGAGAAAATTTTACAAAATCAATATTTTCATCTTTAGAGAGATATTTTTATGCGATTTTTTTAGACGTTTTTTCTTTCCTGCCAATCAGTTCAGCCGTTCTCCACATATAAGAGATCTTTCAAGCATATCTTCTTTGATAGACATATATATCGCACATATTTTGCTAATTATCCGATTTGTTGGATAATAACATCAATGTAAAGGTCAGAAGTAACCTTGTGATGGCTTTGTGATTTCGCCGGGATTTAAAATATTCACGGTTTAATGAAAAATTTTGATTTTTTTCAACACAAAAGATATGGTCTATTTTACCCGCTTAATATTATCCGATGACCACCCAAAGTAGTAGGCTTCTTCCCCGCCCTAAACTCTAGCTACATGCGACATTTCGCGTCGATTGGTCTATAATTGCGACCTGTATAGCTACAGCAAAATCCGAAATTTTTCCAGTATTTTGTCCATTTCAACCCCTAAACATTTGGCGATCATCTCCAAAAGAAATAGGGTTCTATTCTGGTACAAGCCCCACCTACATTCTAAATTTCGTGAAGATCGGGCCATAATTACGACCTGTAGAGTGATTACAAATTAACATGGACAGACGGACAGACGGACGGACTACTTTCCTATGTGGGAAACCAATATTTCGAGGTGTTACATAATTTTCGGCCCAATCAAACTTATAATACCCCCAACACATAGTGTTGTAGGGTATAAAAAAAAACAAATATATAGAATACTCGTTAGGAAGCCCCGAACATTTCTCCAAAAGTCACGTTAAAAAGACATGCAATTTTATTTAACAAGTAAAAAAGCAGTAAGTTCGGCTGGGCCGAGCATTGAACACCCCATTTGTAACAAATTTGGAAATTTTCAAAAAAAAAAAAATAAATAAATAAATGAAGAAAATCCGTTGCTAATTCTGTTAAAATCGTAAAAATACCAAATATAGACGTTATGTTTGGGTCTATACGAAGACGTGGACCTGCATAGGCAACTTTTGTCATATTCCATTGCAATATTCAAATACGAAACTTAAAAAAAAACGGGGCTATACGAAGGCCTGGACCTGCATAGAGAATTTTTTTTTGTCGCAGGCAGGTACTAGGAACATAAAATACGAAATTTCAAACAATCAACAAAATACCGAATGTAGGGACGTACTGATAAATGGGGACTGGACCTGCATTACGAACACTAAATACGAAATTTGAAACAATTCCGGGGAAAATGTCGCTAAAAATAATCAAAATACCGAATATGGAGGCTATACGAAGATACCGAATATCGGGGGGTACCGTTATATGGACCGTGCACCGATATAGTCCATCTTCGAACTTGACCTGCCTGCTGACAAAAGACTAATCTGCGCAAAATTTTAGCATCCTACATTTATTCGTTTTGACCCTAGCGTGATTACACCGACGTACATACGGACGGACATCGTCTTAGAATTTTATGCTGATCAAGAATATATATACTTTGTTATGTCTAAAATTATTATTTCGATGAGATACAAACGGAATGATGAACTTAATATACCCTCCATGCTAGGTATGGTGGAGGGTATTAAAAAGTCAGGATTGAGAAAATAGAACATCCTAGAATATATAACAAGAAATTCACACTTCGGAAAACTAGAAAAATTCTGTAAAAATCTACGATTTAATTGTGTCCTTTATAACACCTTGAAATCCTTAAAATTTCACAATTTAGGTTTCGGATCGTTTTGAAAGATTGTTTAGGAAGTCCTGATTTTTTAAAAGCACGATTATGAACCTTAGCAACACCTTAAGAAATTCATTAAAATTTAACTATTTGTGTTCTATCTGCAACATAGATTTATCAAAAATACAGGATCAAGCAATTTTGCGATTTTTAATTCATAATTTAATTTGTTTAAAAGACTTTAGGACCCTTTATGATGCTCGATATAGGTTAGGTTGAAAAGAGGGTTTCACCCCTTCGCCGCATGCCCTGTTGGACATACACTTAAGCCAGTATAGGCCTCTTGTTTTCTTTTATATTTGAAATTCGGTTCCCTTTATGAAATTTCTTAACTGTTTTAAATCATTTACCATGATCTGATTAAGGTCTGGTATGGAGTCGTTCCCTAAGAATTTGGATCTGGCAGAGAAAATGTTCCAATGTTTCGTCATCTTCCCCGCATGCCCTACATATGCTGTTATCTGCACATCCTATCTTGTACAGATGAGCTTGTAGGCATGGGTTCACCGTAAAGATGACTGTTACCTCGCGGATCTCCTTCTTACCTAATAATAAAAGGTTTTTCGTTTTTAACTCATTGGGATCGTTTTAGGTCTGGCCCTTAAATAAACTATAAAAATTACACTTTAGTGAAATATTCTCTATCAAAAAAGTAATTTCAGGAAATGCTCAGCAGACTATGAAAGAACGCCTTAACTCATTTAAGTGGATGCAAAATTCTCCTGTAAAGAAAAAAAATATAAGGGATGTACCAAAAGGTAGCCCTATATGATTCTTGTAGCGTTTCAAAATAAAAATTACCTAAAATACCCGAAATACAAATATATTTTTTATATAAATGTTATGGTCTATCGAAACCAGCCCAGCAGAAAAATGTTCTGTGTTTGGATCATTTCAACCTCTAAATATTTTGCGATTATCTCCAAATGCAATAGACTTCTACTCTAATCTTAACTCCACCTCCATACTAAAATAATGAGGATCTGGTCATAATTGCTACTTGTAGCGTAATTACAACATAATATGGACAGACGGACGGACGGATATACATAACTTGATCGACTCAGCTCGGCGAAACAGGAATATCCATATATAGTTTCTTATGTCTTGGAGCAATATTTCGAAGTGTTACATAATTTTTGGTCCAATCAAACTTATAATAGCTCCAACACATAGTGTTGTAGGACAAAAAATGTTAAACAAATTTTACATATAAAAGTCTTAAAGAATTTTTATTATTTAAAAATTATCCTCAAAATTCAAAAAGAGTTTTTAGCGATAACACCAGAATTGTAAATTTAAAACTAATACTTATATGGCAATGCTATAGTAGTTTTACAAAATATGCTAATTTAAAATTCCTACCTAAAAATCAGGATATAACATTTCTGCTTAACTAACCAGACCAACATAACGACCATCCGAAATGAAACACATTTCTCTTGTTCACACCAACTTCATTGCAATGTTGTGGAAATTTGAAAATCATGCTGCTCTCATAATAATGCACGTTTTAATTTGGTAGATTAGTTGTTGCCCTTAATTGAGATCATTTTTTTAAGTTTTTTTTCAAAACCTTTTCCAACTGCATCTTGCTGCACTCAAATTGCAAATTACCTTGTTAGATGCAATGGTTATTTGATACCGGTACTCCCTATCAAGATGATCAACTTGCCATGGAATAGAATACCCTGACGATCAAATCTATTTGTTATACTAAACTGAACTGATTTGCATGATTTATGATCTTGGCCAACTTCGATGAGGCCAGCTCACAGTTACATTGGATAACAAACGGCACTGGGTCGTACAATGAGTGGTGGGTGTTATCAAAAAAGAATAGCAACAACAACAGCAACTGATTAATTCAAAATTTATGTGTCTGGTCCAATTCCTTGCAAAGAGGTGTTGTACAAAGTTGTGAAAAATCGTAGAAGGGAGGATTGGTAAGGTATAGGCGTTTCTCCATGATCGCCATTGCATGACTGGAAAACCTTAAGTCAAACCCAAAAAAGTTACAGGTCACGACTTTACTGTAGCTTCTTGGCTCAAAAAGAAGCCACTGACTTGAGGCATTCTTCATTTCTTGTGTTTTGAAGCAATGCTACAAAGCAGCAGCAGAGGCTACTGCAACAACAACAATATTTGTTAAACATTTAAACCTGATTACGAGCCTGTGCCTTCACAGCCACTTGGAATAGTTTTGGCTGCATAAATAGCGGGGGTCTTATAGCCTGAATTTGCTCTGTCTATGAAGCCTTATGGGAATAATGATCGTTGTGAAGATAGTAGTAGTAGTTGTTGTTGTTGTTTCTTTTTGTTAAATATAAACGTTGTGTGGTATTGTTTTAGTTGTTGTTGTTGATGTTTGTTGCATTTAATATAAATGGGATTTTAAATGTCATCTATCGTTTGAAGAAGCTATAAAAAATATTTCGTGTACCTACATTTTAAGTTTGTCGTCCCGACTATGTTGTTGTTGTCATTGTCATCGCCTGGCATTATTACTGTCATGTCTGTCACTGCATGCCAGCCACGGAGTGGAATTTAATGTTTCTTTGTGGATTCTGTGCCACAAACAAATACATCGGAGGGTACTTTGGAAAAATGCAAATTTAAATCAATTCTTATGAAAATTTATGGATGTGCATCTCTTCGATTCGATTCTTCTAAGCATGTGAGAAAATTAGATGTTAAACAAAGTCAAATGTAATTTTAATTAAATATGTATGTATTTCGTTAATGTTCAGATTTTGTTCACAGAATTCATATTGCAAAGAAAAATGTATGTTTGTCTGTCGCTGGCTCTATTTGGTACACCTGTGTCCAAATGAATTTGAGGAATTTTTGTATCAAATTGTGGTAAGGTGCGAAAATATCAAATATTGGCCTATTCTGTCTGGTATCTCCTCACAAAAAATAATAATATTTTGGTAATTCATAACACTCAACATATGTGGGATTAGTCCAAATACTTAGATCAAGTGTAAAAGTGCAATTTGATCCTCAACCAGGTCCCTCACAAATTTTAAACATTTTGACAAAATTTGTTTTTGCAAAATAATCAGTCTTTTTATATTAATTTTGTTTTTATGAAATAAAGCGTGTATTTGATAGTGGAGCAAAATTGTAATGTTTATAAGGATGGGACAGGAAAAAATGCACTTATTAGTTTTGTTGGTTTTTATCTTTTATTTCAGAATATAATTTGGATTTCCTGCCCGAAGTTGGCAATTATTTCAAGAAATTCCTGCAAAAAGAGCTACGTACAAATGTTTCAAGCATTGTTATGGAAATATTGGCAAAAATTCCAAAGCCTGATAAAGTTACGGATTCCTGGTCCCAAAAAAAAAAAAAAAAAAAAAAAAAAAAACAGTAAGGAAAAGTTAAATGTCGGGCAGGGCCGACTATTGATACCTTACACCACTATGCATATTTAGTATAGCTCCCGTAAGAAAATAATTTATTTGCAGTAGGACAAAAATAACAAATAGGATGAACATATATATATGGGAGCTATAGCTATATCTGAACTAATTTCGATCAAATTTGGCATACTTATTTTCAGGCCTAATTTGCTTGTATGTGCGAAATTCCATACTAATTGGGCTGATATTACACGGTTGGTGCACAATAAAAGGCAAATTGGACGAAGATATATATAGGAGCTATATCTAATTTTTCACCGATTATCTCCAATTTCAATAGGGTTCGTCTTTGGGCCAAACAAATGTTTTTTGGAAAATTTCATCTCAATCGGATAATAAATGCGACCTACATTTTGTTCACAAGAATACATGGACAGACGGACGGACTGACATGCATAAATCAACTCAGAAAGTGATTCTATGGCGATCCTCAAAAGCAACTATGGGTCTATCTCGCTTCTTTCTCCATGTTACAAACAAATGCACAAAGACATAATACCCTTACCACTATGTGGTGTAGGGTATAATAAGTATATATTAGACGTTTATAAGAATATTATTTAGATATTAACACATATATCTATTCAATCGGTCATATACTGGAGCCACCTTTAAAAATCATTTCGAAGAGTGCAACAGAAATGGTAGTACTTCAAAATTGAACATATCGGAGGGTTCCTAGGCCCCTCGAGTCACCAAATCCCAATAGATACGTCAGTAGACGCCAACTGAAGATTCCAAGCATTCGGAAGATTGAGCTCTCTGACACAAGTTGTAGAAACCATTTTAAACTACAAGTATCGAATTTGGATTGGAATATAAGTTTGATGCATAAGGGTGGTTTTGGAAACGTGTACTAAGTGTGCGAACTGTACTAAATGGTACAAAATTTGGAACTTTTTGGTTTAGTGTGAAGCAGGAATTTTTTAAATTTTGTATTGGGATCCCTGTTGTTTGTAGGGTTTCAATAAAGAGGTTGTTATGGAAATGTGTGCTACAACTGCACAAAAAGTACTACATAATACTATATTAGGAAATGTGTACTATAATTGAACGAAAAATATTGAATGGTGCTATATTTGCTATTGGATGAAGTGATAGAGATAAATTTCTCAAATTTTATATTTAGATTACTGATGATGTTTGTGATTCAGATTTGGAGTATATTTTTACCAAAAGTACCAAAATTGGTATTTGTCTAGGACTGAGATCCTCAAATTTAATATTGAGGTATCTATTGGTATTTGAAATTAAGATGTGGAGGTGGTTTTGAAATGTGTACAATAAACTTACGAAAATTACTAAATAAAAATAAATTTGTATCACTGTTAGTGGATCTGGGATGAAGAGATATAGATTGTTTTGAATATGCGTACTAAACGTTACTAAATTTGGTATTGGGTGAAGGGATAGAGCTGGAATCCCGAAGTTTGATATTGATGTCTCTGATGGTACCTGGTCTTGAGAGGTGGAGGTGTTTTTGAAAATGTAAACTATAATTGTACGAAAAGTGCAAAATAATATTAAATTTGATAATAGGTCAAGGAATAGAGCAGAAATCCTGACATTTGATATGGATATCACTGTTGGTGTCTGTGGTTGAAAGAAGGAGCTGATTTTGGAAATCCTTACTATTGTTATACTAAATAGTACTATATTTGTCAGATACAATCTTGAAATACTTGTGCCAAATTTGGTCGAAATCGGTGCCACACAGCACGTTTAAAAATTGATTATTGAGAGGCGAATTCGGTGAAAATTTTATTTTACGGTAAGGATCCGTCAATTGGCAGCCTAGATCATAAGATTTAACGACTATAGAGTATTTTTTGTAGAACTATACTGCTGCTTTTTGTGATTTTTATGTTTTTTATACCCTCTACCATAGCATGTATTTTAGCGACATTTTTCGGTATTTTGGTGATTTAAGCGACATAATCACCGGAAATGTTTCACATTTGGTATTTAAGGTCGTAATGAGTACTACAGCCTACGATAGAAAATTGTCTATGCAAGTCACCGTATTCGTATTGCCCCAATATAACAGTACCTCCCGGTATGTTGATGATTTTAGCTACATTAATCTCCGAATTTTTTTTATTCAAGTCTCGCATTTGAGTATTGTAATGGTTTATGACAAAATTTGCCCATGCAGGGCCTCGTCGTCGTATAGACCTTAATATAACGGCTACATTTGGTATTTTTAAGATTTTAAAAGAATTGTTAAAGGTTTTATTTTTTGGGAAATTGCCAAATTATTTCCAAAGATCTTCCCGGCGGAACTTACGGCTTCTTTACTTGTCATATCTATTAAAAGTCCTTCTTTACTTCGCACAAATTCCCAATAAAAGATATATTTGTTACGGGAAGAACTGTTGAATATGCATGATGTATAAGGTATAACTTTGTTCAACTATTGTCCTTTCAATATTGGTAACAATATGCAGGTGAATCTACTAACGTGAAGACTTCGTCTTGCGAACATCAAAAACACAATTTGAGCTCCCAAGAAGACCCCATGAATTATGTGGCTAAAATCATTACATCATTGAATACCTGTAGATACAGTTATATGGGGACTATTGGAACACGTAGACCTATATTTGAATTCTTAATGCCGAATTCGAAACAGCTTTGTTATGCAGAGTTTAAGTTATATAAGAGACCGACACGGCCCAATTAAGAACATGTCCTGCTGTATTTTGTCATATGTGCCGTCTTTCTCAATTCGTTCGAATTTTAGCGTGATTAAAATAGACTAATGGACATCGATAGATGTATTAAGAATTTTACATTGATCAAGGATACATATACTCCACCGAGATTATATCGGCAAAATTTATTAAAAAAATGTCGAAGATTTTGTTGGATGCTGACATTTTTCCTTTGTTAGGCAGTAGAAAACCTTAAAGCAACTAAATTAGCTTGAGCTCTAATTTAATTTCTGTTCTTCTACCAATTCAAAATCCAATTTCAAACACATAGTTAAGATGACCATGCTCGAATAGACTCTTCATGTCATTTGAACATTTATGTTGACTGATCATAAAAATCGCACAAACTAACAAGAGTACTAAATATTTATGGAGCCATTTGTTAACCTTTTTCGAAACATATCTTTGTGAAACTAGAAAATATACAAATCACTTCATTTCAATGACGACCATCTCTATTGAGACATCTGAAGGTGTTCTGTGGAACATGAATTTGTTCTTTTTATACCCTACACCACATAGTGGTAAGGGTATTATGTCTTTGTGCATTTGTTTGTAACATGGAGAAGGAAACGAGATAGACCCATAGTTACTTTTGAGAACCTTCATAAAATCACTTTCTGAGTCGATTTATGCATGTCCGTCCGTCTGTCCGTCCGTCCGTCCGTCCGTCCGTCTGTCCATGTATTCTTGTGAACAAAATGCAGGTCGCATTTATTATCCGATTGAGATGACATTTTCCAAACAATATTTTTTTGGCCCAAGGACGAACCCTATTGAAATTGGTGAGAATCGGATCAAATTTAGATATAGCTCCCATATATATCTTCATCCGATTTCGGGTTAAATGTGCACCAAATATCCACTATCAGTCCAAATTACCTGAATTTAGGCACACCCAACCGAGTTCGGCCTAGAAGCAAGTATATCAAATTTGGAGAAAATCGGTTCAGGTATAGCTATAGCTCCCATATATATCTTTCATCCGATTTGATCTTTAAGTTCCTCACATTCCTACTATGCACTCCACAACCGTGATATTTGGTACCAGGTTTTAGATGGAGCACAGAAATAGCTGTTTTAAATTTTATTGAAATCGGTTCAGATTTGGATATAGCTCCCATATATATCTTCATCCGATTTCGGGTTAATTGACCACCAAATGACCAATATCAGCCCAAATGGCCCGAATTTTGGCACATGTGACCGAGATTAGCCTTAAAGCAAATACAACAAATTTGGTTCAGAAACAGCTATAGCTCCCATATATATCTTCATCCGATTTCGGGTTAAATGTGCACCAAATGTCCACTATCAGTCCAAATTACCTGAATTTTGGCACACCCAACCGAGTTCGGCCTAGAAGCAAGTATATCAAATTTGGAGAAAATCGGTTTAGATATAGCTATAGCTCCCATATATATCTTTCATCCGATTTGGTGTTTAAGCCTCTCACATTCGTAATATGCACTCCACAAGAATGATATTTGGTACCAGATATAAGATGCAGCCCAGAAAAAGATGTTTGTAATTTTATCGAAATCGGTTCAGATTTGGATATAGCTCCCATATATATCTTCATCCGATTTCGGGTTAATTGTGCACCAAATGGCCGATATAAGTCCAAATGGACTGAATTTTAGTACATCGGACCAAATTCAGCCTAGAAGCAGTTTTATCAAATTTAGTGAAAATCGGTTCAGATATAAATATAGCAACCATATATATGTTTCATCCGATTTAGAATTTTAGTCCCATACATTCGTAATATTCACTCCACAACCGTGATATTTGGTACCAGGTATTAGATGGAGCACAGGAATAGCTGTTTTAAATTTTATCGAAATCGGTTCAGATTTGGATATAGCTCTCATATGTATCTTCATCCGATTTCGGGTTAAATGTGCACAAAATGGTCAATATCAGCGCAAATCACCAGTCTAGAAGAAGAAGAAGAATACGTAAAATTTGGAGAAACCCGGTTCAGAGATAGCTATAGTTCGTAAAATGCACGATAGAATTAGATAGATTTTGATTTTGTACCAAATATCTCATAGAGCTCTGAAATGCCCTGTATAAACCTTTTTACGAGAGCTCTACTAAATATGCATAGTGGTGTGGGGTATCATATAGTCGGCCCCGCCCGACTTTTGAGCTTTCCTTACTGGTTACAATTTAATTTAGATTTCGATCGACAAGCCGAATGACCTTTAACGGCTTCAACTGGATAAGATCCGCTTGGCATCAGAAACAATGCTCTTCGTCTCGCCTGAACGAATGGCTAGACATCAACAATATTTGAACTTCAACTTGACATCCAGATATGGCTACTTATGCTGCTAACAGCATAAGCAGCTTCATTAACACTTGGCCAAAAATGCGATATTGTCCAACGAACGAAAAGAAAACAAAAAAGGAGAAACAAAAACTTCACCATCAAAGGAAACACCAGGTAGTTGGGCCGTTAATGAATCGAACGTTGACAATAATCAATTTCCACACTTTAAAAGTTCGCACGATTTTTGAATGTGTTTTTTCATCATCACTGGTCCCAACAATTTTTCAGCGACATTTATGGAAGATGCTCGACCGTTCATTGAAATTATGTTGCGATTCTCTAAGGCTTAGGAAGCCAAAAGAAGATCACCGACAGCTACAACGACGTGTTATGCCGAATGTTGGCCGTTAGGCGATTCCAAACTAGTAAATCATCGAATGTCAGGCTATGCACATGACAAAACTGTAATCGCCGCAAAAAATCACAAATGTCAAAGTTCATTGCGGCAGATGCTGATGCTACCAGCCTGCTCGGTGACTCTCTGCCACCATACCTTAGACATAAACGATTGTTTGCACTTTTCCAATTGTATTCTGCCCCTCTGTTAGGTTTGTCAAAATGTTGTTCTTTTTGATTTATTCCATTGCCCGCTTAGAAATCTCTTTCAATTCAC
This sequence comes from Musca domestica, assembly GCF_030504385.1. Taxonomy (NCBI): domain Eukaryota; kingdom Metazoa; phylum Arthropoda; class Insecta; order Diptera; family Muscidae; genus Musca; species Musca domestica. Next base: position 6,071,045 of record NW_026712115.1, on the reverse strand, counting down.
CTCACTCAAACGTGGTAATATAATTTATGAAGTCTTCGGGTTTTAACATTTTGTTCTTCGGAAACTGTTTTGTTTGATGGACCAGACCAGAGTCAAAGTCAAAGTGCTCTTTATGCTGTCAGAAGATTCACTAAATCATGGCAGCAAAGCTGTTCAATAACGCGATGAATGGCACAGTTGACGAATGTCGCGCCATCATGCAATGTAATTACCGAACAATTTTAACATGAATATAAAATTCCAAAGGAATCAACAGAAAAATATTACTTTATAAACAAAAGGTGTAAATAGAATTAAAAAATAAATAATAAGGCGAATTAATTTATAGATTTAATTTAATGTTAATGGGTACATGGTTGAAATTGATTGTAAGCATTCATGTGTCCAAAGCATTGTGTGGGAATTAAGCTCGCTTCTCAAATTATGGTCAAGATATTAAGGTGCAGAGATAAAAGACAAGAAATTCAGAAATTTTGAGAAATTTTTAAAATGCCTTGAATATTATTTAATTGCACTGTAAAAAATACGTCAAATAAATCCTCAATAAGGAGATTAACCCGGCAAAAAGCTCTAGTGCAAACGCTAATTGGAATTAAAAAAATAGAAAATGACGATTCCTGTATATATTTTTACATCTCCAATATATCTCTGAAGTGACTTTCAGTATTAAAAATATTCGCAGTTAAATAAACCTTTTGGTTATATTATTCCACGACCATACGAAACACTAAACCCTAACACCACGCGTCTCCCATTTTTGATGATTAAAAAATATTCGAGTTAAACATCCTTGGAATCCATGCAATTTAGTTCTCTCGGCAATCTTACTGAAAACAAGTAAAAAAACATTAAGTTAAGGCCGAACTTTCAATGCCCACCAACTTAGGGCAAAGGAAACATTTTTATATAAAAGTAAGACCTCTATACGCAATTTTATACTTCAAGGATTGTCATCTACCGAATCTTGTACCAAATCTTGTGTAAATGTGACTATGATTATCAAAATACCGAATATCGGCGGGTATATGGAAAACTTGGAAATAATTTTTCAATGTTCTGCCACCGGGCTAGAACCCATTATGAACTTCAAATACCAATTTTTATCCAAATATCGAATATCGGGAGGTACCGTTATATGGGGGGCTATACGGAAACGTTAAACTATACATACAATGTTTCGCTACCGTAGCTATAAACCATTTTGACCAACAAATTCCAATTTTTAGACAAATCCGGAAAAATGTGGCAAAAATCATCAAAATATCGAATATCGGGAGCTACCGTTATATGGGGGCTATACCAAAACGTGTGAAACTAGAACACATATACTAAGCTAAAACTACATATACTAATTTTTTAACAAATCTGTGTCGGTCGAAATACCGAATAACGGTGGCTATACCAAAACGTGTACCGATATATCTCATTATACCCTACAACACTATGTGTTGGGGGTATTATAAGTTTGATTGGGCCAAAAATTATGTAACACCACGAAATATTGATTTCCCACATAGGAAAGTATTTATGGATCTTCCTATCTCGCCGAGCTGAGTCGATCTAGCTATGTATGTCCGTCCGTCCGTCTGTCCGTCTGTCCATGTTAATTTGTAATCACTCTACAGGTCGCAATTATGGCCCGATCTTCACGAAATTTAGAATGGAGGTGGGGCTAGGGTCAGAATAGAACCCTATTTCTTTTGGAGATGATCGCATAATATTTAGGGGTCGAAATGGACCAAAAACTGAAAAAATGTCGGATTTTGCAGTAGCTATACAGGTCGCAATTATAGACCAATCGCATGTAGCTAGAGTTTAGGGCGGGGAAGAAGCCTACCAATTTGGGTGGTCATCGGATAATATTTAGCGGGTAAAATAGACCATATATTTTGTGTTGAAAAAATTCAAAATTTTTCATTAAACCGCGAACATTTAAATCCCGGCGAAATCACAAAGCCATCACAAGGTTACTTCTGACCTTTACATTGATGTTAACATCCAACAAATCGGACATATAGCAAAATATGTGCGATATATATGTCTATCAAAGAAGATATGCTTGAAAGATCTCTTATATGTCGAGAACGGCTGAACTGATTTCGACAGTTCTCATTAATTCAGAATGGCCTCTTGGCAGGAAAGAAAAAACGTCTAAAAAAATGACATAAAAATATCTCTCTAAAGATGAAAATATTGATTTTCTAACATTTTCTCATATTTTTTCAATTTTGTCATATTTTTGGCATATTTTCATTTTGAATTAAACATTTGGTAATATTTCTACAGCTAACAAAACTAAGTAGTTAGGATATCAGGATATCATATACAGATCGCATTTATGGCCCGATCCTTACGAAATTTTGCATGGTGATAAGATGAGGGTCAGAATAGAAGCCTACTCTTTTTGGAGATGATCGCCATATATTTAGGGGTTGAAATGGACCAAAAAACTGCAAAATTGTTAGCAGGTCGTAATTATCACCCGACCCTCACGCACAAGTGAATGGGGGTTACCGGACATTGCAAAAGCCAAGCAGTTTTGGATGGCCATCCAAAAATATTCAATGTGCGAAATAGTTTGCCAACTTTTGTAGACAAAATACGAAAATGTCCATTCCAGTGACTTTTTGGAGAATCCACAAATACAGGAAAGACGCACTTCCTACTATTTTGTTAACGCTGATTTCGTTGAAGAATATAGTCAAATGTCTGTATCTCATATAGATGCGTTTCAGTCAAAAGCCAATAATAAATGTTAATCTTTTGCCACTTCTGAGAGATTATAGGTCTTTGGGAAATATTGGTTCCAGATCTAGGAAGACCATTTACGTGCAACATCTACCAATAAATTGGAAATGAGCAAATTAGCTTAAGTTGTTATTATTCGAAAATTATAGAACGAAACCTGATGGTTTTCTTTTATTATTTGTCATAATATCTTGTGGAATTCATTCGAGTATCTCGCCTATATAATCTGTATCACTTATTATAGTGTTGTAGGGTATTCAACGGTCGGCCCCGCTCGAATGTAGCCTTTGCTTACTTGTTTTCATTTCTAACCATCCTAGACACAATACATATTGTTCTGCCAAATTTTGAAGGTCTAATGTTGTTAAATAATGTGGTCTGTATCGTGATTTGAACAGACAGACAGACGGATATCGTCAATCGACTTAGAATTTTATTCTGATTATGAATATATACACTTTATGGGGTCTACGATGAATATTTAGGGATATTACAAACGGAATGACAAAGTTAATATACCCTCCTTTCCAAGTTGGTTCGTATAAAAATCCGGGGAATTCTTTTGTACAATAGACAAGCAAGCAAATGCTATAAACGGTCCGGGCCGACCATTTGATGCTCTACAACATTCCCTTGGCCCTTGAAAATTCCCTTGTACAATGTCTAACCCACATTTACCTTCGTAGCAGAATTCTTAAGTTCAGATCTATTCCTACACAAAGAGGAATTTTATTATCATTTAGCACATTTGGTACAATTTTAGTTCTTTTCATACATTCTAAATCAAATTTGATACCACTTAATAAATAGTTTTCGTACACGTAGTAGTAATTTTCAAATTCGACTCCCCATCTGAACGCATCGCATTCACAGTTATCTTGATACAATTCATTATACCATTAAGTAATTTTCGTGAACTTATTGAACACATTTCTAGATAGTACTCTTTCTATATATATTTTAACATTCCACCTTCTTCTATTCACCCAAAACCAAATTGTATCAATTTTGCAGTTCTCACACATAATACACATTTCCAAAACAAATTCCTTATAACAACCCTACTTCCTTTTCATACCGAATTTCTTACCGTACCTTTATCCAACTGTAGTAGGATTTTAGTACTTTTGCTGGACATATTGTTCAAATTTGCATAAAACCTTTGGTTCATCAGTCCTACCTCATTTATATCATATCATACAGCTTCAAATTACTGCCGATGTTCATGTACACATCTATAATCTAGTACATAGATTATGACTCATATTCCGTAAAATTCTAAATAATATTTATAATCTAATCCGAGAATCAGACACGTGTTCTGAATTTTCATTACTTTTTTTTGCATTTTTCAAATACCAAACCCAATTAGTTCCGTAATTTGGAATTTGTTGCTAGACTCATTACACTTGACTCACAAAACATCTTCAATCAACGAGACGGAATTAAAAACAAATTCACAACCTGCAATTAAAATCGAATAATTAAATGTCGAATTTTAATAATTCTAAATTAGTTAAGTTAGAAATCAATATCATTGGATGTCTTTACAAAGAGAGTGGGAGAGAGAGAAAGAGAGGGAGCGAATTAAAGTACATTTCAATCCAAAAGATCATCACTATCAGCGTTGTAATAAGCTGAAATTTAGCTTCGAAAAAAAAAAACATCGCGCATCTCAAGAAAAAGTGAAGGGAATTTCCGACACATTAAACAATGGCAACAAACTGGGCTAGTAATGAACAGCACGTTTTGTGACTGGGTCATCGCTATCATCACCATCATCATCAGCGCCATTCCCAACTAAATAACGTCATACCGCTGTTACATAGTTGGTATGCAGTCATCTTTAACAACAATTGCCAATTGCAGTTAACAATTGAAATAAAAGAAATCTTTAACATGCCACTGCACTTTAGTTGCAGGGAAGCCTTCATGAAACGGAACATTTGCAGCAGGTGGGGTAAAGGGTACTTCAATAGCTGTATATGTTGTTGATTGCGTTTGCTTTAATCTGCAAAAGAAGTAGAAGAAGAACCGTACCTATTGATATGGTATTTTCATACATTTTAGACAAAACGATTAAAGAATGACCTTTACCATGAGCGGATAATAAATACACTGTTTCCATGGCAAAGAAAACTTTAATCTTTCCAAAAATATGCCACAAATACGTTAAATGTGTTAAGCGGGTTTTATAATACCAAAACTAATGCTAATGGATTGGTTTGGTTATTATCCATAAAGATGTAGATATTTCCGATCATCGTAAAATTCTGGTTTAGCATAGCCATATCGAGTATATCAAATAAAATTTCGAAATCCTACAAATTACACCAAATTTTTAGAAAATTATATAGATACTTTTTGAAAAAATATTGCAGAATGTTAGAATTATGTCCCTACCTACCTATATATTAGTTTCCTGTGAAACCAAACTATAACTGCTCCAAGTTTGATTTCAGAGGGAACTAATATATAGGAGGTATATCCAATTCTAAATCGATTTTCACTAAATTTGACGGAGACATTTTAATCTTTTATATAAAATAACAAATGATATCACCTCGAGAATGATTATATTAAAAATATATATATTGGAGCCGAGTTGCACAAAATGGAAATGTACGTCCCGAAATTCACTCCCTTTCATTAGCCACTACTTGCACAATAAACCTGAATTCGGATTAAGGATTTATATGGGAGCAACATCCAAATCTTATTCGTTCTTGATAAAATTTGGCAAAGGTTTTTCTATAAGATATCTTGTACCAAATATCATTGTTGTCGAATGCCTAGTATGAATAGGACTTTCTTTACTGGTTACTTGTTATGCTATTAAAATTGGATTTAGCAACCCAAAGCAGAGAATGTTGAATTATTTTTTATGATTTCGAAGAAACTTGATGTACTTATTGAAGTATAGTCATTTCATCATTAAATGTGAGTGTTTTATCTATCATTTTTAGATTGAATGTTATGTTTAATGGTTCTATCGATAATTTTTCCTCGAAGACATATACATATTCACTACTACTTACAGGAGAAATAAACTCTAAGAGTTCCCCTTTCTTTAGCATTTTTTCGCATCATAATCTTAAAAAGAGGTTAATATCAACTTTCCAGGGCAATCCTTGACACTCTCAACATTTTTCCCATATTACTGGAAAAAAGTGTTTAATTTACCACAAATTGGTTTCAGCTGCATATATCTGCATCTGTGGACCCTATTCGTGTTTTAAAATGATACTTTAACCTTTAAATTACGGAAAATGTGGAGGTACCTTTATATGGGAGGTATACCACAGAGAGAAGTTTTTTTGTCAATTTTTTGCAAGAAGGTTTATATTGTATTCAGAATCCAAAATGCCAAAACATACTCAATGTTGACAAAACAAAACAAAACACATCCATGTTTTACCCTATCCCAAACACGAATGTTAAATTTCAGCAAAATCGATTCAAAACAAAAAATCCTCTAAATAAATAATATGGAGGGAAGGTTCTACGGTAGCTATTATCAATTTCAATGACTCCATATTTACATTATGTTGCAAGGACATGAGGTACCCATTAACAACACCAGAATTAAAATGCAGCTAAACACTTCAAATCGGTGGGTAATGTTATATGGGGTCTAAACCTAAACGTGGACCTTCACAATTTTTGGATTACATAATTTTTGACTCATTATGAGGTTAGATTAATTGTTGGTAGTCCAAAAAAACTCCTTTTCACATTCATCCTTAATTTTATTAGTCTAAAATAGAAACTTGAGTACAAAATTTGGAAACAGTGTAATTTTTATAGACAACAACAAAAAACTTACGTCGACTTATCTTCGAGCATTACATTGCAAATATTCATTCATGCCAAACAGAAGTTAACATTTGCATGCATTATCTCAATACAATGTTATTTCAATTAAAAATCAAAATACTTCAGAGGTCATTGTTGCATTTCATGACAAGCAGGCAGATGAATATATGCATTGTCATATGTGTGTGCATATTCTAAATGTTCGGTAGACTTTAAGTCGACAGACCAGGAACTTAATGTTAATGACCCAAAGTGATGGGAGAGTTTCGTTACGTATTTGAGTCTCTAAAACTCTATTTGTGTTTAACTAAACTGAAACGAGGGACATATAAAATTTCATCAAAAAGGCAAAAAAAATATATATATCAATACGAAAAATAACTATAAATATAAATTCGGAAACTTCTTAGCCTATTAATGAAAAAAAGTTTAAATCTCCAATATAATCCCCTGAAACTTCAATACACTTAGTTCAATGCTTTTCTAGCAATTCTATCCCTTGATTAAAATAGTTTTTCTCGAGGTCTTCAAAATAGTGGGTTACAACTGCATTGCATTGCATCGTATTTGTATTTGGGATTTTTTTAGTGCCAAATCTGCTTTCCAAAATACTCTAGAAACAATAGTCCAACGGATTGGTACCGTTGAGATTGAGATTGAGGTGAGATTTTGGTGGCCATTTTGCGCTGGAAATGAAGCGAGGAACCTCATTTTGTAACCAATCTTTGGTGGCACGTGCTGAGTCCTGTTGGAATGGCCATGGTCTGCGGCCAAAATGTTTGCGTGCCCAAGGTTTTAATACGCCCTTCAGAATATTTTCGCGATAATATTCGGCATTTATTCTGATACCACGGCGGTCCACACCATCACCATGGCCGACGCTTGGGTTCTGGTGGCCAACCGAAGGTGCACATTTTCAGCTGACCTCTTTGGCAAGTAAACACGATCATTTTGTTGGTTTACTAACTTGTGAAAAACGAAAGTTTTCTTATCTGAGGAAACCAAATTCGGCAGTGCACCACTTTCGGCCAAGCAAAACAACTTTTAGTTCTTTTGAGTCTATTTTCTTTCTGTTGCTGTGTAAGTTCATTTTTCAATATTTGTTGAATGGATTTTTGCGGTCGTTTGGAATCGATCTAGCGGCGTCCGTCCGCCCATCAGTTAGTCTGTCTTACTGGCTGGTGTCCACAATAGCTTTCGAAGGGTATATTCAATTTCGTCCACATTTGGAATATCGTAGTATCTATCAAGCTTGGGTTTGAGATGGATGCAATCGGTTCGCCCCTTTTGCTAACTCTCGCACAAAATGTCAACATTATAAAAGAAATTAGCAAGCCAAGGTCGTATTCGATATTGCTCGCACTTGAGTTGAGAAAATAAGGAAAATCGTTCCACTCCTTAAGGTCCTCACCCCACAAAGTCCAACATTTTTAATTTAATGTGTAGTCAGACTTCTCATGCCTCAAAATTTTTATTAATATAAGATCCTGTGTCGAAAGGAGAAATTAACTGAAAAACTTATTTTGTACTTTCCCTAAAAAAGTTGCGGAAAAACCTCACGGACCTTATGAAATGGGTGTATATCTGTTGGCAATTTTGAGACTGATGCTTTCTTATTTGTGAATATCACACCTCTATAGAAACATTTTAGAATAGCTTAATAATGACACTAAAGTTCATACCATCCCCAGGGCAACAAAAATCTGCTCCAAACTTAATCGACAACTCAAGAATATACCTATAGTTAATTGACTACATTTGCTTAACGGAATTCAAAATAATCCTCTAATTATTTATTATTTTGTAAAAAAGATAATGTCATAGATAACGTTCTAATCACTTCTCAATTGTATCTTCACATACGGATTTCCCATTGTCGGCATCTTAAATAAAATAATATTTTTTTTGGTAAATTATTATTGGTCATAATTGTTTTATGAATATTTTTCGAATAAATTTTTATTAACATCGCACTCGTCAGTTTGTAACTCGTCTTTCCGTATCGATAGCATCAAATTGACATTTACCAGAAGACAGACAGATACGGACAGATGTGCAGCTTGGCAATCGGCTCGCAATGTTTCAATGGCTTTTATTTCTCCATCTTCTTTAGGATGGTTATCTATGGTTAATGCATAGCCTGTAAATTTAAGCAATGCCATGTTGTTAATGCCAAGCTGACATGAAAACCCTGGGCAACTCGTAAAAATAAATATTTTTTTTGTTGTTTTTTGTTGGATATCGAAATCTAAGATAAACTCTCAAACATGATTTAGATATGAAAATGCAAATTAAATGGTTTTCGTTTTGTTTTATCATTGCAGCCATTCTTGATGATACTGCTGACGTTAGCTCATGGTGCCCGCTTAGATAATCGATACCTTCCGCCCCCACCTAATGCTGCCACGGCCGGTGGTGGTCCTGGTCTTCAAGGTCCAGGAGGCGGTGGTGGACCAGGAGGCAGGCCAGGTGGATTTGGTGGTGGTGGCGGCGCTGGCGGAGGTGGTGGCGGAGGTGGTGGAGGAGGTGCAGGCGGTGGTGGCGGTGGGGGATTTGGAGGCGGAGGTGGCGGTGGCGGCAACAATGGCCTTGGAGGTTTCTCCGGTGCAGGTGGCCCAGGTCGACCATTTGGACCCTCCGGTGGTAGTGGTCCAGGAGCGCGGCCCAGTGCACCTTCCGGCCCCTCTGCACCAGCTGGACCAGTCATTCCAATTCTATCCTTTGTAAATGAAAATGATGGCGATGGCAACTATCGCTTTAGCTACGAAACGGGTAATGGCATAAAGGCTGAGGAAGAAGGCACAGTTAAAAATAAAGGATCTGACAATGAAATTCCCTCAGTGATGGGTACATATTCATATACTGCGCCCGATGGTCAGGTGATAGAAGTTGCTTATACCGCCGATGAAAATGGTTTCCAACCACAAGGAGATTTGTTACCAACTCCTCCTCCAATACCTGAGGCGATAGCAAAGGCTCTGGCTGCCCAAGGAATTCAACCGGCACCTGGTGGTGGTTTCATTGGTGGAACTGGTTCAGGTGCAGGTGCAGGTGGTGGCGGAGGCGGAGGCGGTGGAACTGGACGTGGAGGTGGTGCTGGAAGTAAGTATATCGAAATGTGTTGAAAATCAAGGATAATAAAATGTTTGTTGTGTCAAAGGTTTTGGTGGAGCCGGTGGTGGCACCGGAGCTGGCGGATATGGTGGTGGCGGAGCAGGAGGTGGTGCCGGTAGAGGTGGAGGCGGTGGAACAGGTGCCGGCGCAGGTGGTGGATTTGGTGGAGGAGCAGGAGGTGGAGCTGGTAGAGGTGGTGGAGCCGGAGGATTTGGCGGTGGTTCTGGCGCAGGTGGTGCTGGTGGCGCCGGTGCTGGAGGCGGCTATGGCGGTGGCGCTGGGTCAGGCGGAGGTGCTGGTAGAGGCGGTGGAGCTGGCGGAGGAGGTGCCGGCGGTTTTGGCGGTGGCGCCGGAGCTGGTGGTAGAGGTGGAGGTGCCGGTACTGGTGGCGGTTATGGTGGTGGGGCTGGGGCAGGTGGAGGTGCTGGTAGAGGCGGGGGAGCCGGTGCTGGTGGTGCCGGTGGATTTGGAGGAGGTGGCGCTGGAGCCGGTGGCGGTGCTGGTAGAGGAGGTGGAGCTGGCGCAGGAGGTACCGGCGGATTCGGTGGTGGTTCCGGGGCTGGTGGTTTTGGCGGTGGCGCCGGAGCTAGTGGTAGAGGAGGAGGTGCCGGTGCTGGCGGCGGTTATGGTGGTGGCGCTGGTGCAGGTGTCGGTGGCGGTGCTGGTAGAGGTGGTGGAGCCGGTGATGGTGGTGCTGGTGGATATGGAGGAGGTGGTGGCGCTGGAGCCGGTGGCGGTGCTGGTAGAGGAGGTGGAGCTGGCGCAGGAGGTGGAGCTGGCGCAGGAGGTGCCGGCGGATTTGGCGGTGGCGCCGGAGCTGTTGGTAGAGGTGGAGGTGCCGGTACTGGTGGCGGTTATGGTGGTGGCGCTGGGGCAGGTGGAGGTGCTGGTAGAGGCGGGGGAGCCGGTGCTGGTGGTGCCGGTGGATTTGGAGGAGGTGGCGCTGGAGCCGGTGGCGGTGCTGGTAGAGGAGGTGGAGCTGGCGCAGGAGGTACCGGCGGATTCGGCGGTGGTTCCGGGGCTGGTGGTTTTGGCGGTGGCGCCGGAGCTGGCGGTAAAGGAGGAGGTGGCGGTGCTGGCGGCGGTTATGGTGGTGGTGCTGGTAAAGGCGGTGGAGCCGGTGGATTTGGAGGAGGTGGCGCTGGAGCCGGTGGCGGTGCTGGTAGAGGAGGTGGAGCTGGCGCAGGAGGTGCCGGCGGATTTGGCGGTGGTTCCGGCGCCGGTGGTGCTGGAGGTCGTGGCGGAGGCGCCGGTGCAGGCGGAGGTTATGGTGGTGGCGGTGGTGCTGGTGGTGGAGCTGGCAAAGGCGGTGGAGCGGGCGCAGGTGGTTATGGAGGCGGATCAGGCGCCGGCGGAGGAAGCGCCGGTGGTTTTGGTGGTGCCGGTGGCTTTGGCGGTGCCGGTGGTAAAGGAGGCGGTACCGGTGGCGCTGGTGGTTTTGGTGGCGGTGCAGGTGGTGCCGGTGGAAGAGGAGGTGGGGCTGGTGTTGGAGGCGGGTTTGGTGGTGGTGCCGGCGGAGGTGCTGGCGGAGGTGCTGGTGCAGGTGGCGGCGCTGGTAGAGGAGGCGGAGCAGGAGGAGCTGGTGGTTATGGAGGTGGTGCAGGAGGTGCCGGTGGCTTCGGTGGTAGCGGTGGTGCCGGTGGAAAAGGAGGAGGTGCCGGCGGCTTCGGTGGCGGTGCTGGTGGAGCCGGTGGAAGAGGAGGTGGGGCTGGTGTTGGAGGCGGTTTTGGTGGTGGTGCCGGCGGAGGTGCTGGTGCAGGTGGTGGCGCTGGTAGAGGAGGCGGAGCAGGAGGAGCTGGTGGTTATGGAGGTGGTGCAGGAGGTGCCGGTGGCTTCGGTGGTGCCGGTGGAAAAGGAGGCGGAGCAAGCGCCGGTGGCGGTTTTGGTGGTGGAGGTGCCGGCGGCTTCGGTGGCGGTGCTGGTGGAGCCGGTGGAAGAGGTGGTGGAGCTGGCGCTGGAGGCGGTTTTGGTGGTGGTGGTGCTGGTGGTTACGGTGGTGGTGCGGGAGGTGCTGGCGGTAAAGGTGCTGGTGCTGGTGGTGCAGGCGGTTTTGGTGGTGGTGGTGGTGGCGCCGGTGGCGGTGCTGGTGGTAGAGGAGGTGGCGCTGGAGCTGGTGGCGCTGGCGGTTTTGGTGGCGGTGCTGGTGCCGGTGGTAAAGGAGCTGGTGGTGGCGCTGGAGGTTTCGGTGGAGCCGGTGGTTCGGGTCCTGCGCCAGGCTTGCCGGGTCGTGGTCATCCAAGTGGCGATTTTAATCCCCAAACTGGTTACAACTATTAAATCTCAATCACTCTTTAAGCCTCAGTACTCAATGCAACGATATCTGCCACAAATACTCGTAGCATCTAAGCCCCTATACTAATTTACTTTACTTTAACTTACCCGATATTGCAAAAAAATTATATTTTCATACCTCCTACACTACACTATACTACAATACTCAAGTTCAAGCGTTAATTAATTTAAGTAACTTCATTTAAACAAATCATTAGCCTACCGATGTTCATTTTAAGAAGTCCTTGTGTTTATTCGTTTTCTCATTTTGTTTTATGTGAACTTTAGTGTAATAAGTAAATCATTGTTAAATTCTGTTGTTTTTCTTTTGTTCATCGTGAGAATATGGCTAGTGAGCGATTTCAAAATTTGATTAAGGTGAGATTTCGTGAAATCCTTTGAAAGCACAGAAGCAGCATTTGCCAAATTTTATGTAAATATAATTAAGTTCGAATGTATAACAAATGCAAATGAATAATAATAAAAAATATTTAACAATATAGGATGTACATATTTGGAAGGTAGCGGATACAAAGGTTTGTATTACAATGAGGTCACCATTTGGGATAGCAATTGCAGAATTTTTCTAGCAAATAATATTTTTTGTTACTAAGCTATCGATAGGTGTTAGAAATTTCCAATTTAACATGAAATATGGAGGGTTTCTGAATAGACTAACTTTAATGATTTACAAATAAATAAAAAAATTAATAAAATATTTAAACAAGTAAGCAAAGGCTATAGTCGTGCGGGGCCGACCATGTGATACCCTACAACACACCAATATATTAGAAGCCCCCTTATGTCCAAATCGAATTTTGGAAGATTTCGCTTTTAAAATTATGTCACGGAGCAGTGTCCACATATTACCCTTAGCATTTGGACCAAGAATATTTGCCCAATATTTACGCACTTCATCTTGCTGTTAGTTGTTGTGGTCCATTTTACAGCTAAATATATTTCAATGGTCATCCAAAATGCTAGACTTCTTCGCTGTCCTTAACTCTCTTCTCAGGCGTGTTTATTGGCTTCAATTGTCTGATCAGGAATTTTTTTCTATTTTTGGTTCATTTGAACCCCTAAATATTTTGCGATCATCTCCAAAAATAAGAGTTCTCTCTGTATTCTAAATTTATACTCATTTATATGTTTTGGTTGTCTTCGATATTTGGCTATATTCGTCAACGAAATCAGCATAAACAAGTAAGCAAAGGCTACAGTCGAGCGGGGCCGACCGTTAAATACTCTACAACACTATAATAAACGATACAGTTTATATAGGCGAGATACTCGAAAGAATTCCACAAGATATTGTGACAAATAATAAAAGAAAACCATCAGGTTTCGTTCTCTAATTTTCGAATAATAGCAACTTAAACTAATTTGCTCATTTCCAATTTATTGGTAGATGTTGCACGTAAATGGTCTTCCTAGATCTCGAACCAATATTTCCCAAACACCCAAAATCTCTTAGAAGTGGCAAAAGATTAACATTTATTATTGGTTTTTGACTGAAACGCATCTATATGAGATACAGCCATTTGACTATATTCTTCAACTAAATCAGCGTTAACGAAGAAGTCACTGTAATGGACATTTTCGTATTTTGTCTACAAAAGTTGGCAAACTATTTCACACATTGAATATTTTTGGATGGCCATCCAAAACTGCTTGGCTTTTGCAATGTCCGGTAACCCCCATTCAAATGTGCGTGAGGATCGGGCGATAATTACGACCTGCTGACAATTTTGCAGTTTTTTGGTCCATTTCAACCCCTAAATATATGGCGATCATCTCCAGAAAGAGTAGGCTTCTATTCTGACCCTCATCTGATCCCCATGCAAAATTTCGTAAGGATCGGACCATAAATGCGATCTGTATATCATATCCTGATATCCTAACTACTTAGTTTTGTTAGCTGTAAAAATATTACCAAATGTTTAATTCAAAATGAAAATATGCCAAAAATATGACAATTGAAAAAATATGAGAAAATTTACAAAATCAATATTTTCATCTTTAGAGAGATATTTTTATGCAATTTTTTAGGCGTTTTTTCTTTTCTGCCAAGAGGTCATTCTGAATTAATGAGAACTGTCGAAATCAGTTCAGCCGTTCTCGACATAAAAGAGTTCTTTCAAGCATATCTCCTTTGATAGACATATATGTCGCACATATTTTGCTATATATCCGATTTGATGGATGTTAACATCAATGTAAAGATCAGAAGTAACCCTGTCATGGCTTTGTGATTTCGCCGGGATTTAAAATATTCGCGGTTTAATGAAAAATTTCGAACTTTTTCAATACAAAAGATATGGTCTATTTTACCCGCTAAATATAATCCGATGACCACTCAAATTGGTAAGCTTCTTCCCCGCCCTAAACTCTAGCTACATGCGAAATTCCGCGTCGATTGGTCTATAATTGCGACCTGTATAGCTACTGCAAAATCCGACATTTTTTCAGTATTTGGTCCATTTCAACCCCTAAACATTTGGCGATCATCTCCAAAAGAAATAGGGTTCTATTCTGACATTAACCCCACCTACATTTTAAATTTCGTGAAGTTCGGACCATAATTGCGACCTGTAGAGTGATTACAAATTAACATGGACAGACGGACAGACGGACGGACGGACATACATAGCTAGATCGACTCAGCTCGGCGAGCTAGGAAGATCCATATATACTTTCCTATATGGGAAACCAATATTTCGAGGTGTTACATAAATTCTGGCCCAATCAAACTTATAATACCCCCAACACATAGTGTTGTAGGGTATAAAAAGTCAGAAGTTCGCATTTTGTGTACTTCGGATATCGCCTGTAAGTAATGTTGGTACTTTTTCACACAAAAATTGTGGTCCATTCCACCCGCCATCCTAAACTTTAACTTCAAAAAATCACAAAATACTACAAAATCTATATTAACATCATTATTGGCATCTTTTATGCGATTTTTTAGATTTTATTCTTTTATACCAGGAGGGCATCCAGAAATGAAAAAACTTGTCAAAATCGGTCCAGCCATTCTTGAGATATAAGCATTTTAGCTAACATCCCCTTTTTATACCCTCCACCATACTATGGAGGGTATATTAATTTTGTCATTCCGTTTGTAACTCCTCGAAATACTCACGTCAGACCCAACAAAGTATATATATTCTTGATCAGCGTAAAATTCTAAGACGATTTAGCCATGTCCGTCTGTCTGTCTGTGTGTCTGTCTGTCCGTCTGTCTGTCTGTCTGTCTGTTGTAATCACGCTATCTTTCGAACAAATTGAGATAGAAGGCTAAAATTTTGCACACATGTATATTTAGCCAGTAGGCAGGTTAAGTTCGTAAATGGGTCATGTAGGTCCAAGTTTTCATATAGCCCCCATATAAAGGTACCTCTCGATATTCGGTATTTTGATGATTTTAGCGACATTATTCACCGGAATTGTTTCAAATTTGGCATTTGAAGTTCGTAATGGATACTACAGCCTAAGACAGAAAATTATCTGTGCAGGTCCGCGTCTTCGTATAGCCCCCATATAATGGTACCCCCCGATATTCGGTATTTTGATGATTTTAGCGACATTATTTAACGGAACCGTTCCAAATTTGTGTATTTGAAGTTCGTAATAGATACTGCAGCAGAAAACAGAAAATAGGCCATGTAGGTCCACGTCTTCGTATAGCCCCCATATACCGTACCCCCCGATATTCGGTATTTTGATGATTTTAGCGACATTATTTAACGGAACCGTTCCAAATTTGGTATTTGAAGTTCGTAATAGACACTGCAGCAGTAAACAGAAAATGGACCATGTAGGTCCACGTCTTCGTATAGGCCCCATATACCGTACCCCCCGATATTCGGTATTTTGATGATTTTAGCGACATTATTTACCGGGATTGTTTTAAATTTCGCATTTGAAGTTCGTAATGGATACTTCAGCCCATGCCAGAAAATTGTCTGTGCAGGTCCACGAATTCGTATAGCCCCCATATAACGGTACCCCCTATATTCGGTATTTTGATGATTTTAGCTACATTATAAACAAATGTTTCTTCAAGTTTCGCATTTAAATGTTGTAATAACTTATGACAAAAGTTGCCTATGCAGGTATACGTCGTCGTATAGACATTCGGTATTTTTAAGATTTTAACAGAATTTTTAAAGGATTTTTTTTTTATTTTATTTATTTATTTTTTTTGGAAATTGCCAAATTTATACCAAATGGTGGAGGGTATTAAAAGTTCGGCCCGGCCGAACTTACAGCTTTTTTACTTGTTTTGTTTATACACATTGTATATATTTCGCTATATATATGTGATATATTTACTATCGGCATCTACGTAACGGTCAGAATTGACCTGTTCGCCTATTTGTGATTTCGCCGGGCCTAAAAACATTTATTTAACACAAATGTTATAGTCTATTTCACCCACTGAATATTATCCGATGACCATCAAAATTAGAAGGCTTCTGCCCAGCCTAAAGCCTAGCCCCATGCTAATTTCCGCGTCGTCGTTCCGTCGCAACTGCAAAATTTTTTGTTTCAGTTTTTGGTCCATTTCGACCCCTAAATATTATGCGATAATCTCCAGAAGAAATATGGTTCTATTCTGACCTTAACCCCGCCTACATTCTAAATTTCGTGAAGATCGGGCCATTATTGCGACCTGCAGAGTGATTACAAATTAACATGGACAGACGGACGGACGGACATACATAGCTAGAACGACTCAGCTCGGCGAGCTAGGAAGATCCATATATACTTTCCTATATGGAAAACCAATATTTCGAGGTGTTACATAATTTTTGGCCCAATCAAACTTATAATACCCCCACACATAGTGTTGTAGGGTATAAATATAAAATTTTTTAGAGGGAATTCATTTATAGAACAGTGTGGCTTGTTTTTCATTTATCTTGAATTGTGACTTCGTTTGAAAAGTACTTTATAGTACAACATAGAATATTGTTAGATCTAAAACCATGGAAATTAGTATTTCTCTTTTGGATTAAGATGTCAAAATTAAATCGAGTTTTGTTTCAATCTTTACGGAAAGAGCTAAAAGAGACGAAATTGAGACAATTTTATAGAGTGCTTGATAAGAGTTTGTACGTTGATATTTTGCATAAGGGTATTCCGTACGCAAATCTCTTAAAAGAATTTAAATTTGGTACTTTTTGAAATGAAATTATACAGTTAAGAAATTTTCAAATGTACCCCACTCAACTTATGTACAACAAGTGAGTAAGGACTGTGGTCGTTCCTACCATATGATACCCCGCAACACTATAATGTGTTGCAAACCTCCTTATGTCCAAATGCATTTTGGTAGATTTCGTGTTATCATATTTCATGCCCCCTGTAGTTTTTGACCTGGGCATCTTAGTATGTTTTATATTTGTAAAGGCTTCTTGAAAACAGCGTTCGAAAATAAACAGTACACTAACATAGTGTACTGTACCGGTACAGTATCACTAAAAATTTTTTTTAGCGGTAGTGTACCGGTACACTACCACTAAAAAATATTTTAGTGATACTGTACCGGAACACAACGATAATCGTACTGTACCGCAGTCGGAGCACTAAAAAATCGTAGTGTACCGCAGTCGGAGCACTAAAAAATCGTAGTGTTCCGGAGTCGGAGCACTAAAAAACGTAGTGTTCCGCAATCGGAGCACTAAAAAATCGTAGTGTACCACATTAAAAAAATGTACTGGCATCAATACGCTTTTTTATGATTTGGGAAAATAATATTAAAGGTTTAATTTTTTAAAGGTTTAATTAATAAAATGATTATAATAAAAGAAATTAAAGATTATCCAACCTTGCAAAATTACACAAAATTCGATATTAGTATCACTCTTTGTATAAGTGGAAATTAAAGAACAAATAAAACAACGTACTGTCATATCTCAATGAAACATACTTAATACTGATTTATTTATAAGTATTTAATTGTTATTACATAAATGTATTTTTTAATAAAAATTGAATTAATTAAACAAGTTAAATATAATAAACATAATATAAATAGAAAGTAAAAAAGGAAATGTAATAAACTAAAAATATAAGTACACCAGTAAGAACATTAATCTGATCCCAATTGGTAATTAAAAATCCCATTGGCTTTTACCATTAATATATGCTCCAAATTTAACGGTGACAATCGATTGCGCTGATCGGATAACATATATTTCATAACTGAAAATAAGCGTTCCACGCTTACTTGTGTTGATGGTATTGCCAGTAAAATATTCGCAATGCCACTAATAATGTTTGAAGAATCCCAATATTGTAAAATATTTGCATTTAGTGGCAATCTTGATTTTCTTTCATAAGTGGATAGATCGGATTCAAAATTATCAATGTTTGAAGAACTCTGTGTAGGCGTGGTAGGATCTAAAGTTTGCAGGTAATCGGAAAAGGATTTCGGTGTGCATGCATTACTTGTTGATGGAGTTTCATCCAGTATTGTGCAGGCCGTATTGTCTGTTGTAGAATCTGAAGAAATAAGGGTAATAGTTAAAAACATATGTATGTATTTTTGGTATTAATATAGCAAACGTACCTTCTTTTGAGTATATTCGCTTATATAACCACACTATGTACATCTGCGCTCTAGTTTTCTGTTCGCTTGTCATACAGACTTTAATACGTGGATCCAAATACACGGCTGCGTTGAAAAGTTCGTTATCAAAAAGTTTATCCATTCTTGTCTTCAATGATTCTTTCAGTATCCCTTTCATTTCGGTATTTGGTAAAGCATCTATTTGGAATGTAATATCCATTATTACAATATATAGTTCGCTATAACACAGCTGTTCAGTTTGTAGTTTCATTGTAGCTGTGTAAATAGGTTTAAATATTCCAACAAATTCACTTGCGAAAGACCAGTCAGCAGAACTAATGAATAATTTCGAATTATCCTTGCTTCATGTAGTTACAACTTCTCTTATTTCCAGCAGTCTTTCAATCATATTGTATGTTGAATTCCATCTTGTTATACAGTCAATTATAGGTTTCTTGTGGAGCCCATTTTTAAAAATACTCATATACGTTTTACTTCGAAGTTTTTTCACTACGAGTCTTAGGTTTTCAGTTTTTTCTTTTATTGTAGGCTGTTTTAGAACATCATTTACACACAGCTGCAGCGTATGGGCGCCACAACGAATGTTAGTAATATGGTGTGAGGATATATTAAAGTCGATTGACTCAATTTCATAAATCGATATTTCACAATCAACTTCTTCTTCGCTATCCTGAGATTCCTCTTCCATAAGCATTTGTAACTCCGAATTCAGCACTTTTACCGTTTTTAACATGTTAGATCCATTGTCGGTTGTAATGGTAAAAATGTTGCGTACATCAACACCATATTCTCTTAGAACTTCCAATATAATAGATTTTATATATTCACCGGTATGACTTGATTTCAGCTCTTTTACTGCCAATGTTTTAACAATGATTTTACCATTTTTGATGTATTGAACATTTATACCGAGCATGCTCAAATCCCACCTGGTTGCTACATCAATCTTAAGAGAAAACAATGTCCCTTTTAAATCATTAGATATTTCCGTTTTAATATTTGTGGAAAATGCGATAATTCGCTCCATTATATTATGCTCATTGACTGTTATTCCGAGCAAACTTAAAACTGGTTCCATAAGAATTTTGAAGGCCCTATCTTCGGCCATATGCAGAGGACGTCCATTTTTGGTGAATAGTTCCACTATTGCTAGTTCGATGTTCCTCGGATTTACATTTCTTCGCAGTAATACTTCGTTAACACAATTTTGTAATTTCATTGCACGTTTTTGTTCAATATAGTTTGCATATTGCTCATGTGATGTGATCTCTTTAAGTGTCTTTCTATATTTCCGGAATGTACACTTAAAATCTTGTTCTTACAACTTTGCAAATTACACACAACTTCGTTTGATTCATTTGTATTGAACATATCTAAAAGAATAATATTTTTAGGTCGCGGCATTTTTGTAATTATTTGCTGAACGTTTGAGAAGAACTAAACAGCAGGATATCGGCTTTTTTGCATATGTTGTAACAAATATTGTTCTTAATAATAAAATACTACCTGTACTCCGATGCGAAATTGTGGCAAACTATATTCTGGATATCAGCACATATGTTGATGTGGTACCTGTACAATGTTTGGTTTTATTTAAGGCTAAACCATAAAACTGATTTTAAACCCTCAGCCATACTTTAAAAAATATTTAATTTTTTGCACCTACATTCACGGATTTTTCAGTACCACAAAGTAACAGGTACATAATCTGCATAAAAACCATTCATTGATTTCATTTAGCGGCCCACCTAAGATAATGAAACAAACTTGACCTTTTACCAAAATATACAATTTTATGGCACTAACTTTTATTACCCATATTCTTGCATTCATTCGTAGAATTTTTGTTTTTAATTGAATGAACCTTTTTACTGGTTCATATATAACGCAATATGCCGAATTTCATGCGTATCCATAAAGACTTGTGGCAACCACTAAAATACCCTTTTTCACGGAGAATTTAAATTTTCAATTTAATTTTCCTTTTTATCCTTTCTACCTAATCTCATATTTTTATACTTTCTTCAATTTCGCAAAGAAAATAAATCCAGCAATTATTTTCATAATATTGAATTGTATTATTTATATTTACATTATAAAAAACATCAAACATTCAATTTTTCCCAAATCGTAAACAACACTCATGTGGTACACTACCGGTACATTATTTTTTTTAATGTTCCGCCATGTGGTACACTACGATTTTGTAGTGATCCGACTGCGGAACACTACGATTTTTTAGTGCTCCGACTGCGGAACACTACGTTTTTAGTGCTCCGACTGCGGTACAGTACGATTATCGTTGTGCTCCGGTACAGTATCACTAAAATATTTTTTAAGGGTTGTGTTCCGGTACGGTACACTATCGTAGTGTACCACTCCACCTCGGTACGGTACAGAACACTATGGTACTGTACCATAATGTTTATTTTCGAACGCTGCTTGAAAACGACCATTTGGATCGCGGTTTTAAATATTTAATACCTTTTAACATAATTTTCGGAATATGCCAACTGGCATATTCGGGCAACACCTCTACGCCACGACGGAGGCTTTAGAACACAGATACCAACAAGCGGAGGCTGTTGTGTTTGCTCTTCTTGTTAAATCATCATCATTTGCTGGCCATGTAAAATTGTAGGTCTCTTCCCTCTCCCAAAATTCTGTTTTTGGTTTATTTCAAACACTTAATACAATAACTACAATCTTTTTTTTTTCGACCCTAATTCCATGCTAAATTTAGTAAGGGTCGAACCATGGGAATTAATTCATATTGGAAATTTGTGTGAAATTAAATAATGCCAACTATGATCGTTTTGAACTGATAAACTTTTGAAACTAAACTATATCTAAATCAGAGTCGGCATTTTTATTCCGTATTTCAATTCATTTACCAAATCGTTTTGCTATACAGTGCATATTATGACTTTGGGAAGGGTTAAATAGAAAATCTGACGAAACATATACATGACAAAGACGCAGAAGTATAAAGATAGAACAAGTCAGAGTCAAAATATTGTCACCAGGTGTAAATACTTCTGTTGTTATGATATCGTAACAACGTAGTTGCCACTATTAAATAATTTAAACCGCTAAGAGCATGGAAATCAATCGGGAAGGTCAATGGAATGGAATAGAATTTCATTTTTCAAACTTTTATCCGTCATTATTTTCTGTACTTGTGTCTTTTATATCAATATGCATCTGTCATGAGCTGTTATTGAAGATATTGTAGCCACAAACCATTTGTTCAGAATGCATTTTTCTAGTCTTTACTAGTTAAAGCCTTTGTACATGGCAGCTATAGGTATATCCATGGTACAATAAAAATTTAAGTTAGAACTACCAGCTGATAACATTTTTTTTAAGTTTGCCCGACTTCTTTTAATTTTGTGTATGTCTACATATATAAACAAGTAAGCAAAGGCTATAGTCGTGCGGGGCCGACTATGTGATACCCTACAACACTACAATATGTTAGAAGCCCCCTTATGTCCAAATCCATTCCGTCGTGCTGTAAGTTGTTGTGATCCATTTTACAGCTAAATATAAACCAATGGTCATCCAAAATGCTAAACTTCTTCTCTGTCCTGAACTCTCTTCTCATGCAAAACTCCGTGTCGATTGGTTTCAATTTCAATTAATTTGAACCCCTAATTATTTTCCGATCATCTCCCTCTGTATCTCAAAATTTAGTCTCATATATATGATTTGCTTGTCTACGATATATGGCTATATTCGTCAACGAAATCAGCATTAAAAAAGCCAGAATTTCGAATTTTGTGTATTTGGGATATCGCCTGTAAGTAATTTTTGTATTTTTTACACAAAATAGTGGTCCATTCTACCCCCTGACCTAAACTCTAACTTCATGAGAGATTTCGTGTCCATTGCTTTAAAAATCAGGGACATTTTCAGTTTTTGGTCCATTTCAATCCCTAAATATATTGCGGACATCTTTAAAAACAATAAACCTAGCCCTACCCTTATGAAAATTTTCGTGAGGATTGGACGATAATTGCAATCTGTATATAATAACACCAACCTGTGTTGTAAGATGAAAAAAATATTACAAAATGTATACTTCAACATTATAAGTCAAATTGAAAAAATCGCATGCGATAAAAAATATGAAAAAAAATATAAAAAATGTCACAAAATACTACAATACCTATATTAACATCATTATTGACATATTTTTATGCGATTTTTTTAGATTTTATACTTATATGCCAAGAGGGCATTCTGTATTGACAAAATTTGTCAAAATCGGTCCAGCCGTACTTAAGATATAAGCATTATAGCTAACATCCCGATACTAAATATATATATATATATATATATATATATATATATATATATATATATATATATATATATATATATTATATATATATATATTATATATATATGTATATATATTTACTATCGGCATCGACGTAACGGTCAGAATTGACCTGTTTGCCTATTTGTGATTTCGTCGGGATTAAAAATATTCGCGGTTTAATGCAAAATTTGACTTTTATTTAACACAAATGTTATGGTCTATTTCACCCACTAAAACACATAGTGTTGTAGGGTATAAAAATAAAGTTGTGTTAGCTACTACGCTTATAATTGAGAACCGCTGATCTGGTTTGACAAATTTAGACAACGTCAGAATTGTCTCTTGGCAGAAAAAGGAAAAAATTAAAAAAAAAACGCGTAAGAATTTGAAGTTTGAAAATTTTTATTTTAACTTTTGAAATGTACAATTGTAATATTTAATTTTGCATGATTTTCTTCTATTTTGACTTATGGAGGGTATATTAATTTTATCACTCCGTTTGTAACTTCCCAAAATACTCATGTCAGATACAACAAAATATATATCTATATATATATAAGAAATTTGTGTTAGTTACTACGCTTATAACTTAAGAACCGCTGGACTGATTTTAACGATTCATACAACGTCGGAATTGTCTCCTGTCCGAAAAGGATAATATCCAAAAAAATCGCGTAAAAATGTGATATATTAACATTTTCATTTTGACTTTTCAAATGTCGAAATAATTTAACGTGGTCACACCACAGTTAAAGGATAATTACTTTTTCTAAATCGCTAAAAAATCACGAAAAAAGAGATATTATTGCAAAAATTCTCAAATCGGGAAAAAATCGAAAAAAAAAATCAATGGAATCGAATTTTAAAATAATAGTACATTCTATTGACAAACTTTGTAAGGATCTTTAAACATTTGCTGTAAAAAATCAGCGAACAAGTTGAAGATTTTTTCAATTTGTTATTCTTCTTTTGTCAATTTTTTTTTTTCAATTTGTATTATCACATTGAATTCAATGTTTTTTTGTGAACAAAATAAAGAATAATTTTTCACTATATACAATTTTTCACCAAAAAAATCAAATAAGTGCGAAATACGATATTAACTGACATCTACCTTTCAACTCCAGGGCCGACATCGTGCTTCAGCTAGAAGATGCGTACACATTAAAACAAACAAAAATGACCGAAAAAGCCTAATGGGGCTCATTTCAAAGCGTGGACCTACTTCTTTCATATTTATATAACCATCGTATGATTTAAGCTATTTTTGGGGTCTTCCTCACTTTTTTTCTATTTTTGGCCCTTATTTGAGATGGATAAAACTATTTTTACTTATTTAAATCACGCGAAAATTTTTTCAGTTTGAAATGCTATATTGTTCTGCTATATTTTTGATTTGGCCTCTATTTGTCATCTTGGATTATAAGGCGTGAAGAAAGTTTTCAATGTAGGTCGATGTTTCGCAGTAGTAGTGATTTTACCATATTTCAAAGGATTTGGCTAAAAATGTGTATTTGGGTGGTAAAAATCTTACACAGAAATTTCAACATATCTACAAATTTTAGAATTTTCTCCATGTATAATCTTGTAATTTGGTGAGAAAATCAATTTTTTGAAAAGGGGTTACAGTAAGGATGTGGTTATGGAAATGTGTATTTAGTGTATAAACTGTACTAAATGGTATAAAATTTGGTAAATTTCGGTTTTAAGTGAGTGAAAATCTACATATTACATATAAAAGAAAGTTGTGTTAGTTACTACGCTTTTAACTCAAGAACCGCTGATTTTAACGATTCAGACAAATCCAAATTGTCTCTTGGAAGAAAATGATAAAATCCCAAAAAATCGCGTTAAAATGTGAGATTTCAAAATATGATATGACGATATGTCCAATGAGAACTCAAATGCAAAATCAATTGGGATTGCAATCAGCGAAATTTTGAAATTGCATAAAAACTCCCTTATAAATGGAGGTTATAATATAAATCCTTTTTTCCGCGTACGAAGTAGCGGGCATTTGCTAGTATTCTATATTCCGGTACCCCCCGATATCGGTATTTTGCGACAATATTCACCGGAATTGTTTCAAGTTTGTTATTTGTAGTTCATAATAGATACTACAGCCTATGACAGAAAATTGTCTGTGCAGGTTCACGTCTTCGTATAGCTCCCATATAACGATACCTCCCCTTATTCGGTATTTTGATGATTTTAGCGATATTATTCAGCGGAATTGTGTCAAATTTGGTATTTGAAGTTCGTAATGGATACTACAGCCTAAGAAAGAAAATTGTCTGTGCAGGTCCACATCTTCGTATAGGCTCCATATAACGGTACCTCCCGATATTCGGTATTTTGAATTTTTAACGATTTTTATTGTTTTTGAGAATTGTCAAATTCGTTCCAAATGCTGGAGGGTATTCAAAGTAAGGCCCGGCCGAACTTACAGCATTTTTACTATTTTTGTGTTTATTGGGTAAGTGAAAGTGGGTAAGTGGAACTAAAAAATGTATATTTTACCCTGTACGAATGAACACTATGTGTTGGGTGTATTATAAGTTTGATTGAGCCAAAAATTATGTAACAACTTGAAATATTGTCCCCCACAAAGGAATCTATATATGGATCTTCCTATCCCGCCGAGCTGAGTCGATCAAGCTATGATGTCCGTCCGTTCGTCTGTCCATCTGTCCATGTTAATTTGTAATCAAGCTACAAGTCGCAATTATGGTCCGATTCTCATGAAATTGAAAATGGAAGTCAGAAAAGAACCTTATTTTTTCAAAATATTTAGGGGTTGAAATAGACCAAAAACGGAACATTTCCCAGATTTTGCAGTTGTCCTATAGGCCACAATTATGAACCAATCGACGCTGAAATTTATATGTAGTTAAAGTTTAGGACTGGGCAGAAGCCTACCAATTTGCCGAACAGTATTTAGCGGGTAAAATAGATCCTAAATTTTATGTAAAAAGATACGAAAATTTCCACTAAACTGTGAATATTTTTAATCGCAGCTAAATCAAAAATACATTAGGTCACTTCTGGCCATTAAAGTGATGCTGATAGCCAAGAAATTGGATATATAGTAAAATAGGTCAAAAATATATGCATTCCAGAGCTATAGAATTAGTTTCCGTTTTTGGGGATCTCACCCCACTGTGCGACGGTCACATAGAACTCTGACCATTAAAAATAGTAATCATCTCTAGATAGATGAATTGAAGAATCTTTTTGAATTGAATTTTAAAAATTGTCATCCACGCCACGCAATAGTACAACCTATTATGTCTGTGCATTTGGGTGTAATATGCAGAAAAAAGGACGGATTTAGACCCTAGGCCTTTTTGCCAAATACGTGTCAGGACATTTGGAGTCGATCTAGCTATGTCCGTCTGTCTGGCTGGTGCGCACGATAACTCTCGAAGGGAGAATTCGGCTACGTCGGTGAGCCAATGTTACACAATTATTGACGAAAAAATATTCTAAAATCTAAATATTAGGGCTTCGTAGGTAGTGGCAGAAATATGCAAAATGGCGAGTTTCAGGTAGTGGAATAAACCGAGGGATATACTTAAGAAATGACATTTGATTACAGCATATACAGTTCAGACCATTGTAGCATTTGGGACACAGAAAAGCCGATGCACCCAAAACACATCACTGTTTAGTGAGTTATAGGGCCAAGTTGAACGAATATGCAAAATTTTGTATCAATTGGTCGGAGCTGCGTTCCGACAAGATGCTTCTCGACTACCCAAAAATGCTTTAGTTTGACGAACTGCCCCATTTTTCAAGTGAATTTTTAGAATTTCAATGCACTCTTGAAGTGAGTATTGCTCCATTTTTATGTTACTGTACTACATTACGGTACAACGTATTCTTTCTATTCAGACATTCCTTTCATATATATCTTTGTCCGATTTAAATGTTATTAAACAATACTAGCCGTCACTCATTCTAAATTTCATTGGAATCGGACAAACATTCAGTGGTTTGTTGCATCAAATATGTGAGATCGGCCGAAAATATATATGGTAGCTATATTCAACTCTTAACCGATTACAAAATAATTTGGCAAATTTATTTTTGTTCCGATTTCCGTTACACATTCTAAATTTGGAGACTTACTGACTAAATTTTCTAGAGGTACTTCCGATTCCTACGCTATATCTTCAGTTCAATGTGGAATTTTAAAAAATTATATAGCCTACGTTACTTTCAGGCGATGCTGTAGTATATTCGGAAAGTTTTCAGGAAAATCTGTTCAACAGTTTTTGAATCAAATAAACAAACGTACAAACAATTTCCTTTTTGTATATATACAGGGTGAGATGAAACAACTGCAACCAACTTCAGACTGCTGTCAGTTCGAAGTCACTCGTCCGACAGCTGTTAAAATTATTCCATTGACAGCTCATTATATTGTTTATAAGCGTACAAAAGCATTTTGTTGAGAATTATCCAGAAAAAAGTTATTCGTGCTGGATTTCAAGCGTGATAGTGTGATTTCTTTATATTTGGCTGAAAAACCACAAGTGACAGCATATAAATGTGAATAAATCTTTTGTGTCTCGTACCATTGCTCGTTACCGTGATACTGGTAGCGTAGCCCGACGTCAAAGATGCGGACGGAAGAAAACAACAAGATCAGCAGAATTGGTTTGAAAAGTAAGGATGCGACTTGATCAAAACCCGCGTCGCAATGGCCGAAAAATGGCTCGTGAGCTGAACATATCGCAATATTCCATTCGCAAATATTGAAAAATCAGCTTGGGGTAAAGCCGTTGAAATTCCAAAAAATACAAGTACTTACACCGCAACAGAAAGTAAGTAGACTCAAAAGAGCTAAAGAGTTGCATCGCTTGGCTGAAAGTGGTGAACTGCCGAATTTGGTTTTCTCCGATGAGAAAACATTCGTTGTCCAGCAGTTTGTAAACAAATAAAAAGATCGTGTTTACATGTCAAAGAGGTCAACTGAAAATGTTCACATTCGGTTGGCCACTAGAACTCAAGCGCCGGCCATGGTGATGGTGTGGGTCGCCATAACAGCCGATGGTCGCTTTCCGACCGTGGCATCAGAATAAATGCCGAATATTATCGAGAAAATATTCTGGAGGGTGTATTAAAGCCTTGGGCACGCAAACATTTTGGCCACAGACCTTGGACATTCCAACAGGACTCAGTACCATCGCACTCAGCACGCGCCAACAAAATCTCTGGATACCTGGATATCTGGATTGAAAAGCAAGGCCACCAAAATCTCTGGATTCCTGGCAAGGTTGCCACTAAAAATGCCAAAGTAACGATCACCTCAAGCCGTTTGAAAGTCATAATTTGTGTCAAAGCTGATCAATTCGAACAAATCTAAAGTTATTCTAAAATTTGATGCCATTTTCTACATTTTTTGCTTTCGTTCAATAAAATTAAAAAATGTGTAAATGATGGCATTTGCAGTTTTTTATCTCATCCTGTAAAAAATGTAACAAGTAAAAAAGCTGTAAGTTCGGCCGGGCCTTACTTTGAATACCCTCCAGCATTTGGAACGAATTTGACAATTCTCAAAAACAATAAAAACCGTTAAAAATTCTGTTAAAATCTTAAAAATACAGAATGTAGCTGTTATATTAGGGTCTATACGACGACATGAACCTGCATAGGTAACTTTTATCATAAGCCATTACAATATTCAAATGCGAAACTTAAAAAAAAATCGGTGAATAATGTAGCTAAAATCATCAAAATACAGAATATAGGGAGGTACCGTTATATAGGGGCTATACGAAGACGTGAACCTGCACAGACAATTTTCTGTCATAGGCTGTAGTATTCATTTCAAACTTCAAATATAAAATTTGAAAGAATTCCGTTGCATAATGTCGTTAAAATAAAGAAAGAACCTAATATCAGAGGTACCGTTATATGGGGGCTATACGAAGACGTGGACTTGCACAAACAATTTTCTGTCTTAGGCTGCAGTATCCATTACGAACTTTAAATACCAAATTTGAAACAATTCCGATAAATAATGTCGCTAAAATCATCAAAATACCGAATATCGGGAGATACCGTTATATGGGGGCTTTACCAAAACGTGGACGTACATGGCCCATTTTCAATATCAAAAGCCCAGCAGACATAACATACATTTGAGTAAAATTTTATCAATCTACTTCAATTCGTTCGGAAGCTAGAGTGATTTCCACAGACGAACGGACATCGCTAAATTGATATAGAATTGTATGCTGATCAAGAATATATATACTTTGTTGGGGCTAAAATGTGTATTTCGAGGTCTTACAATCGGAATGGCAAACTTATTATACCCTCCATACTATAGTGAAGGGTATAAAAATTATGGAGTAGATATGGAGGAACACTTTGGTCTTCATTTATTTTGGTGCATTGCAATTACATAGACTTGACTGGCGCCCTCTAGTATAAAATTTACAGATATTCATCTAAGACTCATTTACAATGTACAGCACACATAAAGTTTTGATCTTAGATGTATCACCCTATTGCACCCCATTGGTTAAAAGCCGATCCTAAAAGTATGCTTTAATATTTATTAAAATAAAACATCTAAATGTGGATTTTTGTTGCATGTATTTTCATGCGATTGATGCGATACTTAATGTTAATAATACTGATGAGTTAAATGATAATTATCATTATTAACAATCATATAGAGAGATGCTTAGTTTAAATATATATATATAGACAACAACCGTTTATTTTTGTTGTTGTTGCACAAACATTTTAACAGACATTAACATACAGATACACAAATAGATACAAGGTCAGTTTCATTCGCTTGATTCGTGGTGCAGTCGTCTTCAATCCTGTTTCGTCGATGATTTCGTGGCGGATTTCTTAAATCTCCGATAAGGGTTATTGTATCCGAAAGGATTTACAAGCTGGTTAGGTCTCGCTCTCAGTTCCTGTGTAGTCAATTGCTGCTGCTGTTGTTGCTGTTGATCGCCCTGTTGTTGTTGCTTGTTTAAATGTTGCTGCTGTTGTTGTTGCTGTAGATTTTGTTGCTGCAAAAAGTTGCCTTGTGAACCTGCCTGGGGTGTAGACTGAAATTGATTGGAGCCCGATTGCAGCGATGTTTGAGGATAACCAAACTGAGAGTCTTGTTGATATTGTCCGGAGTTTTGTTGTTGCTGCAGGAAACGTTGCTGTTGTTGCAATTGCAATGGTGTCAGCTGTGTTTGGCCCGGTCTCAATACATTGGAGAATTGTCTATAGGGTGTTTGATATGGATTCAGGTTTGGACTAATGCCATCTTGATAGGGTTGAGAGCTAGCAATGAACTGTAGAGACTTTGCAATGGCATCGGGTATGGGTGGTGGCGTGGGTATGTGGGCACCTTCGGCCCGGAAACCTTTTAAAAAAATATTTAATTGAGTAAGGTGGTAGGAATAACATAAATACTCTGATACATACCATTTTCATCGGCAATATAACGCACTGTTATCGGGGTTCCCTCGGGTGAAGTATAGGAATAAGAACCTTGAACAACTTGTGCCTCCACGGCTTCACCCAGTCCTAAATTCTTTACATAACCCTGAGCTTGAGCAGTTGTTCCATCGCCAGCCGCATAACCATATTGAAAGCTGCCATCGTAGTTCAGTTCGTTTTGATATGCCGTTATGGGTACAAAATTCTGATTGTAATTTCGATAGATGCTCTGTGAAAAATAGAGAGATACTATTATTTATTTTCTCTCTCCAAATTCTCGATTTATTTACACACCTGTGGTAAGAGTGGTGATATAGGCTGCAGGGGATTAATACCCGGTGCCAGGGGATTTACGGGGAACGGTGATTGTTGTTGCGGTTGCTGCAGTTGTAATTGTTGACGTTGCCGCAACTGTTGACGCTGGAAATTAGGTGTCTGTCGTTGGAATGGTGATTGATTGAAAAGAGTATTCTGTTGAGACTGGCATGTATTCAGCAACACAGCTAAGGTCAATAGAAAAACTGTAAAAAACTGCAAAGAGAAAATCGAATATTATGAATAGAGAATATTTATTGGGAAAATGCTTTAACAAGTTTGGACAATACTCGTACAATGACGAAATCAGATAATGCAAAAACGACATTTAAGGATTCTACCACTTTCTGTAGCGGTAAAAAATATTTACAAAATGTTAAAATACATCTTCATAAAGGTCGATTCCCATGCAAATTTCAATGATCTTGTTTGACCGATCAATCACGAAGGTGTAAAAACTGACTGATCGCTTTATAATAATGAGTAGCTGGCCCGATCCGCGTTGTCGGCCCCTTACTTTTAGGCTTTAATACATATTTTTTGAAGCATAATAATTTACGTACTTATGTAAGCGGCACAATTGTTATTATAAGTAATGACTCCATAGTTATTTCTAAATGTAAATTCATGGCAAATATTATAATTGATGTTCAGGGTTTTAGGAATTATATGATTATATTATATTAGTCTGATAATAGCCCCATATGAAATCTTAGCTCAATTTTTGGTATAGTAAAAAGCTTAACATCAGTTTCCATTCAAATGAGCTGTACTTTGGAATTTGTATTTCCAACGTTTAGAATATTGTGCTGTGTGGTATTTAGTTTTATCCACCTCATAATTAGGGGCGGAATGATTTCAGAATATTCAAATATATATTTTACCGGAAGAATGGAATTAATTTTTTTGTCATTTAAATTGTGCGTTGAAGACCCCATGTTTTTCATCATAGTATAATTCAATGACGATTTCTGTCCTGATCCACTTTCTATTATTCTTAATTTTTTCATGTTTCTATCCCAGTTTGAGATTTCCGAATTTATTTCATATAGACGTACATCCCAAATATACGTTCCCAACCAATATTCTCTTGGAGGTAAAAATTCAATAGAATACAAAATTTTCTTTTCTGACTACACATTGGTTGGGAAAGTGGACTTAAATAAATGCATATGTAGACAATTATCTGTATAATAGTTCTCCATCCCAGGGCCAAAATCAATCGATGAATTTGATTACCAAGATGGGTCATATTCCGAAAATTGAAAATTTTATGCGGAGAGGTTTTCTACCCCCTTAGAAACCAAGATGCCAAAATAAGGCCAAAAAACTCTTCAAGACCCCGAAAAAAAAAAATAAAAAATATATACTTGAAATCGGATTGTACCCTTATCCGGGGATCATGACCCATATCATGACTTCAAAAGCGATTTAAGGTATCTTAAAAATTTGGGAAGAAATTCTTGAAGGACACAAATATGTTTCTTACTAAATTTCCAATTCGCTTTACTATTTTCGGTATTTAACTGATTACAGTCCCAATGAATTTTGCATTTTGAGTTCTTATTGGACGGATTATTGTCATATGAAAAAAGTTGAAATGAGCCCCATAACGCTTTGTCGGTCATTTTTTTTTTAATGTGTTCGTATCTTCCAGCTGAAGCACGATGTAGGTCCTAGAGTTGAAAGGTAGATGCCAATTTTATACATGAGAGATCGCAATTTAACATCGTATTGCGCACTCGTTTCAGTTTTAATATTTTTCATTCAGAATTAAAACAATAAAAATATGCCAAATTGACAAAAAAAAAAACACGACAAAATTGTTTTTTGCTTTGTTTGTTTTTTGTTTATTGTTTTAATCGGCATATTTTCATGCGATTATTTTTTGCCAAGATACTATTTCAAAATTGTATGAATTGTCAAAATCCATTGAGACGTTCTTGAGTTATAAGCGTAATAATTAACACAACTTTTTTATATGGTGAAAATAATTCTTTATTTTATGTCCTCTTCTAATATGATATTATTCGTATAGTTCCACTTACCAAATAAATCGTAAAATCTATAAATAACATGTTTTTCCGTTGTGGCTTTCTACTACCCCAAGAAGACTACACATCATATTATAACTCAAAAAGAAAATAAACTGTACAAATATAGTAAGTCAAAATGGAAAAAAAATCGTGCAATATAAAACATTACGATTGTACATTTCAAAATTTTTAAACTAAACATTTTTACGCGTTTTTTTTTTCTATTTTTGATTTTATTCTTTTTTACCAAGAGACAATTCCGAATTTGTCTGAATCGTTAAAATCAGACCAGCGGTTCTTGAGTTATAAGCGTATTAACTAATACAACTTTCTTTTATGCATAGATGTACAATTACACGTGCTACAAAATTCAAAATATTCAAGATTTTAAAAATAGATCTAACAAGTAACAAATGCTATTATCGGGAGGGCGAACTTTTGATACCCTACAACACTATAATTTGCGAAGTTTCTGCAGATCCGAAACTCTTTTGACTAGAATGAAGGGGCACCTAAGAAACAACCCAATATGTACTACATTATAAGCGCAAATATTGAACCTAATTCTATCGATATTTGACGAAGCAGATATTCCTACTATGACAAATATCTAATTCTCTCTCTCTCGGAAAGAACAGAAATTTCACATTCAAAGTTTTTGTTCCATATTGAAAACATTATTATTTCGGTAAGTTTTATATTTTTTCACACAAATTGTGGTCCATTTAATCAGCTCGATATTATCCGATGTTCATTCAAAATGCTAGGCTTCAGCGCTGATCTTAATTAAGAACTTCAACATGTAGGCACTTTTTGTTTCATTCCAATGCGCATTTATTCTGATCCTAGCCTTGCTCCTTTGCAAAATTCCTGAAAATCGTGAAAAAGTAAAATAGCAGCTAAGTTCCGTCGGGCTGAAAAATGTCAAAAAAAAAACCGTCGAAAAATACCACTCAACAATTCCGTTGAATAATGTCGCTGCTATTTGAAACAATGCCGGTGAATAATGTCGCTAAAATCATGAAAATACCGAATATTGGGAGGTACCGTTAAATGGGGGTCATACGATATAGTGGACCTGTATCGACAATTCTCTTTCAGGGAGTAAAGTACTCACAAAGAACTCCTTGTGTAAAATTTAAGACAATTCTCCAAACTCGTCTTAGAATTATACGCTGATCAAGAATATATAGACTTGTTAAGTCTAAAATTATTATTTCGATGAGTTACATGAGAATAACGAACCTTATATACCCTCCATACTATGAAACAAGTATTCAAAGGCTATAGATGTGCGGGGCCGACCCTGTACTACCCTACGACAGTACAATATGTTAGAAGCTGCTTTATATCCAAATCCATTTTGGAAAATTTCCCTTTTGAAATTATGACATTTTGACCAGGGACATTTGCCCAAATTTTACGCACTCCGTCGTGCTGTTAGTTGCTGTGGTCCATTTTACAGTTAATATAATCCAAATGGTCTCCAAAAGCAAGATGCCCCTTTATATCTCCAAATTTAGACTCATCTACATGACTTGCTTGTCTACGATATTTGACTATATTCGACAAAGAAATCATCATAAAAAAGCCAGAAGTTCGCCTTTTGTCTATAATTGCGACCTGTAGAGCAACTGGAAAATCAGGAATTTTTTTAGTTTTTGGTCCATTGCAACTCCTTACTGTTATGCGATCATCTCCAAAAGCAATGACTTTCTGAGTCGATTTATGCATGTCAGTCCGTCTGTCCATGTATTCTTGTGAACAAAATGCAGGTCGCATTTAATATCTGATTGAGATGAAATTTTCCAAACAATATTTTTTGGCTCTAGGACGAACCCTATTGAAATTGGTGATAAACGGATCATTC
The DNA here is from genome assembly GCF_030504385.1 of Musca domestica. Lineage (NCBI taxonomy): Eukaryota > Metazoa > Arthropoda > Insecta > Diptera > Muscidae > Musca > Musca domestica. The sequence goes on along the minus strand of NW_026712115.1, from coordinate 6,036,483 downwards.
ATTCATATATAGCCCCCATATATCTTCAACCGATTTCGGGTTAATTGTGCACCAAATGGCGAATATAAATCCAAATTAACCGATTTCAATTCAGAACCGGGGGAATCAAATAAGGTACAGAACACCAGAAAATTAAACATTTAATAATTCGAAATTTAAAAGAGATGGGACCAAGCTTTTCGGGCTATAGGTATATTTTTTACATATTTATCAGTCAGTTAGAAAATTTACAAATGCCACTTCAAATTTACACCAATCTCGCGCAATTATGACTGCCCTATTTCCTATTTTTATACCCTCCACCATAACATTGAGGGTATATTAAGTTTGCCATTCCATTTGTAACTCATCAAAGTAATCATAAATGTACTGTGAAAAATTCTAATTCGATTTAATCACGATTTCTTCCGAAGGAATTGAGAATAAACTTATAGAAGTGATTTAGGTATGGACTCATATAAAGTTTAAAAATGGGCTACGTCGGCTTTAGAGTTTGTAGAGTTTGTTTTTGTATATAGCCCAAATAACTTATTTTAAGCATTTTGACGATTTTCTGCACATTTTTCAACGGAATTGTCGGGAATTTGGCATTTGAAGGTTGTTACGGGTTCCAAACCAGTTTGGCCTTTATAGTTAATATAGGTCCACATCTCCCATTGGACAGCACCACCCATATTCGGTATTATGATGGCTTTCCCCAATTTTTTCAACGAAATTGTCTAAAATTTTGTTTTTGACTTGCAAAAAATTGTTGATATAGGTCCTCATTTTGACATTGTGTATATCACAATCTGTCTGCCGTCTGTGGAAATCACTCAAGCTTCCGAATGTTATAAAGTAGTTTGATTAAATTTTACTCAGATGTGTGTTTGGTGTGCATGATTTGTGGTATTGAAAATGGGCTATATAGATCCACGTTTTTATATAGCCTCCCATATAACTATACCGACTGATTTAAGTTTTGTTGGGTGTTCTAGTCACAATTTTAACCAAAATTCGCATAAATTTACAATTTGTTTTCTCATTACGTAAGAAACGTCCTTGCATAGAACTATCAATATAGGTCTGAGTTTTGCTATAGTCCCCATATAACTGTACCTCCAGATATTAGGTATTTTGATGATTTGTGTCACACTTTTTACCGGAATTTTTTTTAAAATTTGGGATTTGAAGTTCTTAATAGATACTTCGTCCTAAATCACAAATTTGTTCTCACTTGTCCACGTTTTCGCACAGCCCCCATATTACGGTACCTCCCTATATTCGGTATTTTGATGATTTTAGCGACAATATTTACCGAAATTGTTTCAAATTTTGTATTTGAAGTTCATAATGGGTTCTACAGCCTGTAAAAATCCACGTTTTCGTTTAGCCCAAATATTCGGAATTTCGATGTTGTTGTGACATTGTTCACCGAAATTGATTCATATTTCGTAGTTGAGTATGGCCTGTGTCAAAAATTGCCTATTTGTAACAACCGATTTTTTTTTTTTGGATAATTTGCAATTCCTTCCAAATGCTGGAGGGTATTTAAAGTTCGGCTTAACTGTTGTACCCTACGCTAGATAGTGGTAAGGGTATTATGTCTTTATGCAATTGTTTGTAACATGGAGAAGGAAGCGAGATAGACCTATAGTTGGATTTGAGGATCTTCATATAACCACTTTCTGAGTCGATTTATGCATGTCAGTCCGTCTGTCCGTCCGCCCGTTCATATATTCTTGTGAACAAAATGCACGTCGCATTTATTATCCGATCGAGATGAAATTTTCAAAACAATATTTGTTTGGCCCAAGGACGAACCCTATTAAAATTGTAGTAATCAGATCAGATTTAGATATAGCTCCCATATATCTTCAACCGATTTCGGGTTAATTGTGCACCAAATGGCCAATATAAATTCAAATAACCTGCATTTTGGCACATACAACCGAATTCAGAAGTAAGTACATCAAGTTTGATGAAAATCGGTTCAGATATGGCTATTGCCCCCATATATATGCTTCATCCAATTTGGTGTTTAAGTCCCCCACATTCGTAAAATGCACCCCACAAGAATCGTGTTTGGTTTTAGATATTAATATTAGCCCAGAAATACGTCTGCCAAATTTTCTCAAGATCGGTTAAGATTTGGATATAGCTCCCATATATATCTGCAATCGATTTTGGGTTAATTATGTGATAAATGGACAATATAAGTCCAAATGACACATTTTGACACATCGACCGAATTCTGAAAACAAACTATAACTGCTCATCCGATTTGGTGTTTAAGTCCCCCACATTCGTTTAATGCACCAAACAAGAATCGTGTTTGGTATCAGATATTAGATATAGCCCAGAAATACGTCTGCCAAATTTTCTCAAGATCGGTTCAGATTTGGATATAGCTCCCATACATGTCTTCAACCGATTTCGCGTGAATTGTGTAACAAATGGCCAATATCAGTCCAAATGACATGAATTTTGGCACATCGACCGAATTCTGAAACCAAACTAAAACTGCTCTATATCCAAATGTTAATAAGTGGTATGATATACTTCAAATAAATTCTTTTGTTACGGAGCCCTACTAAATATATAGTCGCCCCGCCCGCCTTTAGACTTTTCCTTACTTAAGTTTACTTGTTTCTTTATCGTATCCCAAAATACTATGTCTACTAACTTTGATTGAAGATTGAAACACCTCGAAAATATGAGTCCCAGATCCTCAATGTTATACATCGATCTTCCTATCTCGCTGAGCTGAATCGATCTAGCTATGTGTGTCCGTCTTTAGTCTCGTACCGAAATTGCTTGAAGTTAAGATGAGGGTCAGGTTGGTCATCGGATACGGATGAAATGAATCATAATTTTTGTGTGAAAATTTACAAAATTTCCATTCAATCGCGATAGTTTTTAAAACTGAAAGGCACTTTCCGACGAAATCGGTGGTACATAAAAGTGGCACATCTGACCTTTATATTGATTCTGATTTCGTAAATTTGTACCGATTCTTTGCATCTCTTTGAGATCTATTACCAATATATATTAAATACTCTCAATATATTCAAAAGATTCGTAGGATCTTTAATGTAATATCGAAGAAATTTTGGATACAGTTATAAATATGTTGAGACCGCTTCAAAGTTTCAATCCAAATATATTTGTTTATTTTTTAAAAAATTTACCCGATAGCGAATTTTCTCCATTGTTCCCATATTTAGGCGAAAATTTCTCAAATATTTCACTCAAATAAATGCAATCACAACAAACTTTGTTTTCCGACCGGATTTTTCACTACATTCACTTCGATTTGTTGTTAGTTTCAAACTGATTACAGCAAAAAAAAGAATCAAATGACAATTTCGACAAATTTGAATTTGTTGTAGTCAACTCTCGATTTCAATTGTAATTAGCATAGAACACGGAGCACGCGGTTGATTCACAGTAAACGGTCGCTATGATGGATCTCTGATCTGGAAGACGTTCTTCGAGTTATATCTTCGAAGTTGTGCAATTATCTCTTTGAGCTCTGTAAATAAACTAATTGTAGATCGGCAAATGCGCTGCGTATTTATACAATGGAAATGCCGCAGGGCATGAACGAACGCACCCCAACAGACAAACGAGCAAACGTACGCATAGTATGCCATCTCCAACTCCATCTCCACCTCCAACTCATTATGAGGTTTCGGCATTAAAAGCTAAAAGCCAGCTGCAAACATTTTCTACTGGATCATTATTCTTTTTATTTTTCATTTCAGGCCCAGAATCTGTGGAATGCAACAACCACAAGCGGTCGGAGCAACGGAACGGGGATGTGTCCGAAATGTAGCGGTAAAACGGCCAACAACAAGCTAAGCAAACAAACAAGTAGTGATTGCTGGTGCCAGATGCGCGTTGCAATCTGTCAAAACATCATCTCCTATTAGCGGTAGCCAATAAAAGTTTTGTACGTTTCCGGTTTAGATACTGGACACACACAGCACAAAACATTTATGGGCGATTTGTTCTTAGGTCTGCCGACTGTAAGTTGTGAATGGGGAGTACTTAAACGGCGCTATCTTCGGCCGATATGAGTGGCACAAAAAGATGCAAAACAAGTAGCTACGTAATTCTTGCATTATCATCTTCAAAATCAAGTTTATTACCAGTTGTTTTTATCTTTTCTTCCACCTATTCAGTAGCGTTTTCACATTAGAATTTATTGGTTTTTTATTGAACATTGACAGAAGGACAAATAAATCTCGGTGGTGGCCAGTTGTAGAAGAATATTAATGATCTAGTACTTTAGATAAGTACGCTATAGGAGATTGAATAAATATAAGCATATATTATCAAAGGGAATTAAATCTGAGACATAAAGTATGCTAAGGAAACTTACTATATTTGTGGATAACATTACTGGTGGAGTATAGGATTTGGATATGGAGGTAGTTTTCGAACAATTTCGATTTGGGTGAACCGAAAAAGCTGGAATGCTAAAATAAGATTATCGGAATTATCGGAAATAAGATTACTATTGCATTGCAGGACTGATGTATGTAGGTAGTTTCGGAAATTCGTGCACATGTTTACTACATGCAGCTTACTTTGGTAGAATTTGGATTTCGGTAAACAAATAGAGCTGATATCCTGAAAATTGGAAATAAGAAAACTGTGGGAGTGTAGAATTGTGGTATGTTGGAAGCTTTGGAAATTCTAACTTATGTGTAACAAGTAAGCAAAGGCTATAGTCGTGCGGGGCCGACCATGTGATACCCTACAACACTACAATATGTTAGAAGCCCCATTATGTCCAAATCCATTTTTAAAGATTTCGCTTTTAAAATTATGTGACGGAGCACTGCCCATATATTACCCTTAGCATTTTGACCAGGGACATTTGCCCAATATTTACGCACTCTGTCGTATTTTGCGATCATCTCCACAAGCAAGAGGCTCCTCTGTATCTCCAAATTTAGACTCTTCTATACGATCTTCTTGTCTACGATATTTGGCTATATTCGTCAACGAAATCAGCAAAAAAAGGCAGAAGTTCGCATTTTTTGTACTTCGGCTATCGCCTGTAAGTAATGTAGGTATTTTTCAGACAAAAGTAGTGGTCCATTCTACCCGCTGTCCTAAACTCTAACTTCATGCGAGATTTCGTGTCCTTTGGTTTCTATTTATGACCTAACTTCATGCGAGATTTCGTGTCCTTTGGTTTCTATTTATGACCTTTATAACGGCTGCAAAATCAGGAACATTTTTAGTTGTTGGTCCATTTCAACCCCTAAATATATTGCGGATATCTTTGAAAACAATAGGCCTAGCTCTTCTGAGCTTAACCCTACCCTTTTCGTGAGGATCGGACGATAATTGCAATCTGTATATAATATCCCAAACCTGTGTTGTAAGGTGGAAAAATATTACAAAATGTACACCTTAATATTATAAGTCAAATTGAAACCAGTAAGGAAAGCTCAAAAGTCGGGCGGGGCCGACTATATGATACCCTACACCACTATGCATATTTAGTAGAGCTCTCGTAAAAAGGTTTATACAGGGCATTTCAGAGCTGTATGAGATATTTGGTACAAAATCAAAATCTATCTAATTCTATGGTGCATTTTACGGATTTGCGAAAATTGATGCTATTACGGCCATTTGGTGGTCAATCACCCGAAATCGGATGAAGATATATATGGGAGCTATATCCAAGTCTGAACCGATTTCGGTAAAATTTAAAACAGCTATTCCTGTGCTCCATCTAATACTTGGTACCAAATATCACGGTTGTGGAGTGAATATTACGAATGTAAGGGACTAAAACACTAAATCGGATGAAACATATATATGGTTGCTATATCTATATCTGAACCGATTTTCACTAAATTTTATATACATGCTTCTAGGCTGAATTTGGTCCGATGTACTAAAATTCAGTCCATTTGGACTTATATCGGCCATTTGGTGCACAATTAACCCGAAATCGGATGAAGATATATATGGGAGCTATATCCAAATCTGAACCGATTTCGATAAAATTACAAACAGCTATTTCTGGGCTGTATCTTTTATCTGGTACCAAATATCATTCTTGTGGAGTGCATATTACCAATGTGAGAGGCTTAAGCACCAAATCGGATAAAACATATATATGGGAGCTATAGCTGTTTCTGAACCGATTTTCTCCAAATTTGTTGTATTTGCTTTAAGGCTAATCTCGGTCACATGTGCAAAAGTTCGGGACATTTGGGCTGATATTGGCCACTTGGTGGCCAATTAACCCGAAATCGGATGAAGATATATATGGAAGCTATATCCAAATCTGAACCGATTTCGATAAAATTGAAAACAGCTATTTCTGTGCTCCATCTAATACCTGGTACCAAATATCACGGTTGTGGAGTGCATAGTAGGAATGTGAGGGACTTAAAGATCAAATCGGATGAAAGATATATATTGGAGCTATAGCTATATCTGAACCGATTTTCTAAATTTGATATACTTGCTGCTAGGCCGAACTCGGTTGGGTGTGCCAAAATTCAGGTAATTTGGACTGATAGTGGACATTTGGTGCACATTTAACCCGAAATCGGATGAAGATATATATGGGAGCTATATATAAATTCGAATAGGGTTCGTCCTTGGGCCAAAAAAATTGTTTGGAAAATTTCATCTCAATCGGATAATAAATGCGACCTGCATTTTGTTCACAAGAATACATGGACAGACGGACGGACTGACATGCATAAATCGACTCAGAAAGTGATTCTATGAAGGTTCTCAAAAGTAACTATGGGTCTATCTCGTTTCCTTCTCTATGTTACAAACAAATGCACAAAGACATAATACCCTTACCACTATGTGGTGTAGGGTATAAAAATCGCATGCGATAAAAAATATGAAAAAATAAAAAAACGTCACAAAATACTAAAAAATCTATATTAAGATCATGTTTGACTTATTTTTATGCGATTTTTTTAGATTTTATACTTTTATGTCAAGAGGGCATTCTGAATTGACAAAATTTGTCAAAATCGGTCCAGCCATTCTTGAGATATAAGCATTCCATCTAACATTCCTTTCCTTTGTATATACACATTGTATATATTTCGCTATATATATCCGATATATTTAATATCGGCATCTACGTAACGGTCAGAATTGACCCGTTCGTCTATTTATGATTTCGCTGGGACTAAAAATATTCGCGGTTTAATGGAAAATTTGACTTTTATTTAACACAAATGTTATAGTCTTTTTCACCCACTAAATATTATCCGATGGCCTTCAAAATCGGAAGGCTTCTGCCCAGCCCGAAGCTTTAGCCACATGCTAATTTCCGCGTCGATTGGTCCATAATTGCGACCTGTAGAGCAACTGCAAAATCAGGATTTTTTCAGTTTTTGGTCCATTTCGACCCCTTAATATTTTGCGATCATCTCCAAAAGAAATAGGGTTCTATACTGACCTTATCCCCACCTCCATTCTAAATTTCTTGAAGATCGGGCTATAATTGCGACCTGTAGAGTGATTACAAATTAACATGGACAGACCGACGGACGGACATACATAGCTAGATCGACTCAGCTCGGCGAGATAGGAAGATCCATATATACTTTCCTATGTGGGAAATCAATATTTCGAGGTGTTACATAATTTTTGGCCCAATCAAACTTATAATACCCCCAACACACAGTGTTGTAGGGTATAATAAATGGTACTAAATTTGGTACAATTTGGATTTGGGTGAACTGATAGGTCGGAATCCTGAAATTAGGAATTAAAATGTTTATTGGATTGTATGATGCAGGTTGTTACAAATTGTACAAATTGGAATTGTGGTGCACAGATAGAGCTGCAATTCTGTAATTTGGAAATATGATTTCGATGGGATTGTATAATTGGGGTATGAAGACAGTTTTGGTAATTTGGGGTGTAGGGTTGCAGGATTGCATGGAGGAAGATTTGAGAATTTGAATTTATGAATTTATGAGAATTCGGTATTTTGTGAAGGGATACAGCTGGACATTTGGTACAAAATTTAAGTTTGGGAAGTGGTATTTGGAAATGTGTAACAACTGTACTAAATGTTAAAATTTGGTTTTGATTGAAAGGTATGATCAGGAAATTTCAAATACTGATCTGTGGGGTATCTGCTGGTAGGTAGGATTATGATAAAGAATTAGGTTTGGAAATTCGTTCAGTAGACGTACGAAAGGTACGTAAACGGATAATGCTTGAAATCTGAAATTTCTCATTAGGTTCACTGTTAGTGTGTAGGTCTGAGATTTGGCGAGTGGTTTTAGAAATGCCCACTTACCTTTGCATATAAAGTAGGAACAGAGTTAGTAGTAGAGTAAATTTTTAACCAGAGTCCGTCTTGGTGCGTAGGCATGTGATAAGGCTGAGTTTTTGGAAATTCGCACTAAATAGGTACAAATACTAAAATTTGAATACTTTGTATTGATCCCAAGAATCACCGATGGAGTGCAGGGTAGATGTACCAAAGGATTTTTAGAAATTTGAACTTTAAGGTTACGAAAAATTCCAAAAAGGTACTAAAATTCTAAAATGGTACCAATTGGTACTAAGTGCACTGATAGAGCATAAAAAAATGAAATTTGTTATAATAATCAAGGTTGGAATATAATTGCGATATGTGTACTAAGGAAATGTGTACTAAGTGTGCGAACTGAATTTGGAACAGCAGAAAACAAATTGACTTGAATAGATGCAAGAGGCTTGTTCAAGCTAGGACTAGTAAAAATTTATAAATCAGGACCATCATTCCATTCGTAAATCCATTTTATTTATTAGCACTTACGGTAGTGTGTAATAAATACCATGCAATACTCTCCACTTATTGTTCGAACAAAATCATATTTGCGACGCTCTGTACTGTGGTTTGCATCCAACATGAACCGCTGGCAATGCAAGTCTTCGATAAAGTCGTTAATAAATTTATGATGTAAACTTCAGTGTTATTTTATGATCTTCATTGTTGAATTTCGGTTTTATGCTAATTTATTTTCCAATTGTTTGTTTTTCTTCTGCTTCGTCTTCTGCATCAGCATCATTGTTTTGAACTGAAAATTTAGGCTGGTTTTCTACGACGATGAAGAACAAAAAGTTTTATGAGTTTGGAGAAGAGGTTAAGGTTGTCATAAATTGTGTAATGGTAAGAGATTTTTCAAGGGATGTACTTGAATCATTTGCAATGGTGGTTTCAATTCGATTGAGTTCATATTTGTTAAGTCCATGTGAGGTTTGATAATTTATATTTAAACACAGAGTTTGAGGTGCTTTAATAAATTTATGACATTGAAAAATTAATATGGATTTTTTATCGAAAAATGTTTATATGCAAATTGTCAGCCGTATAGTCGCTTTAATTTGCTTTTCTACAATGGCAAATAATCCGAAGTATATCCGAGTATTGAGGACCAAAATCTATCTTCTAGAAGAGAATATTCATTAACACCTGTTTCCTTATATCGATCAATATTGATCATTTTCATAAGCTTTCTTCTGCAAGAATCTTCTAGTTTTATCATATTTACAAGTATTTACATAAAATTCCTTTTCCTTAATTGAAAGTCTAGTAAAAATTGTAGACAAAATGAATGAAAATTAAGAGACTACAAACAAAAACTGTTTTCGATAATTTTCTCTTTCGAGTTGAGCTTATAATGACCAAAGGGGATAGCATTGAAAATTGGAATACAGAAAAGTCCCACGTAGTATGCGACTCGTTTCGCCGTTGATTAAGCGACTCATTAGGAAGAAAACAGAAACATCAGCAGAAATGGTTTGAAAAGTAAAGAAGCGACTTGGTCGAAACCCGCGTCACAGTGTCCGAAAAATGGCTCGTGAGCTGAACATATCGCAATATTCCATTCGGCAAATATTAAAAAATGAAATAGGAGTAAAGCCATTGAAGTTCCAAAAAGTGCAAAAACTTCCACCGCAACAGAAAGAAAATAACGATTTGCTTCGCTTGGCCGAAAGTGGTGAACTGCCGATTTTCCATCAGTTTGCAAGCAAAATGATCGTGTTTACTTGCAAAGAGGTCTGCTAAAAATGTGTACCTTCGGTTGGTCACCACAACTTAAATGCCGTCCTAGTGATGGTGTGGGCCGCCATAACAGCCGATGGTCGCTCTCCGCTCGTATTAATCGACCGTGGCGTCAGAATATTAGAGCCTTGGGCACACAGACATTTTGGTCGCAGACCTTGGACATTCCAACAGGACTCAGCACCATCACACTCAGCACGCGCCACCCAAAAATGGTTACGAAATGAGGTTCCTCGCTTCATTTCCGGCGCACAATGGCCCACAAAATCTCCGGATACCAATTCGATGGACTTTTGTGTCCGGAGGATTTTGGAAAGCAAGGTTGGCATTAAAAAGTACCAAAGTGAAGATCACCTCAAGCAAGCGCTTCGCCTAGAATGGGCCAAAATACCACAGAGCAACATTCGGGCAGCGTGTGACGGTTTCATTGGCTGTTTGAAGGCCATAATTCGTGCCAAAGGTGACCAATTCGAACAAATCTAAACTTGTTCTAAAATTTGATGCTATTTCCGACATTTTTTGCTTTCATTGAATAAAATTAAAAAAAAAAATTAAAAATTATGGCGTTTGACTTTGTTGTAGTTTTTTCATCCCACCCTGTATATAAAAAATTCTGAAGTTCGATTCACGATAAATCTTAACCCAATCTCTGCGACGGTACCACACGGCAACACTACTTGTTATATATATTTTCGATAAAATAAAGCTTAGAACGCTGTTAAACACAATCGCTGTTGCGCTTCTATATATATTTTCAATTAAGGAATAAGCAGGTCAGAAAAGTTAAATGAACGTGAAAAGTTAAATGAATATATTGAATATAAATGACACCGCAATTAATGTGTTGATATACTCTCCAGAGCCTTTCATACTCAAAGTGAATTTCCCCTCCGGTTCAGACTGTAATATAATCATCTGGAATTCTAAAAATAGGGTAATTATTTTGTTTATTTCACAACTTTATTGGCGGAAAAATTTTTGTTGATAGACATAGCTCCAAAATATATTTCATCTCATACTTTCCCAATACCAAGTATACAAATTAATTCAATATTAATTTATTTATTTTTTAAAAATTTGTGATTGCTGCTTACTGCAAGCAATCACGTCTTTATTGGTTAAGGTTCCGGACTACAAAGTGAATAATGAAATAAAACTACCCTAACTTATACTTTGGATTCATGCACCCAGATGATACTGGACACCTGCTCGTGTTGGCGATGGAATGTTGCTGTCTGCCTGTTGGATGTTATTGTCAGTGTTTCGGTGGGAACTGCAGTGTCAGCAAAATGACACGCTTATACTTTGGTTGATGAATTCTTTGGGTTGCTAATGTTGAATTTGAATATGTCTGGTGTTAACTCCTCCCCTCTTAAATACAATCGTCCCGATTGTTCAAAATGAATGAATATTGTAAATGCTGGATGTTTTAGTTTCTTTCGAAGTTGTAGGTAAATTTACTTCCGCAATCTCTATTTCATCTCCTGGGGCATCTTCGATTTTCAGATTATTATTTTCGGAGTTTTTTGCATATTTTCTTCTCAGTGATATTATTGTTATAGTTGTAAGGATTATTGCAGAAACACAACCGATGCCGACTGCTAAGGTACCTTTGGTTTCCATAGATCGTATTCGTTCGATGTTCTTTACGTTCAACTGTTTAAGCAGCTCCAATGATATTACTTCTTCTAATTTGTCTTTTGGACCTTTTGGTTGCAAAAAGGCGGGAAGAGGTTTATTGGCACTTATTCCTCTTGAACTGTAACTGTGGCCATCGATTCTTATAGTGACGTTGAAATGTTTGATGAGATAAGTCCCGTTTAAAAAAATCTGCTCGTTGTCTACACTGATAGCGCCTTGATATTGGTTCAGCAAGAGCAAGTCCGATCCGATCTCTTCAATTGTTGGTATGTGTTCGTTGTTTATTTGGGTGCATTTCCCTACTCTACTTTTGAACAAATTAGTTATACAATTATCATTTCTTAATGAAATAAGCTTATCTCTATTACAAATTGTTATGTCGTAATTACTTTTACATTCTGTTTTTATTCCAAATAATTCTTTATTACATTCCAAAATTTTTTCGTATTCAATTTTATCAATTACATCTCCAGTTTTTATAGGTTTTATGAAATATACTTTACAAACTTCTTCTTGAGTTACAGGGATACTAAGGATGTACAAAATTTCTCGTTTATTTGTAACAATTTTTACGGATCCAAAAGTTAATAGTTCATCTATCGAATAAGTAGGAATATTATATTTTTCAAAAACAGTGTTTATTTGATCGATTTCGATTTTAGAAAGCAGAAATGAATTGACGATATTAGCTTTAGCCCACTGTATTGCAAACTCTACGTTTTGTAACTCTTTTTCAATAAAATTAAGTTTTCTTTCGATTTTGAATACTACTTCATCGTTCCACCCTTCCCTTTTTATCATTTCATTCGTCTTATTAGTTATTTCGGTTATTCTTTCCGAAATTAATTGGTTTATTATCAGCTGTCTATTGTTATTTTCCAAAATATTGCCAATTTTCTGTTCTAGGATCTGAAAATCATGACTATCTGGACTGCCTGCAATCCACTTCCAAGCACTTCCTATGAAGTCTATCGATCTTTTCTCTCTGTGCGGCATCAGACGGTCTAATAGTCCATTGATGTCAATTAATTGTTGCTTCATAAATGGACGGAGAGGATGATCTAGGTTCACGAATTTGTCTAGAATGTGTTCGGTTTCACGAGTGAGGTTTTCATACTGTTCAAGATCTATTGAATGAATTACTTTAAATGTCCCGTTCTGTTTCCTTGCTATTCCATTATGAATTGAAATGAGTCTTGCGTTCGAGTAGTCGAGGATGCTGAAGTCAGCCAGGGCGTTTCCAGGAAACAATAATAGCAGCATCATTAGAGTCTGGAGTAGCATCCTTCTAGTACAGATGAGATGAGATGATCGTTTTTCTTAGTCCTTTCAAAGTTTTCAAAGTTTTGTTGTGTCCGATTTTTTTCACTTTTATTTATAAATTGTTAAAATATTTAATATTGTTCAAACAATTTTTTTATTTTAATTTTTATTTCTGTCTTAACTTTATTTTTATTTATATTCATTCAAACTTATTTAAATTGCTTTATTTTTTATCTCTTTTTTTTTTTATAATTTCTCACAATTGTTTCTCTTTTATTTCTCACTTCATTTAATTTACTTTGCATTTAAGTTTTCACAAGTTTTTTTTTTTTTTTTTTTTTTTTTTTTTTTTTTTTTTTTTTAAGTTTTCATTTTGTAATTATCATTTTAATTTCCTTTATTTTGATACTTTTTTTTTTATTTTTTTTTTACATTCTCACTTTTTATTTAATTTAATTTACTTTGTTTTTTAATTTTTCAGGAGTTTTTTTTATTTTCTTTAATAGTTTTCATTTTTCACAATTCTTGTATCAATGTTTTTATTTTACTTTCACTTTTTTTAAAATTTTTATTTGTAAACTACCGTAATCTAGTGATCCGCGTCGCGGGCTTTAGGGGCTGTAACATAACGTTACGTCCTTTTCACAATTAAGTTACTGGGGCGCCACCTGAAGGCTTGACTTTTGTCGGAAATCCTTTCTTCGGGTTTCGAGTACCTGTTTAAAAACAGGTCCCTGCTCGGGCGCCAATTAATTCAATGTTAATTTATTTATTTTTTTAAAAATTTGTGATTGCTGCTTACTGCAAGCAATCACGTCTTTATTGGTTAAGGTTCCGGACTACAAAGTGAATAATGAAATAAAACTACCCTAACTTATACTTTGGATTCATGCACCCAGATGATACTGGACACCTGCTCGTGTTGGCGATGGAATGTTGCTGTCTGCCTGTTGGATGTTGTTGTCAGTGTTTCGGTGGGAACTGCAGTGTCAGCAAAATGACACGCTTATACTTTGGTTGATGAATTCTTTGGGTTGCTAATGTTGAATTTGAATATGTCTGGTGTTAACTTACATATTAGATTTTATGCTGGGTCATTACAAGCTTAACTCGAAAGAGAAAATTATCAAATATCCATTAACCAGTTGGCCAAGTAACAAGTGGTAGCAAGATTACCAGCTTGCCATGTAGTTTCGACATTTTTACTAGTCTTTGTTCCCCGTGCTTTCTGAACCTGGACGGACGGTCTGCGAGAATAAAATAGTACGAGAACACATTACTATTTAGGAATAAATGTCTCGCTTTGTTATTGTTTCCTAAATTATGTTCCAAGTACATAGATATTATATCATTTCTTTCACGATACATGTGTTTGCCTTTTATGTTTTCACACTACAAATGTCAATCTGTCAATCACGAGATACCGCACATAGTCACAACACAACAGACATCTCATAAAAACGAAGCCAACTTAATTTATTATACAGAACACACCTCCACTTTGCAGGTTAATAGCCAATAATATTTCCACACGAGTTTAGGAAAATATTCCACCAGCATTCGCTGAGCTGTAACGAATGTCACTGGTAACTTCATCTAAAGTCAATGTGCGTAATTATTCATTTAGTGCGAGAGTGAGTAAAGATACACACACGCACGCGTTTATGACTATCTCTGTGTGTGTGTGTGTGCTAATATTATTTGTTGTTGTTATTCTAAACATTAATCAATGTTGTCTACCAGAACACTGGCAATAAATCAAAACATGGAATTTACATTAGAACAATATGCTGTTGTAAGGTGTTTACAACAAAAGACTTAAGACACAAACGCATTTATCGCTGTCTGACATATTTGACGCAATTAATTAAGCTGATATAATTCCATCAGCATAGAATGTGATTAATCTTCATTTAATAGTCGAATATATTGAAACATTTGTATAAGTGGAAAAAAAATAAAATTACAATTACAATAGGTTATATATTTTGATATTCAAAAGAATAATTCGTAGGCCTCAGAATGAAGTGATAATATACTATCTCGAAATACTTATCTACTAAAATTAAGTGGATCTATGTAATCCTTTAATATGAGACTTCCAATATTTTTTATCACATTTGAAAGGAAGTCATGATGGAAATCAAGTTAAAAAGCTGTAAGTTCGGCCGGGCAGATCTTTGAATACCATTTGGTACAAATTTGGCAATTTTCAAAAAAAATTAAAATCCGTTAAAAATTCTGTAAAAATCTTTAAAATACCGAAAGTAGCTGCATATTGGGGTCTATACGACGACGTGGACTTGCATAGGCAACGTTTGTCATAAGCTATTACAATATTCAACTTGACGAAAATCTGTTAAAAATGTAACTAAAATCATCAAAATACCGAATATCGGGGGTACCGTTATATGGGGTCAAACAAAGACGTGGACCCACATGGCCCATTTTCTGGTTTATGTTGTAGTATCTGTTACGGACTTCGAATGCCAAATTTGAAACAATTTCGGTAAATAATGTCGCTAAAATCATCAAAATACCGAATATCGGGGGTACCGTTATATGGGGGCTATACGAAGACGTGGACCTGCACAGACAATTTTCTGTCTTAGGATGTAGTATCCATTAAGAACTTTAAATACCAATTTTGAAACAATTCTGTTTAATAACGTCGCTAAAATCGTCAAAATACCAATTATCCGGCGGTACCGTTATATGGGGGATATACGAAAACGGTGACCTGCACAGACAATTTTCTGTCATAGGCTGTAGTATTCATTACGAACTTCAAATACCAAATTTGAAATAGTTCCGATAAATAATGTCTCTAAAATCATCAAAATACCCAATATCGGGAGGCACCGTATTTGGGGGGCTATACGAAGACGTGGACCAACATGACCCATTATCAATACCAAAAGTCCTGCAGATATAATACAGATTCGAGTAAATTTTTATCAACTTACTTCATTTCGTTTGGACGGACTGACATTGTTAAGTCGACATAAAATTTTATGCTGATCAAGAATATATACATTTTTTGGGGTCTAAAATGTTTGTTTCGAGGTGTTACAAACGGAATGACAAACTTAATATACCCTCCATACTATGGTGGAGGTTATAAAAAACGTTCAGCACATGGGAAATTGACATTGGCATTACCAGTATCTCGTAAATTATGAGTTATTCCTTATAAGAATGCAAAGCATAGAACTTACGTTTCTCATTACCAAGTAATAAGTAACGTAATAAGTAATCACATCCTACTACAAAACCAAAGGTTTTGAGTTCGAAATTTGCAGTCGGAACATGGAGAAAAGTGTAAAATACGATGACTTATTGATATTGATGAACGTCTTGAAATAATCCTTAATGCTCGTAACCGTTTTGGTGAAATTGAGCTGGGAGATGTAAGTTATGTTGCAAATTAAAGAGACCAAAAATTTGTATACCCTACATCACATAGTGGCAAGGGTATTATTAGGCAGTTCAGCAAACTTATTATTCTTCAAAATGCAAGGCAAATGGAAAACAAAAGGAAATGCGAAAGTAGACAATCAAAAAATATCAATCGTTCATTCACAAAATTTAAACAAAGTAAAATATAGAGTTTGAAAATGTATATTTCATCCGCTGTGCTGTAGACGCCAATTGGTATATAATTATGACCTGAGAGACTACAAACTTAGAAAAATCTCTTGTTGGTTAATTTTAAGCCCTAATAGTTTTTATTGACCCTAGTCCTGACGCAACGCAAAATTTCATGAGGTATGCGTTATAATTGTGACCTGTGGCGTGATTCAAATAAAAATGGACTGACGCTAAATCGACACACATAGCTAAATCGAGCCAACTCGGCGAGATAGGTAGATATTACCGCCAACCCAATTTACACTTTTATTTTAAAATGGAAAATCTAAAAACCGGCACTCGGACATAATCCCTACCCATAATTGCAACGAGGGTTATGACCTTCATAATTCCCAATATTATGGGGGTTATGTCCGATACTTTCTGTGGTTTGTGACCGTTTTTCTCTTTGACATAGTCCCCATTCTATTATGGGAGTTCGTTCCTAATGCATATAATAATGGGTATGCACAAAACTATTAGATGTACGAAAAAATTGAGATTTTCTCCTCTGGGTATGTCCTGCACCTAAATTTCATAATTTCGTCGGCCTTTGGCTGGGGAGTGAGATTTTCTTCCCTGAGTTTGTCTTGCATCGGCTACCGCGAATCAAAGATTTCTAAAATTAATTATTTTTGGAAATAGTCCATACTACAATCGGTCATACTGCCTAAGGGGATTGTATTCATTTTGGAAGCGCACATAATCCCCATAATTGCAATGGGGATTATGTCCGTGGGGATTATGTCCGGACACCGACACGGCACATCTAAAACCAACGGACGTAATCATTTTTAAAAAAATAAATCGATTTTCTTTTTGGAAACATAAACAAATTCTTCACTGTAGGGCAATAGGTGAAATGAGCTTTTTCACCCAGACAAAAACAGTAAATAAACTGAAAAAAAAACTAAATTGTCTGGGTAGCAATAACTTGTCTGCCTTAAATAAAATTTTGTGAACAGGCTACATATCTTTCTGCATTTGTTTGTAACATGGAGAAGGAGGCGAGATAGACCCATATATACTTTTGAGGATCTTCATTGTATCACTTTCTGAGTCGATTTAAGCATGTCAGTCCGTCTGTCTGTGTAAAAAAATCCGATTGAGATGAAATTTTCCAAACAATATTTGTTTGGTCAATAGACGAACCCAATCTGGAGATGATAGGCCCTGGAGTATTTTAAGAAACCCTAAGGACATATATGCTGTACGTCTAATTTTCGAGTTATGATTTGAATTTTATACTTGTGACGCCCAGGAGCATTATAAAATCTCATATATTTGTTTGCAGTATCTGTTTTAGGTACGGTTTCACGGTCAGAAAAATATATTTTGATCTTTTCGTGTTATGCTCATTAAACTTAGGAGAAGGTATGTTCGAAATAAGCTACAAAACTGCAAGCAGATATATAACCCGATTAATAATTGCGACCTGAATGTAATACTCCATAAACACAGTGCTGAAAGGTGAAAAGATATTTTAAAATGTTCAATTCAATATTATAAATAAAATTGGAAAAAAACTCACGCGGTAAAAAGTATAATAAAAACAAGTAAGCAAAGGCTACAGTCGTGCGGGGCCGACCGTGGAATACCCTACAACACTATAATAAACGATACAGTTTATACAGGCGAGGTACTCTAATTTTCGAATAATAGCAACTTAAACTAATTTGCTCATTTCCAATTTATTAGTTTTATGATGATCTTCCTAGATCTGGAACCAATATTTCCCAAAGACGTATAATCTCTCAGAAGTGGCAAAAGATTAACATTTATTATTGGTTTTTAACTGAATCGCATCTGTATGAGACACAGACATTTGACTATATTCTTCAACGAAATCAGCGTTAACGAAATAGTCAGAAGTGTGTCTTTCCTGTATTTGTGAATTCTCCAAAAAGTCACTGGAATGGACATTTTCGTATTCTGTCTACAAAAGTTGGCAAACTACTTTACACACAGAATATTTTTGGATGGCCATCCAAAACTGCTTGGCCCTTGCAATGTCCGGTAATTACGACCTGCTGACAATTTGTTGCAGTTTTTTGGTCCATTTCAACCCCTAAATACATGGCGATCATCTCCAAAAAGAGTAGGCTTCTATTCTGACCCTTATCTTATTCCCATGCAAAATTTCGTAAGGATCGGGCCATAAATGCGATCTGTATATGATATCCTGATATCCCAACTACTTAGTTTTGTTAGCAGTAGAAATATTACCAAATGTTTAATTCAAAATGAAAATATGCCAAAAATATGACAAAATTGAAAAAATATGGGAAAATTTTACAAAATCAATATTTTCATCTTTAGAGAATATTTTTATGCGATTTTTTAGGCGTTTTTTCTTTCCTGCCAAGAGGCCATTCTGAATTAATGAGAACTGTCGAAATCAGTTCAGCCGTTCTCGACATATAAGAGATTTTTCAAGCATATCTTCTTTGATAAACATATATACCGCACATATTTTGCTATATATCCGTTTTGTTGGATGTTAACATCAATGTAAAGATCAGAGGTAACCTCGTCATGGCTTTGCGATTTCGCCGGGATTTAAAATATTCGCGGTTTAATGAAAAATTTTGAATTTTTTCAACACAAAAGATATGGTCTATTTCACCCGCTAAATATTATCCGATGACCACCCAAGTTGGTAGGCTTTTTCCCCGCCCTAAACTCTAGCTACATGCGAAATTCCGCGTCGATTGGTCTATAAGTGCGACCTCTATAGCTACTGCAAAATCCGACATTTTTTCAGTATTTGGTCCATTTCAACCCCTAAACATTTGGCGATCATCTCCAAAAGAAATAGGGTTCTATTCTGACCCTAACCCCACCATCGTGCAAAATTTCGTAAGGATCGGGCCATAATTGCGACCTGTAGAGTGATTACAAATTAACATGGACAGACGGACAACGGACGGACGGACATACATAGCTAGATCGACTCAGCTCGGCGAACTAGGAAGATCCATATATACTTTCCTTTATGGGAAACCAATATTTCGAGGTGTTACATAAAATCTGGCCCAATCAAACTTATAATACCCCCAACACATAGTGTTGTAGGGTATAAATAACATAATATCAGAAAATTGATATAAAAATATTCACATTTTTATTAGCACCTATTAAAGCGATTTTTCTAGATTTTATTCTTTACCATGAGTTATAAGCGGAGTAACTATATTTTGAATATCAGCAACATTGTAAAGGTCAGAAGTGACCTTTAAGGTTATTCGTGGTTTTGCGTACATTTTACATAGAAGTTATGATCTCTTTCACTCGCTAAATATTATTCGATGACCGTTCCAATTGCTAGGCTTCTACCCAACCCAAAATTGTAGCCCCAGCAAAATTCCGAGTCGATTGGTCTGTGCTACAAACACTGAATTTTAAACAAATGCTATAGAAAATGTGGCTAAAATAGTAAAAACACCGAATATCCGAAGATATCTTTATATATAAAAACGTCTAAATTTGGAATTAGAAACAAATTCGTGCAAAAATGTTCCTAAATCGCGAAAATACCGAATATAAGGGGGTACCGTTATATGGGGATATATCAATATGGTAACATTTTCAATGCGAAGAATTCTACGTACCTAAAACACACTCCCGTGAAATTTTCTCAATCTTCTTAATGTTGATCTGAAGCTAAAGTGATTTCCACAGACAGTTGAAGATGACTCTTCACCTGTATATAGATGCTTATGTCAAGTGTAGAAAAATTATATATTCACAGAGGTTTACCTGTAACTATTAAAGCTTTAAATATGTAGTTATTTTAATGAGCTTTTGAAACTTTATTTAATATGGCGCCTAAAAGTATACTAAGTCCTTTACAAATACGTTGATTAACGGAAGAAGTAGCAAACCACATTTGCAATTTGTCGTCGTAAAATTCGATGTCCATTTAACTGTGTCCGTTTCTTGAAATCAAAATACAGGCGGCATATTTTTATGTCGAGGTATGAATTATATGGAAACATCTCACTGAGCTATGTGAGATAGAGCTCATACTGTATATTGAAAAAAAGAACTGTTCTACCAAAGATGATATCAAAGGATTCCATAAATTTTGGAATTGTATCAATACCTATAAAGGAACAAATATTAACATGCTCAGCCAGGCAACTATTGAAAATATTTTTAAAATATGAATGAACATTCCAAAACATCTTGTTTCAACTATCATTGTTATGCAGCCATATAAGATGTCAGATATGACCTATGTTATTGGGATCACTTTAGAATTAGATGTAGAAACCATATATATCTATGCATAAAAATGGTGCCAAAAAATATAGCTCAATCTAGTTTTGTTTTTGTTGTTTGACATTGTAGTGGAAAAGGTCTTTACCAAATAGAAGAAACTTTTAGAAAATCGCGAAATCGGAAAAATCTATATTTTTTAATGAATTTCCAATAGATTAATTCTGGAATGGTTCTTTAGTGGATAAATTGAAAATACTTAAACAAATTAAAAAACAAACGCGGGATTTTTCTTTTTTTACATGTTTTGATTTTGAAAGTTGGAAACAATGTTCTGAAACTTTACAAATTTCGGATAATTTTAATTCATGATAAAATATATAGCTTCGATGACTACAGAGAATATATATCATTTGATACGGCCAAAACGTATCCCATCAAAATAACGATTTTAACCCTAGTCCAATTGTTTTCAAGCACAAAACTTGGTGTGAAATGTTGAATAACAAAAACAATCACAGGATGCGAACTGAGGATTCTATTTTCTTAAAATTTCACATCCCATTATTTCTAACAAAACAAAATCTGGTGTGTAGACCGAATATATAGGACCACTCCATGCAGTACTTCCACAGAGGCGAAATAAAAGTCTGATTATCTTCAAAAGACAATATTTCTCTTAACATTAGATCTGTTGTGAAGATGGTAGATATCGACCCACTCCTTCTTTTCTCCCCTCAATATTCTACTCAGGGTCAATATTTTGAATAACCGAAATGATCATAAAATGTGGGTTAATCATCCAATTCACAATTATCTGTAGGTTGAAAATAATGGATTGTTCCTAAAAAATTGCGAAGGAAAGAGTGTATGCATCTGACTAAAAAAATGTAATGGGGTTTGAAGTAGATGTGAGACTCTAAACAATCTTTTATGTATAACTATGAATTATAATTAATTGCGAGTTCAATACCACCAGCTGATGAAATAACCATTTTGTCAGATTTTGTTTCGAAACAATGCCATTCAGCCCCCCACAAATGTTACGTTTGATTTTTAAACGGGGGAACTTTCCCTATATAGACTTTCTCTGTCGTGCTGATAGGTATAGTACATGTATGTGTTTGCGTTCTGCTAATCTGGTTCCAGCTCCAGGTTTAGAAATTCGGCTACGTTAACGGGCCAGAGATCTTCTGGAGTGAGTTGGGTAGGTTTGGCTACACGGAAGGTGTAGTGCGTTTTACCGCTAAATATAATCCAATAGTTATCTGGACCGCTATCCTGTCCTTTACTCTATCCTCATGTAAAATTCCATGTGGATTGGTTTCAAATTGTGACCTATAGAGCGGCTGCAAGATCAAAAAAAAAAAAATGTTGTTCCATTTGAAACCATAAATTTACATATTTTAAAACTATAGGCTTTAGTTTTGACCTAACTCTAAACCTTTGCAAAATTTTATGAGGATCGGATGATAATTGCGATCTGTATATAATTCCCTCAACACATTGTGTTGTAAAGTTTAAAAGAATAATTTACAAAATGTACACATGAAACTTGTAAGTCAAATTAAAAAAAATCTCATGCAATAAAAAATAAGACAAACTATGAAAAAAGTTAACAAAAAATCACTTTTTATTATCGTATTTTTCCACGATTTTTTTGGATTTTATCTCTTCCTGGCATGCGACCATTTCGAATTGGTCAAAACCAGCCCAGCGATTCTTTACTTATAAGGTCATAATTGTGTGTCATTTGTGTACGTGTGATTATGCCACCTTATGTCCAAATCCATTTTTGAAGATTTCGCTTTTGAAATTACGTTACGGAACACTGACCAGATATTACCCTTAGTATTTTGACCAAGGGCATTTGCCCAATATTTACAATTGTGTGAACAGATTTTTTTTCTGTTTTTGGGTCATATTTTGCGATCATCTCCAAAAGGAAGAGGCCCATCTGTGTCTCTAAATTTAGACTCTTCTATACAGACATTCGCCTTTTGTGTATTTTGAATATTGCCTGTAAGTAATTTTCAGTGTTTCGGTAGAATGGAAATGTTGGTATTTCTTTCCACAAAAGTAGTGGTCCATTCTACCCGCTGTCTTAAACTCTAACTTTATGCGAGAATTCGTGTCCTTGGGTTTATATTTGTGACCTTTATAATGGCTACAAAATCGGGAAAAAAATGTTAGTTGTTGGTTCATTTCAACCCCTAAATATATTGCGGACGTCTTAGAAAACAATAGGCCTAGCCCTTCTGAACCCAACCCTACCCTTGTGAAAATTTTCGTGATGATCGGACAATATTTGCAATAATTATATATCCCCAACCTGTGGTGAAAAAATATTACAAAATATTATAAGTCAAATTGAAAAAATCGCATGCGATAAAAAATATGAAAAAATAAAAAATGCCACAAAATACTACAAAATCTATATTAACATCATTATTGGCATCTTTCTATGCGATTTTTTTAGATTTTATTCCTTTATGCCAAGATGACATTCTGAATAGACAAAATTTGTCGAAATCGGCCCAGCCATTCTTGAGATACATACTACCGGATACTACATGTATCCGATATATTTACTATCGGCATCTACGTAACGGTCAGCATTAACCTGTCCGTCTATTTCTGATTTCGCCGGGATTAAAAATATTCGCGGTTAATGGAAAATTTGACTTTTATTTAACACAAATGTTATGGTCTATTACACCCACTAAATATTAACCGATGACCATCCAAATTGGAAGGCTTCTGCCCAGCCCTAAGCTCTAGCCCCACGCTAAATTCCGCTTCGATTGGTCCATAATTGCGATCTTTAGAGCAACTGCAAAATCAGGAATTTTTTTAGTTTTTGGTCCATTTCAACCATTTCACAAATAGACAACGAAATATATGCAATGTACATATACAAAGGTAGGGGATGTTACCTAGAATGCTTATATCTCAAGAATGGCTGGACCGATTTTGACCAATTTTGTCAATTCATGCCGTCTTGGTATAAAAGTATAAAATCTAAAAAAATCGCATAAAAAGATGCCAATAATGATGTTAATATAAATTTTGTAGTATTTTGTGAATTTTTTTTATTTTTTCATAATTTTTATCGCATGAGATTTTTTAAATTTGACTTATAAAATTGAAGTGTATATTTTGTCATATTTTTCACCTTACAACACAGGTCGGGGTTATTATATGCATATTGCAATTATCGTACAATCTTCATGAAAATTTTCATATGGGTAGGGCTTAGCTCAGAAGTGCTAGGCCTATTGTTTTTAAAGATGTCCGCAATACATTTAGGGATTGAAATGGAAAATGAACAACTAAAAATGTTCCTTATTTTGCAGCCGTTATAAAGGTCATAAATAGAAACCAAAGGACACGAAATCTCGCATGAAGTAAGAGTTAAGCGGGTAGAATGGACTTTTGTGTGAAAAAATGCCGGCATTACTTAGAGGCAATATCCGAAATACATAAAAAGCGAACTTCTGTGTTTTCTATGCTGATTTTGTTGACGAATATAGCCAAATATCGTAGAAAGCAAATCATATAGTTGAGTCTAAATTTGGAAATACAGAGGGACCTCTTGCTTTTGGAAACGATCGCAAAATATTTAAGGGTTCAAAGAATTCTAGCATTTTGGATGACCATTATATTAAATTTAAAATGGACCTCTACAACTAAGAGCACGACGGGGTGCGTAAATATTGGGAAAATGTCCCTGATCAAAATGCTAAGGGTAATATCTGGGCAGTGCTCCGTGACATAATTTCAATAGCGAAATCTTCCAAAATGGATTTGGACATAAAGGGACTTCTAACATATTGTAGTGTTGTAGGGTATCACGTGGTCGGCCCCGCACGACTATAACCTTTGCTCACTTGTTTTAAAATAAGTTAAATAGCAAGAAAAATGAAAGAAAATACCTGTATTTTCTTTTAAAAATATAATCTAAACTATTTAATCCTTTTTATTGTACCATGGATATATATGTTGATTTGTAAGCTACTTCGACTGCCTGATTTTAAGCCCCCTTTAAAATCAATTATTTCGTAATAGAAGTTTTTGCCGTGAAGCTGTTTCTAAATATCTATGTAGAACCATGAACCGTGATTTTTTCGGTCTTCATACGGTGGTGTCTTGTCAAAAGTCTTTTATCCGAACACTAATAAATCCAATAAAATAAAACTTCTCTCTTATTCTACGACTTTTGATAGGTATGCAACAAACTGATCTTATCAATTTCCTTCACGTCTGTACAATTTTTGGATATACATTCAAAAATACCTCCATCCATTGACATTTGACATTATGCACACATCTTTGTTTTATAAAAATTTTAGAATCTTGAGGCAAACCACATTTTGGTTTGTGGCTACCTCACATTAATTGTATCAAATCGAAAAAAGCCACATTAAACTTCTGGCAAATTAACGGATAAAAGTGCAGCGATCTTTAATTGATGGCAAGCTGGTGGCGATGCCCACCCAGCTAACGGTTAACCAAGTGGCCAAACAAGCTGTAAACTCACCACCAATGTAACATTTAAAAATACGAAAATCTAAAATGCAATCAAATTATAAGCAATAAAACAAGAAAAAGACAAATAACAAATAAATGCTAAAAGCAATCAAAATATATCGGTGGCATCCAACGCAATTGCATTACAAGCCGCGAGGTTAATTGTTTTTGATTCCATTTATAAAATAAAGTTCAGCATCTTCTGCGAGAATTTCATTAATCTTGGATGATTTATTTGTGCCTGCATGCATGGGAATCACCAACTCACCAGACTGACAAATCACCGAACATGAATGGGGCTCATAGGCAGTGTGCGATGCCATTGTTTTAGAAGAAGAAGAAAAAATATGAAATTCACATAAATGTTTTACAACAAATTGTACTTAAAGTTTACACCCTCATCTCTTTAATTTTATGCCAATGTTATTCTATTTTAAATTTCTCAGGGAACTATTAATCTTGATTTCGATGTGGAGTTTGAATAAATCTGTAAGTATTTTTAAAGGTGTGCTATTGTAATGCCATTTTTAATATTTTTTTTTTTTTTCTAATTTGAGAAGAATTCTTTAAAATTCGAGTGCAGTCTGGGAAAATGTGGAGAACAGTAATTCATAGAACGGTGTTGGCATGTTTGTTCGGGATACCATAGTATTTTGTTGTTGCAAAATGGTCAGGCTTAATCCCATTATTGTTGTTTTTATAAAAACAACGTTTGTTTATTAATGGTGAACGATGGTAATGTTCCTAGGTACCTAGGTTTCGGAAAGAGCCATTAATCCTCACCAGTTCCCTGGTTTTTGTCTAGGATTATATTCCCCAGGAGTTATATTAAAAATAATTTCTATGACAAAAAACTTTTTCTACCCAAGTGGCGAAATCGTAAGCGCAATAGAAGAGGAACCAAAGAATTACATAAAACTAAAATTATTTTGGAAAATTTTCTAAATCTTACAACCGCACAAACGTAGTTTTTATAAAAACAACAATAATAGGATTAAGCCTGACCATTTTGCAATAACAAAAGATTAGAAATTCATTTAAAAAACTGCGTATGACTCTTTTTGAAACCGCGATATATTGCATTTTATATTTATTACCAAGTTTTTGCGAACAATTGTTAATCACAGCTTTTTTTGGGTAGGAAGCCGATGAATACTATATTCACATCAGATCTCTGCAGCTTGTTTGGCATGAGAGAGATAACTATCAATTGGAGGGAATCGGATGCTTACTTCGCACTGAATTCGCACAATTTGAAGACAGCCTGACGCTTATATTGTATTTTATGAGAGATACATTTATTCAAAAATTTGAACCGTTGTGGGGGAGGTACTAAAATGAATGGTCTGACATATTCCATTTTAATAGAAACATAGGGATGTGCCAAATTTGAAAATAATTGCATGTTCATTTCGCGTTTTACGAGCTTCGTACTTATTCCAATGTTGACCCCTTTGTGGGGGAGGTACCAGAAGGAGCGGACCGATATAACCCATCTTCACACCAGATCTTGTGTTAGTAAATATTTTGGAATGTCTGAAATTTGAAGAGAGTCTGCAGCTTATTTTGTATTTTATAAGAATTATATTTGTTCAAAATGTTGACCTTTTATGTGGTATTTACATGATGAAGTGAGCCTATGCTGTCAATTTTCACACCTAACATAGAACTGGTACAAATATTTGGATTGCAAAAAATTTGAAAAAATTTGAATTATTCTCTCTTGTATTATACGGATAATTATTTTCTGTGAAAATGTTGATTTTGGATTGAGTTGATTTTGTGGGAGGCGGGTACCAGAAGGAATGAACCAATATTACCATTCTCCGAATTCGATCTAAATTTGAAAATAATTTTACGATATACTACCACCAGACAGCCAGCCACACAGACGGACGGACATCGCTAGACCGACTCCAAGTGTCCTGAAACGTATTTTGTTCAAAGAGAGATAGGGTCTAAAATCATTATTCCGATTTGCCCGTATCAAATGATATATACCATCTCTAGTCATATGGCTGAGGATATCTTCTTCTTCTATATCTAGAAAAGAGGAAAATGTTTGTACGTTTAATTGTTTGTAATTTATAGACTCAAAAACTGCTGAACAGATTTTCCCGAAAATTGCCAAATATACTACAACAAAGAAATTCCACTTGGAACGGGAGATATAGCATCAGAATCATGGAATTTGGAGCAAAAATAATTTTGTCAAATTGTATTGAAATCGGTTCAGATTTGGATATAGCTCCACACATACATATTTTCAGCCAATTCTGATCACCAAACACGACATGTCTGTATAATAAACTTCAGAATGAGTGACGCAATTCGGTACAACAAGTAAGAAAACATTAAGTTCTTGCCGAACTTTTAATGCCCTCCACCTTAGGGTAAAGGAAACATTTTTATATGAAAGTATCTGAATTTAATCATGTTTCACCTTAAACTTCATATACCAGTAAGACCGTTTGGATAATGTAGTTAAACTTATCAAAAAAATATAAGATGAGTCAGGCCGTTATAAGGGGCTATACCAAAACGGGAACCTCTATAGACAATTTTATACTTTCAGGGTGGTCATCTATCAAATCTTCTAAAATATCAAATTTGAAACAATTATGTGACTAGGAAAAATGTGACAAAAATCATCAATTATCGAATAGCGGAAGGTACCGTTATATGGGGGCTATACCAAAACGTGGACCTATCCATACAATGTTTCGCCACATGAGCTGGAGCCCATTACTAACTAAAAATAGTAATTTCTGGACAAATCCGCAAACAGATTGGGCAAATCCGTTAAAATATGTGTGCAAAAATCATCAAAATATCGAATATCGGCAGGTACCGTTATATGGGGGCTATACCAAAATATGTACCTATACATACAATGTTTCGCCACCGTAGCTTGAACCCATTAAGACCTATAAATACAAATTTTTACATAAATCCGTGAAAAAATGTGGCAAAAGTCATCAAAATACCGAATATCGGTGTGGTGCCGTAATATAGGGGCTATACAAAATGGTGGACCTATACATTAAATGTTTTGCCACATGAGCCAGAACCCATTATGACCAACAAATACCAATTTTTAGACAAATTCTTGAACAAAATGTGGCAAAAATCATGAAAATATCGAATATCGGGAGGTACCGTTATATGGGGGCTATACCAAAATGTGGACCTATATAGACAATGCTCCGCAACACGAGCTAGAACCCATTATGACCTACAAATACCAATTTTTCAATATGGCGAAAATCATCAAAACATCAAATATCGGGAGGTATCGTTATATAGGGGCTATACCAAATCGTGGACCTATACATAAAATATTTTGCCACCGGAGCTAGAACCCATTATGACCAACAAATACCAATTTTTAGACAAATCCATGAAAACATGCGGCAAAAATCATCAAAATACCGAATAGCGGGAGGTACCGTTATATGGGGGCTATTCCAAAACGTTGACCGATATATTTTCAATACCAACCATCCTAGACACAATACAAATCGTTCTGCCAAATTTTGAATCCGTACGTCAAATAATGTGGGCTGTAGCGTGATTTCAACAGACAGACGGACATCGTTAAATGGACTTAGAATTTTATGCTGATTATGAATATACATTATGGGGTCTACGACGAATATTTAGGGATGTTACAAACGGAATGATAAAGTTAATGTACCCTCCTTTCCAAGGTGGAGGGTATACAAATAAATGTGTAAAATTATGTTAAAATAGGTTGTGATTTGGGTATATCTCCCATATATATTTTCGGCCGATTTAACATAATTTATGCACCAAACGCGATATGTATATCCGATTTCAATGAAATTCAGAATGTGTGGTGAAATTTGGTACAAAAATAAATTTTCAAAATTATTTTGAAATCGGTTGAGGTTTGGATATAGCTCCCATACATATTTTCGGTCGATTTCGTATAGGAGTGACGGAATTTGATGTAAAATAACTTTTATAAAATTCTATTGAAATCGGTTCAGATTGGGATATTATTTTATTAAGAAGCATTGACTCACACCGCCTTTGCTATGGTATTAGGCTAACAGTAAAAAACTACACAACAATTTATTTGAGGATACGATTATTACGGGGAAGTATGTTGCTACATTGAATTCTCGAATGGCAACAGAAATGACACTCAACTTCAAAAGATTGCAGTTTCCTGCACGCTTGGTATTTGCTATGAAAGTAATAAAAACGAAGGACAAACGTGTATGGGAACTATATTTGGCATATTCCTCATTTTCTCATGGTCAGCTGTTCCTGGCATGTTCAGGCGTTGGTAACCCGAACGATTTGTTAGTTTACGCATTAAAGTATTAAAATAAATAGGTTTTTTTAAATTCTTGAATTTTTTTTAACCTCAAAATATTGAACGCATATAAAATCAAAAGGGCGAAGCGTACCGGGTTCAGCTAGTAATTGTATAAAAGTCTCAACAAAATTTGCTTTAGGAACCCAAAACTCGTTTGCGGTTTGAACCTACAAACCGAGTCCAGACTGGCTACTGAACTGTGAAAATTTCCAGCCAGTTATGAAAAAGTGATACATTTTTTTTTTCAAAAAAATAAACAAGGTTTTTTATTAAGAAAAATTTATGATTTTTTACAATTATATATTTTATTTTATATCCCTGTTGAATTTCCCAATCAGCAATGTTTTTAATTACCGCCAACTGAAATGTGGGTTTATTTGTGTCCATTCAGAAATCTTAACCCCCCTCAGTTCATCAAATTTTAATAATTTACAATTCAAATAGAGTTTATTACTCATTAGTTGATGATAGTATTACAACATCATAGCTACTTAATATCCTCGGCTATCGTAGTTCCATTGCCAAAAACTCATTTAGTTTTCAAATCAAATTTTTGTCAGATCATTTAAAACAACCGATTGAACAAAACGCTACTTGGATTACAAGCATTACAAATTTTTAACATAGCATACATGCAGAAGAAGATTGAAGTCGGTATGTTTCGATTTAATTGTAATTATTTAATTTACAACAAAGTTGCTGTTAATTATTTGCTAAGACATGTTGTACAACTGAATAAACATGTGCACTAAGGTGGGTCGTGATAAAGTTGCAAACTACAAGAAATTATGTTCTGTAAAAATGTATGTATTGATTATTGGTAACACGATTTAGTAGAGGGGGAAATTCAAGGTTTTTATTCTTCTAGATATGCCGTCACTGGAAAGCTAGATATAGGTTCCCCAGTATATGATAGCAATAACCGAGATTAACATGTGTCTTGGTACAATAAATTCAAGGTAACCTCATTTTAGATAATAATATCCAGGGGATATATCCTTTATTTATGAAATGTGAAATAAAACAAGTAAAAAAGCACATGATTGCTAAGCCGGTCCGAACTTTAAATGTCCTCCACAACTGGAAAGGTACATGCAATTCAAAAAAAAAAAAATCGTAGAAAAATACCTCTCAAATAAAACCCTTTATATGGGGGCAATACGAAGACATGATCCTTCATAAGTAATCTTTTGTCATAGGCTTTAGTACCGATTCCGAACTTCATATAAGAAATTGTTAAACAATTCCGGTGAATAATGCCGCTAAAATCATCACAATACCGAATATAGGGAGATATCGTTATATTGGGGCAATACGAAAACGTGGACCCCCATACAAAATTTTTTTCTTATAGGCTTAAGTACCGCTTACGAACTTTGAATACGAAATTTGAAACATTCCGGTACTAGCTAAAATCATTTAAACGCCTTATATTGGGAGGTACCGTTATATGGGGGCTATATGAAAACGTGAACCGAAATGGCCCATTTACGAACTTAAGCTGCATAATGGCAAAATACACATGTGTGCAAAATTTTAGCCTTCTATATCAAATCGTGCAAATATAGCGTGATGACAACAGACTGCCGGACGGACAGACATACACACACAGAGAGATGGACATTGCTAGATCGACTTAGAAGAATATATATATATACTTTGTTGGGTCTGACACGAGTATTTCGAGGAGTTACAACCGGAATAACAAAGTTAATATACTCTCCATAGTATGTCGTAGGGTATAAAAAATAGTCAAGCATAATGCAATTTTTACAAATTTAGTGTCATTGTTTTTAATTGCAGTAGAAGGTTTTTTACGAAAGAACATTCTACAGGGTTGCCCATATTCGACGGACCCATCTGGCAACGCCATAACTTTTGACAAAGATGTCACATCGCTTAATGACATACCGCGTTTGAAGCGTCAGTCCAAGCAGTCCATGAACCAATACACGCCACGCGAGCGCTCTGAAATAGTTGAAATTTACATTCAACAGAAGAAGTCAATTGTAAAAACTCAACGTGCTTTTAAAACATTAAAAAATGTGAGAAATGCGCCTTCTAAGAACACCATTAAGCGTTTATACGAAAAATTTTCGACTGGTAAGGCTCTTTCTAATCCGAAGAGGCCATATAAAAGTCGACCAAGGCGATCGGCCGAGAATATCGCTGCCGTACGAGCCAAAGAACATCCCAAAAACGCCGTTCTCAGCAGTTGGGCATGGCTCGGTCCACTTTACAACGGATTATTCGCATTGATTTGCATTTGCTCCCGTACAAAGTTCAATTGACGCAAAGAATGTTGCCTGCGGACAAGCCTCGTCGATTGGAATGGGCCCAAAGAGTCATCGAAATGGCCGAAGATGACAAGCAATTTTGGAACAAAATTATCATGTCCGATGAAGCCCATTTCACATTGAATGGGACCGTAAATAAGCAAAATTGCCGTTTTTACGCCACTGAAAATCCTCAGGAGATTCAAGAAGTGCCTCTTCATGACGAAAAAGTCACAGTTTGGTGCGGCGTTAGTGCGAAAACGGTCATTGGGCCGTTTTTCTTCAAAAATGAAAATGGCCATGCTGTTACCATCAATCAGGAGCGTTATCGCGACATGATGACCAATTTTGTGATGCCATTTATTCGTCGAAAGCGTATGAGGCAGTTCTGGTTTCAACAAGACGGCGCTTCACCGCACACAAGTCGCATAACAATCGATTTTCTGAAGAATTTGTTTCCGGGCCGTTTGATGTCGAAAAGTGGTGATTTGGACTGGCCACCGCGTTCGCCCGATTTGACGCCGCCTGACTTCTTCTTGTGGGGATATTTGAAGTCAAAGGTTTACGTTAACAAGCCAAGGACCGTAGAAGAGCTCAAGGACAACATTCGTGAAGAAATAGCCGCTATTCCGGCCGAAATGTTGGCAAAAACGATGGAAAATGCAGTAAAAAGGGCACAATACGTCATCAACGCCAGAGGCGGCCATTTGAGAGATATCATATTCAAAAATTGATTTAAACAAATATACTTGGAACAAATTAAATGATTAACATTGCCAACCGCCAAACTTTTATTTTTTTTCTTTGATTTTTAAAAATTATGGGCGAATATGGGTAACCCTGTAATTCATATAATTGGTAGGGAACACTGCAATGTTAGAACCTGAACCATTGTAATTGTATAAGTGAAGTCATCAAGATGCCATTTGGGAAATGTGTGGTCTCGATATATTCTACTCATTGCGAGTCATAAATAGTGCGTTACAGCCCATTCTGTAAGGAATTGTGTCTTATTAACTTCAAAATAACTAAAATCTAACGATTGACAATTTATAGCATCTATGATGCATTTTTTTACGATCTGTCTTCATTATCCAACACCGTACCAGATACTCTTCAGTTAGCCAGAAGATTAAGCAGTCTAAACACGATACAATAATTTTCCTATTCGTGGATCCTATAAAGTATAGGGTAAGATAAAAAAACTGCAAGAAAGTCAAACACCATAATTTTTACATTTTTTTTTTTAAATTTTATTGAACGAAAGCAGAAAATGTCGGAAATAGCATCAAATTATAGAATAAGTTTAGATTTGTTCGAATTGGTTTGAACTATGGCCTTCAAACGGCAAGTAAAACCGTCGCCCGATGCCCGAATGTTGCCCTGTGGTATTTTGGCCCATTCCCGGCGAAGCGCTTGCTTGAGGTGATCGACACCTTGGTGTTTTTTAGTGCCAACCTTGCTTTTCAAAATACTCCAGACATAATAGTCCAACGGATTAGTATCCGGAGGTTTTGGTGGCCATTGTGCGCTGGAAATAAAGCGAGGAACCTCATTTTGTAACTATTCTTGGTGCGATGGTGCTGAGTCCTGTTGGAATGTCCAAGGTCTGCAGCCAAAATGTTTGCGAGCCCAAGGTTTTAATACATCCTCCAGAATATTTTCGCGATAATATTCGGCAAATATTCTGATGCCACGGTCAATTAATACGATGGCCCACACCCTCACCATGGCCGGCGCTTGAGTACTAGTGGTCAACCGAAGGTGCACATTCTCAGCTGACCTCTTTGGCAATTAAACACGGTCATTTTGCTTGTTTACAAACTGCTGGACAACGAATGTTTCGAACCATTTCTGCTGATGTTGCTGTTTTCTCTCGTCCACTTCCTTGACGTCGGGCTACGCTACCACAAAATATTTATTCACATTCAAATGCGAAATATTTATTCACATTCGGAGCGCTCTAACGATAGCCACTTGTGGTTTTCTAGTCAAATATAAAGAAATCACACTATCACGCTTGAATTCCATCACAAATAACTTTTTTTTTTGAAATTGAGAAATTCCCAGAAAAATGATTTTGTACGCTTGTAAACAATATACTGAACTGTCACTGGAATAATTTTAACAGCTGTCGGATGAGTGGCTTAAAAATGACAGCAGTCTGAAGTTGGTTGCAGTTTTTTCATCTCACCCTGTATAGCGAGCGGTTGAAGCTTTGAGGATATCCAGGAAACCCAGATGGGTTGGAAAGTTCTCTTGAGCGACGAGTGGTGTATTCTCTGAAAGCTTGCTAATTGGCTTTTCCATGTTTAAAGAAAGTGCGGCAATCAAGGTCTATAATGTCGGGTTGTCTATTGATGCCTAAGAAATGACTGATTGCCAGGTTACATAGTTCGTCAGATCTGGGGATACGATGGTTTTGTCCGTTGAGTTGTGGCAGTCTTCATTCACTGTAACGTGCAGCTATAAGTTTGCTCAACCAGCGCCATACCCCTCTGGTCGTTTCCTTTCAGACGGTTATTGCCCAGAGGTGAATTGATGTTGGTTATAACACGGGGTACAACTACTGATCCGCGGGATATATACATTAAGCACATATTTTACCTCAGCGGTTCCACACTTGACCGCCATGTACGGTTCACTAGAGTCAAGCTCAGGTAAGGTAGGTCTGTACTGGACAGAGTAGTGAAATAGGAACGCTAATATTCAACCTCCATCACAACTTTGAAACCTGCAGTTGGTACTTAGCTTCGTCTGCTGGATCGCAGCAACCTGAATGCTCTTCCGACTCATAAAGCTTACCACTTCATTTATTTTAAACACGGAGACCATCGCAGCGTGATCCGGAACTTTAACAGTAATATATGCCGTCAACTAGTGCATAAATTGCTGTAGAGGAGATTGCGGGGTCTCGTACTGCGACGATGTCATGGACGAAGATGAGGACTCACTGGGTTCTACATTGGCACAGCTGGAAGCAATGGAGTCCCTATCGCTATACTCCTGTATCCAGTTTAAGCCGGAACAATTCCGGAGATGCACCCAGTCGGTGCATCCGTTACATCTCACCGAGCCCGATCTATTGTAGATGTGATTGTGGCAAGCGGAGGACAACATTCTGATGCCGGCATTGTTAATGTACTCATCAAGGCCTTTCATCTTCAAACTGAATTTTCCACTACCAGTCTTGGACCCCGAATGTTTCTCGAAGTTATATTACCATGGAACACATCAATTTTCTCCTGATACGTCCTTCCCATTGATTGAAATTAATATGACGAATTTAGAAGTCATCAAATCGATCTACTTTAATGTACACATATCTATCTACATCCATATAAAATGTTCATGTTAAATTGCTTGTAAAATACAAAATGCCTGTGTCTGTGGAAACTCCGTTCATCCGTTCGTCTGTCTGTCTGTCTATCTATGGTGTCTGCTGCAAATTTGACAAACACTCTTTTGGCAGTGTCTCGCAGTTGCAGTGAATGTACGTTGCACATGAGCATCATATTGAAGGTTTCGATGGTGTGGGAGATTAATAATGGATTTATTAGCAGAGATAAACTGAATGAAAAATTAGAGGAGGAGGAGGAGGAAGAGAGGACGAAGACAAAATCGTCACTGGCTATGAAGATGCGAATGCCTTTGTGATGGTGACATTTGCCATATTAAAAATGTGGCATTTCATATTTGCTGCAAAATATGTTTCGCTTTTTATATCCGCCTGTCTGTCTGTCCGTCCGTCCGTCCGTCCATGTGTCTCAATCATTATGATTGAAGGAGAAGAAGTTTGAGCGAATAATGTTTTCATAAGTGTTTTTTGATGTTCCTCTTTGTGGTTGGAAGATTATTTGACATTTTTCCAAATGGAAACCGTTTCTAATGCAAACTAATATCTAAGCATGAACTGAATTCGTTTGAACACGAATTAAGTTTCCTACTTCTTGTTGTGCCGAACAATGGAATGTTGTGTTGTGTTGACTGGAGGATTCATTCATCTTTTGCTGTTGGTTGATGGCATCGGAGATGTTGCATATTTTTACACTTGAGCGGCGTTTATTTACATGTTTATTGTTTTTGATTTCGCTGATGCCAGAATTTATGTTCACCTGAAACTCACAATTTAGTATAGATTTGCCACCGCAGTTTGTGTGAAATCGAAACCGCTACAAAATGTGGTTGTATGAAGGTGTTCGGTTTGGGAATAGAACGAATATTTGGAGCGCTAATGTGAAGGCGATGCCGATGTAATGTAAATAGCTAACGATCAGTTGAGTACTTTGGTGACGAACTCGCTATCCGCTTATCCTATAATTGCATTTTCAAGGACTTTCTGCTTCAATATCCATATTGAAAAGAATCTCAGTTACTTTGATAGGATGAAGACAAATATCTTTTGAAGTGAGTTGGTAGATTCGGTAGGTTAGCTAAAATGAAACAGTATTATATACGTCTAACACAGCAGAATGTGCGGACCGTTCTCATCGTTTAATACGAATAAGGAGAGCTGCACCATCCTAAACGAAATGCCCTAGTTTGTATAGGTAGTCAACGTTCTTCAATTGCGATTCAACGAGGACGGCATTCATACTGAAATGATTGAAAACATGGGTGTCTAATCAGTATGCACAACTATTCAGACCTGGCTGATAGGTTTATTTATCTAAACGACGCCCCTCTCTAGATCGGGGAGTCAGTCCAAACATGCGTGAGCGAG
This sequence comes from Musca domestica, assembly GCF_030504385.1. Taxonomy (NCBI): domain Eukaryota; kingdom Metazoa; phylum Arthropoda; class Insecta; order Diptera; family Muscidae; genus Musca; species Musca domestica. The sequence continues at coordinate 5,999,803 of NW_026712115.1, read as the reverse complement.
GTAACTCTATCCACCATATAATAGCTTGGACCATATAATAGTACCGCGATACCGTAGGTACTGAAATGAAAGCATGTGCTTTTTCTGACATTCGGAAGAAACTTCGTCTCCTCTGTTGCAGTGCTCTGGGCGGCGTCAAAGCACTTGTATAAGCAGACCACAATGCAGCCGCATAGGTAAACACAAACCGTCCTATCGCTTTATAAGATCTCCTAGTCTTTACTTTTAAATTTATCACAGACCTGACCTATTCAAAACTGACTAATAGGTTTCTATATCTAAACGATCCCCCTCTCTAGATCGAGGAGTCAGCCCAGACATGCATGAGTGAGGTAACTCCATCCACCATATAATAGCTTGGACCATATAATATTTCCGCGAAACCACCCAAGTAGGTACTGAAATGAAAGAATGTGATTTTTCTGACATTCGGAAGAAACTTCGTCTCCTCTGTTGCAGTGCCCAGGGCGGCGTTCTGGCATTGCAAAGCACTTGTATAAGCAGACCACACATCAGCCGCATATGTAAATACAAACCGTCCTATCGGTTTATAAGATCTCCTGGTCTTTACTTTTTAATTTACCACAGGTGGCTGTGCTAACTAATGTGACCCCATTAGTGGCCGGAATAATGTACCCACGTAGCAAACGATTTCATAGACATCTGGAAGGACGCGGAATACCGAAAAGGTAAAGGTTAAACTGTACTGGATTTATTACCCCACTTTGAGGAACTCATTGTTTCACTCTACGGGATTTGGACTTCTTGTTCCGGAATTCCACGTACGACTGGCTTCAACAAACATAGTTGTTTTTCAAACTTGGAGGTGGATAGAGCTCTCGACGTACTCAAACATCGTGGCATGGCTGGCTGTATTAAAGACTTTTGGCAAGTCGAGAGCCACTAATACCGTTATATGACACGGCCTGTTCTCCCCAACCAAAATATAAGCATATGACGATAAATGCTGTTGTGGTACCATGTTGCTAATGGAACCCATGTTAGTGATAAGAAACCGGATAGCTCCATCCAATGCTGGGGAGGATTAAAGCCCCACAAGTCTTTGCTACCTGAAACTGAAACGAAATCGGTCGGTATGACTGGCATTTGCTGTCATTCTTGTCTTCTGACTTCTATAGTCGGCCCACTTTGTATACTTCGGGAACGATGTAAATCGGTTGGGAACCAACATTTTTTAGATTGGTGTTCGATCACGTGTTCGGGAGCGATTTTATCGTTACCACCATTTATTCATACCGGTTTCAGTATAGCAACACTTCAGATGGTCCAACCTTTTAACCCCTACTCCTCATTTGACAAAAATATCGATAAGTGGCGTTTCTGGTGTTTTGAGCGGCTATGGCTGATCGGATGAGGTGTAGTTCTTGCCACTCTCAGACATTTCGGTTGACAACGAGAAACCTAGAATTTATATTCCATATATATGTTTCCTCCTATTTGGGGTTTAAAGTCCCTCACATGCGTATTATGCAGTCCACAAGAATGGCGTTTAGTACCAGATAACTTATGGAACTCAAAAATACCTCTGTCAAGTTTTATCGGGATCGGATCAGATTTGGATACAGCAGCAATACATATTTTTATCCGATTTCAGATTTCAACATCAACCCAAATGGACTGAATTTTGACAATTCCGACTGAATTCATCCTAGAAACTAGTTCTTCAAATTTGGTGAAAATAGGTTCAGATATAGCTCCCATATATTTTTTTATCTTCACATGCCTAACATGCACTCCACAACAATAATATTTGGTACCAGATACAGCTCAGAATTTAGTGTTTGAAATCCCCATCTGTATCCTGATCACTAGAACTGCTCGCTTGTCTACCAACAACAAATTTGCTTTGTAGAGAGACAGAAGCTTTTTAGCTTTTAATGAAGTAGGTAGTCGGATCGCTTAATTTCATGATTTTTATACCCTCCACCATTCTATGGAGGGTATATGAACTTTGTCATTCAGTTTGTAACTCCTCAAAATATTTATAATAGACCCTACAAATTATATATATTCTGGATCAGCGTAAAATTCTTAGACGAGCTAGCGATGTTCGTCTGTCTGTTGTAATCAAGCTATCTTTTGAACGAATTGAGATAGAAGCCAAAAATTTGGCATACATGCATAGTTTACCAGTAGGCATGTTAAGTTCGGGTACTACAGCTTATGAAAAAAAAATTAAAAAAGGTTTACGTTTTCGTATATCCCCCGTAAAACGGTACATTCCGATATTCGGTATTTTCATGATTTTAGCGACATTATTTACCGGAATTGTTTCAAATTTCGTATTTGAAGTTCGTAATGGGTACTAAAGCCTATGACAAAATTTCGTAAGCAGGTCCACGTCTTTAAGTTTTTTTTTTTTTGAAATTTTTCAAATTTCTTCCAAATGGTGGAGGGTATTAATTGTTCGGCCCGGCCGAACTTAGCTGCTTTTTTACTTGTTTCCCCTCACATGCGAGTAATGAAAGCTTTCACGCTGTGTGTCTCGATCGAATGTAATTTACTTAAATGACCATCAGTAGGGTAACAATCATTCAACATTTCGAACAATGGAGGTTGCGGTTGCCGCATCAAAAACACAAATCTAAATTCACCAACATCTCCCAGCGAACCACCGCATTACATGGGAGGGTGTTTTCTTACATATTTTCATGATTGTCTTTTGAACTACTGACGTTGTTGTATTTTTTTTTTTTGCTGTTTCTTAAGCATGTTGTTGCTGTTGTTACTAATCCTGCCAGTACTACATCATGAATGGATTTTCCATCTGAGAATCTCCTAACATTTATGGCAACTTAATAATTTCTGCAATTTCAAATCATAATTTGCACAATATTTCTGCAGAGAGAGAGAGAGAGAGGCGGAGGTCGGATGGTAACGGAGAGATGATGGTCGGATCAGATCTTGAATGGAATGAATGGTGTTTGACTCTGCGGTGTTGTTAGGCAGTCGGTCGGTAGATTTGTTTGTTGGAGTTTAAAGGTTGGTTCGGTTTGGCATTTACCTTGGCAACCACTAAATAATACGCTTGGCAATAATCCAAACACAGACTATCATATTTATATTTATAGGAATGTGTATGTGTTGATATGTTTACTGTACATAATTGTAACTTATGGATGTGAATATTAGAGTGGGAAATGAGAACATTTTTAGGATGATGCTGTAAGATACGAATGTAATTGGAGAGTGTAAATTAAATTCTCATTTTTTTTTTTTTTTTTTGTAAATTAACTTGTAAATATCACTATACGTCTATTTATTATATACAATAAATGCCACCAAGTAAGGTAGCAATTGCATGGGAGTTTTAGTTTCTCGAAATTTGGTACAAAAATCCATTTGATTGAAATTGTGTGCTACTGTTGGGAAATCAGAAAGCTGTAAACCCTAAAATATACAGAAACGAAATGATGATTGAAGATTAAAACAGTTTTAAAGAAAGATCGTATGGTAAAATATGATGTAAAGGTTCGAGATAATGTGAGGTTTTTGACACTTCAAGTTCTAATTGAGTAAGAGTTCTAGTTTTAGAAACTAACAATTTGGTATATGTATGTCATTGATCTACTAAAACAGGCACTTTAAGCCAAATGGATTATGAAAGTATAGTAAATCAAGCAACTAAGTTCGGCCGGGCCGAAATTTTTATACACTTCACCATTGGGACGGAAGTCGAAAAATTTAAAAAAAAAATCCGTGGAAAAATACCGTTCATATGAATACCGCTATGTGTGTGTTATACAAAGACGTGGACCTGCATAAACAATTTTCCATTATAGGTTGTAGTACCCATTACGAATCTTAAATACGAAATTTGAAACTATTCTCATTTAATATTGTCAATAAAATCATCAAAATACCGAATATCGGGAGGTATAGTTATATGGGGGCTATACGAAGACGTGAACCTGCATAAAAATTTTTTCGTCATAGGTTGTTGTACCCCTTACAAATTTCAAATACGAAATTTTTCAGTGAATACTGTTGCTAAAATCTTATATGGGGGCTATACGATATATTGGACCCATATATACAATTATCTTTCAGGGCATAAATTACTCACTAAGAACTCCGTGTGTTTAATTTCAGACAATTCCATGAAAAAGTGGCTAAAATCATTAAAATACAGAATATACGGAGGGGGTAAGGTATTCACAAGGAACTTCTTGTGTGGATTTTAAGTCTGTCAAAATGTGGCTAAAATCATCAAAATAATGAAAATCGGGGGTACCGTTATATGGGGGCTATACGATAACGTGCAACGATTAGTCCATCTTTGAACTTGACCTGCTTGCAGACAAAAGACAGATCGGTGCAAGATTTCAGCTCCTTATCTGTATTCGTTTTTTACGGGGCTAAATCGTCTTAGAATTTCACGCTGATCAGGAATATATATATATAATTTGATAGGTCTAAAATTATTATTTCGATGAGTTACAAACGGAATGACGAACTTAATATACCCTCCATACTATGTATGGTGCAGGGTATAAAAAGAAGAAGTTTTGAAAGTTTACATCGAAAAGTAAACAAAATAGAGGGGAACAATTTCGCCCCTTTCCAACATTTTTGATGTAACAATGCCTCCGGATATTCGGCATTTTCATTATTCAATAGAGTTGTCTGTACCATATAAATGTACCTCTCCATATTCGGCATTTTGATAGTTATAGTCAAATTTTAAACAGAAATGTCTGAAAATCCACAAATGAAGTTACTTCTGAGTACTTTATCCAAAGATATCATATAGCCCCCATATACCAATATCCCCGATATTCGGTATTTTGATTTCAGCGACATTTTTGGCCGGAATTCTTAAAAATTTCGTATTTAAAGTTTGAAGCTCGTAATGAGTACTACAACCTATGACGGAAAAGTATCTATGCAGGTCCACGTCTACGTATAGTCCACATATTACGGTACCTCTCTTTATTCGGAATTTTGATGATATTAACAATATTATTCAACGAAATTGTTTCAAATATCGTATTTGAAGTTCGGAATCGGTACTACAGCCTCTGACAAAAAATGACTTATGCAGGTCCACGTCTTTGTATAGCCCCCATATAAAGGTTTTCATTTAAGTGGTATTTTTCGACGTATTTTTTTGAAAACTTTCAAGTTCTTTTAAAGTGCTAGAATGTTGGATATTAAAAGATCGGCCCGGCCGAACTTAGCTGCTTTTTTACTTGTGAACACTACTTTCATATCTTCTGGAACAATAAATACCCTTTAAAACCCTTTGTTGATTTCACAAACCTTGACTATTTCTTTTCCAAAAATTTACCACTTTGTACTATTTAACATCATTGTTTAGACCGTATCTAATAAACACATTCACATTGAAATTGGTATTCATACAGTTACAAAATTAAACTGCATTTCATTCAGGTGCATCATCTTTAGGCACCACCTTCTATTCTGGCACTACTTGATTTAGGCGGGAGGCAAGGCGAATTGATTGGAGGTTTATTATTTACGATCAAGGTGTGAAGTTGCCAAATGTACAAATATTAATTATTTTAATAGCGGTTTCATTGCTAAAATTTGTATGTTCTCATTTTGGGGATATGAAGCAAAATTCTAATGAGGTGCCACAGAGAACAGCAATGTGGATTTTAGCGAAAAGTTGATTTTGGTATTTAACGCGATTTCATAATCATTCGCTTCAACTTCTTAATATTCTCGTTAACAACTCCATGCCCTTAAACCAGTAAATATAGGACAAAAGGTTGCCGGCGCCGACATATGTAAGCTATATCTTAAAGTTAATAGATTTTCGCGACATTTGACGGAGGTTTTTATACCGTAACACACCATGTGTTGGGGGTATTATAAGTTTGATTGGACCAAAATTTTTGTAACCCCTCGAAATACTAATCCAAGACATATTGTTTTACATATGGATCTTCCTACCTCGCCGATCTTAGTCTAGCTAGGTGTGTCCGTCCATCTGTCAGTCTGCCCACGTTGAATTGTGATCAAGCTGCAAAGTCGCGGTCGCATTAAGGTCAGAATAGAAGCCTATTGCTTTTAAAGATGAACGCAAAATATTTAGAGGTTGAAATTGACAGACCAATTTATTGAATTTACAGTTGCTCCACAGGCCACAATTATAGACCAAAAATTATGTAACACCACAAAATATTGGTTTCCCACATAGGAAAGTATCTATGGATCTTCCAATCTTGGCGAGCTAAGTCTATCTAGCTATGTATGTCCGTCTGTCCATGTTAATTTGTAATCAACCTACAGGTCGCAATTATGGCTCGATCTTCACGAAATTGAAAATGGAGGTGGGGTTAAGATCAGAATAGAACCCTATTTCTTTTGGAGATGATCGCATAATATTTAGGGGTTCAAATGGACCAAAAACTTAAAAAAGTCCTGATTTTACAGTTGCCCTACAGGTCACAATTATAAACCAATCGAAGCGGAAGTTTGCATAAGACTAGAGCTTGGGGCTGGACCAATTTTAATGGTCATCGGGTAATATTTAGTGGGTGAAATAGACCATAAGATTTGTGTAAAATAAGAGTCAAATTTTCCGCGAATATTTTTAATACCAGCGAAATCACAAATAAAAGAACAGGCCAATTCTGACCATTGCGTGGATGCCGATAGTAAATATATCGGATATATATAGCGAAATATATACAATGTATATATACAAAGAAAGGGGATGTTAGCTAGGGTGCATATATCTCTTGAATTGCTGGATCGATTTTGACAAATTTTGTCAATTTAGAATGCCCTCTTGGCATATAAGAATAAAATCTAAAAGAAATCGCATAAAAAGGTACGAATAATGATGTTAATATAGATTTTGTAGGATTTTGTGACATTTTTTTATTTTTTTCATGTTTTTTATCGCATGCGATTTTTTCAATTTGACTTAAAATATTGAAGTGTATATTTTGTAATATTTTTTTCAGAACAGGTTGGGGTTATTTCATACAGATTGCAATTATCGTCCGATCCTCGCGAAAATTTTCACAAGGGTAGGGTTAGGCTGACAAGGGCTAGGCCTATTGTTTTCTAAGATGTCCGCAATATACTTACAGGTTGAAATGGGCCAGCAACTAAAATTTTTCTTGATTTGGTAGCCATTATAAAGGTCACAAATATAAAGCAAGGGACACGAACTCTCGCATGAAGTTAGAGTTTAAGACAGCGGGCAAAATGGACCACTACTTTTGTGGGTAGAACTACCAACATTTCAATTCTACCGAAACACTGAAAATAACTTACAGGCAATATCCAAAATACACAAAAGGCGAATTTCTGGGTTTTCTAAGCTGATTTCGTTGACGAATATAGCCAATTATCGTAGACAAGCAAATCATATAGATGAGTCTAAATTTAGTGACACAGAGGGGCCTCTTCCTTTTCGAGATGATCGCAAAATATAACCCAAAAAGAGAAAAAAATTCTAATCACACAATTGAAGCCAATCGACACGCCTGAGAAGAGAGTTAATGACTGGGAAAAGTTCTAGCATTTTGGATGACCATTAGATTATATTTAGCTTAAAATGGAGCACAACGGCTAACAGCACTAAGAAGTGCGTAAATATTGGGCAAATGTCGCTAGTCAAAATGCTAAGGGTAATATCTGAGCAGTGTTCCGTGACGTAATTTCAAAATCGAAATCTTTCAAAATGGAAATAATGGAATATGCTAAATTTGGTAGTCTCTGCCAAAATTCATTTCATTTGAACTCATATTACACATTTGCCGAACTATGTACTTTAAATCGAACGAAGATATATACAGAAGCTATATCCAAATCCGAACAGATTTCGGCAAAAATTGTCAAGGATATTTCTCGAGTTTCTGATATCTTGTGCCGAATATTGTTGTAATGTAGTGTATATTACGTATGTGAAGGACTTAAATATGAAATCGAATGATACATATATAAGGGAGCTATATTATATCTGAACCGATTGTCACCAAGATTTATATTGGTGTCAAGTATAAACAGTGGTTTTGAACAAAGATAGGTACAATGAAAACATAAAAACCCTAACTTCATTGCCCTAAAAATAAAATATACATAAATTTTCCTTTCACACTTTCCGATTACCCAGTCTTTCACCCACCAAAACGCAGCATTCTATCGTCAACACCTTGCATCAAAATCGATCATCATCGATCACCACCTCAAGACTCACTCACGCCTACATAAAACGCACATCCTATTCACCAGCAGTCTGAAGCTCGAAAATTCCCTTCAATTGATTCCTGATATAAGCCTTTCTTCCCTCAAATACCTCGACCTAATTATGTTTAGTTGATTGGGGTTTTGGTACAGTCTTTCTTAAGTTTAAATATCAAAAATGTGCCATTTTTCAAAAATTATTTTAAACTAAAACAAGTAAGCAAAGGCTATAGTCGTGCGGGGCCGACTATGTGATACCCTACAACACTACAATATGTAAGAAACCCCCTCATGTCCACATCCATTTTGGAAGATTTCGCTTTTGAAATTATGTCACGGAGCACTGCCCGATATTACCCTCAGCATTTTGACCATTTTCCCAATATTTATGCACTCCGTCGTGCTGTTAGTTTTTGTGGTCCATTTTACGGCTAAATATAATCCAATGGTCATCCAAAATGCCAGAATTCTTCCCTGTGCTTAACTATCTTCTCAGGCGTGTCGATTGGCTTCAATTGTGTGATGAGGATTTCTGTTTTTGGTTCATTTGAACCGCGATCCTCTCCAAAGCAAGAGGCCCCTCTGTGTCTCCAAATTTAGACTCTTCCAGATGATTTGCTTGTCTACGATATTTGGCTATATTCGTCAACGAAATCTGCATAAATAAGCCAGAAGTTTGGTATTTTTTTACACAAAAGTAGTAGTCCATTCAACCCGCTGTCTTAAATTCTAACTTCATGCAAGATTTCGTGTCCTTTGGTTTCTATTTGTGACCTTTATAACGGATGCAAAATCAGGAACATTTTGAGTTGCTGGTCCATTTCAACCCCTAAATATATTGCGGACATCTTTGAAAACAATAGACTTATCCCTTTTGAGCCTAACCTACCTTTGTCAAAAATTTCGTGAGGACCGAACGATAACTGCAATCTGTATATAAATAATAACCCCAACCTGTGTTGTAAAGTGCAAAAATATTGCAAAATATACACTTCAATATTATAAGACAAATTGAAAAAATCGCACGCGATAAGAAGTATGAAAAAATAAAATATGTCAGAAAATACAGCAAAATCTATATTAACATCATTATTGGGATCTTTTTATGTGATTTTTTGTAGATTTTATGTTTTTATGCCAAAAGGGCATTCTAAATTTACAAAATTTGTCAAAATCGCTCCAGCCATTCTGGATATATAAGCATTCTAGCTTACATCCCCTTCCTTTGTATATATACATTGTATATATTTCGCTATATATATCCGATATTTTTACTATCGGCATCTAGGTAACGGTCAGAATTGACATGTTCGACTATTTGTGATTTTGCCGGGATTAAAAATATTCGCGTATAAAAAATTGTTAATACAAATGTATTGCATTAATTTAATATTTGTACACCTCAAAAGCTGATCTTATTTCTATATTGCACTAATTGTAATCTTATGTACAATTCTAATGTTTAAGCTTCACCAAAGTCTTTAAAGAATCGGTCAGCTAAATTTCTCTCAAGTAATTAATTCATATAATGACCTTTTATAAACCTGCTTAATTGTTGTCTAAATTTTGTCGTATATATAAAATCCGGAAACTTATTCTTAGAATATTTGATTTTTTTCTTGTATTTGCACACATCTTACTTAAAACAAATCAAGACACTAATTCCATTTAAAACCGATGATTTAGATAAAAAGCAACTCAAATTCAATCGAGGAGATACACTTACATTAATTAAGAAATATAATCAACTTAAAAGTCATCGCACAACTAATGAATCCGCGAAGCTAATGAAGTTTTGCAATTCAACAATCATTTCAATAAAGAATGGAAAAAAGTTGCTGTTATTTCCACAAATGCGGACACACACAAATGCTTTCTGTGATTGAAGCTTTTAAGTCTTAATTATGATTCTTGTTGAGCTTGGTTTTTATAATTAATGGCCAAAATGGTATTTAATTTGACGTGAAATCAATTAAAAATGCAATGAAGACAGTTTTTATTCGACTCAAATTAGAATATTAATAGTTTTTGCTGTAGTTTCTTTGTTCTGGCGTTTGAGTAATCGTTTTAGCTGTATTTGGTTTAGTAATAGCCACTGATTTGTTGCGGATGAAGATGGTGGGTTTATTTATTTTTTTTTATTTATTATTAATTTCAATTAGCAGTAGAGTGTTGCACTTATTAAATAAAGAAAAGAGATTTGAAGATGAATATGGATAAGAAAGTAATGGAAGATTTTACGCAAACTACGTTTGAAGACAGAATTTCAAAACTTATTTCCTGATTACCTTGAACAAATATTTTGAGAAAGTTAAATTTTAAAGCATGGTCTACTGCCTGAGTTTGACGGAGTTCATGGCATAGAATTTATATAAATACGAATGTCGGCAGTAGATATTTATGATACAAACCCAAAAAAAAAACCAATATGGAAAAGTCAAAAGTCGGGCGGGGCTGACTATATTATTCCCTACACCACTATGCACATTTAGTAGAGCTCTGGTAGGAAAAGAATTTATTTGAAGTAGATCATACTACCTATCAACATTTGACTTTGAAGCAGCTTTAGGGGCATGATATCACTTCGAGAAGTATTGTTTAAGAAAATATATATCGGAGCCGAGTTGCACAAAATGGAAACATATGTCCCGAAATTTACTCCGTTTGGGCTGATATTATCCTTTACTTGCACAATAAACCTGAAATCGGTTTAAGGATATATATGGGAGCTATATCCAAATCTTAGCCGTTCTAGAAAAAATTTGGTAAAGGTATATCCGAGCTCTATAAAATGTCTGGTATCAAATATCATTGTTTTCGAATGCATCTATTGAATGTTAGGGACTTAAATCGCCAAGGAATAAATTGCATGAAACATATATATGGGAGCTATAGATATATATGTGTGCCGATCTTCTCCAAATTTGTTGTACTTGCTTCTAGAATAAATTCGGTGAGATGTAGCAAAATACAGGTCATTTGGACTTATATTGGCCATTTAATGCACAATTAATCCGAAATCGGTATATGGGAGCTATATCTAAATCATATAATCAGCAATTTCAATAGGGTTCGTCCTTGGGCCAAACAAATATAGTTTGGAAAAGTTCACCTCAATCGAGTAATAAATGCGAAGTGGATTGGTGGGTTTCTTAATGTTTGTATAAGAAGAAGGAAATAGATCCAAACTTAATTGTATTTAATGTCGATCTAATATCGCTTAAATTAGAGGGATCTGCATTGGATGGGTGTGCACAAATGGGCTGCAAATTTGACATTCAGTAAGTTCGGCCGGGCCGAACTTTTAATACCCTCCACCATTTGCAAAGAATTTGGAAATTTTCAAAAAATAAAATCCTTCAAAAATTCTGTTAAAATTTTAAAAATACCGAATATAGCCGTTATATTGGGATCTATACGACATGGACATACATATGCATTGTTTGTCATAAGCCATTACCATATTCAAATTCGAAACTGGACCCGCACCGACAATTTTCTGTCACAGACTGTAGTTACCATAACGAACTTCAAATACCAAATTTTAAACAATTCCGGTTAATAATGTCGCTAAAATCATCAAAATACCGAACATAGCGAGGTGCCGTTATATGGGGGCTATACGAAGACGTGGACCTGCACAGACAATTTTAGGGTGTAGTATCCATTTGGAACTTCAATTCCAGTGAATAATGTCGCAAAAATCATCAAAATACCGAATATAGTGAGGTACCGTTATATTGGGGCTATACGAAGACGTGGACCTGCAAAGACAATTTTCTGTCTTAGGGTGAAGTATCCATTTGGAACTTCAAATACCAGATTTGAAACAATTCCCGTGAATAATGTCGCTAAAATCATCAAAATACCGAATATCGGGAGGTACCGTTATATGGGGGCTATACGAAGACATAGACTTGCACAGACAATTGTCTGTCTTAGGCTATAGTATCCATTTGGAACTTCAAATACCAAATTTGAAACAATTCCGGTGAATAACGTCGCTAAAATCAGCAAAATACCGAATATAGGGGGGTTACCGTTATATGGGAGCTATATGAAAACGTGGACCTACATGGCCCATTTACGAACTTAACCTGCCTACTGGAAAAATAAACATGTGTGCAGAATTTTAGCCATCTATCTCAATTCATTCGAAAGATAGCGTGATTACAACAGACAGACGGACAGACAGACAGACGAACATCGCTAAATCGACTTAGAATTTTACGCTGATCAAGAATATATTTACTTTGTTGAGTCTGACATGAGTATTTCGAGGAGTTACAAACGGAATGACAAAGTTAATATACCCTCCATAGTATGGTGGAGGGTATAAAACCAATATTCGGAATGATCCCCATTTAAAACTGAATTTATAAATGTTCTAACAGCTAATATGTATTTTCAGATGTTCTAAAATGTAGGCTACAAAAAAATCAAAAATCTCACATTTTTATTGTTTAAATATTTTAATTATACAACAATTTCTATTAAACAAACCACACCCTAGAACATCAGTTCTTTGTTCAGTTCATCTTCTCATTCATCCGCCATTATCTTTATCCCCAAATCGTAGTCATTTACAGACATTTCACGTTATTAACATGTAAAAGTTGGCCATCAAGATGATGATGACGAGAATATTCAAATCGTGTTGATATTTCTTCAAAATTTAAATTCTCCATTCGGACGAAATTAAACAAATGTCTTGCAGCAACGAAGTCAATTCAAAGTTCAAATATTTAACAAAATACCTATCTGTGGAGAGACGAAAATTACAATTTTTTCTTGTCGTCCTCTTAGAATTAAATGCTCTGTGATGAGCACAAACTTTTGCCAATTTATTACGGCCCACGAAATTACTCCAACAGCAATAACAAAAGCAATGGGAACAACAATTACAGTAAAACTGCAGCAGCGATACAAGGCAGATAAATGAATAACATCGCTTCCAAGCACCCTCGTGCCTTTTTCGGAATTCGAAGGTGTTTCCCGGTGTAAAGTGTCTTGTGCTGTCGGTGATAATGACGATGATGAAGATGAGGAGGAGAGCTAAATATTTAAAAGGCTTTAGGTGTTATATTTTATTACACTTGTTATTTGCTGTAAAACACCATGAGCCAAACTATTAGGGATTGTTTGGATTTGATTTAAATGTTGGTGTCATTTGGAGTTGGTAGGCTAAGAGAGTCCCTATAAAAGAATCATTTTCCTCATTCGGGTGGTTTAATGTTATATTCGATCCATTCCACTGGTAGTAATACTTAAAGCATAAAAAAATTAAATATTTGGAAAACTTTATAACAACCAAATACGAAGCCGTTAAGATCAGGCAAGCAGAACATTTCATATCATCTTTTATTAAGAAAAGAAAGACGTTGTACCTAGGTATTCGATCGTTACATCAATTTTTCAAAGTAGCGAACTTCAAATACCAAATTTTAGACAATTCTATTCAAAATTTTGTCTTAAATCTCTAAAATATGGAAAAGGGAAAGGTGTCATTACATGAGGGCAGAGGAATTTTGAGATATATTGAATTAATTCCCTGTATACTGAATGTTATATAAGTCGTTTATTTTTCATCACCGCTACTTGTTGGCTACCTTTAATTCACTCGTTTCGTAAGAGGTTCAGTCAGAAGGCCCTTGTCGACGTGACTGCTACCACGCTACTTTCATTAAGCAAAAACCCGGGTGGACTTTTACCACATGGGTGCCATCAAACCAACTACTACGCAAATATACTGGGTGGGATGAAAAAAACTGCAACTAACTTCAGACTGCTGTCATTTCTAAGCCACTCGTCCGACAGCTGTTAAAATTATTCCAGTGACACCTCATTGTATTGTTTACAAGCGTACAAAAGCATTTTGGTGAGAATTTTCCAGAAAAAAGTTATTTTATATTTGGCTGGAAAACCACAAGTGGCTATCGTTAGAGCACTGCAGCATTTAAATGTGAATAAATCTTTGGTGTCTCGTACCATCGCTCGTTACCGTGTTACTGGTAGCGTAGCCCGACGTCAAGGAAGTGGACGGAAGAAAAAGCAACATCAGCAGAAATGGTTTGAAAAGTAAAGAAGCGACTTGATCGAACCCCGCTTCGCAGTGGCCAACAAATGGCTCGTGAGCTGAACATATCGTATTAGTTCATTCGACAAATATTGAAAAATGAGCTGAGGGTAATGCCATTAAAATTCCAAAAGTGCAAAAACTTACACCGCAACAGAAAGGAAATAGACTCAAAACAACTAAAGAGTTGCTTCGCTTGGACGAAAGTGGTGAACTGCCGCATTTGGTTTTCTATGATAGCAAAACATTCGATGTCCAGCAGTTTGTAAACAATCAAAATGATCGTGTTCACTTGCCAAAGAAGTCAGCTGAAAATGTGTACCGATTGTTCGGTTGGCCACCAGAACTCAAGCGCCGGCCATGGTGATGGTGTGGGCCGCCATAACAGCCGATGGTCCTCTCGCTCTCCGCTCGTATTAATCGACCGTTGCATCAGAATAAATGTCAAATATTGTCGCTAAAATATTCTGGAGGGTTTATTAAAGCCTTAGGCACGCAAACATTTTGGCCGCAGACCTTGGACATTCCAACAGGACTCATCACGCGCCACCCAAGAATGGTTACAAAATGAGGTTTCTCTTTTCATTTCCAGCGCACAATGGCCACCAAAATCTCCGGATACCAATCCGTTGGACTACTTGTCTGGAGTATTTTGGAAAACAAGCAAGCGCATAGACGGGAATGGGCTAAAATGTCGCGGAGCAAAATTCGGGCAGCGAGTGACACTTTTATTGGCCGTTTGGAGGCCATAATTCGTGCTAAAGGTGACCAATTCGAACAAATCTAAACTTATTCTAAAATTTGATCTATTTCAAATATGTTTTGGCAATAATTCGTGCCAAATGTGACCAATTCGAACAAATATAAACTTGTTTTAAAATTTGATGCTATTTCCGAAATTTTTTGCTTTCATTCGATAACATTAAAAAAAAAATATTAAAAATTATGACGTTTGATTTTGTTGCAGTTCTTTTATCTCTCCCTGTAAAAATGTAGGGTACTTCAAACTACTTATCATCATCCGCATTCATTCATGAATGGCATAGGCATTAGTCAAAAAGCCACCAACAACTTCTCGTTGCCGACATCCTCAAAGTGTGCCCGCTGTAATAGTTTTGACATTTTGGTCATTTGAATCAATAAATACTAATTTGCCTGTATCCAAATTGTTGGTGAATCGCAAAAAAAAAATATTTAAAATATCAACTTCATAAATATCAATCAATACTGGTTTCGTTTATTTAATTCTTCTTCTCTAGCAACAATTGAGTTCTTTGAATGTTAGACACTACGGCCGCTTCAGCAGCAGCATCGGAAATTTCTTTGGGAATGATGGTGCCATGTGGTTGGAAACCATTCTCATCGGCAATGTATTCAACGAGAACTTCCTGGCCATTGGCATCAATGTAACGGTAGGAGCCCTTGACGACCAAGGCTTCCTCTTCGGTACCGGCGTTATTGACAAAGCCCATTTCCTGACGTTTGGCACCATCGGCACCCTCATAGTAGTAGGTGAATGAACCATCGGAATTTTTCTCTTCACCCTGATTTAGAATGGGTACAACTTCTTTTTCTTCTATTTTGATTCTGGCCACAGCAGCTGAGGCCACAGCCAATAATGTGACAAATACTAACTGCAGAAGACAGACATTAAAAAAAACCAAGTTTATTTTACATTATTAATTAGGCACACTTACGAATTTGAACATTTTCGAAGATATTCGTAAATTATTTGTATAGTTTATTTTCGATATTTAAATAATACTGATGTGCTCCCCAAAGAAAGTTGTTCTTTTATAGCGGAATTTTTCTAGGTCAGTGGTTAAATATAAATATTTATTTGCTGATTTGTTGAGATTTGTATTTGGGTTAAGGTAATTTACATAATATTATGGGATCTCTTTGTTTATTAAGAACAAATATGGCCATGGCTAGAGTTCTTTCACCTATTTATTTTAATTTTTTATTCATTATGAAATTTTGTAAATTGTCTGTCTTTTATCCAAGTTCTTTTGGGCAAACGGAAATATATCGATTCAAGTAAATAATATTCATATCTATATATATATATTAAAGAAGCTTGTGTTAGTTACTACGCTTATAACATAAGGACTGATTTTAACGATTCATACAAATTCGGAATTTACTCCTGACCAAAAAGGATAATATAAAAAAAACACGTAAAAATGTGATAAATTAACATTTTCATTTTGACTTTTGATCATGTACAATAGTAATGTTTTATTTTGCATGTTTTTTTCCATTTTGACTTACTTTTTTCTAATGTACATTTGTAGTGTTTTTTATATTCTTTAATTTTGAATTCGAATATTAATACCAATATATTTAATTGACTTGATTTCTTGAGAACTGAAATTGATGGCGGGTTACATGGAAGTGTAGTACCGAATTATGTGGTGGAAAAACGGAATAGATGATATCGAAATAATTTAATGTGGTCACACCAAAGTTAAAAGATAATTTTCAAAATCGCTAAAAAATCACGGAAAAGAGGTCTCATTGCAAAATCTCTTAAATCTGGAAAAAATTGAAAAAAAATTCAATGGAATCGAATTTTAAAATAATAGTACATTCTATTGACAAACTTTGTGAGGACCTTTAAACATTTGCTGTAAAAAATCAGCGAACAAGTTGAAGATTTTTTTTCAATTTGTTAATCTTTTTTTGTCGATTTTTTTTTTCAACTTGTATTATCATATTGAATTCAGTGGATTTTTTGTGAACAAAATAAAGAATAATTTTTCACTATACACAATGTTTCACCAAAAAATGAAATAAGTGCGAAATAGGATGTTAACTGACATCTAACACAACACATTTAAATAAACAAAAATGACCGAAAAAGCCTAATGGGGCTCATTTCAAATCGTGGGCCTACTTCTTTCATGTGACAATAATCCGTCCAATGAGAGCTCAAAATGCAAAATTCTTTGGGAGTACAATCAGTATAATACCAAATATAAAGGGTGGAAAATAGTAGAGCGAATGGGACTTTTAGTAAGAAAAGGATTTATATCCTTCCAGAAATTATATAACCATCGTATGATTTAAGCTATTTTTGGGGTCTTAGTCTTAGGTCTTAGAGAACCTCTTCGCATAAAATTTGAAATTGATTTGGTTAAAAAATTGTATAGAGGCTACCTTGGGGTAGGGAACCATCATACAGATAATTTCCCCATAGGAATTTATTCAAGTAAAGTCCCCACCTTTTAGTATCCCCAAGTCCACTTTCACATCTAATGTGTGGTCAGAAAAGAAAGTTTTGTATTCTATTAAATTTGTAACCCCCAAGAGAATATTGGTAAACATGAAACATGAAAAAAATTGTAAAAACATGAACAAATTACAAATATAAAAAAGTAGCACGGGACCGAATATTTGTTGAATCGTCATTGAATTATACTATGATGAAAAATATGAACTTTATGGGGTCTCTAACTTAAAATTTTAATTGCAAATAAAATTAATTCCCAACTTACGGTAATGGGTGTAAAATAGCTATAGGGTAAGTGTGCCTAAGTTCGGCATGTCCCAGTAGTCGGCACTTTTCATTTTTAAGCCCAAATAAATGAAACTATTATAACTAAATGTATTTTGTTTACTTCAAACATATTGTCTGCTATCTTTGTGTACAATTTCGCTAAGAAAAGATGATTTATTCTAATAAAAATTAAATTTTTTGTCTGTAAAGGTCCTCAACAATGCATATTCTTAAAAAAAGTACAATAAAGACGTCGAATCAGTTTAACTAAACAGTTTAACTAAATATTATATTTTAATGAATAAATTTATTATTATTATTAATTATTCTTACAAAAAAATTGGTATGCCGACTGTTGGAACATTCCGTACCGACAATTAGCAAGTGGCAAAAAAACATTGTTTTATAAAAACTACAAATTTATGAAATTTAATAAAAAGTTATTAAAACTTTATTTTTTATTGCAAAAACTATACAAAATTTCGAATCTGGATAAATTAACTTTGTAATAATTGAAAAGTTCCACTCAGAATGGTGAGCTATTAAAAACTTGAAAATTCTAAAAGTACCGACTACTGGTACACATACCCGGCAACGCGGAACGGGCCAGCTAGTATATGTATATATATTTATTTATTTATATAAAAACTAGTATGGGTCTAGCGCATAGTTTTTAATGCATATTTATAGAACATAATCATCTAGAGAACTACTTCAGAATACAACTTATCCTCCGGAAGTTTTAACCTTACTAGAAATGTTGCCTAGTACCAGCAGTCAAATTGTCGGATTTCCAGGTTTAATATAATCAATTTTTTCTTTATATTGTGCAAATATTGAAAAATGAGTTCGGGGTAAAGCCATTGAAATTCCAAAAAGTGCAAGAATTTACACCGCAACAGAAAGAAAATAGACTCAAAAGAGCTAAAGAGTTGCTCCGCTTGGCCGAAAGTGGTGAACTGCCGAATTTGGTTTTCTCCGATGAGAAAACATTCGTTGTCTAGCAGTTTGTAAAGAAACAAAATGATCGTGTTCACTTGCCAAACAGGTCAGCTGAAAATGTACACCTTCGGTTCGACACCAGAACTCAAGCGCCGGCCATGGTGATGGTGTGAGCCGCCATAAAAGCCGATGTCTCTCTCCGCTCGTATTAATCGATCGTGGCATCAGAATAAATGCAGATTATTATCGCGAATATATTCTAGAGGGTGTATTAAAGCCTTGACCACGCAAATATTTTGGCCGCAGACCTTGGACATTCCAACAGGGCTTAGCACCATCGCACTCAACACGCACCACCCAAGAATGGTTACGAGATGAGGTTCCTCGATTCATTTCCCGTGCACAATGACCACCAAAATCTCCGGATACCAATCCATGTGACTATTGTGTCTGGAGTATTTTGGAAAACAAGGTTGGCACTAAAAATACCAAAGCCCTTCGCCAAGAATGGGCCAAAATACCGCAAACCAACATTTGGGCCGCGTGTGACGGTTTAATTGGCCGTTTGAAGGCCATAATTTGTGCCAAAGGTTAATCACCGAACAAATCTAAACTTATTATTAAATTTGATACTATTTCCGACATTTTTTGATTTCATTCAGTAAAATAAAAAAAAACAAGTAAAAAAGCAATAAGTTCGGCCGGGCCGAACTTTGATTACCCTCCACCATTTGGAACGAATTAGAAAATATTCAAAAAAATAAAATCCATTGAAAATTCTGTTAAAATCTTTAAAATACCTAATATCGGAAGGTGCCGATATATGGGGGGATATACGCTATTGTGGACCTATATAGACAAATCTATGTCTGGGGGTAAAGTACTCACCAGGAACTCCTTGTGTGGATTTTCAGATAATTCCATTGGGAAATTTGGCTAACCCCGAATATTGGGGGTACCGTTATATGGGAGATATACGATATTGTGGACCTATATAGACAAATACCTTTCAGGGGTTAAAGTGCTCACAAAAAATCCTTGTGTGGATTTTCAGAGAATACCATTGGAATATATAGCTAAAATCATCAAAATACCGAATAACGGGGGTACCGTTATATGGGGGCTATACGTAATCGTTAACCAATATAGAGAATTCTCTCTCTGGGGGTAAAGTGCTCACAAAGAACCCCTTGCACAAAGAATCCCTTGTGACCATTCCGTTGGAAAATATGGCTAAAAACATCAAAATACCGAATATCGGGGGTACCGTTATGTAAGGGCTATACGATATCGTGGACCTATATAGATAATTCTATGTCGAGGCATAAAGTACCCATAAGGAACTCCTTGTGTGGATTTTCAGACAATTCCGATAAAAAATGTGGGTAAAATCATAAAAGTACCGAATATCGGGGGGTATCGTTATATGGGGGATATACGATATCGTTAACCTATATAGATAATTCTCTGCCGCGGTATAAAGTACCCACAAGGAACTCCTTGTGTGGATTTTCAGACAATTCCGTAGAAAAATGTGGCTAAAATCATCAAAATACCGAATATTGGGGGGACCGTTATATGGGGGATATACGATATCGTGGACCTGTATAGACAATTCTCTCTCAGTGGGTAAAGTACCCACAAGGAACTCCTTATGTGGATTTTCAGACAATTCCGTTGAAAAATGTGGGTAAAATCATCAAAATACCGAATATCGGGGGGTACAGTTATATGGGGGATATACGATAACGTGGACCTATATAGACAATTCTTTTTGAGGGGGTAAAATGCCCACAAGGGACTCCTTTTGTGGAATTTCAGACAATTCCATTGAAAAATGTGGCTAATATCATCAAAATATCAAATATCGGGGGTACCGTTATATGGGGGCTATACGATATCGTGGACCTATATAGATAATTCTCTGCCGAGGTATAAAGTACCCACAAGGAACTCCTTGTGTGGATTTTCAGACAATTCCGTTGAAAGATGTGGGTAAAATCATCAAAATACCGAATATCGGGGGGTACAGTTATATGGGGGATATACGATATTGTGGACCTGTATAGACAATTCTCTCTCAGGAGGTAATGTACTCACAAGGAATTACTTGTGTGGATTTTCAGATAATTCCGTTGAAAAATGTGAATAAAACCATCAAAATACCAAATGTCGGAGGTTCCGTTATATGGGGGCTATACGATATCGTGGACCTATATACATAATTCTCTGCCGAGGTATAAAGTACCCACAAGGAACTCCTTGTGTGGATTTTCAGACAATTCCGTTGAAAGATGTGGGTACAATCATCAAAATACCGAATATCGGGGGGTACAGTTATATGGGGGCTATACGATATCGTGGACCGATATACCCCATCTTCGAACTTGTCCTTCCTGCAGACAAAAGAGAGATCTGTGAAAAATTTTAGCTTCCTATCTTAATTCGTTTAGACTGTAGCGTGATTACAGCAGACGGACGGACAAGGCTAAATCGTCTTAGAATTTTACGCTGATCAAGAATATATATACTTTGTTGGGTCTAAAATGATTATTTCGATGAGTTACAAACGGAATGACGAAGTTAATATACCCTCCATACCTTTTTTGGTGGATGGTATAAAATGTACAAATTATGGCGTTTGACTTCGTTCCAGATTTTTTTTATCTCACCCTGCATATAGCCACAGGTCAATCCAGTTCATTGGTTATATTTGCCAGCAGCTCTATGGCTTTACTGGCAGCAAATATTTCGGACTGAAAACGCTTCAGTCGTTTTTTAATTCTAAGGATCTCCGGATACATAAGCATTCACAGAAGACCCCAGCTACCGTTCCACATTCCATCTTTGAACCATCGATATAGACGGCTATACCGTTAAAAGGTGGGGTGTTCCAGTGATTCGGAGCTTTGAATAGGTGATATATAGTCACTGACTCTAGCCCGACCTCCTATATTCTCCACATACTTAAGAATAACAGAGTGTCCAAAGGACTGACCAAGTTCATTGAGTCGCAGGGCACACCTAGCAGCCTGTTCCTCTACAAATAGACTTAAGGGTTAAAGTTGAGTAGAGTGTCTAGTGCAAATTGGGGTGTGCTCCTAAACGCACCTGTAATTAGTAACGATGCAACCCTTTGGCCTTTATCAATGCTTTTGCTGAAGATAGTTTCCCCTAAAGAGTGCCACCATA
Organism: Musca domestica; assembly: GCF_030504385.1. Taxonomy (NCBI): domain Eukaryota; kingdom Metazoa; phylum Arthropoda; class Insecta; order Diptera; family Muscidae; genus Musca; species Musca domestica. The sequence goes on along the minus strand of NW_026712115.1, from coordinate 5,977,904 downwards.
CTAGCCCTCCATAAGTTAGAATTGGACGTACAACTGATTCATATAACCATTTGATTATAGGTGGCTTAAGTCCACAGCTCTTCCCAATGGAGTTTTTGCAGGAATAAAGTGTGATTAAGGCCCTCTTCGCTCGCTCTTCGATGTTGCTTTTCCAATTTAATTTTTGGCAAAGGACGGTACCGAGATATTTGGCTTCCGAAGAACGGCTTAACATAACTCCATCCACAGATTTATTACTAAGAAAAAGTGTTTTTAGAACTAGAAGTCCAGTCGTTAACCTCACATTTTATTAAAAAAATAATTTGAACATTATAATTAAAATTAATGTGGTTAATTAATTAAACAATTAAGATGCAGAAACTTAGAGAATCTAACGATGTGGCAATTTTTTCGATATCATGAAGGAAAAATCTGTTATGGTACTAACATTTTTAAAATTTCTGGTTATTGCTCAAATAGTGAATAGCACAAAATTCCCTATCCGTCCTATATTTCTTGTTTCATAAAAATAATCTTTCCATAATTGTGACCTGCGGTGTAAACTCAGGCAATAATTATGTTTTTGGCCCATTTTATCCATTCGCTTATTCAGACCTCAGCCAAAATTTCCTGATAATATTTTTAATTGAAATATTTAATTTCGTAGTAACTAACACAACTTTCATTTATATATATAGATATATAAATGAAAGTTGTGTTAGTTACTACGCTTATAACTTAAGAACCGCTGAACTGATTTTAATGATTCATACAAATTCGGAATTGTCTCTTATTCGAAAAGGATAATATCCAAAAAAAAATCGCGTAAAAATGTTATATGTTAACATTTTCATTTTGACTTTTGAAATGTACAATAGTAATGTTTTATTTTGCATGATTTTTTTCCATTTTGACTTACTTTTTTCTAATGTACATTTGTAGTGTTTTTTATATTTTATTTTTGAATTCGAATATTAATGACTTGATTTCTTGAGAACTGAAATTGATGGCGGGTTACATGGAAGTGTAGTACCGAATTATGTGGTGGCGAAACGGAATAGATGATACCGAAATAATTTAATGCGGTCACACCAAAGTTAAAAGATAATTACTTTTTCAAAATCGTTAAAAAAAATCACGGAAAAAGAGATCTCATTGCAACAATTCTCAAAACGGGGAAATATCGAAAAAAATTTCCAATGGAATTGAATTTTAAAATAAAAGTACATTCTATTGACGAAATTTGTAAGGATCTTTAAACAGTTGCTGTAAAAAATAAGCGAACAAGTTGAAGATTTTTTCTATTTGTTATTCTTCTTTTGTCAATTTTTTCAATTTGTTATACCATATTGAATTCAGTGGATTTTTTGTGAACAAAATAAAGAATTATTTTTCACTATATACAATTTTTCACCAACAAAATGAAATAAGTGCGAAATACGATGGTAACTGGCATCTACCATTCAACTCCAGGGCCTGCATCGTGCTTCAGCTGGAAGATGCGCAGATATTTAAACAAACAAAAATGACCGAAAAAGACTAATGGGGCTTATATCATAGCGTGGCCCTACTTCGTTCATGTGACAATAATCCGTCCAATGAGAGCTCGAAATGCAAAAAAAATTGGGAGTATAATCAGTAAAATACCAAATATAAAGGGTGCAAAATAGTAGAGCGAATGGGACTTTTAGTAAGAAAAAGATTTCGATCCTTCCAAAAATTCTTCCTGAACATTTAAGATACCTTAAATCGCTTTTGCAGGTCCTGATATCGATCATAAATAACCATCGTATGATTTAAGCCATTTTTGGAGTCTTCGCCACTTTCTTCTATTTTTGGCCCTTATTTGGCATCTTTGTTTCTAAGGGGGTAGAGAACCTCTTCGCATAAAATTTTCGGAGTAGGGCCCATATTGGTCTTGACCACTAAAAAATCGTATTTATGCTACCCTGGGGTAAGGAACCATCGTACAGATAATTGCCACATAGAAATTTATTCATGTAAAGTCTCCACATTGGAGTATCCCCAAGTCCACTTTCACATCTAATGTGTGGTCAGAAAAGAAAAAATTGTATTCTATTGAATGTGTAACCCCCAAGAGAATATTGGTTGGGAAAGTAGATTTGGGATATACATCTATATGAAAAAAAATTGTAAAAGCATGAACAAATTACAAATATAAGAAAGTAGTACGGGGCCGAATATTTGTTGAATCGTCATTGAATTATACTATGATGAAAAATATGGACTTTATGGGGACTCCAATTTACAATTTTAATGACAAATAAAATTAGTTTCCATATTACGGTAATGGGTGTAAAATAGTAATTATATTTGACTATTCTGAAATTAGTCTGACCTCAATTATGAGCTGGATAAACCTATTTTTACTTATTTAAATCACGTGATTTTTTTTTCAGTTTGACATGCTATGTTGTTCTGCTATATTTTCGATTTGGCCTCTATTTGTCATCTTGGATTATAAGGGGTGAAGAAAGTTTTCAATGTAGGTCGATGTTTCGCAATTTACCATATTTCAAAGGATTTGGCTAAAAATGTATATTTGGGGGTGAAAATCTTACACAAAAATTTCAACATATCTACAAATTTTAGAATTTTCTCCATGTAATAGTATCCCCTCAAGTCCACCTTTTGGCGGACAAACAGGCCGACATGGTTAGAGGGACTTATGAGGACTCTAATGCACAATCTGAGGTGCTAATGGGTTTAAAAAAGTAATTAACTTTGGATATTCTTAAATCAATTAGCCCTCAATTATGAGATGTACAAAGTACAGTAAATTCCAAATTACTGCTCATTTGACTAAACATTAAAAACTAATCGACCAGTACGTGAACATTTATAACATTCATATCTTTGAATAATTATGCTTTGACAAATATGTATAATAGACAAAAACTACGGGCCGGCAACGCGGGCCGGGCCAGCTAGTATTTTATAATTAACTTTAATATTTTTTAACCTCTGATTACATATACTTTAACAAACAAAAAAAAAATTTTGCAAAACAATTATATTCTGCACTAAAAATCCTATCCTTATCTTCAAAACTTGACAATGCAACATTGATAAAATTGGCAAATAAATAAAATAAAACCCATGCTGTTTAACTTAATATTCTTCACTTAATCGATCATCTCTCCACCAATGTAAATGCAATGCGATTCCCATAATGATGCGAAATTAATCATCATTAATTTAATAAACTTTTTTCTTCTATATGAGAAAATCGCAATTCTATTGGCTGATACCAGATCTATTGAAGATACATGGTTTCTATCAAATAAATACATAACAATTTGTTATGGACAAATCAGAAAAAAACAAACATTCCCGAAGATCGACTGAATTTAAATGTAAATGTTTAAAAAATGCATTTCAGATATATTTTGGGATTGGCCAACAGCCATGCCATGCTAGACAGGCAAACGACGAGAACGTGGCTGCTCGAATGCACACACACACACACAACCACAGCGACATCATCGTGAGGCCTCATCAGTGGCATCATCAAAGCAAACATTGGGGATTTACGACTGAGCGACTGTCAGATTTACTAACAAGTGTAGGTGAAGAGTTAAACACATTTTATAGAATTAATGTTATAAATTTATAAAACAACAACAGCAATAATAAGAAGCAACAACAGCAAAAACTCAAACATTAAATAAATTCATTTCTATTGTTGTAGTCTTAGAGACGAGTTACGTTTCCATGGCATGTAGATAGCTGAAGCCATAGAAAAAGATTGACTGCTAATTCAAATGCAAATCGATACGTGGTGTGTTTAATAAGTTTTCGAAAAAAGACGATGTTGATGTTGTTGGCTGTGAGGCTATAAAATTAGAAATAAAATAGATGAAGAAGAAAGGTTTTGTGTGGTTTATGTAACACAAATATGGTTAAATATAAAAAAATCTTTAAAATCGATCGCCATCTATTTAATAGGTAGAGTTACCGTTACATGAACGTTGAGGCTATAGCTAATAATGGACCCATGTAAATAATGTTTTAGGGGAAGTACCTAGTTACTAAGAACAACAAAAATATAATGAAATAGTACCATTGTATGGGGCTGAACCGATATAGCCCATTTTCAATACCAATCAACAACCAATACAGAAATGTCAACATGATATCCTACACTACAATACAGGTTAAGACAACAATAAAATGCAACAAAGTCAAACGCCACAATTTTTACATTTTTATATCCTCCACCATAGTTTAAAGGGTATTTAAAGTTTGTCATTCCGTTTGTAACAGCTCGAAATATACACTTTAGACCCCACAAAGTATATATATTCTTGATCAGCATAAAATTCTATGTCGATGTAGCAATGTCCGTCTATCCGTCTTTCCGTCTGTGGAAATCACTCTAGCTTCCGTACGAAATGACGTAGGTTGATAAAATTTTACTCAAATGTGTATTATGTCTGCAGGACTTTTGGTATTGGGTGATATAGCTCCACGTTTTGGTATAGCCCCCCACATAATCATACCTCCCTTTTTCGGTATTTAGGTCTTTTAAGCGACATTATTCACCGGAATTGTTTCAAATTTGTCATTTGAAGTTCGTAACGGGTACTACAGCCTATAACAGAAAATTGTCTGTGCAGGTCCATGTCTTCGTAAAGCCCCATATAAGGGTACCCCCATATAAGGGTAATATTAGCGACATTATTCGCCGGAATTGTTTCAAATTTGGTGTAATTTGGCGTAATGAATACTACAGCCTATGACAGACAATTGTTTGTGCAAGTCCACGTCTTCGTATAGCCCCATATAACGGAACCCCCCGATATTCAGTATTTTGATGATTTTAGCGACATTATTCACGGAAATTGTTTCAAATTTGGTATTTGAAGTTCGTAATGATTACTACAGCCTAAGATAGAAAATTGTCTGTCCAGGGCCACGTCTTGGTATATCCCCCATGTAACGGTACCCTCCGATATTCGGTATTTTGATGATTTTAGCTACATTATTCACCGATTTTTTTTATCCGCAGTTTCGCATTTGAATATTCTAATGGCTTATGACAAAAGTTGCCAATGCAGGTCCACATTCGGTATTTTTATAATTTTAACAGAATTTTTAATGGATTTTATTTTTTTGAAAATTTCCAAAATCGTTCCATATGGTGCAGGGTATTCAAAAATCGGCCCGGCCGAAATTACAGCTTTTTGACTCGTTTTTTTTTTTAAATTTTATTGAATGAAAGCAAAAAATATCGGGAATAGCATCAAATTTTAGAATAAGTTTAGATTTGCTCGAATTGGTCACCTTTGGCACAAATTATGGCCTTCAAACGAACAATAAATCACTCTGCTCAGATGTTGCTCTACGATATTTTGGCCCATTCCCGGCGAATTCCCGGCTTTTTGACTCGTTTTTTTTTAATTTTATTGAATGAAAGCAAAAAATATCGGGAATAGCATCAAATTTTAGAATAAGTTTAGATTTGCTCGAATTGGTCACCTTTGGCACAAATTATGGCCTTCAAACGAACAATAAATCACGCTGCTCAGATGTTGCTCTACGATATTTTGGCCCATTCCCGGCGAATCGCTTGCTTGAGGTGATCGACACTTTGGTATTTTTTCGTGCCAACCTTGCTTTTCAAAATACTCTAGACACAATAGTACAACGGATTGGTATTCGGAGATTTTAGCGAGGAATCTCATTTTGTAACCATTCCTGGGTGGCGCGTGTTGAGTGCGACGGTGCTGAGTCCTGTTGGAATGTCCAAGATCTGCGGTAGAGTAATACACCCTCCAGAATAATTTCGCGATAATATTCGATATTTATTCTGATGCCACGGTCGATTAATACGAGCAGAGAGCGACCATCGGCTGGTATGGCGCACACCAACACCATGGCCTGCGCTTGAGTTCTGGTGGACAACCGAAGGAGCACATTTTCTGCTGACTTCTTTGGCAAGTAAACACGATCATTTTAATTGTTTAAAAGCTGCAGGACAACGAGTGTTTTCTCATCGGAGAAAACCAAATTCGGCAGGTCACCATTTTCGGCCAAGCGCAGTAACACTTTAGCTTTTTTGAGTCTATTTTTTTTCTTTCTGTTGGGGTCTAAGTTCTTGCACTTTTTGGAATTTGAATGACTTTACCCCGAGTTCACTTTTCAATATTTGCCGAATGGAATATTGCAATATGTTCAGATATGTTATATCTCTCATATAACAATATTTTTACTAATGCAAGATCTATGTAGGTATCAGCCTACTCCTTCTGGTAACTTCTCCTTGAAGGGGTCAACATACACGTAGTTTAAAGAAAATAGCTTACTTTTTTCGTATGTTAAATTATTTAACCCTTTTAACATACGAAAAAAGTCTGCGATTTTCTTTAAACTACGTGTATCCCAATATTTCTGTTTACCATAGATCTAATAAATATTTCTGGTTAAACTTCTGACTAACAATTATTCCTATACAATTTTAAATTTTTCGCATCCCTATATTTTTGTCAGTATAAGTGGAATACTGTGTCTGGTAAATAACGCATATTTGAACATTTTTCAGAAATTATCCCATATCTCATGTAAAGGACATGAAGTTTTCGATATAGACAAAAAATGGACAATATTAGACAACCCTTTTGGAACCTCCCCCATAAATGGTCAAAAGCTGGAATAATCATAACACAAATAGACATCTGTCGTCAAAATTGACTAATAATTTTTAACTTGTTTTTTCCTCCCTCTCGCTTTTGAAATAGTGTCAAATTATTGACCGAAACCACGAGGTAGTAACATTTTCCCCATATTTAAATCCTATATCGTGTTAATTGCGATTTAAAACAATATATTGCTGTGTCTCCGATATTGGGTTATATTCGTCAGCGAAATCAGCATTAATATAAAGTTCAGAGTTGTGTATCTAATGTATTTGTGATTTCGTTCATTTTGGTATTTGTTAACACAGAATTGTGGTCCATTTCACCAGCTACATATTCGATGACCATCCAAAATGCCAGGCTGCAGCGCTAACTTCATAACCCAACCTTAACTCTAACCTCATAAAAACTTCATGTCTATTGGCCCTTATTTGAAAACTGTATGACGACTGCAATACCTGTACAATTGTTAAGTTTGTGGTCTATTTTAAAGCCGTAATATATGCGCTATAGGAAAACGTGGAAACTAAATATTCAATGTTCTGACATCAGACCCTAGAACCCATTATGAACTACAAATACCTATTTTAAGACAAATCCGTGGAAGAATGTGGTAAAAATCATCTAAATACCTAATATCCGGAGATACCATTATGTGGGGTCTATACGCAAAACGTAAACCGATATATCTCATTTTCAATACCAACCATCCTAGACACAATAAAAATTATTCTGCCAAATTTCGAAGCTTCACGTCAAATTATGTGGGCTGTATCGTGATTTCAACAGACATACAGGCAGACGGACATCGTTAAAATGCTGTTAAAGGGAGCTATAATGAAGGTATAGCTCATCTGATGCGAAGTTTGTTTATCCTGCTGAGCGTCATAAAATTGGCCACCACGTGATGGATGATATTTCACGTTACCTTACTGGCGGGAAGAAGTCCATATTTATTTATTTTTTTTTTAATAAATACAACAAAAGGTGTTGGGGGTATTATAACGTTGATTGGGCCAAAAACTATGTAACACCTCAAAATATTGGTCCAAGGCACAGAAAACTACATATGGATCTTCATATCTTGACAAACTGAGTCCAAAACTTCAAAATTTGGCAGAACAATTTGTATTAAAAATGAGATATATCGGTCCACGTTTTGATATAGCCGCCATATAACACTACCTCCCGATATTCGGTATTTTGATGATTTTCACCACATTTTTTCCACGGATTTGTCTAAAAATTGGTATATGTAGGTCATAATGGGTTCTAGCTCGTGTGGTGAAACATTTTATGTAAAGGACACGTTTTGGTATAGCCCTCATGTAACGGGACGTCCCGATATTCGGTATTTTGATGATTTTAGCGACTTTCTTCGCCGGAATTGTTTCATATTTGGTATTTGAGGTTCGTAATGGATACTACAGCCTATGACAGAAAATTGTCTGTGCAGGTCTACGTTTTCGTATAGCCCCCATATAATGGTACCTCCCGATATTCGGCATTTTGATGATTTTAACGACATTATTTACCGGAATTGTTTAAAATTTGGTATTTGAAGTTCGTAATGGATGCTACAGACAGGAGATTGTCTGTGCAGGTTCACGTCTTCGTATAGCCCCTATATAACGGTACCTCCCGATATTCGATATTTTGATGATTTTAGTGACATTATTCACCGGAATTGTTTCAAATTTGGTATTTGGAGTTCGTAATGAATATTGTCTGTGCAACGGTACCTCCCAATAGAGTGTATTCAAAGTTCGGCCCGGCCCAACTTATGGTTTTTTTACTTGATTTTGTTTTTGAGATTTTTCTTATTCGATTTTTTTTTAAATAGAAACGAAAAAAATTAAAAATTTCAAGTTCACATTTTCCGTAGAATTTAAGTGGCATATATTCTAAATACTGCGCAAAGTCAAAAACTGCTTCATTTCGGTTGAATTCGAAAATGTACACGTTAATCCTCACGCGTAACAGCATAATTAAGTTATCAATATATCTATAAAACATAAAGTATATATTGAGATACTAGTTTGGTTTATAACCCATCGAAATACTGTTTTTATATTCAACAATAAGAACGATAGAAATTTTAATTACTAATTTCTACAAATGATTAGACTACCATCGTATTTACAAAATTGCCCCTACACGATGTTCCGAAGATATTTTATGTAGATTTGACACTTTTGACAAATGATTCTACATAAAACCCTGTTGTATTACAGTACTAAAATAGCTTTGATAAATATTCCCTATTTCACGAAGAATGACATTTATGTGAGTCAATAACGACAATGTGAAACCCTGCAAATGTGGAAAAAAGAATGTGGTGTTGGCATACGTTTCTATTGGCCTGTATGATCTTTTAATATTTTGTTTTTGTATTATTTGTTTATATGCTGTTGATTTTTGCAACAATTGTTGATTCACAATCTACACGAATATGTTGATACATACATGTGTTAGAGTTAGACTATCAATATCTTTAATTATAATTTGTTGTTTTTAATTGAAAATTATATTGTCGGTGATTGTAAATGAAACTTTACGAACGAACAAGTAAAATAGCATCAATCGGTTATGCTGACAGACGCATACCCCCAGCCTTGAGTTATGATAACTCAAACTCTTGACCCTTTATGGAGGAGGTTCCGAAGCTGTTGGCCAATATTGACCAATTCGTATCTGACCTAAGACTGATAAAAATATTACAACTGGCCTGATTTTTACTATATTGAGTCTGAATGAAATCGGATGTTAATGTCGCTTTCTACGAGCTTCATGTATATTCAAAAGTTTGACCCTTTGTGGGGGAGGTTCCAGAAGGAGTAGATCGATGTAATCCATCTTCACACCAGATCTTGGATAAATAAAAATATTGTGATGTGTGTAATTTGAAGTCAATCGGACACTTACATCACATACGATTTATAATTTATCAAAATATTAACCCTATTTTTGGGAGGCAGTAGATGGAGTGAACATAACTTAGCACTAATGCAAATATTAGGATTCGCAAAGTTGGAGCGAAATCAGATTATCCAATCTCTTTCTGTGCAGTAAATTATTTTCTTTGAAAATGTTGAATGTTTTGTGTGGGAAGTACAAGAAGTAGTGGACTGATGTTGCCGGTCTCTCCGGACTCGATCTAAGTTTGACAATCTTGTTATGATATACCAAGTTTGGATCAAATCGGATATTTCCTTCGAAAGTTATCGTGCGCACCAGCCAGCCAGAAAGACGGATGGACGGACATCGCTAGATCGACTCCAAAGGTCGTGAAATGGATTTGGTCCAAAAATACCTAGGATCTGAAACAGTTATTTTGATGAGGCACGTTTTGTCCGTATCAGATGATATATACCCTCTATATATGGCTATGGCTGAGTATAAAAATGGGCATGATTTATATGTGTATGAGTTCGATCTTCACATAGGTGGCAGGTGGAGAAATCTTCAGGATCCAAATTCTGTTGCAATTTTGAATTTTGACTTTCAAACTTGTATGATGATTTGAAGAACCCAATTTTTTAACCGTTGCAATTATCCCTTTAGGTTTCGAAGTAGTGAATCAATATAACAATTTCTCTATATTTTACAGTTTTTTTCACCCATGAGCAGACCAACGTTTTTTATACCCTACAACACTATGTGTTGGGGGTATTATAAGTTTGATTGGGCCAAAAATTATGTAACACCTCGAAATATTGGTTTCCCACATAGGTAAGTATATATGGATCTTCCTATCTCGCCGAGCTGAGTCGATCTAGCTATGTATGTCCGTCCGTCCGTCTGTCCATGTTAATTTGTAATCACTCTACAGGTCGCAATTATGGCCCGATCTTCACGAAATTTAGAATAGAGGTCGAGCGAGAGCCGGAATAGAACCCTTTTTGGAGATGATCGCATAATATTTAGGGGTTGAAATGGACCAAAAACTGAAAAATTTCCTGATTTTGCAGTTGCTCTATAGGACGCACTTTTGAACCAATCGAAGCGGAAGTTAGCATGGGGCTAGAGCTTCAGGCTGGGCAGAAGCCTTCCAATTTTGGTGGTCATCGGGTAATATTTAGTGGGTAAAATAGACCATAACATTTCTTTTAAACTTTTAAAAACTTCAAATTTTCCATTAAACCGCGAATATTTTTAATCCCGACGAAATCACAAATAGACGAACAGGTCAATCCTGACCGTTACGTAGATGTCGATGGTAAATATATCCGATATATATAGCGATATATATAAAATACATATATACAAAGAAAGGGGATGTTAGCTAGAACGCTTATATCTCAAGAATGGCTGGACCGATTTTGACAAATTTTGTCAATTCAGAATTCCCTATTGGCATAAGAGAATAAAATCTAAAAAAAATCGCATAAAAATATGACAATAATGGTGTTTTTATAGATTTTGTAGTATTTTGTGACATTTTTTTTATTTTTTCATAAATTTTATCGCATGCGATTTTTTTATTTTGACTTATAATATTGAACTGTATATTTTGTAATATTTTTTCATCTTACAACACAGGTTTTGGTTATTATATACAGTCTGCAATTATCGTCTGATCCTCACGAATATTTTCACAAGGGTAGGGTTAGGTTCAGAAGGGCTAAGCCTATTATTTCCAAAGATGTCCGCAATATGTTTAGGGGTTAAAATGGGCTAAAAATAGAAAAAAATTTCCTGATCACACAATTGAAGCCAATCGACACGCCTGAAAAGAGAGTTATGGATAGGGAATAATTCTAGCATTTTGGGCGAATGTCTCTGTTCAAAAAGCTGAGGGTAATATGTGGGCCGTGACATAATTTCAAAAGCGAAATATTCCAAAATGGATTTGGACATAAGGGGGCTTCTAACATTGTAGTGTTGTAGGGTATCACATGGTCGGCCCCGCACGACTATAGCCTTTGCTTACTTGTTGTTTTTTATTTTTATTTTATTTTTTTATTTATTTATTTATTTTTTTTTTTTTTTTGTTCTAACCCTATTGCAACTATTTTATAAATAGCGAAATTTCTATATACATTACATTTCTAACGGAATAGGCTCCTATTTACCAGTATAACCAAATATCTGTAAAGCATTTTAATTTCAGACCACCCCAATAACTTGAGTTCATGTCTGCATATCATTAAACATAACACGAAAATTTGTCATTCTTTAAGATTAGATTTAATAATTCAAAGCATATATCCATTTAAATTGTTAATTTATTGTGTGACAACAAACAATAAAATTAAAAAAAACTCATTATGAAATTCACTCAATGTTGTATCATATGAAAATCGTAATAATGATCTTCATAATCATGATGAACTATAAAAAACTGTACATTTTCGGTTCGGCTTTTTAAAAGACAACTTAATTTATATAAATATCAACTAGAAACGATTTGAATTGAGCATATATAATATAAATATGGTCGATCAACATTTCCAAAATGTATCGATAACTGTATTCAGAAATTATGCTACCAGATTCGAATAACGTTTTCTATTCACTGGGTTAATGTTTTGAACAGTTATTATGCGAATGTTTAAAGTGTATTCAATGAATACAGGTTTTTTGATATTAAAATATTCCATCGGCGTAAGATCGTTATACATCCGCTAATTTCTAGATTTGTATAAACTATAAATAAAGATAGACAAATTTTATTCTGGATGTGAAAAATGTATTTCCAAAAATTAAAAAAAAAAACAAATTAACAGATTTATAGTGATTTGAAAAAAACTTATGTTTATAAACTCCAAGATATTTATCTTATCTACGAGAACTAATACATAAAGCTAGGCTCAAAAAATAAAAGTAACTTGTGTCTGAGAAAATAGGTGACGAAAAACGTAAGTTAAAGCTTAGACTTTATAATGAAATTGGGCAGATGTTGGATATTTGGTATATTACAGAATAAAATCAAAAAGAATCAAATCAATGTCATTAATAGTTATATAAAACCAAATTATTGTCAGAATTCATAGAAAATACGAATATTTATCCTTATTTTGGTATAACACACACCACGGCACAATAATCGAAGAATTAACATGTTAAAAAGCAGTAATTTCGGCCGGGCCGAACTTTGAATACCACCATTTTCAAAAAATAAAATCCGTTAAAAAATCTGTTAAAATCTTAAAAATACCGAATATAGGGTCTCTGCAACGTTAACCTATATAGGCTTTGTTTGCCATAAGCCATTACCATATTCAAATTCGAAACTTGAAATAAACGGTGAATAATGTAGCTAAAATCATCTAATATCGCCATCCCGTTTATAGGGAGGTACCGTTATGTCGGAGCTATACGAAGACCTGGATCTGCATAGACAATTTTCTGTCACAGACTGTAGTATTCATTACATACTTCAAATACCAAACTTAAAACAATTCCGCTGAATAATGTAGTCAAAATACCGAATATAGGGAGGTACTGATATATGGGGGCTATATGAAAACGTGGACCTATCTGGCCCATTTACGAACTTAATCTGCTTACTGGCAAAATAAACATGTGTGCAAAAATTTAGCCTTCTATCTTAATTCGAGCGAAATATAGCGTGATTACTACAGGCAGACGGACATCGCTAAATCGACTTAGAATTTTACACTGATCAAAAATATATATTGGCATTTCTTGTTCAATGACACTTAGATCACATCAAAAAATTGGTAATAATTGGGCTAGAAACTATTTTCCCTCTTCTTTTTCCTTATAAGTCTAATACAGATTTTTAAAAGATGGTGCTATCTTTCATTATTTACGGTAATAGGATTTATTCAAAGTCTTTCATTTTGAGGTTTACCGAGAAGGATATGAGTAAAATCATTGAACAATGGACCCATCCAATTTTTCCATCTAAAACTGTTGAAATATTTATGAATAAAAAAATGATGAAAAAGCTGCAAGCAGCAACTCGTATATTGTTGACCAGCATACAAAGGAATTTTGGAGAGAATTTTCCAAAAAAAAAATTATTCGTGATGGAATTCAAGCGTGATAATGTGATTTCTATATACACTGGTGGCCAAAACTAAAGCAACTTATCGCAAAGACAATAAATGTCCTGTAACTTTTACAAAAATAAACAAATCGTAATTATTTTTCCAGTTTTAAATGAGGGGTTTAATTCACTTTTAAGAAACTAAAAATAAAAATACAAAAATGATTTTGAACGAAAAATAATATGTGGAAAACTAGAATGACCCAATTTTTGCTTGGTCAAAACTAAAGCAACTTTTGATTTTTTATTTTTAAATAATTAAATTTTGGCTTGTAATCGATAGCATAACCATTATTTTTGATGGCAGCTACACACCTACGAGGCATTGAATCTATAACACGCTCAATTTGATCCTTGGGTGTGCTTTCCCAGGCACCCCGAATTCTTTAGAAAATGTTGTGCTTATTTATTTCCGAATCTCGCTTGATCTTCCTATCTACGATACTCCAAAGGTTTCCTATGGAGTTTAGGTCAGGTGAATGTGCCGGCCATAACAAAACATCAATTTTTGGCTCCCGCAACCAATATTTGACAAGTTTTGATACAAGTTTGGGATCATTGTCATGCTGAAACACCCAAATCAGCCGAATATTTTACTCAGTGTAATGGAACAACGTGATGTCCAACACATCCCAACACACTTAAAAAAGCCGATCCACAACTTCCTTTATTTTATGGATAGGCCCAAGTCCATAGAAAGAAAAACAGCGCCACGCCTTTTTTGACAACCCCCCCCCCCCCCCCCCCTTTGACACCCACCCTACCTTTGCAACACTGCGGCTTGAGTCCTTCATTTTTTGGTCTTCTCACCGTTAAATTTTTCACGTCTGAGCCTTTAATATTAAACGTAGACTCATCCCACAAATAATGTTTTTATACCCTACACCACATAGTGGTAAGGGTATTATGTCTTTGTGCATTTGTTTGTAACATGGAGAAGGAAACGAGATAGACCCATAGTTACTTTTGAGAACCTTCATAGAATCACTTTCTGAGTCGATTTATGCATGTCCGTCCGTCTGTCCGTCCGTCCGTCCGTCCGTCCGTCCGTCCGTCCGTCCGTCCGTCCGTCCGTCCGTCTGTCCATGTATTCTTGTGAACAAAATGCAGGTCGCATTTATTATCCGATTGAGATGAAATTTTCCAAACAATATTTTTTTGGCCCAAGGACGAACCCTATTGAAATTGGTGAGAATCGGATCAAATTTAGATATAGCTCCCATATATATCTTCATCCGATTTCGGGTTAAATGAGCACCAAATGTCCACTATCAGTCCAAATTACCTGAATTTTGGCACACCCAACCGGGTTCGGCCTAGAAGCAAGTATATCAAATTTGAAAATCGGTTCAGATATAGCTATAGCTCCCATATATATCTTTCATCCGATTTGATCTTTAAGTCCCTCACATTCCTACTATGCACTCCACAACCGTGATATTTGGTACCAGGTATTAGGTGGAGCACAGAAATAGCTGTTTTAAATTTTATCGAAATCGGTTCAGATTTGGATATAGCTCCCATATATATCTTCATCCGATTTCGGGTTAATTGACCACCAAATGGCCAATATCAGCCCAAATGGCCCGAATTTTGGCACATGTGACCGAGATTAGCCTTAAAGTATATACAACAAATTTGGAGAAAATCGGTTCAGATTTGGATATAGCTCCCATATATATCTTCATCCGATTTCGGGTTAATTGTGCTCCAAATGGCCGATATAAGCCCAAATGGACTGAATTTTAGTACATCGGACCAAATTCAGCCTAGAAGCAAGTATATCAAATTTAGTGAAAATCGGTTCAGATATAGATATAGCAAGCATATATATGTTTCATCCGATTTAGTGTTTTAGTCCCTTACATTCGTAATGTTCACTCCACAACCGTGATATTTGGTACCAGATATAAGGTACAGCCCAGAAATAGCTGTTTGTAATGTTATCGAAATCGGTTCAGATTTGGATATAGCTCCCATATATATCTTCATCCGATTTCGGGTTAATTGTGCATCAAATGGCCGATATAAGTCCAAATGGACTGAATTTTAGTACATCGGACCAAATTCAGCCTAGAAGCAAGTATATCAAATTTAGTGAAAATCGGTTCAAATACAGATATAGCAACCATATATATGTTTCATCCGATTTAGTGTTTTAGTCCCTTACATTCGTAATGTTCACTCCACAACCGTGATATTTGGTACCAGGTATTAGATGGAGCACAGGAATAGCTGTTTTAAATTTTATCGAAATCGGTTCAGATTTGGATATAGCTCCCATATATATCTTCATCCGATTTCGGGTTATTGACCACCAAATGGCCGTAATAGCATCAATTTTGGCAAATCCGACCGAATTGCCAGCATAGAAGCAAGTACACCAATTTTAGTAAAAATCGGTTCAGATATAGCTATAGCTCCCATATATATGTTTCATCCGATTTCGTCTTTAAATCCCTCACATTCGTAATATGCACTCCACAGAAATGATATTTGGTACCAGTTATCAGATAAAGCCCAAAAATAGTTGATTTTAATTTTATTAAAATCTGTTCCGATTTGGATATGCCTCCCATATATATCTTCATCCGATTTCGTGTTAATTGTGCATCAAATGGCCAATATCAGCCCAAATGGCATGAATTTTGGCAAATCCGACCGAAACCAGAATATAAGCAAGTACACACATTTTAGTAAAAATCGGTTCAGATATAGATCTAGCTCCGTATATATGTTTCATCCGATTTGCTCTTTAAGTCCCTTACATTCGTAATATACTCTTCACAGGAATGATATTTGGTACCAGATATCAGATAAAGCCCAAAAATAGTCGATTTTGATTTTATAAAAATCTGTTCAGATTTGGATATAGTATAGCATAGCATACTCTTCACAGGAATGATATTTGGTACCAGATATCAGATAAAGCCCAAAAGTAGTCGCTTTTAATTTTCTCAAAATCTGTTCAGATTTGGATATAGCACCCATATGTATCTTCATTCGATTTCGAGTTAATTGTGCAACAAATGGCCAATATCAACCGAAATGGCATGAATTTTGGCATATCTGGCCAAATTCAGCCTAGAAGCAAGGACACCAATTTTAGTAAAAGTCGTTTCAGATATAGCTATAGCTCCCAAAATATATCTTCATCCGATTTCGGATTAAATGTGCAGCAAATGGCTAATATTGGAACATCAAATTTAGTGAAAATCGGTCGGATACAGCTATAGCTCCTATATATACCTTTCATCCGATTTGTACTTTAAGTCCCTCAAATTCGAAAAATGTACGATACAAGAATAATATTTGGTATCAGATGCAGTCAAGAAATATCTTCTTTTTCCGTTTTACAAATATCGGTTCAGATTTGGATATACCTCCTATATATATATTCATCCAATTTCGTGTTGATTGCGCACCAAATGTCCAATATCAGCCCAAATGTCCTGGGTTTTGGCAAATCTGACCGAATTCAGCCTAGAATCAAATACATCAAACTTGGTGAAAATCGGTTCAGATATAGCTATAGTTCGTAAAATGCACGATAGAATTAGATAGATTTTGATTTTGTACCAAATATCTCATAGAGCTCTGAAATGCCCTGTATAAACCTTTTTACGAGAGCTCTACTAAATATGCATAGTGGTGTAGGGTATCATATAGTCGGCCCCGCCCGACTTTTGAGCTTTCCTTACTGGTTTCCATTGAGCTTGATTCCACTTAATATTATCGTTTCCGAAAGCCTCTTGATTTTTTCAGATATAAATGGTTTTTTGATGTCTTACGGGCATGCAGACCAGCTGCCACTACTCGTCTACGCACTGATCTCGAGCTTATATCCAATGATTGCTCTCACACCAATCCAGTTGAACTCTTAAATAGTTATTTTTTATTTCTCTTACAATTTGTGAATCAGTACGGGCTGAAATTTTTCACGGCCTTCGTCCGTTATAGACTGTTACTACTGATCCAGTTTCAAAAAACCGACTTAGTATACAGAAATAATTATAAAATCACATAAATATTTATGAAATATTTCTCGGAAATCATTTTCTGTGATATGTTGTTTTGATAGTCACTGACAATTTGCTGTTTAAAATTTTTTGGGCAGTACTTAAAAAACGAAAAGAAAAACACATACTGTTGTAAAAAACTTCTCAAAAAGGATTTATGACAAGCGAAATTGTCGAAGGAAGCAAAAAGCGATAAATATCACAGTAAAAATAACTGAAATTGCAGCGGTTATATGAATGTACAACAGAGTTGCTTTTGTTTTGTCCAAGCCAAAATCGGGTTAATTGACTTTACCAAACATTATTTTTTATATAAAAATGAATTTTGGTTTTATGTTTTAGGTTTTTAAAAAGTAAATAAAGTACCTAATTTAAAACAAGAAAAACTTTCTCATTTTCCTTATTTTTGAAAAATTTACAGGGCATTCATTCTCCTTGTAATTTCAGTTGCTTTAGTTTTGGCATCCAGTGTATTTGGCTATAAAACCACAAGTGGCTATCGTTGGAGCACTCCAGCATTTAAATGGAATTTAAATCTTTTGTATCTTATACCATCGCTCGTTACCGTGATACTGGTAGCGTAGCCCGACGTCAAGGAAGTGGACGGAAGAAAAGAGCAACATCAGCAGACATGGTTCGATATGATCTTATTATCCGAAAAATGGCTCGTGAGCTGAACATATCGCAATATTCCATTCGGCAAATATTGAAAAATAAGATCGTTGTAAAGCCATTAAAATTCCAAAAAGTGTAAGAACTTACACCGCAACAGAAAGAAAACAGACTCAAAAGAGCTAAAGAGTTGATTCGCTTGGCCGGAAGTGGTGAACTGCCCAATTTGATTTTCGCCGATGATAAAACATTCGTTGTCCAGCAGTTTGTAAACATTCAAAATTATCGTGTTTACTTGCCAAAGAAGTCAGCTGAAAATGTGCACCGGTTGTTCGGTTGGCCACCATAACTCAAGCGCAGGCCATGGTGATGGTGTGGGCCGCCAAAATAGCCGATGCTCGCTCTCCGCTCGTATTAATTGACCACGGCATCAGAATAAATGCCGAATATTACCGTGAAAATATTCTGGAGGGTGTATTAAAACCTTGGGCACGCAAACAGACCTTCGACATTCGCAGACCTTGGACATTCCAACAGGACTCAGACCTTGGACATTCCAACACAAAATGAGGTTCCTCGCATCATTTCCAGCGAACAATGGGCATCAAAAGCTCCCGCTACCAATCCGTTGGACTATTGTGTCTGGAGTATTTTGGAAAGCAAGGTTGGCACTAAAAAATACCAAATTGTCGATCACCTCAAGCAAGCGATTCGCAGGAATAGGCTAAAATACCGCGTACCACTATTCGGGCAGCGTATGACGGTTTCATTGGCCGTTTGAAGGCCATAATTCGTGCCAAAGGTGACCAATTCGAAGAAATCTAAACTTATTCTGAAATTTTATGCTATTTCCGACATTTTTTTGCTTTCATTCAATTTGTTGCAGTTTTGTCATCTCACCCTGTATAGTACACATTTCCAAAGCCAACTTCATTCAAACTTATTTGCCAATATTGGTTATCATACCAAACTTCAATAATGCCAAATGGTAACCTTAAAGCTCGAATTTCCAAAACCCAGCCTTATCATACCATAAGTTCAGTCGTTTCATCTGGTCGATGATTCAAGATTAGCCAGCCAGTCACTTATTACTCTTAAAAAGAGTATCCGATTTGATCTAAACTTGGTGCACCATAATGTTATTATCAATCTTAGATCGAGTTCGATGATAGACAATATCGGTCCACTCCTTCTAGTACCTCCCCCGCAAAAGATCAAAATGTTGAATAATTATAACTCTCATAATATGCGAAATAAGCATTAGATTCTCATCAAATTTAACACATCCCAATATTTTCATTAATGCAAGATCTATCGTGAAGATGATAAGTATTGGCCTAACCCTCCCCCACAAATGGTCACAATTGAATATACTTATATCTCTCATGACTTGCGAAACAAGACATATTGTCTCAATCAAGATTCAATATTTGTCTCAATCAGAGATCTGATGTGAATATTGAATATTTATATATGTATATATATTCTTGATTAGCGTAAAATTCTATGACTATTTAGCTAGTCCTTCCGTCTGTTGTAATCACGCTAGAATCAAAACGTACAAAGTTAGGAAGCTGAAATTGTCTTTGCAGGACCACTTATTTGTATAGTCCCCTACAACGGTACATACTTTTATTCGGTATTTTGATTATATTAGCGACATTATTCGCCGAAGTTGTTTCAATTTTTGTATTTTAAGTTCGGCATCGTTACTACAGCCTATGACAAAAAATTACTTATGCAGCACCTCGTCTTCTTATCTTCGACGGATTTTTATACCCTACACCACAAGGTGGTCAGGGTATTATGTCTTTGTGCATTTGTTTGTAACAGGCAAAAGGAAACGAGATAGACCCATAGTTCCTTTTGATGATATGCATAGAATCACATTCTGAGTCGATTTATGCATGTCCGTCCGTCCGTCTGTCCGTCCGTCTGTCCATGTATTTTTGGAAACAAAGTACAGTTCGCATTTATTGTCCTATCCTATTGCACAAATCATTTGTTTGGCCCAAGGACGAACCCTATTGAAATTGGAGATAATAGGTAAAAATTTAGATATAGCTCCCATATATATCTCCATCCGATTTGCCTTTTATTGTGCACCAAACGAGTAATATCAGTCCGACTTGTATGGAATTTTGCACGTACGATCAGACCTGAAAATGCGTATGCCAAATTTGATCGAAATCGGTTCATCGGGAGCTATAGCTCCCATATATATTGTTCATCCGATTTGCTATTTTTGTCCTCCGCAGCCGTAATATGCACCCTGTAACAACAATATTTGGGGAAATATATCAAATACAGCTCAGAAATACATTTGCTAAATTTTATCGAGATCGGTTCAGATTTGGATATAGCTCCCATATATATTTTTATCCGATTTCAAATTAATTGTGCACCAAATGGGTAATACAAGTCCGAATTTAAAAGATACAAATGCTTCGGCATATTTAGTCCTTTGAACTTTAAATTGTAATTATAATCATAGCGTGTATGATTGAATTCTCCCATAAAAACTTTTAATTGTTATGCGCAGCTCTACTAAATTAGCAAAGTGGTGTAGGGTATCATAAAGTCGGCCCCGCCCGACTTTTAGACTTTCTTTACTAGTTTCATGCTCCGATTGCAGGACAAAACGTTTTTTTAGTGCTCCGACTCCGGTACACTACAATTTTTTAGCGCTCCGACTGTGGTACACTGCTATCATCGTTGTGTTCCGATACAGTATCACTTAAATATTTTTAGTGGTAGTGTACCGGTACACTACCGCTAAATTTGTTTTTAGTGATACTATAGCATTTTTCATACCTTAGCAAAATCTTTATGGAGATTGAGAATTTATTTAAGTTTTCCTTGGTACAGTTTGTAAATGTTCACCGAGACTTCATGAAGATTTTTTTATTATGGATCTAAAAGAACCAATATAAAACTACAAAAAATAATGTTCGGAAGTTCACTGATTATCTAAATTGTCAAACTGAAACAACATTCTCATTAACAAGAAATGTTTAAATACTTTCTTATGACACAAAAACCCGATTTTCAGCAAATGCTTACGATAAAGCAATTTCGTTTTATGAATACTATAACGGAACGTCTATTTGCGTCTAAGGCAATCATAAAACCAGTAGCCACATGAAATTTAATAAGGACCTGCATGTTTATACTACGCCAGACACATATGAATAATGAAGCTATATTATTATATTCTAGAAACAATAAAAAATAATACATTTAGAGCAGAAAAAATTATAGAAATAAAAAAGAGAGTGCGAAGCCCAATTAATCTCCAATTCTAAAATGTTTGACTCTTTAAATTATTCAACAGCTTAAATAAACATTTTATGGCCTATAAGCGTGCCAGTAGTTCCCGTTTTCAAGTGCCACTTATGCCACCCAAACGTGATTATATACATCGATGGATTTCTTAGTCTGACCAGAAATGAAATATTTGTATCACCCAACACAAAAAAACCGGAGTCATAATTTAACAATTTTAGAGAGAAAAATAAAACAAGCTTTAAAACATGAATTAAAAAAACCCCTTGATGCAGTTCCCATGCAGTCTTATGGATTTTTGAGAAATATTCTTAGTTAACACATCTAATCAACCCTGACATTTTGTTCCACGGCATCACGTTGTTGAATTTTAATTTTTTGGTGGAATTCGAGCTGACAACAGAGCGATCCGTTTCTATTGAAGAATATATTCTAGGTATTTTTTTGCTTTGTTTTTTTGCTACTTTTTTTGGCAGAAATTTGTGAGCGAAATAAGTTTATGTTATTTCTGTCAAGACGATGGCGTTCATGTTTTGCATGCTTAAATAATCGCAAGAATCTGCATTATTTTTTGGCGATAATAGCATTTAGATGAAAGTATAAAAACTGGACTCTTTGAAAAAATTGACATCACTTTCGTTGTAGTCTTCAAAACGATAGCAAATACAAAATAAGAAAAATGTTCAAATTCGTAAGTGTTCTCTGCCAAGTGATATTTAAGTGGAGTCCTAAAATATTTTTGGAAAAAAAATGTGTGAAATTAAAAGTGCAAAACGATAGATTGAAAACCACCTTCAAAAAAATATAAGAAAGTGGAAATCTATATGGGAAACCAATTTAATAAAAATTGACACAAATTCGCATAGTGAAAATGAAACCTATATGAAATGGAAATCGTTTAAAGTTCCTCATATTGTTATTGCCGTATGAAGTCTTCTGAAGAGGATTGAATAAATCTCTTTTTGAAAATAATACAAAAAATCAACTCTAAACTCTTCCATCCTGACCACTTGCAGAAAAAATATAATTTCACTGTTATCGGTCCTTAAACTCCCTTTCACAGAACAACCCACTATCAAAAAAAAATTTTAAGTGACTTTGCGTTTTCAATCAAATTTCTAACCGAAATGGCATAAATTTAATATATCTATGTCTCAGAAAAAAAAAACATTTTTAGAAAAATATTTAAATGATATTTTCCGATTTTAAACATTGAAACCACATTAGAAATTATTTCATGTTCCGGCTAGTCACTGGATAGAAACATTTGCTGCATTTTTTCCAAAATATGTATTATTTAATTATGGCACTTTCAAATTACAAATATTTAGCAGTTTCCATCCTTTCTTATTTACTTATTTTTTTTAATTAAATTATTTCTTCATCCATATTTAAAAATGTTTACCTTTTTTCATTGTAACGCCCACTGTTTTCCCAGGTCGTTGTTTTCGCCTGCATTGCCGCTTTGGCTTTGGCCGCTCCCGCTCCCAAGGAAGAAAAGGAAATCGTTGAAATTCTGAAATCGGAAATTACCAAAAACGACAATGGCTCGTATCAGGTGGTTTACGAATCAGCCGATGGCAGCACTCGCGAAGAAAAGGCCACCATCACCGATGAGGGTACCGAAGATGAAGCTCTTGAGATCAAGGGTTCCTACAAATACATCAACGATGCCGGCGAAGAAGTTGAAGTGTTCTACACAGCTGGCAAAAATGGCTTTGTCCCATACGGCAGCATCATTAATCCCGAAATCACAGCCGTAGCTGAAGCTGCCAAAGATTTGCCCAAATACGATGAAGACTTTGGCAAGAAATCCAACTAAATCCGAATTATCTGAGATATGTGTAACGAATGTTTGAAACTGGAATTGGGGACAGGATATAACGCATTTCATCTCACAAACACAATTTGTTTAAGTTTTAGAAGATTAAGTGTGATTTTTGAAATAGTATTTAGTAGTAGTAAGCATGTATGTATGTATGTGTCAGCGTTATAATAAAGCCCTCAAGATGTAAATCAAAAACTATACTTAGGGATAATGCTATGTTTGGTGTGGTTAAGGAAAATTACCTAATATGGGGTAGAAGAATGCCGTTTTTAGGAGAAAATAGATAAATATATGCTATCGGAAATGGGAAGGATTATATACATCATTCAGACTTTCTAGTCCGTACAAATATAATAACAGTTTTTAACGATTATGACAGATGTCTACCCTCAGCCTTATATAAGTCTAATATAAATATTGCAATGTGCCAGGTTTGAAGTATTTCGACTTCTTCCTCGCCTTAATGGAAGATATTTGTGGTAAGAGTATTATGTATTTGTACATTTGTTTTGTAACATCGGGAAAGCGCGAGATCGACCCTTATTTACTTTTGAGGATCTTCATAGAATCACTTTCTGAGTCGATTTATGCATGTCAGTCCGCCAATGTTTTTGTAAACAAAATGCAGATCGCCTTTATTATTCGATTGAGATGAAATTTTCCAAACAATATTTGTTTGTCCCAAGGACGAGCCATATTCAAATTGTTGAGAGTCGGTTCAAATTTAGAGACAGTTTCAGTCTAGAAGCCCCTTACATTTATAATACGCACTCCACAATAATAATATTTGGTACCAGATATCAAATACAGCCCAGAAATACCGATGCCAAATTTTATCAAGTTCGGTTCAGATCTGGATATAGCTCCCACATACAGGGTGAGATGAAAATACTGCAATCAACTTCAGACTGGGAACATTTCTAAGCCACTTGTCCGACAGCTGTAAAAATTATTCCAGTGACAGCTCATTATATTGTTTAGAAGCGTACAAAAGCATTTTCGTGATGGTATTCAAGCGTGATAGTATGATTTCTTTATATTTGGCTGGAAAACCACAAGTGGCTATAGTTAGAGCACTCCAGCATTTAAATGTGAATCTTTAAATGTGCTCTTTACCGTGATACTGGTAGCGTAACCCGATGTCAAGGAAGTGGACGGAAGAAAACAGCAACTTCAGCAGAAATGGTTCGAAAATAAAGAAGGAACTTGAAAAATAGCTCGTGAGCTGAACATAGCGCAATATTCCTTTCGGCAAACATTGACAAATGAGCTCCAGGTAAAGCCATTGAAATTCCAAAAAGTACAAGAACTTACACCGCGACAGAAAGAAAATAGACTCAAAAGAGCTAAAGAGTGGCTTCGCCTGGTCGAAAGTGGTGAACCGCCTAATTTGGTTTTCTCCGATGAGAAAACATTTGTTGTCCAGCAGTTTGTAAACCAATCCGTTGGACTATTGTGTCTGGAGTATTTTGGAAATCAAGGTTGGCATTAAAAAATACCAAAGTGTCGACCGCCTCAAGCAAGCACTTCGCCGGGAATGGACCAAAATACCGCAGAGCAACATGACGGTTTCTTTGGCCGTTTGAAGACCATAATTCATGTCAGAGGTGACCAATTCGAACAAATCTAAACTTATTCTAAAATTTGATGCTATTTCCGAATGTAAAAATTATGGCGTTTGACTTTGTTGGAGTTTTTTTATCTCACCCTGTATACCTTCATCCGATTACAGGTTTATTGTTCACCAAATGGCTAATATCAGCCCAAATGAAGTGAATTGTGGCCCTTTTCAATTTGATGTTTAAACCCACCACAAAACTGATATTTGATACCGGACTTCAGATACAGCTCTAGAATACCGCTGTCAAATCTTATCGAGATCCGCTCAGCTTCTTATATAGCTTCGCAATATACCTTCGTCCGATTTAATATCAGCCCAAATTGGATAGATTTTTTCAATTCAACTAAATTTTTCCATTTGATTAAACTCGGTCCGCTGCATCTGTTGCTTCAATAAATATTTTTTAATATAACCCTTATCGAAATCATCCATTTACTATACAGCAATGTTACTTGTTACTATAGGAACAAAAGCCTCCGTCAAATTTATTGAAAATCGATTCAGAGTTGGATATATTTCTCAAATTGTGACTACTCTGAAGGCATTCAAATAAGATTCATAGTTGGTACGATCTACTTCACATAAATTCTCAAACTTTTCATAGTATTCAGTTTTAAATCAAAACCCCAAATCTGATGCAGATCCTTGGATTACATCCAAAATCATTGAAATTCGATACAGGTCCTCTTTACTTCTCAGATGACGGCACCACCTGATATTTCGTATTTTAAGCATTTAAAACATATAACTATCGAAATATACGGACCCGTACGAGAGCCAGTCTTTCATTCTTTGTATTGAAAATTGGAATTAAAGTCTCTGATGGAGTGCGGTATAGATATACCAAAGGGGTTTTGAAAATTCAAACTTTTAGGTTACGAAAAGTTCATAAATGGTACTAAATATCTAAAACGTTTTATTTTTTGAACATATAGAACTAAAATCTTTAAATTTGGTATGAGTATCATGTTGAAAAGTAAGTTTGATATATGAAGGTAGGTTTGGAAATATATACTAAGTGTGCGAGCTGTACTAAATGGTATTACATTTGGAACAGTTTGGTTAAAAATGGACGGATGAAGCAGGAATTTTGAACACTTGTATTGAAGTCTCTTTTGGTTGTAGGTTTGTGATAAGGAGTTGGGTTTGGTAATGAGTACTACAAGTACACGGAAAGTACTAAATAGTACAATATATACAACAGATAGTGCTTGATATCTGTAATTTGGTATTAGGGTCGCTGTTCATGTGTGTTCTGAATATGTGGAGGTGGTGTCGGAAATGTGTACTATAATTGTGTGAAAGGTACTATATTTGGTATTGGGTGAAGGGAAAAGGCTGGAATCAAATTTTATATTACAGCCTCTGTTGGTATCTGGAATTGAGATATTGAGGAGGGTTTGGAAATGTGTACTATACTTGTTCGCAATGCACTAAGTGATACTAAATTGAGTATTGGGCGAAGGGATAGAGCTGGAATATCGAAATTTGATTTTGAGGTCTCTGTTAGTTTCTGGTGTTGAGATCTGGTGCTGATCTTGAAAATGCGTACCATAATTGTTCGAAAAGTACTAAACAGTGTAAATTTTGGATCACTGTTGGTGTCTAGAATGGAGAGATGTTGATTGTTTGGATATGCATACTAAATGTTTACTAATTTGGTATCGGGATTCCCGAAATTTGATATTGATGACTCTGTTGGCATCTGGGATTAAGATTTGGAGGTGGGTTTCGAAATGTGTATTATAATCGTGATAAAAATACTAAATATGGTATTGCTGGAAAAGAAGAAAATTGAATAGTATCAACAAAAAAATTGAAATTCTTATAATTTGTACGACATGAGAAGTTTTGATTAACAATTTTGTGAATTTTGAGTGCTAAAAAGTCCAACATGAACTGTTGGAACAGATCTAAAATTTTAAGGTGAACTTTTCGCTGACGAAGTGGGGGCAGTTCCTAACTATTCATATATATATTATGGATCAACGTAAGATTCTATATCGATATAGACATGTTCACCGTCTGTCTGTTAGTCTGCGAAACCACTCTAGCTTCCAAAGAAATTAGGTGAACAAAATTTTACTCAATTGAATTTTAGGTTCGTACTGCTTTTGGTATTAGAAGGGTTATTATATATTTCTGTGAAATTTGAAGAGAATAGGATGCTCATTTCGCGCTTTATAAGCTTCATGATTATTAAATACTTTGAAATCGGGGAATTATATAGGCGTCTGTTTTATTCGATCTTCACATTAGATCTGGCGATGATAGGAATATTGAGATATGCGAAGTTTTAAGACAAACTGACACTTTTTTCACATTTTATAAGATTTTTAACTAAATTTGTAGTCTTGGTGGGAGAGGTACCAGAAGGAATAGTACGATATATTCCATCTTCGCGCTAGATGTTATATGGGGACTGTACCAAAATATAATATGGTTCTCTACTCACAAAGTAGCCTAAATACAGCAAAATGTGGTCAAGACCCTCGAAATAGAAAAGCCAAGATGCCAAATAAAGGCCAAATCAGTCATAGCTGAAATCAGGGATATATTCATATGAGGGTTATACCAAAACGTAGCCCAACCAATATTCTCACGGGGGTTACAAATTCAATAGAATAAAACATTTTTTGTCTGACCACATATTAGATGTGAAAGTGGACTTGGGGATACTCCAATGTGGGGACTTCGCTTAAATAAAGTCCTATGTGGCAATTATCTGTATGATGGTTCCCTACCCCAGGGTAGCATATATACAATTTTTAGCCAAATCAATGGATGAATGTAGTCAAGTCCAAAATGGGCCCTACTCTGAAAATCTCAAATGTTATGCGAAGAGGTTCTCTACCCTCTTAGAAACAAAGATGCCAAATAAGGGCCAAAATATGAAAAAAATAAAAAAGTGGCCAAGACCCTAAAAATAGCTTAAAACATACGATGGTTATATAAATATGAAATCGGTTTGTACCCTTATCCGTGAGTTATAATCGATATCATGACCTGCAAAAGCGATTTAAGGTATCTTGAATGTTTGGAAAGAATTTCTGGAAGGATAGAAATCATTTTCTTAATAAAAGTCCCATTCGCTCTACTATTTTGCACCCTTTAAATTTGGTATTTTACTGATTGTACTCCCAAAGAATTTTGCAATTCTAGCTCTCATTGGACGGATTATTGTCACATGAAAGAAGTAGGTCCACGCTTTGAAATGAGCCCCATTAGGCTTTTTCGGTCATTTTTTTTTTTTTTTTTGTTTAAATGTGTTCGCATCTTCCAGCTGAACCACGATGTGGGCCCTAGAGTTGAAAGGTAGATGTCAATTAACATCGTATTTCGCACTTATTTAATTTATTTTTTTTTTTTTTGAAAAATTGTATGTAGTGAAAAATTATTCTTTATTTTGTTCACAAAAAATCAACTGAATTCAATATGATAATACAAATTGAAAAAAAAAATTGACAAAAGAAGAATAAAAAATTGAAAAAATTATCAATTTGTTCGCTGATTTTTACAGCAAATGGTTAAAAATCCTTACAAAGTTTACAAAGTCAATAGAATGTACTATTATTTTAAAATGCGACTCCATTGATTTTTTTTTCGATTTGAGAGTTTTTGAAATGAGATCTCTTTTTTGTGATTCTTTAGCGATTTTGAAAAAGTAATTACCTTTTCTCTTTGGTGTGACCGCGTTAAATTATTTCGATATCATCTATTCCGTTTCTCCACTACATAATTCGGTACTACACTTCCATGTAACCCGCCATCAATTTCAGTTATCAAGGAATCAAGTCAATTAAATAAATTGGTATTAATATTCGAATTAAAAAATAAAATTTAAAAAACACTACAAATGTACATTAGAAAAAAGTAAGTCAAAATGGAAAAAAATCATGCAAAATATAACATTACTATTCTACATTTTAAAAGTCAAAACGAAAATGTTAATATATCATATTTTTACGCGATTTTATGGATATTATCCTTTTCGGACAGGAGACAATTCCGGTTCTTAAGTCATAAGCGTAGTAACTAACACAACTTTCTTTTATCTATATATATAAAAATCAATTGTAGTTTGTTGGTAACGGAATCAGTTGAAAACGGCTGGACCGATTTGCATAATTTTTTGTAAAAACTTTCGTAATACCCCGAGTTAGGTTTTTAAAGAAAAAAATATAGACCACGCCCACTTTTGCGCCCACAATTTTGATTTATCTAAAATCCTTATATTTGCCAATATAGAGGAGATATCGGTTTGAAAATTTTGCACGAGATACTGTTGACTTTCCATCCCCCTCTAAGTATTTATTTGGGGCTGAAGAACTGTCGTTGTCAGTACTTTTTAATCTATATCTATCTATATATATAAAAGAAAGTTGTGTTAGTTACTACGCTTATAACTTAAGAACCGCTGGACTGATTTTAACGATTCATACAAATTCGGAATTGTCTCCTCTCCGAAAAGGATAATATCCAAAAAAATCACGTAAAAATGTGATATATTAACATTTTCATTTTGACTTTTGAAATGTACAATAGTAATGTTTTATTTTGCATGATTTTTTTCCATTTTGACTTACTTTTTTCTAATGTACATTTGTAGTGTTTTTTTATATTTTATTTTTGAATTCAAATATTAGTACCAATTTATTTAATTGACTTGATTTCTTGAGAAATGAAATTGATGGCGAGTTACATGGAAGTGTAGTACCGAATTATGTGGTGGCGAAACGGAATAGATGATGTCGAAATAATTAAACGCGGTCACAACAAAGTTAAAAGATAATTACTTTTTAAAAATCGCTAAAAAATCACGAAAAAAAGATCTCATTGTAAAATCTCTCAAATCGGGAAAAAATCGAAAAAATTTTCAATAGAATCTTATTTTAAAATAATGACTGTAAAAAATTATTGAACAAGGTAAAGATTTTTTCAATTTGTTATTCTTTTTTTATCAATTTTTTTCAATTTGTATAATCATATTGAATTCAGTGGATTTTTTTGTGAACAAAATAAAGAATAATTTTTCACTATATACATTTTTTCACCAAAAAAAAAAAATGAAATAAGTGCGAAATAGGATGATAACTGACACCTACCTTTTAACTCCAGGGCCTACATCTTAGTTCAGCTGGAAGATGCGAACACATTTAAACAAACTAAAATTACCCAAAAAGCCTAATGGGGCTCATTTCAAAGCGTGGACCTACTTCTTTCATGTGACAATAATCCATCCGTCCAATGAGAACTCAAAATGCAAAATTCTTTGGGAGTACAATCAGTAAAATACAAAATATGAAGGGTGCAAAACAGTAGAGCGAATGGGACTTTTAGTAAGAAGAGGATTTCTATCCTTCCAGAAATTCTTTCCAAACATTCAAGATACCTTAAATCGCTTTTGCAGGTCATGTTATCGATCATAACTTACGGATAAGGGTACAACCCGATTTCATATTTATATAACCTCCGTATTATTTAAGATATTTTTGGGGTCTTGGTCACTTTTATCATTTTTTGGCCTTTATTTGGCATCTTTGTTTCTAAGGGGGTAGAGAACCTCTTCGCATAAAATTTGAAATTTTCAGAGTGGGGCTCATATTGGTCTTGACCACATTCATCGATTGATTTGGCTAAAAAATTTTATTTTTGCTACCCTGGGTAGGGAACCATCACACAGATAATTGCCACATAGGAATTTATTTAAATAAAGTCCCCACATTGGAGTATCCCTAAGTCCACTTTCACATCTAATTTGTGGTCAGAAAAGAAAATTTTGTATTCTATTGAATTTGTAACCCCCAAGAGAATATTGGTTGAGAACGTAGATTTGGGATGTACATCTATAGGAAATAAATTGTGAAAACATGAACAAATTACAAATATAAGAAAGTAGCACGGGACCGAATATTTGTTGAATCGTCATTGAATTATACTATGATGAAAAATATGGACTTTATGGGGTCTCCAACTTACAATTTAAATGGCAAATAAAATTAATTCCCATCTTACGGTATTGGGTGTAAAATAGTAATTATATTTGACTATTCTGAAATCATTCTGCCCTCAATTATGAGGTCGACAAAACTACTTTTACTTATTTAAATCACGCGAAATTTTTTCAGTTTGAAATGCTATGTTGTTCTGCTCTTTTTTTGATTTGGCCTCTATTTGTCATCTTGGAATATAAGGGGTAGAAGAAAATTTTCAATGTAGGTCGATGTTACGGAGTAGTGCCCATATAAAGGTACCTCCTGATTTTACCATATTTCAAAGGATTTTTCTAAAAATGTGTCTTATGGGGGGAGACAATCTTATACAAAAATTTCAACATATCTACAAATTTTAGAATTTTCTCCATGTAATAGTTTGCCCTTTGGCGGACAAACAGACCGACATGGTTAGGGGGACTTATGAGGACTCTAATGCACAATCTAAGATGTTAATGGGTTTAAAAAAGTAATTAACTTTGGCTATTCTTAAATCATTCAGCCCTCAATTATGAGGTGTACAAAATACAGTAAAGTCCAAATTACTGCTCATTTGACTGGAAAAGTTTGCTACGATACTAAAAGTTAATTTTATCCCTTACTTGGGTATAAGATTGATATATTATTTTTAATAGATTTGTATAGCACATCCACACATTTGAAGCCCACGGTTTAAATATTGAAGCCTACGGCTTAAATATGGGTACAGGTATTTGAAAACACTTTTAATCGACCGGTATGTGAACTTTTATACCAGTCATATCTGTGAATAATTATGCTTTGACAAATATGCATAATAGACAAAAACTACGGGCCGGCAACGCGGACCGAGCCAGCTAGTATATATAGATTTTGACCCTTTGTGGGGGATATTATTCATTTTTTTCAGCACTGAAAAAAGATATTACGATCTGCACAACATTGGATGATCGTTTCTTGTTCTATAAGGAAACCTATTTTCCGTAACAATTTTGGTCTTTTTTGGAGGAGGTACCAGAAAGAGTGAAACAATATTGCACATCTCCGAACTCGATCTATGTTTGATAAAAATATTGCGACATACCACGTTCGTAACAAATTAAATACTCCTTTCGAGCTGTCGTGTGCACTATCCAGCCAACTGGACAGAGAGACAGACGGACGGACCAATAGATCGACTTCAAATATCTTAAAACGGATTGGATCCAATGTAGGGTTAGGTACACATGGCTTTCCCCAATTTATTCAACTGAATTGTCTGAAATGTTGCATTTGAGTCTCTAATGGGTGTCTAACTTTTGACATTGTTTATATCATGGTTGAGGATATCAAAAGTTCGGCCCGGCCAAACTTACTACTTTTATTATTCCGTTTATAACTCCTCGAAATATTCATTACATACCCTACAAAGTATACATTTTCTGGATCAGCGTAAATTCTAAAACGATCTAGCGATATCTGTCTATCTGCCCGCGTTGTCGTATAGCCCCCATATAACGGTAGCTCCAAATATTCGGTATTTTTATGATTTCAGCAACATTATTCACCGGAATCGTTTCAAATTTTGTACTGGAAGATCATAATGGGCACCACAGCCTATGCCAAAAATGTTTGTATGCTGGTCCAAGTCTTCGTATAGCCCCATAAAACAATACATCCCGATATTCGGTATTTTGATGATTTCAGCCAAAGTATTCACCGGAGTTATTTCAAATTTCGTACTGAAAGATCCTAATGGGTACTACAACTAAAGACAGAAAATTGTCCGTGCAGGTCCAGGTCTTCGGTATCTCCCGATACTCCGTATTTTTATGTTTTTTGCGACATTCTTCCCCGTAATTGTAACAAATTTCGTATTTGAAGTTCGTAATGGGCACTACAGCCTATGACAAAAAATTTCATATACAGGTCCACGTCTTTGTATAGTCCCCATATAACGGTGTTCATTAAAGTGGTAGTTTTCGGATTTTTTTTTAAATTTTAAATTTTCTTAGCTTCTTTTTTACTAGTTTTTTATTATTCTCGCAACAATATGCATTTTCGCCAAATTTTGTTTAATTTTAATTCCCATTAAAGTGAAATCAAATGTAAACCCTATTAACAAATAAAAGAGTTCGTAACAGAAAATATGTTGGTCCAATGTACAGAAGAGTGTAATTATTGAATTTTTCCATGGCATGGAACAACTGTCGTTTTTAATTTAACATAACCTACTTTGCAAGCACAACATTCAACATTCAAATTAAATGTTTGTTTTCTTAACAAATATTTGTTGAGATTTAGTCAGGCGTGGCCAATAACCTTTTCCATGTCGTATTTAAGAGGGCAATAATTTAATAAATATTCAATACAGAAAACAAGACGACAAACAGAAGTGTCGTTAGGGTAGTGTTTCTCTCCGCCAAAAATTAATTCACACCTTTTTTTGTCATATTCAAATGTCGAAATTACACTTGGGCATAAATTAACGCCAACACAACGATTCACTTGAATTACATTTTTTTGGTTTTCGTTTTTTTTTTTCTTATTTTCAAAAGCGCTCTCTGTGGCATTGTTTTATGAGTTTGTAAAATTGCCTTAAACTACAGAGTTTATTAGATGAGATTTTGAAAACACAGAACATGAATGTCATAACAGATAGAATATTTTGGGAATCTATATATATAAATGTAAGTTGTGTTAGTTACTACGCTTATAACTTAAGAACCGCTGGACTGATTTTATCGATTCACACAAATTCGGAGTTGTCTCCTCTCCGAAAAGGATAATATCCAAAAAAATCGCGTAAAAATGTGATATATTAACATTTTCATTTTGACTTTTCAAATGTACAATAGTAATGTTTTATTTTGCATGATTTTTTTCTATTTTGACTGGCTTTTTTCTAATTTACATTTGTAGTGTTTTTTATATTTTATTTTTGAATTCGAATAATAAAACCAATTTATTTAATTGACTTGATTTCTTGAGAACTGAAATTGATGGCGGGTTACATGGAAGTGTAATACTGAATTATATGGTGGCGAAACGGAATAGATGATATCGAAATGATTTAACGCGGTCACACCAAGAGAAAGATAATTATTAATTAAAAGATAATTACTTTTTCAAATTCGCTAAAAAATCACGAAAAAGAGATCTCATTGCAAAAATTCTCAAATCGGTAAAAAATCGAAAAGATTTTCAGTGGAATCGAATTTTAAAATAATAGTAAGGGTCTTTAAACATTTGCTGTAATAAATCAGCGAACAAGTTGAAGATTTTTTCAATTTGTTATTCTTCTTTTGCATTTTTTTTAATTTGTATTATCATATTGAATTCAGTGGATTTTTTTGTGAACAAAATAAAGAATAATTTTTCACTATATACAATTTTTCAACAAAAAACTGAAATAAGTGCGAAATACGATGTTAACTGACATCTACCTTTCAACTATAGGGCCGACATCGTGGTTCAGATGGAAGATTTGAACACATTTAAACAACCAAAAATGACAGAAAAAGCCTAATGGAGCTCATTTCAAAGCGTGGACCTACTTCTTTCATGTGACAATAATCCGTCCAATGAGAGCTCAAAATGCAAAATTCTTTGGGAGTACAATCAGTAAAATACCAAATATAAAGGACGGAAAATAGTAGAGCGAATGAGACTCTTAGTAAGAAAAGGATTTCTATCCTTCCAGAAATTCTTCACAAACATTCAAGATACCTTAAATCACTTTTGCAGGTCATGATATCGATCATAACTCACGATAAGGGTATATCCCGATTTCATATTTATATAATCATCATATGATTTAAGCTATTTTTGGGGTCTTGGCCACTTTTTTCATTGCTTGGCCCTTATTTGGCATCTTTGTCTCTAAGGGGTTAGGGAACCATCATACAGATAATTGCCACATAGGAATTTATTTAAGTAAAGTCCCCACATTGGAGTATCCCCAAGTCCACTTTCACATATAATGTGTGGTCAGAAAAGAAAATTTTGTATTCTATTGAATTTGTAACTCTCAAGAGAATATTGGTTGGAAACGTAGATTTGGGAAATATATCTATATGATAATATGGTGGATAAAACTATTTTTACTCATTTAAATCACGCGGAATGTTTTTCAGTTTGACATGCTATGTTGTTCTGTTAAATTTTTGATTTGGTCTCTATTTGTCATATTGGATTATAAGGGCTAGAAGAATGTTTTCAATGTAGGTCGATGTCTCGGAGTAGTGCCCATGTAAAAGTATCTCCTGATTTTACCATATTTCAAAGGATTTGGCTAAAAATGTGTATTTGGGGGGTGAAAACTTACACAAAAATATGAACATATCTACAAATTTTAGAATTTTTTCCATATAATAGTACCCCCTCAAGTCCACTTTTTGGCGGACAAACAGACCGACATGGTTAGGGGGACTTATAAGAACGTTAATGGACAATCTGAGGTGCTAATGGCTTAAAAAAGTAATTAACTTTGGCTATTCTTAATTCATTCAGCGCTCAATTATGAGGTGTACAAAATACAGCAAATTCCAAATTACTGATCATTTCACTGGAAGATTTTGCTACGATTTTTACCATACTAAAAATTAATTTGATCCCATGGGGACACATGGGGATAAGATAGATATATACTTTTTAATAGATTTGTATAGCACATCCACACCTTTGAAGCCCACGGCTTAAATATGGGTACAGGTATTTTAAAACACTTTTAATCGACCAGTACGGGAAAACTTATATCAGTCATATCTGTGAATAATTATGCTTTGAAAAATATGCATAATAGACAAAAACTACGGGCCGGCAACGCGGACCGGGCCAGCTAGTTATTTATAAATGTCAAGTTGATAAGAAAATATAAGTTATATTGTGAGACAAATTGTTGGAAGTAAATCAAATTGTCATTTGATAAACATAGGTCTAAATCGGATTTTGTGCCTAATTTTAAATTCCCATCACAATAACAAATGAATAATCATAAGGGGGCTTTTACTGCATGGAAACCAAATTGCTACAATTCGAAGAAAATACATTTGAAAAATGTAATCGAATCTAAATATCTCAAAGGTCTACCTCAAATATTTATAGCGAGACATATTTGTTGTCCACCGTTTTTAGGTTAATGTCGTGTGTATACTGGGATATACACTTACCGTTTTAGAATACAAACTACCCACTATCCAGACCATGATCGTAAGAGTCATCACCAGGGCAACTTAATATATTAGGCCTAATATTAATATTTGAGTGTTGTGCTGGAATAATTACATTTTTTACCCTGCATCAAATAACGAATGGTTTAAAAAATGCAACTTAAATATGTCACAATTAAAAAAAATCAAATCCTACTCTCGGGAATTCAAATAATTTGTTGAAAAATTCGCTCAATTTGCTTATTGAATAATTCATTATGTTGCGCACTCCATACAAATCAATTAGTTAAAGTGACAATAATTTTGTCTGTCTGTCTGTCTGTCTAATAAATTTATTCAAAAAACTGTATTTTCTTGAATATCTTCGTCTGTTGGGTGTTACCGATGAAAAACCAGTAAGCAAAGGTCAAAAGTTGGGCGGGGTGGACTATATGATACTCTACACGTTTTTGTAGAGCTCCCGTAACAAAAAAAAGTTTATATTGGGAATTTCTGTGAAGTAGATTATACCAACTATGAACCTTATATGAATGCGTATCATGGCTTTAGAGTAGTCACAATTTGGGAACTGTATCCAACTCTGAATCGGTTTTCAGCTAATTTGGCGGAGGCTTTTGTACCTCTAGCACCAAATAACATTGCTGTATGACTTCAATAAGGATTATATTAAAAACAAGTAAAAAAGCTGAAAGTTCGGCCAGGGCGAACTTTGAATATCCTCCACCGTTTGGAACGAGATTGGCAATTCTCAAAATAATACAATCCGTTAAAAAATCTGTTAAAATCTTAAAAATACCGAATGTAGCCGTTATATTAGAACATCTGCAAGGACGTGAACCTACATAGGCAACTTTTGTCATAAGCCTTTACAACATTCAAATGCGAAACTTAAAATATCGGTGACTAATGTAGCTAAAATCATCAAAATTTCGAATATAAGGAGGTACCGTTATATGAGGGCTATACGAAGACGTGGACCTGCACAGACAGTTGTCTGTCATAGTCTGTAGTATCCATTACGAACTTCAAATATGAAATTTGAAACATTTCTGGTGAATAATGTCGCTTAAATCACCAAAATACCAAAAGTAGGGAGGTATTAAATGTACCATAATACATGACTGAAGATGTATATCGAAGGTATATAAAAATATGAACCGATCTCGATAAAGTTTTGCAGAGGAACTTCCGAGCTGTATCTGATGTCCGGTATCAAATATTCTTGTTGTGAAGTGCATATTACGTATGTGAGGGACTTTAATGACAAATCAGATGAAAAATATATATAGGAGCCATGGTTATATCTGAACCGATTTTCACAAAATTTGATGTACTTTCTTCTAGACTAAGTTATGTCGGATGTGCCAAAATTCAGGTCATTTGGACTGATATTGGACATTTGGTGCACAAAAAACCTGAAATCGGATAAAGATAAAATCTGAACCGATCTTGACAAAATTTTAGGCACTTATTTCTGAGCCGTATCTAATATCTGTTGCTAAAGATTATTGTTGTGGAGTGCATATTACGCACGTGAGGGACTTAAGCCACCAAATCGGATGAAACATATTCATGGGAGTTATAGCAATATCTGAACCGATTTCTCTAAATTTGATGTACGAGCTTCTAGACTGAATTCGGCGGGATTGTGCCAAAATTTGGACTAATATTGACCATTGCAAGCAAAATCAACCTGAACTGATTGTAACTTTGAAACGATTCTCACCAATTTCAACAGGGTTCGTCATTTGACAAAATAAATCTTGATTGCAAAATTTCATCTCAATCAGATAATAAATGCGACCTGCATTGTGTTCACAAAAATACATGGACAGACCGATGGACGGATGGACAGAGGGACTAACATGCAAAAATCGACTCAGAAAGTGATTTTATGAAGATCCTCAAAAGTAGCTTTCTCCATGTTACAAACAAATGCATAAAGACACATTACCCTTACCACTTATGTGGTGTAGGGTCTCAAAGTTTATTGAGATCTAAGGGTCATATCCAAACGGTTCGGTAGCATTATACAGAAGTCAGATATGCCGACTATATTATACCCTGTCCTACTTTAGATATTACACGGTACAATGAATATAAAATCGTAAATTTTATCTGGCTGGGGAAATGTTATCCACCATATGATGGTTTGGATGACTACCACCATGACTGTCGTAGGGAAGGACCTTCGTCTCCTCAGGTGTCATGAGGAAGCATCAAGTCGCAGTTCTCAGGGAAGCATTTTGGTCTGGACATTCTTCTGCTGCGTGGCACTTGTATTCACAGACCACACTGGAGATACATAGCTGAACACCGACCTATCGACCTAAAAGTTGAACAATGTCTCCTTGTCCGCAACCTAAGAGCAGTCGGCTAGAGCCTTCAGGACCTACTTTTTATTTTGTTGCTGATAGCTGTGGCTTGCGCGAACAACTTGAACATGCTGTTGAATGTGACCCCTAGGATTTTAGAGTAGATCGTGGTCGGTATTATATTTCCCCCGACCAGCACATTCCGCTCTGTTCTCATCTCCACAGACAATGTGGTAAAGGGTGTGGCCGTGGATTTCGTGGCGGATATTTTCATATTCCTCGCATGGAAGTAAGTGGCAAGCTCCGCGAGATAGGTGTTCAACCTTACACATATGCCATCAACATAAACACCATGATCGTACAATTATCTGCATACATTACGCTGAGCTGCCTGGAGAGTGATGAATTCCGGAAAGGTAGTAGTAGTTTGATAGCTCCGGAGATTTCACCCCACTTTGTGGAGCTCCCTGTTTTCATTATACGGGGTTTGGATTTTTGTTCCGGAATTCCACGTACGACTGGCGTCTGCACATATAGTTGATTATCCAACGTTTCAAACTTGACCGGAGAGTAGTTCTCTCTACATCCTCAAACAATGTGGTTGACTATGTCAAAAGCCTTTGATATTTCAAGAGCTACCAAAACTGTTATATGACACGGCTTGTTGTGGCTTAATCCGCGACTGATGTGTGTGGATATGGTGTGTAATGCTGTTGTGGACGGAATCCGTGTTGGTGGTTGGCGGCTGGATAGCTTTGTCTGATAGGAGTAAAGTCTCAAGAGTCTTTGCTACTGCCAATTCGTTTTTGATATCATTCTTTCCTGGCTTCAGTAGCGAGGCCATTCAGCCTATTTTCCAGTCTTCGGGAACGATGTGAGTGGCTAGCGCAGGTTGAGAACTTCTGTAAGGTACTCAACTCCCGGCATATTCAGTTGTTTCAACATTAATATTGGGTCCAAAGCTTGGGATGACTTACCGTTTCAGATGACATTTGCAGCATCATCCATCGTAAACTGTGGTAGTGCCTCCTCGGCGGAAAGAGATCTGATATGTACGATGTAGTATTCTTTGCTTTGACCTATTGCTCTCGGGGTGCTCGACAAATAGTCGGTTATAATATTCAGCGCACCTCTTCGGACTGAGGTCCTATCAACCTTTTTCTCAGGGTTCGAGAGCGATTTAACCACTACCAACAGCTTACTGATGTCTGTACAATGTTGCAATACTTCAGATGGTCTAGCCACTTTTTCCTCATGTGCTCCTCTACCAACCGGTTGACTTCCATTGCCATTTCACTGATTCTAGGATCACTAGGGTTGGAATGACAGACATCACCACGCTCATTTGCTAGTCCCACTGCCTCTGCTGGGAGATTTGGTCTTTTTTCGGGTATACCGAGCCACTGCATCTTTGATGATGTCTCGGAAAATCCTTTCTGCTACCCTAACATCAGAAGGATTGAGCATTTCTCTGAAACGACAGTTTATGAACTCTATGAATTCTGGCCAGTTATCTTTCCTATGGTTAAGGGAAGTGCGGCGTTCAGAGGTTAAGAATTCGGGCGATCAGCTTATGGAGTCGATTATCAGGGTATGGTCTAACCCAAGTGAAATGACGGGTTGCCAAGTCACGTCATTTATCAGACGGGGTGAACTATAGTTAAGTCTGGCGAACTATGACACTCTTCTCTTATCTGGTAGAAATAATATAAAATATTATATACGGTAAAAAAATAGTCCATGAATAGATTCAGAGATACTATTTGAGATAATCGATTATGGGAAAACCCATACATCTTTGAAATTCATTCTGACGCAATGAATTGTTTTTTTGTGAAGATTTAAAAATACATCTAAATATAAAAAACTTTTGAAAATGTTGTTTACTTTAACGTCATTAATTCTACGAAGTGTAGAGAAAAACAACTTCAACAACTTCTTAAAATATATTACGTAAATCTAGACCATATTCAATTTTAAGAATTCTGTATTATTATGACTAGCTAATGATGACAAATCGATGTTTTGTTCGGCTATGCATCCATTAAACAAAATCCAATAGCTTCGAATCGAATATCGAACCATTATGGCATATGGAATGAACTTCTTCATACGAAATAGGTGGCGTTTCGTATTCATTGAAACGAAAGACTTAAGACACAAGCGTCCACACCCGTAACGTGTGTATGTGTGTTCGTATGTGTCTTTGTGTGTGGCGGTTAAAGACAACAAAAAGAGAATCTTGGTTTTTTGGCAATTGATAAGAAATTTGTTTGACTCACTAGTAAATATGTATATGCAAATTAAATTGTTGGTTTTTTTCTACATCAAGCGAAGATTATCCAAAGAAAAAACAACAACTCATTATTAAATCAGAGATAGTCAAAAAAATACGTTAAAAAATTTACTTGTTTCTCTCTGGTGCTGGCGCGGTTTTTTTTTCTTCTTCGGATGACAGAATACATGAGCGTAGTCAATTTTGTAAAATGAGTATCATTAAAATCATTATGTTGTTTGAATGCTGGGCGGATGCTAATGTGTTGTGCCATTATTATTAGTTGTTGGTGTTGTTGTTGTGCGTATGAGTTTTGTTTGTTTTTTTTTTTTTTTGGGTTTCTAAATCTTTAGAACCATCAAATGAGGCGATAATCAGCAGCAGCATAAAGGAAAGAGAGATGATAACCGAAACTCAGCTCAGCATCATCATCTGTATAATTTATCTTTATTTTGGTATAAAATGCTGGATTTCTGGATGTTGGAATTAAGTTTAGTTACGACATTCCGACAGTGAAGAAGATCTCGAAAAAAGTTAAAAATAAACAAAAATAAAAATGTTCAAATTCGTAAGTGACCACGAAATGTTGATATAATAAATTAGTTAATATATGTGTGCGATTGTGACAATAATGGTGCTAAAGTGTTATTGTAAATTAAATTTGACATTGAAGAAATATTTGGAAATATTTTGAATGAAGTTGGGGAAAGTAAATGGAATTAAGTGGGAGACCCCTTACATTTGTGAATAGTGATGTTTTTTCTTTGTCTTAAGTGCAAAAATGCATTTTGTTTTTTTTTTTTTTTTTTTCGATATGACAATTTTTTATTCATGTTTTTAATATTTGGCTTAATTACGTCAATAATAAATAATAAGATGATGGGAAGAATAATTAAAAAACGTGTATTTGATTAATTCTTGTATAACTTAAAATAAAATTTAATTGCGTCTTAATTCTCCTCGAATTTGTTGGCAAATATTTTTAATATTTTATTGAAAAACAAAACAATAA
Source organism: Musca domestica (assembly GCF_030504385.1). Lineage (NCBI taxonomy): Eukaryota > Metazoa > Arthropoda > Insecta > Diptera > Muscidae > Musca > Musca domestica. The sequence continues at coordinate 5,936,159 of NW_026712115.1, read as the reverse complement.
CATAAAATTTAAAATTTCAAAGTTTTCAAAGGTCTTAAAAATTACCTGAAATTAGATTTTTTGTAATAACGTTAAATTGCAATAAAATTTCTCCAAAATAATTTGACATTTTTGAAATTTTGAAATCAAAGATTTTATGTCTAAAAATCCCTGTGAAAAAATATGATAAAACAAAATATACAACTTCAAATAATTTCAGTTGTCATCAAAGTAATCTGGAATTATAAATTTTCTTTAAAAAATTAAATAATTTTAAAAACCGATTGCTTCAAGTAAAGAAAATATGAACCATAAAAAATTAAGACAAGTTAAATATCATCAGTCGGGTTTGTCAATAGATATATAGCCTTAGCCAAAGTTCGCTTGAGTTTTGAATATTCAAATATTGATCCATTATTGGCACAGTTCCTTTGGAGCTGATCTTAGTCTGATATAAATGTAGAACGCGTCAGATTTAGACCACTTCCTTCACTTTTTATAACATATGTGCGGGGCCACACGTAGTGAACAGAGCTTTTCCTCTTCATCTAATACTGATAAATAATATTTGAATGTCCAACATTTAAAGAAAAATCGAATATTATTTCCAATTTTATGCAGCCCGATAAATTCCATCGGATCTCTGGTTGATGGAAATATTTATATATGCCAAGTTTGAAAAGAATCGCTGACATGTTTCGCATGTATATATGTATGAAAGATTTGGTTATTCAAAGAAGAGTTGGGCCGATATTTTCCATCTCCACACCGGAGCTTGAGTTAGTTTAAAGATTGAAATGTGTGAAATTTAAAGAGAATGGGATACTAATTTTGCATTTTATTAGAGTTTTAACTATTCAAAATGTATGACCAGAAGGAGTAGTCTGATATCCACCATCTTCACACCTGATCATGTGTTTATTAAAATAGAGAGATGTATGAAATTTGAAGAGAGTCGATAACTTTTTTCGTATTTTAGGGAAGTCATTATGGAAAATGTTGACCTGTTGTGAGGTTGGAACCAGAAGACGTGGGCCGATATCTACCATCTTCAAACCAGATTTATTGCTAGTAGAAGTATTGTGATGCGCCCAGTTTTGAAGAAATCGAATGCTCATTTCGCGTTTTATGAGCTTCATATTTATTCAAGATATTGACCCCTTTGTGGGGGAGATAAAAGATGTAGTGGTCTATTCCTACCAGATCTTGTCTTGTAGGAAATATTGAGATGTGCGAAATTTGAAGACAATCGGATTTTAAATATGGTCCCTTTATGGGGGAGGCACTTGGTGGACTGAAATTATCCATTTTCGCACCTGACTTCTCACTAATACAAAAATAAGGACTTTTAAGAGAGAGAAGGAAGGCAATTCCCACGTGATAATAAATATGTGATAATTTTTAGAAAATGTTGAAATGTGCATGATCCAAGAAGATCCATTTTTTTCAATTTTATGCGAAATCATAAATTCCGATAAATTTTAAGTTCGTACCATATTTCTGGTTGAGAGAAATATTTAGATATAGCAAGTTGTAAAGAATCGCTGTTTTTTCTCGAAATCTATGACAGATAAAATTAGTCAAAATTATGTCTCTTTGTGGATGAGGTACCAGAAGAAGTTCGCAGATATTTATCATCTTCACAACAGATCTTGTGCTAAAAAATGTTTGTATGTGATTTTTTGAAGATGGCTGGATGCTTATTTCGCTTTCTTTGAGAGTTTTGTTTTTCAAAATCTGGAAGCCTATGTGGGGTTCCCAGAAAAAATGTACGATCTCTACCATCTTTAAAGCAGATCTTGTGTTGATGGAAATATTGAGATGTACCAAGTCTGAATGGAATCGGATGTTAATTTCGCGTTTTATGAGCTTCATGGATATTAAAAAATTTGTCCATTTGTGGGGGAGGTACCAGTAGTAATGGTCCGATCTCTACCATTTTTATAACAGATCTTGTGTTGATATAAATATTAAAATGTGAAATTTTGAAAATTTCAACCTTTTGTATGGGAGGTACCAGAAGTAGTGGACCGATATTGCCATCTTCGAACGTGACCTCAATTTAATAATAATAATTACGATGTTCCAAGTCTGGACCTAATTGGATATTCCCTTCGATAGTTTTCGTGCGCACCAGCCAGACAGGCAGACGAACGGACGAACATCGTTAGATCGACTCCAAACGTCCTGAAACGGATTTAGTCCAAAGAGACCTGGGGTCTTAAACCGTTATTTCGAATGACCTCTGTAGCCATATAGCTAAGGGTATAAAAATAGATGGATACTGTCCTATTAAATATATTCCATATTTCTTAACCAAATATCCCAAAAAAAACATATGTTAATGAATGAAATCCTGTTGATTCGAAGCAACTTTCCTTAAAAATAGGCACACCATCTATTTTTCACTTTTGATATTTTCAACGAAAAATATTAACTCGAAACCCTTTTTATTTTTTCCAGATCTGCATCTTGGCTTTCGCTTCCTGCGCTTTGGCTGCCGCCATTGAAAGCACCACAGAAAAACGTGAAATCATTCCATTGGTCAAATACGAACGTGTCAACAATCCCGATGGCTCATTCCAATTCTCCTACGAAGGTGGCGACAAGTCATTCCGCGAAGAAACCGCTCAAGTTGTAGATGCCGGCACCGAAGACGAAGCCCTTGAGGTATCCGGTTCTTATCGTTACATCGATGAAGAGGGTCGTGAAATCGAAGTGCACTATACAGCCGGTAAGAATGGTTTCATTCCCGTCGGTACCAACATCTTGTCGGAGATCTCTGAAGGTGCCAAGGCTGCCGCTAAAGCTGCCGTCGAACAAGCCGAAGAAGAGAAAAGAAATGCTAAGTCTCATTAAGTGATCTGTTCGTCTGCATCTGAAAATGTACTCAGGGAATCAAGTCAATGTCATGTGAAATAAGTATTTTTTTATTGAACGGAATTTAGTTGTTATTGAAATTTGTAAATAAAGCTTTATAGTAGTTTAAGACAAATAAATTGAACAAGTGGTTGTGTGATTTTATTTAACTTGCAATCGCCGGCAGCGTTTGAGCATAAGGAGTCAGCATACCAATTAACTTCTTTGGCATTGGTGATAACTGAATTACAAAATATGGATAGAGAACCAATGTGACACAAATGGTAGGAAACACTGTGCAACACTTCATTTATTAACGATATTCCGACATTGCGAAATGAAAAAAGAAAAAAAGATGAGACGTGTATTTTGTTGTTTTTCCTATCTTATCAATTCTTGTTGTTATGAGTCCCAAATTTGCAAAAAAAAAAAAAACATTTTCAGGTTCCATATATCTTAAAACGCTTAATAATTTGATATTTTTGCCTCCAAAACCCATAACCAGAATATAGGATTTGAAGGCTATGGCTAAAATGGTTCCTTTGGACATGAAGCCCTCAAATTTTCAAATAAAGAAAAATGGCGAGATACGTGCTACCTTGTTCCACCTTATTGCGGTGTCAAAATGTTATTACCTCTGATAAAAAAAATACACATGTGAAATATTTAATTATCCTCCAAATTACTCCAATAGACTATAGTCCCTAATGTTATTATTCTGGCCAAAACTTTCATCTTTCCCTTTGACATCCTTGACATGCTCAATATTATCCCCAAATTTTCCCAAAGACAGTTAAAATTCTCCGAACAGTAACATACAATGAAAATTTTTGGGCAAAAGTTTTCGAAGTATAAAGAAGCCACAATATCAAATTACATCAGAAAAAATTCAAAATACAACTACAATCTTGAAAACACTTAAAGTACAACTTTTCAATAAAAGATTTAGGCATTGTTAATACAAATTGCGATGAAAATCTGTTGAAAAATGAAAGTAACACTTTCAATTTTAAACAAGTAAACAAAGGCTATAGTTGTGCGGACCGACCATGTGATACCCTACAACACTACAATATGTTAGAAACCCCCTGTCCCATGTCCCAATCGATTTTTGAAGATTTCGCTTTTGAAATTATGTCACGGAGCACTGCCCAGATATTAGCCTTAACATTTTGATCAGGGACATTTGACCAATATTTACGCACTCCGTCGTGCAGTTAGTTGTTGTGGTCCATTTTACAGCTAAATATAATCCAATGGTCATCCAAAATGCTAGGCTTCTTCGCTTTCCTTAACTCTCTACTCAGGCGTGTCGATTGGCTTTAATTGTGTGACGAGGACATTTTTTCTGTTGTTGGTTTATTTGAACCGCTAAATATTTTGCGACCATCTCCAAAAGCAAGAGGCCCCTCTGTATCTCCAAATTTGGACTCTTCTACATGATTTGCTTGTCTACGATATTTGACTATATTCGTCAACGAAATCAGCATAAAAAGCCAGAAGTTCGCCTTTTGTGTATTTGGGATATCACCAGAAAGTAATGCTGGCATTCTTTCACACAAAAGTAGTGGTCCATTCTACCCGCTGTTCTAATATCTAATTTCATGCGGGATTTCGTGTCCTTTGCTTTCTACTTGTGACCTTTATAACGGCTACAAAATCAGGAACATTTTAGTTGTTGGTCCATTTCAACCCCTGAATATATTGCGGACATCTTCGAAAACAATAGGGCTAGTCCTTTTGAGCCTGACCCTACCCTTGTGAAACATTTCGTGAGGATCGGACGATAATTGCAATCTGTATATAATAACCCCAATTTGTGTTATAAGGTGAAAAATACTTCAAAATATACACTTTAATATAATAAGTCAATTTGAAAAAATCGCATGCGACAAAAAATGTGGAAAAATATCACAAAATACTACAAAATCTATATTATCATCATTATACCCTACAACACTATGTGTTGGGGGTATTATAAGTTTTATTGGGCCAGAATTTATGTAACACCTCGAAATATTGGTTTCCCATATAGGAAAGTATATATGGATCTTCCTAGCTCGCCGAGCTGAGTCGATCTAGCTATGTCTGTCCGTCTATCCGTCTGTCCATGTTAATTTGTAATCACTCTACAGGTCGCAATTATGGCCCGATCTTCACGAAATTTAAAATGTAGGTGGGGTTAATGTCAGAATAGAACCCTATTTCTTTTGTAGATGATCGCCAAATGTTTAGGGGTTGAAATGGACCAAATACTGAAAAAATGTCGGATTTTGCAGTAGCTATACAGGTCGCAATTATAGACCAATTTCGCATGTAGCTAGAGTTTTAGGCGGGGAAGAAGCTTACCAATTTGGGTGGTCATCGGATTATATTTAGCGGGTAAAATAGACCATATATTTTGTATTGAAAAAGTTCGAAATTTTTCATTAAACCGCGAATATTTTAAATCCCGACGAAATCACAAAGCCATAACAGGGTTACTTCTGATCTTTACATTGATGTTAACATCCAACAAATCGGATATATAGCAAAATATGTGCGACATATATGTCTATCAAAGAAGATATGCTTGAAATATCTCTTTTATGTCGAGAACGGCTGAACTGATTTCGACAGTTCTCATTAATTCAGAATGACCTCTTGGTAGAAAAGAAAAAAAGCCTAAAAAATCGCATAAAAATATCTCTCTAAAGATGAAAATATTGATTTTGTAAATTTTCTCATATTTTTTCAATTTTGTCATATTTTTGGCATATTTTCATTTTGAATTAAACATTTGGTAATATTTCTACAGCTAACAAAACTAAGTAGTTAGGATATCATATACAGATCGCATTTATGGCCCGATCCTTACGAAATTTTGCATGGGGATAAGATGAGGGTCAAAATAGAAGCCTACTCTTTTTGGAGATGATCGCCATATATTTAGGGGTTGAAATGGACCAAAAAACTGCAAAATTGTCAGCAGGTCGTAATTATCGCTCGATCCTCACGCACTTTTGAATGGGGGTTACTGGGCATTGCAAAAGCTAAGCAGTTTTGGATGGCCATCTAAAAATATTCAATGTGCGAAATAGTTTGCCTGCTTTTGTAGACAAAATACGAAAATGCCCATTACAATGACTTCTTCGTTAACGCTGATTTCGTTGAAGAATATAGTCAAATGGCTGTATCTCATATAGACGCGTTTCAGTCAAAAACCAATAATAAATGTTAATCTTTTGCCACTTCTAAGAGATTATGGGTGTTTGGGAAATATTGGTTCGAGATCTAAGAAGACCATTTACGTGCAACATCTACCAATAAATTGGAAATGAGCAAATTAGTTTAAGTTGCTATTATTCGAAAATTAGAGAACGAAACCTTACGGTTTTCTCTTATTATTTGTCACAATATCTTGTAAAATTCTTTCGAATATCTCGCCTATATAAACTGTATCGTTTATTATAGTGTTGTAGGGTATTCAACGGTCGGCCCCGCTCGACTGTAGCCTTTGCTTACTTGTTTTACTGGTTATTGACAACTTTTTATGGGACTTTTTTACATTTTATTCTTTTATTTATAAAATTTTCCAGCCATTTTTGAGATATAAGCATTCTAGCTAACATCCCTTTCCTTTGTACATACACATTGTATATATTTCGCTACATATATTCGGTATAATTCCTATCGGCCTCTACGTAACGGTCAGAATTGAACTCTTCGTCTATTTGTGATATTGCCAGGATTAAAAATATTCGCGGTATAATGAAAAATTTGACATTTATTTAATACAAATGTTATGGTCTATTTCAGCCACTTAATATTACCCGATGACCATCGAAATTGGAGGGCTTCTGCCCAGCCCCAAGTTCTAGCCCCATGCTAACTTCCGCGTCGATTTGTCTATAATTGCTACCTGTAGAGCAACTGGAAATTTTTTTTTAGTTTTTGGTCCATTTCAACTCCTAAATATTATGCGATCATTTCCAAGAGCAATAGGTTTCCTTTCTGGCCCTAGTCCCATCTTCATTTTAAATTTCGTGAAGATCGGACCATAATTGCGACCTGTAGAGTGATTACAAATTAACATGGACAGACGGACAGACGGACGGACGGACATACATAGCTAGATCGACTCAGCTCGGCGAGATAGGAAAATCCATACATACTTTCCTATGTGGGAAATCAATATTTCGAGGTGTTACACATTTTTTGGCCCAATCAAACTTATAATATCCCCAACACATAGTGTTATATGGTATAAAAATGTAAAACATATTTTCCACATTTTCCAGCAAAAGCAAACATTATTAAATAATGAGCTTCGTAACCAATTCTTGGCAGACGTAATCACTTACAAATCAAATCACTATGGTATTATAAGGGCAATACGAAAACTGTACTAATATTGACAAAGATTTATGTATTACGAACTTCGAATACCGAATTTGCAGCACTTCTACCGAAAACAAGTAGTGTAGCTCTACAACCAAACGGGGCCGATCCTTTAATACCCTATCGCACTATAATTCATGGTAAAGTTTCTATATATCTTAAATCCTTTGGACACGAAATCCTTTAAGATGTTGGGATAAATAATTTGTCTACTTAGACTGTAGTATCCATTAGGAATTTCAAATACGAGGTGCCATTATATGGGTACGTACACCTATATAGCTCATTCTCAATACCAAAATTCCTGCAGTCCTAACACACATTAGGCTCCGTTTAAAAACTAGTGATTTTCATTGATGTACAAATAGGCATCACTAAATTGACATAGCATTTTATGCGGATCAAAAATATATACAGGGTGAGATAAAAAAACTGCAACCAACATAAGACTGTTGTCATTTCTAAGCCACTCGTCCGACAGACATTAAAATTATTCCAGTGACAGCTCATTATATTGTTTACAAGCGTACAGAAGCATTTTGGTGAGAAAATTCCGGAAAAAAGTTATTCGTGATGGAATTCAAGGGTGATAGTGTGATTTCTTTATATTTGGCTGGAAAACCACAAGTGGATATCGATAGAGCACTCCAACATTTAAATGTGTAGAAATCGTTTGTGTCTCGTACAGTCGCTCGTTACCGTGATACTGGTAGCGTAGCATGACGTAAAGGAAGTCGACGGAAGAAAACAGCAAGATCAGCAGAAATGGTTCGGAAAGTAAAGAAGCGACTTGATCGAAACCCGCGTCGCAGTGACCGACAAATTACTCGTGAACTGAACATATGGCAATATTCCATTCGGCCAATATTGAAAAATGAGCTCGGGGTAAAGCCATAGAAATTCCAAAAGGTGCAAGAACTGCAAGAAACTAGACTCAAATGAGCTAAATAGTTGCTTCGCTTGGCCGAAAGTGGTGAACTGCCGAATTTGGTTTTCTACGATAAGAAAACATTCGTTGTCCAGCAGTTTTTAAACAAACAAAATGTTCGTGTTTACTTGCCAAAGAGGTCAGCTGAAAATGTGCACCTTCGGTTGGCCACCAGAACTCAAGCCGGCCATGGTGATGGTCGCTCTCCGCTCGTATTAATCGAGCGTGGCATCAGAATAAATGCTGAATATTATCGCGAAAATATTCTGGACGGTGTATTAAAGCTTTGGGTATGCAAACATTTTGCAACAGGACTCAGCACCATCTCACTTAGCACGCGCCACCCAAGAATGGTTACAAAATGAGGTTCCTCGCTTCATTTTCAGCGCACAATGGCCACCGAAATCTCCGGATACCAATCCGTTGGACTATTATGTGAAAGCAAGGTTGGCACTAAAAAATACCAAAGTGTCAATCACCTCAAGCAAGCGCTTCGCCGGGAATGGCCAAAATACCGCAGAGCAACATTCGGGCAGCGTGTGACGGTTTCATTGACCGTTTGAAGACCATAATTCGTGCCAAAGGTGACCAATTCGAACAAATCGAAATTTATTCTAAAATTTGATGCTATTTCCGACATTTTTTGCTTTCATCAAATAAAATTTAAAAAAATTCAAAAATTATGATGTTTGACTTTGTGTTTTATCTAACCCTTTATACCTTGTAGGGTCTTAAATTTATATGTCGAGGTGTTACAAACGGAATGACCAACTTAATATATCCAACATATTATGGTGGATGGTAAAAAAGGCGTTTGGTCCATTTCATCCCTTTAATATTTTGCGGATGCTCATTTTGCATTTTTAGAAAGATTTGGGTATTCATAATTTTTACCGGATAAAGATCTGGTATTGGTAGATGTTTGAAAATTAGCGTATGATCATATTTTTTTTAACGATTTTCCCCTTTGTGAGGAAGAAACCAGAAGGAGCGATCCGATCTACTTCATATTGATAGTATACCTAGTGTAGGTAGAAATATTGAAATAGGCCTATATGCTATATTTTAAATGTAGAGGAGTACAAGAAGGTGTGGACCATCTCAGAACTCGATTTATGTTTAATAATAATACGACGATTGTAAATTTTGTGCCAAATCCTATTATCACTTCGAGAGTTATCGTGCGCAAAAACAAAACACACGGATGGACGGACACAGCTAGACGTCCTTAAATGGATTTTGTAGAAGGAAATTTAGTGTGTAAAATCGTCTTTTAATTATTTATTATACCCTACAACACTATGTGTTGGGGGTATTATAAGTTTGATTGGGCCAAAAATTATGTAACACCACGAAATATTGATTTCCCACATAGGAAAGTATATATGGATCTTCCTATCTCATCGAGCTGAGTCGATCTAGCTAGGTATGTCCGTCCGTCTGTCCGTCCGTCCGTCTGTCCGTCTGTCCGTCTGTCCATGTTAATTTGTAATCACTCTACAGGTCGCAATTATGGCCCGATCTTGGAGATGTAGAATGGAGGTGGGGCTAGTGTCAGAATAGAACCCTATTTCTTTTGGAGATGATCGCATAATATTTAGGGGTTGAAATGGACCAAAAACTGAAAAAATGTCGGATTTTGCAGTTGCTCTATAGGTCGCAATTATAGACCAATCAAAGCGGATGTTAGCATGGGGCTAGATCTTATGGCTGGGCAGAAGCCTTCCAATTTTGATGGTCATCGGGTAATATTTAGTGGGTGAAATCGGCCAAAACATTTGTTTTAAATAAAAGTCAAATTTTCCGTTAAACCGCGAATATTTTTAATCCCGGCAAAATTACAAATAGACGAACAGGTCAATTCTGACCGTTACGTAGATGCCGATAGTAAAAATATCGGATATATATAGCGAAATATATACAATGTATATATACAAAGGAAGGGGATGTTAGCTAGAATGCATATATCTCCAGAATGGCTGGAGCGATTTTGACAAATGTTGTCAATTCAGAATGCCCTCTTGACATAAAAGTATAAGAAAAAATCGCAGAAAGATATGGCAATAATGTTGTTAATAAGGATTTTGTAATATTTTGTGACATTTTTTAATTTTTTTCATATTTTTTATCGCATGCGATTTTTCCAATTTGACTCACGAAAATTTTCACAATGGGAGGGTTGGGCTGAGAAGGGCTAGGCCTATTGTTTTCAAAGAGGTCCCAATATATTAGGGGTTAAAATGGACCAACAACTAAAAATTTTCTTGATTTTGCAGCCGTTATAAAGGTCACAAATAGAAACCAGAGGACACGAAATCTCGCATAAAGTTAGAGTTTAGGACAGCGAGTAGAATGGACCACTAATTTTGTGTGAAAAAATAACAGCATTACTTACAGGCGATATCCGAAATACACAAATGGCGAGCTTCTGGCTTTTTTATGCTGATTTCGTTGACGAATATAACCAAATATCGTAGACAAGCAAATCATGTTGATGAGTCTAAATTTGGAGATACAGAGGAGACTCTTACTTTTGAAGATGATCGCAAAATATTTAGGGGTTCAAATGAACCAAAAATAGAAAAAAATTCCTTATCAAACAAATGAAGCCAATAAACACGCCTGGGAAGAGTTAAGAAAAGGGAAGAAGTCTACCATTTTGGATGAAAATTGGATTATATTTAACTGTAATTATATTTAGACCACAACAACTAACAGCACGATGAAGTGCATAAAAATTGGGCAAATATTCCTGGTGAAAATGTGAAATCTGGGTAGTGTTCCGTGACATAATTTCAAAAACGAAATCTTCCAAAATGGATTTAGACATAAGGAAGCTTCAAATATTTTGTAGTGTTGTAGGGTATCACATGATCGGCTCCGCACGAACATAGCCTTTGCTTACTTGTTATTATTATTATTTTTATACCCTCCACCAAAAAAGTATGGAAGGTATATTAAGTTCGTCATTCCGTTTGTAACTCATCGAAATAATCATTTTAGACCCAACAAAGTATATATATTCTTGATCAGCGTAAAATTCTAAGACGATTTAGCCCTGTCCGTCCGTCTGTCCGTCTGTTGTAATCACGCTACAGTCTGAACGAATTAAGATAGGAAGCTAAAATTTTGCACAGATCTCTCTTTTGTCTGCAGGCAGGTCAAGTTCGAAGATGGGCTATATCGGTCCACGATATCGAATATCCCCCATATAACGGTACCCCCAATATTCGGTATTTTGATGATTTTACCCACATTTTTCAATGGAATTGTCTGAAAATCCACACAAGGAGTTCCTTGTGGGTACTTTATACCTCGGCAGAGAATTATCTATATAGGTCCACGATATCGTATAGCCCCCATATAACGGTACCCCCGATATATGGAATTTTAATGATTTTATCCACATTTTTCAATGGAATTGTCTGAAATTCCCCTTGTGGGCATTTTACCCCCTCAAAAAGAATTGTCTATATAGGTCCACGATATCGTATATCTCCCTTTCTCTATATAGGTTAACGATAACGTATAGCTCCCATATAACGGTACCCCGCGATATTCGGTATTTTGATGATTTAAGCCACATTTTCCAATCGTATTGTCTAAAAATCCACACACGGAGTTCTTTGTGAGCACTTTACCCCTGAAACGGAATTGTCTATATAGGTCTACAATATCGTATATACCCCATATAACGGTACTCCCCTATATTCGGTATTTTGATGATTTTAGCCACTTTTTCCAATGGAATTATCTGAAAATCCACACAAGGAGTTCCTTGTAAGTACTTTACACGCAGACATAGATTTGTCTTTATAGATCCAAAATATCGTATATCCCTCCATATATCGGCACCTTCCTTTATTAGATATTTTAAAGATTTTAAAAGAAATTTTTAGTGGATTTTATTTTTTTTTTTAATTTTTTGAATTTGGTGGAGGGTATTCAAAGTTCGGCCCGGCCGAACTTACTGCTTTTTTAATTGTTTTTTTTTTTTTTTTTTTTTTTTGTTTTTGATATGGCATTTATTGGCCGCATCAAATCATAAATACCCCTTGTATGAGTATAAAAATCTCATGAGATAAAAAAATATAACAAAAAATTAATAAAAAGTAAAATATTCACATTTTATTAGCAATGTTTTATGTATTTTTTTCTAGATTTTATTATTTTCTGCAAAAAGGCCATTAAGATTTGGTAAGAACTGTCGAAATTAGTTCAGCCGTTCTCGAGCCATAAGCGGTCTTACTAACATCCCTTTCTTTGAAACATATAGATTGTATATACTTGTAACGATCAGAAGTGACATTTTTATACCCTCCACCATACATAGTATGGAGGGTATATTAAGTTCGTCATTCCGTTTGTAACTCATCGAAATAATCATTTTAGACCCAACAAAGTATATATATTCTTGATCAGCGTAAAATTCAAAGACTCTGTTCGTCCGTCCGTCCGTCTGTTGTAATCACGCTATAATCAAAACGAACAAAGATAGGAAGCTAAAATTTTCTCTTTCACTTTTGTCCTGCAGGTCAAGTTCGAAGATGGGCTATATCGGTCCACGATAACGTATAGACCCCCCTGTATTCGCTATTTTGATGATTTTAACCACATTTTTCAATAGAATTGTCTGAAATTCCACAAAAGGAGTCCCTTGTGAGTACTTGACCCCCTATATAGGTCCACGATATCGTATATCCCCCATATAACGGTACCCATCGATATTCTGTATTTTGATGATTTTAGCCACATTTTTCAACGGAATTGTCTGAAATTCCACACAAGGAGTTATTTGTGAGTACTTTACCCCCAGATATAGATTTGTCTATATACATATCGTATATCCCCCATATATCGGCACCTTTCGATATTAGGTATTTTAAAGATTTTAACTGAATTCTTAATGGAATTTATTATTTTGAAAATTTTCTAATTAGTTTTAAATGGTGGAGTGTATTCAAAGTTCGGCCCGGCCGAATTTACTGCTTTTTTACTGGTTATATTTGCGATTTCGCGGTTTTATGGAAATTTCAGTATTTTGTATATAAAAGTTATGTACTATTTCTACCTCTAAATATTATTAGAGTTCTGCCCAGCCTAAACTCTAGACCCATGCAAAATTCCGAGTCAATTGAGTTATAACTGTGACCTCTAGGACACACATAACTAGATGGACTCAGTTCAGCGAGATATGCTCGTAGACCAATATTTCGAGGTGTTGCATAATTTTTGTAGGGTATAAAAATGTTTTTCAATCAATCTTTATTTGTATATTATTTGATGGGGTTTTAAGGTTTTTTCCTCCTTCTCTCAAGAAATTATTCCAAATTGGCGTGACTGTCAAAGCCCGTTTTGAGTCATAAGCGTAGTAGCTTGCATCACTTTAGTTTTGTATAGATTTGAATAAAATGGTTTATGTTTGCATCATGATTATTTTTTCCTTACTCTTACTTAAATTAAGGAACTTTTTCACAATTGGATGCAAGAGTCAAGTTTAAGCAAAACATCTATTCGTATTTAAGCATAATGCCAACATCGTTTTAAACCCTTGTAAAAAACCCTATAAAAATATATTGTTGGCAGGCAAATTGCGGAAACGCCATTCATTCCAAAACCTTTCAATATTTTAATGTTTTCAATTAATCACATTTTATTCAGACAATTCCTAGAGAGTTTTTGAGAATTGGAAGGTAAATGCTACGAAAGAAAACGTGAACAGACACTCAATTCAAGTGTAACACAATCATACACGACTCCTTTTAGAGTATTCCTAATATTACCTCGTCGTTTTTAATCAACCACAAACCGCGTTAAATGTCGAAAATATATTTTTTTCTTAAATTACAAATTGGTCAATTATGCGATCACAAAAACTTGCATCAAAACTTCAAAAAAATATAACATTTTCAATCAGAAATAATAATGCTCGTCACTAATAAAACGACGAAGAGGACGATCATGACGATGACGACGATGATCTCCTGAAAACAATCTAACAATGTAAACAAATGAACATCACGAAAATATCGCCATAGAGATCGCCGCCTCAACAGAAAACCGGCAAAGAATAGACACGCTTTTGGCCACAAAAACAACTCAACCTACCTACATGGCCAGAAAGATTGAAATAAAGGCATTCTGCCACACAATATGACTTCAAGACCGGGCCAGAATACGCTAAAACAGATCAATGCAATTCAATGCGATACAGCGTATGCAGTGCAGTGCAGTACAGGGTAGAAATAGTGGCAGAGACAGAGAGCAGTTGTTAGTGCGGTTGTTAAAGTTCAAAATTCCAGACACACCTCCGCTAGCAGAGCACGGCAGCATTTAAATCAATTTTAGTGTCTAGTTTTTGGTGATTTTGTTTGTTGCTTCCTTGATGTAGTTGTTGTTTTTGTTGCTGGCGTCATTTTTTGTGTTTGTGCATTTTGTGGGTTTTTAGTTTCGAATATATCGGTCATTATGACGATGCTGATAAAAGAGAGGGGTGGAGGCGAGCAATTGAGGTGAGGGGGAAATATGCCTTACTGACAGAGTTTGCCTCCAAATAAAAGTGAAAAGTACGTAACACACAAAGGCGTTAGGCGAGAGACGAACAAACATTTTTCAAAATAAATTTCAATTTCATTCCAAGAAGACCAACCATCTGAGGAGTTTTGATTACAGGCGACCTTATGAAGAGGGCCTCTAAAACGAGGTTTTTAAGGCTAAGATATGCTGTTAAATTTGGCCACATCTCCTAGCAATATGTCGTATACTTTCTTTTTAATAAAACATGTGTATAATAGGGTTTTCTCATCGACGGAGGTAAGCTCTATGTATCCTGGGTACATATGAGCTTACTCCATAAGGGCCCACTAAACCTTATGAAATAAGGTTTACTGGGAGAAAAATCGTTTGTTTTTATACCCTCCGCAATGCATAGTATGGAGGATATATTAAGTTCGTCATTCCGTTTGCAACTCATCGAAATAATCATTTTAGACATAACAAAGTATATATATTTTTGATCAGAGTAAAATTCTAAGACGATTTAGTCCTGTCCTTCCGTCCGTCTGTTGTAATCACGCTAGAGTCAAAACGAATAAAGGTAGGAATCTAAAATTTTGCACAGATCAGTATTTAGTATGCAGGCAGGGCTAGTTCGAAGATGGGCTATATCGGTACACGATATCGTATACCCCCTATATAACGGTACCCCCAATATTCGGTATTTTGATGATTGTAGCCAAATTTGTCAATGAAATTGTAGCAAAATCCACAAAACTAGTTCTTCCGAGTACTTTACACCGTAGAAAAGTATTTTCTACATAGGTTCAATTTCGCTGAATAATGTCGCTAAAATCATCAAAATACCGAATATCGGGAGGTACCTTTATATGGGGTCTATACGAAGGCGTGAACCTGCATAGATAATCTCCTGTTATATGATATAGTATCCATTACGAACTTAAAATATCAAATTTAAAACAATTCCGACGAATAGTGTCGCTATAATCATAAAAATACCGAATATCGGGAGGTACCGTTATGGTGGAGGGTATAAAAATTGCGTATGCAGGCCCACGTCTTCGTGTAGCCTCCATATAAGGGTATTTCCCAATATTCGGTATATTAATGATATTAGCTACTTTATTCACCGGAGTTTTTACTTCAAATTTCATATTTAAAGTTCGCAATGGGAACTACAGTCTATGCTTGAAAATTGTTTATGCACGTCCAGGTCTTTGTATAGGCTTCATATATCAGTAACTCCCAATATTCGGTATTTTCAGGATTATAGGTACAATATTCACCGAAATTGTTTGAAATTTCGTATTTGAAATTCCTCGTCGGCTTGAAGTTCCCGTCGATGGTTTGTCTCATATCAGGAATTAAGACATTTGTGTTCGGGAATTTTGACGATTTGAAGGTAATCGGGAACTTGGTCATGTCGGCGTTCGGGATGTTGCCGATTTAGTTGGCAAGCGGTGAACAAACGTATTGTATATATGTAGTTGGCAGATTGGGAACTTGTATAAACGTTAGCAATTCACTGTGAAAATACTCGGGAGCAGCTGTCCAGGTCTTTGTAGACGAGTTGAGATTCGGTAACAGATAGATATGCCTAGACAGATGGATAGGGACTCGTTTGAGATCGGCAGATCACTGTCTACAATGACTAGGTAAGTATATTAGCTAGCGCTATGGTTTATAACTCCCTCTACTCCACAGCAAATGTTTGACAACGATACGGAACAGAGAGCCAAATCACCTACGGAACAGCGAGCCGGAGCTCATACGGAACAGCGAGCTGAAGCCCCTGTGTATATGAATTACCGGCCACTCAACTGAATGAGAGAGCCAGCCTTGAAAATGGTATTCCCAGCTAATGCTAAGGACGGCAAATGATTCGGAAATCACTAGCTACCCAGCGTATCCCCAACCGAGCACTATATATGACCGGCCCTACCAAGTCAATGAGAATTATTCACCTTATGTGGAAAACGGCATACCACCGTGGCATACTATGGTTGTTGGTTGGCGCTTCTATCGTCTCACGATCTTGTGGTCCTGCTGTCGACTTTGTTGTTCTCACTATTGATATGTTGTGACTAATGTATGTGATGAAATCATCACGTTACAAGAAGTGAATGATATATTAGTTTGAGTGTTATCAATCCACATTTCTTTCAGTTGGTAGGTAATTGGTAGGTCGAAGTATATTTGTCTTTTACACAACTATAGAGAAACGTCTCTATATTTTTCATAAGGAGTCATATCTTCGAGATACGTTCGCCTTTTCGGAAGCTATGGCATCTAGAAAGCGATAACCCAAAAATGCCTAAAATTAGGATCTTTTTCAGTAATGTCTTTGCTTTGCCATATCAATTTCAGGAGTGAAAAGACAATGCCTCTCAACTATAAGGTCCATCATTTCCGTTTTTAACGAAATATATATGTCATACGATGTAGCGTATGATTAATATCAAATATTTTAATATAAATTATATGCCACCCAAAGCAAGGATTTCCAATTAATTGAACGTGAAGTCCGTACTTTTATAATTAATTTTGTCCATTTTATTTCAGAAGTTACGGCCTCCGGGACAAGGTTATGCAAAAATACCACAAATTTTTTTGGGCCTCTCTTCGTTTAGCCATAACTTTGGCACTTCATGGGCTACAGCAATACAATTTACATTTTCGTAGAGGGGAGATATCCTTCTTTCCACATGTGTCCCCTCCTTGACAAAAAACCTAATCAGAAAATAGTACGACCCCTGGAAAAATTATTCAAAATTAAATGTTTTAATATTTTTTGGTATAGGGGCGTATGATGTTTCTTAATGTAATTAATATTACTCATACTCTACCCAAATTTTAAATTTATTTTAATAGTCTGTAGTTTTCATTTTCACAATCAAGTTCTTTCATCCAGATACCTCGCTGATTTCCAAAGTTCTCAAGTACAGGGTTACGCAAATAGCTACTGCATTTTATAAGCTACATCAAATAAGTAAGTGTTTTCGCAAAGGGTGGAGGCGCATTTTTACCTACAAATTTGCAAATTCTTCTTAAAATTAAAAAAAAATTTCTTCTTAATTTTTCTTCTTCTTAAAACTAGAATTTTTTTTCGAAAACATTATTGTTTCAGGTAAATCCCATTATTTTAAAAGTAATGGCATCAAGAACAGAGTTACGCAAAAAGTCCGAACATTTTTCGATTTTTGCCATTTCCACATGGGATTTTCGTCTGAGTAGAAGTTTGAAGAAGTCGAGATGTCAATACTTCAACATAAATTAAAAAAAATGGGAAATAATTTTCACGAATTAACCGCTCTCTGTGTAACTGTGAGAAATATAAAAGAAACGGAAAGAAGGGACAGCTAGAGACATTTTTTAAACAACATTTGAAGGACTTTTATGTCTGTCTACCTTAGGTGGTTTGAATTCCGACTTTAGGTGGTTTGCTACTCTTAGACATATTTTCCAGCTGAAGCAACTGTGGATTTTGGAATCATCCATGGTCTTTACAGATTTTAGTATATCGCTTAAATTGGCCTCGAATCTTACGGGGCTTAGGTTCCGACACTGCATCAATATCCATTCATTCTTTACATTACATCATTTGTGTGCTCTCTCAAGGCCCACTCAATATCCTCTCAACTTTGCTCCTGGACTATGACAAACAGTTTATTTTATGATGGTCTGCCGGCATGTTTCACAGCATTAGTTAGTTGTTGTTCGGTTCACTGGTCCGTCGCCTTCGCCCAGTTGTTGGGATACCAAAAAACATTTAACATATAAAATGAGAAGAAGGTGAAGACAATGAACATTAAACAAATAACAAAAACAACAACAAAAGTCATCCAAAGATTTACCGGCCGGTTTCTGGTGGATGCTTTTGTTAACTCTTTTTGTGTAAACTTTAAACTTTAGCTGAAGTGCCTTAGTTTATTTTTAGTCTTTTCTTGTGGCAGATAAATTTTAATGGTGTTCAGTGACCAATTATTAAAATGGAAATATTTTCTGTACCCTACAAATGCATATTGTGATACACTCAGCCGTATGTCTACAGAGGCCAAAACCTGCGTCATCGAAATAACGATTTCAGATCCTGGGTATCTTTGGACCAAATCCGTTTCATTTGGATTCGATCTAGGGGTGTCCGTCCGTATTTCTGGCTGGTGCGCACCATAACACTCTAAGGGATTATCCTATTTAATCCAAGCTTTATACATCGTAATATTACTGTCAAACTTCGATAGAGTTTGGACCACAAGTGGCTATCGTTAGAGCACTCCAGCATTTAAATGTGAATAAATCTTTTGTGTCTCGTACCATCGCTCGTTACCGTGATACTGGTAGCGTAGCCCGACGTCAAGGAAGTGGACGGAAGAAAACAGCAAAATCAGCAGAAATGGTTCGAAAAGTAAAGAAGCGACTTGTTCGAAACTCGCGTCGCAGTGACCGAAAAAGCCATTGAAAGAGCGAGTTACTTCGCTTGGTCGAAAGTGGTGAACTGCCGAATTTGGGTTTCTCCGATGAGAAAACATTCGTTGTCCAGCAGTTTGTATACAAACAAAATGATCGTGTTTACTTGCCAAAGAGGCCAGCTGAAACTGTTCACCTTCGGTTGGCCACCAGAACTCAAGCGCCGGCCATAGTGATGATGTGGGCCGCCCTAACAGCAGGTGGTCGCTCTCCGCTCGTATTAATCGACCGTGGCATCAGAATAAATGCCGAATATTATCACGAAAATATTCTGGAGAGTGTGTTAAAGCCTTAGGCACGCAAACATTTTGGCCGCAGACCTTGGACATTCCAACAGGACTCAGCACCATCGCACTCAGTACGTGCCACCCAAGAATGGTTACAAAATGATATTCCTCGCTTCATTTCGAACGCACAATGGCCATCAAAATCTTCGGATACCAATCCGTTGGACTATTGTGTCTGGAGCATATTGGAAAGCAAGGTTGGCACTAAAAAATACCATAGTGTCGATCACCTCAAGCAAGCGATTCGCCGGGAACATTCGGGCAGCGTGTGACGGTTTCACTGGTTGAAGGCAATAATGCGTGCCAAAGGTGACCAATTCGAACAAATCTAAATTTATTCTAAATTTTGATGCTATTTCCGACATTTTTTTTTTTTTTTTTGCTTTTATTCAATAAAATTAAAAAAAAAGTGGAAAAATTATGGCGTTTGACTTCGTTGAAGTTTTTTTATCTCGCCCTGTATCTCAATATTTCTCTAAACCAGAGATCTGATCTAAATATGGAATTTTTGGCCCAGTCTGTCTGGCACTTCCTCTTAAAAAACGTTTAAACTTTTTATTAATTAAAAATTAAATTAATTTAATTACTACCCTGCTTAAAGATTAGGTGAATGTGTTCAAACAAAATATTTTACAGAACTGTGTTGGCTTGTTTGTTCGGGATAACATAGTATTTTGTTATTGCAAAATGGTCAGGGAACTCATGAGGATTGGTGGCTTTTTCCGTAACCTAGGTATTCCCTGCTTTACCCCCTGTTTTTATAGAAACAACAATAATGGGATTAAGCCTTACAATTTTGCAACAACAAAATATTTTACTTCAGCTTAATTCCTGCTAAAACTCCAGCAAATTTTATGGGCAAGGTTACCAGAATCAGCACATTAAGCTAATTTGTATATCGCGGAGGAATCTTATGCCTCCAAAATTCTGTGCTTCACAATACGAAAATGGACAACCATTTAGAAGTAGGGCTACATAAAGAAGGAACCAAAAAAAACTGTATTTTTCTAAGAGGTGGAGCCACCATCTTCGGATGCATCTTCTGGTCAATTGTTGTTTCACCCAGCCATTGTCTAGGCAATCGAAAGGTGCGGACTGCTGCACCAATATAGGAAATGTCAGTTGCACTTTTTAATTTACAACTTCAAAGATATCATTAATTTTTTAACTGTTCCAATGATCGCTTTATTTCATTTGTTACTCCCTCTGATTCAGGTTAGGGTATTGGTCGTTGAGGCGATTGGGTACACACGAAAAAGAAGAAGAGAAAAACTGCTAGCCACCTCCACCATAAAATTGCTATTTAAAATGATGATCATAATTATAATGATGATGTTGCTGATCATCATCGTCATTACCAGCATCGACGTGATGAAATGGCCTTCATCGAATCGTCAGAAAGACAATGAATTAAATCAATGGATTCTCATACGAGTAAGTAGGTCCAACATGGCCGTCCGTCCGGCTATTGGTCTCCCCACCACTAAGTGCCTGCCTGACTCCACTAACTTGTAGACAGACACTTCAATGGCTGGTGGCTTCAATGAATGCTGTTGTCATGTTGTTGCTGCTGTTCCATTTCAATTTTCTGCTTTTCATATATTTGAATTGAACACCACCACCACCATGATGACCACATTGAAATTGATTCCACTCGAAGTAAGTAAGTAAGTGAGTGAGTTTTTCACATTTGACATACAATTAAAGCCATGTTTTATGAGATTACCCGCCACAACTGCTCATGCAAGTTATGACCAACATCCACCAAAGGTGGGTAAATGTATGTCTCGATGTGTTAAATATTACAAACACAGGCTTTTGACGAGCATCTGAAGCTGGAGGATGCTGGCGCTGGAGATCGCTTGCCTGGGAGCTTGCTTCCCAATGCAATTGCCAATTGATTGGCTGACTGACTGGCTAGTTATTTGAAATTGCTAAATAATCGGCGTGAATTATATTTTATTGGCATGTCAACATTAGTTGGCATTAAAACTTGGCCAAAGTAGACCAAAAAGTGCTCTAAGAAATATCATCAGCGATGACTATTTCGTTGCTGCTTCATCTCCATACCAAGTCGTCACTTTTTGTTCTCATCGTCGTCATCATCATCATCGCGGTTGTCGTCATTGTCATTATTGCCATGACATTAAGCTGTGATGGAATGCAGTCTGGTGAATAGCTTGTCCGCCATTCACATTCAGAAATCACTAATCAAAGCTAATTTTACTGCCTCTTTGAGAGCAATTGACGATAGTCGTCGTCGCTTAGTTTTTGAAGTTTCAATTTAGATCCCAAGAGTAAAATAGTTCTTCATTCTTCGAGTTTGGCTCGTATTTTAATTTGGTGCACGTGACAAGGCCCATAAAGAGCGGCAAAATATTTCAGATGCCAAAACAATTTACGGTTTGATATTTTCAATATTGCCTTGAGTTTAGTCAATAATTTTGTATCAATTGCTCTTGCAATGAAGATAAAAATGTTGACGTGTGTGGTAGCACAACGCTTGAAGGCATGTCACTGAACGAGAATTACATTTGAAATTCTACTATTTCGAATTCCAAGGTAGGACGAATATACTTGGACAATTTGGGTTTAAAGTCGGAAATGACTTTTAAGATTTTTTAGAATTATCTGCGTTGTTCGGTATTCAAAACAATTTCACAAGAAAGTTGTGGTCATCCAAAATGCTACACTTCTTCCATGTCCTTAACTCTCTTCTCATGCGAAGTTCCATCTCGACTGCAAAATCAGGAAAATTTTATTTTTTTTTTTTTTTTTGTCCATGTACATACATCTTCAAAAGCAATACGATTTAATTACGAACCTAACCCTAATCCCATGTAAAATTTCGTAAGTATAGTACGATAATTACGACCTGTATATTATACCCTCAACACATATTAATGCAGGGCATAGAAAAACTTTAAAAAAATGAACAAAAAATATTAACTTTTTTATTGTCATATGTTTACTCAATTTCTTACATTTTTATTTTTCATTGGCAAGAGACTATTCCAAATTGGCGAGAATTGGAAAATCAGTCCAGTGGTTCTTGACTTATAAGCAGAATAACTAAGATCTATTTCTTCTACATACAGATTTGTACCTATTTTGCATATCGCTCATATTTGCTATCAGCATCTCTGTAATGGTCAGACGTGACCTTTTACAAGGTGAGATAAAAAACTACAACAAAGTCAAACGTCATTATTTTAAATTTTTATTTTAATTTTATTAAATGAAAGCAAAAAAATAGCATCAAATTTTAGCATAAGTTTAGATTTGTTCGAATTGGTCACCTTTTTCACGAATTATGGCCTTCAAACGGCCAATGAAACCGTCACACACTGACTGAATGTTGCTCTGCGGTATTTTGGCCCATTCCCGGTGAAGCGCTTCCTTGAGGTGATCGACACTTTGGTATTTTTTTTAGTGCCAACCTTGCTTTCCAAAATACTCCAGACACAATAGTCCAACGGATTGGTATCTGGAGATTTTGGTGGCCATTGTGCGCTGGAAATGAAGAGAGGAACCTCATTTTCTAACCATTCTTGGGTGAGTGCAGTGGTGCTGAGTCCTGTTGGAATGTCCAAGGTCTGCGGCCAAAATGTTTGCGTGCCCAAGGCTTCAATACACCCTCCAGAATATTTTCGCGATAATATTCGGCATTTATTTTGAAGCCACGGTCTTTTAATACGAGCGGAGAGCGACCATCGGCTGTTATGGCGGCACACACCATCACCATGGCCGGCTTGAGGCTTGAGTTCTGGTGGCCAACCGAAGGTGCCCATTTTCAGCTGACCTCTGTGGCAAGTAAACACCATTAATTTGTTTGTTTACAAACTGCTGGACAACAAATATTTTCTCATCGGTGAAAACCAAATTCGGCAGTTCAACACTTTCGGCCAAGCGAAGCAACTCTTCAGCACTTTTTGGAATTTCAATGGCTTTACCCCGAGCTCATTTTTCAATATTTGCCGAATGGAATATTGCGATATGTTCAGCTCACGAGCCATTTTTCGACCACTGCGACGCGGGTTTCGATCAAGTGGCTTCGTTACTTTTCAAACCATTTCTGCTGATGTTGCTGTTGTCTTCCGTCCACTTGCTTGACGTCGGGCTATGCTACCAGTATGACGGTAACGAGCGATGTTACGAGACACAAAAATTTTATTCACTTTTAAATTCTGGAGTGCCCTAACGATAGCCACTTGTGGTTTTCCAGTCAAAGATAAAGAAATCACACTATCACGCTTGTATTCCATCACGAATAACTTTTTTCCTGAAAAATTCTCAACAAAATGTAAACAATATAATGAGCTGTCACTGGAATAATTTTAACAGCTGTCGGACGGATAGCTTAGAAATGACAGCAGTCTGAAGTTTGTTGCAGTTTTTTCATCTCACCCTGTACAACAGTGAGATCAAGGGCCTGCTTGACTATGTCAGTTGAGAACGTCCACAACGCTTCCAGATTTCGCAAATTCCTAACCCCATAGGAAGTATAAAGCGGGACAATGCCTAGTGGACAGATTCCGGACTGGATGCTCTTAATCTGTTAGACAGCACCTCCTTTTCAAACTGCACGGTAAACGATCGACAACTTGATCAAATCGATCGCCATTGCACAGCGAGGCATATGAAAGATGGAATTATAAGCACCCCTAAAATCAAATGGGCCATAGATACTTTCAAAACCCTTCAAATCACCGCGATCAGATGTTATATCAGGCGATAATATTTTAAAAGCTTGTCTCCGTAAATTGCTCATATTGGTACTGTGGAGGAAGCCATCATCACTTACATTCCTAAAGTTGGGAAACCAAGTCATTCACTTCCAAAGAACTATATTAGTCTCTCCATCTTTCTATTAAAAATTTCTTAAGTCTATGCAGGTCCAGGTCTCCGTAAAGGACCCATATATCAGTACCACCCTATATTCGGTTTGAAGATTTTTTCAAGTTTCGCATTTCAATATTGTGATATTAAAAGATGGAGGGTATTAAAAGTTAGACCCGGCCGAACTTACAGCTTTTTTACCTATTATTAGTTTTACTAACACCAGATCTGCTATGAAGATGGGATGCATCGGTCCACTCCTTCTGGTACCTCTCCCACAAAGGGTTCAAAAATTTTGAAAAACAAAACGATCAAACAAAAACGAATAAGCATCCCACTCTCTTTATATTTCACACATACAAACATTTTTGCAAACACAAGATCTGTTGTGAAGTTGATAGATATCCGCCAACCCCTTCTGGTACCTCACCCACAAAGGGTAACAATTTTCAATACTTTTATCTGTCTTAACTCGCAAAAAAGGCAGCGATTTGTTACAACTTGCTATATCTAAATATTTCTTTTAACCTGAAACCTGAGATAAATATGGAATTTATGATGTCGCATGATATTGGATATATATGTTCGATTTTCTTTGCCCCTATCAATAACAAAAACAAGTAAAAAAGCAGTAAGTTCGGCCGGACCGAACTTTGAATGTGGAAAATTTTCAAAAAAATAAAATCCATTATTTTTTTTTCAAATCTTTACAATATCTAATATAGGAAAATGCCGATATATGGGGGTATATATGATATTGTGGACCTATTAAGACAAACCTATGTCTGGGTGTAAAGTACTCACAAGGAACTCCTTGTGTGGATTTTCAGATAATTCCATTGGATAAAATGGCTAAAATCATCAAACTACTGAATATCGGGGGGTACCGTTATACGGGGGATATACGATATTTCGCATCTATATAGACAATTCCCTTTAAAGTGCTCACAAAGAACTCCTTGTGTGTATTTTCAGACAATACGATTTGAAAATGTGGCTAAAATCATCAAAATACCGAATATCGGGGGTACCGTTATATGGGTACTATACGATATCATTAACCTATATAAAGAATTCTCTGTCGGGGGTAAAATGCTCACAAAAAAACCCCTTGTGTACAATTTCCGTTGAAAAATGTGGCTAAAATCATCAACATATCGGGGAACAGTTATATGGGGGATATACGATATTGTGGACCTATATAGATAATTCTCTGCCGGGGTATAAAGTACCCACAAGGAACTCCTTGTGTGGATTTTCAGACAATTCCGTTGAAAAATGTGGGTAAAATCATCAAAATACCAAATATCGGGGGTACCGTTATATGGGGGCTATACGATATTGTGGACCTATATAAATAATTCTCTGCCGAGGTATAAAGTACCCACAAGGAACTCCTTGTATGGATTTTCAGACAATTCCGTTGAAAAATGTGGCTAACATCATCAAAAAACCGAATATCGGGGGGTACATATATATGGGGGATATACGATATCGTGGACCTATATAGACAATTCTTTTTCAGAGGGTAAAATACTCACAAGGGACTCCTTTTGTGGAATTTCAGACACTTCCATAGAGAAATGTGGCTAAAATCGTAAAAAACCGAATACCGGGGGGTACCGTTATATGGGGGCTATACGATATCGTTGACCTATATAGATAATTCTCTGCCGAGGTATAAAGTACCCACAAGGATTTTTCAAGGACTGTGTGGATTTTCAGACAATTCCGTTGAAAAATGTGGGTAAAGTTAAAAACAATAAAACGGAATGACGAACTTAATGACGAAAATGACGAAAATCCGTGAAAAAAAAATGTGGCAAAAATCATCAAAATACCGAATATCCGGAGGTACCGTTATATGGGGGCTATACCAAAACGTGGTGGCTCCGCCACTGGTATATAGGGGCTATACTAATGCTGCGCCATGCAAATATCAATTTTTAGACAAATCCGTGAAAAAATGTGTCGAAAATCATCAAAATACCGAATATTGGGAGGTACTGTTATATGGGGGCTATTCCAAAACGTTGACCGATATATCTCATTTTTAATTCCAACTATCCTAGACATAATAGAAATCGTTCAAATTTTGAAGCTCTATGTCAAATAATGTGGACTGTATCGTGATTTCAACAGACAGACAGACGGACATCGTTAAATCGAATTAGAATTTTATGCAGATTATGAGTATATATATACTTTATGTGATCTACGACGAATATTTAGGGCTGTTACAAATGGAGTGACAAAGTTTATGTACCCTCCTTTCCAAGGTGATGGTGTAATATCTGGAAATAGTCGATATAGTACAAACCTGGCACGTCGCAATATTTATGTAATATTCATTTAGGTCCGATATGAAAGGTACAATATTGGCCCATTCCTTCGGAAAATTTCACACACAATGTTTTCGACCAAGTCACACATATTATGAAAAAAATTTAAGAATTCTAAAGTGAAGTGAAGAATGAGAATCTGTAATCAAACAAAGTTTGTAATACACATTAAATTTAATAGTTTAAAAACTAAGCTAATACTAATGTTTATTCTTAAATCTGACTGAATGTTCAATAAAAATATAAGTATCCATTCGAAATAGATTGAAGATTGATTCTAAATGAGGGAGAAGGTGAGAGTTGAAGAAAACCTGTCATTGATACCATATTCTTCCTTTTTCCTGATTTTTATGTCTGACATACACGCAATCTATGGTGTTATGTTAATGTTAAAAGTGAGAATGGAATTCACACTTCAAATTCCAGCTGGTGTCACATGTTATCCCAACTCTTAACATGATTTGCCTTACAAATTGGCAATTGCATTCAAACAAATTGCTTTACAAACAGTGTTATCACCAACCCACCAATTATGATGGCAATTTGTCAAAATTGATCTTAATTAAGTTTATAAACTGTACCAGACCCAGGCTGCAGCAGCTACAGCTGTTCCAACGGCTCCTCCCACACTCGGAGTTGCACAAACAAAATTGTAAATTAAATTCATTAAAATCTCAGAGGCATTTGAATTGCGTGAGCTGTTCGTTCCATTCATTCATCCATTATTGCATCGAATTTATTAAAACTCAAACTCCATTGTTTTGTTGCTATTGTTGTTGTTGTGTCAGTGCATTGACGAACAAAGTGGCATCACATAAATATTTATTATGTATCAGTTGACTTGCATTGCATCCACGGCATCGCATCGCTTCGCATCTGAGATCCAATGAATGGTTTTGTAGATCACAGATATAGTATCTCATGATAGTAACCCAGAAACAAGTTCACAATTTTTGGGCCGTAATCTGTGATCGCAAGAAATTGCATTCAAATTGAGACATTATTAATGGAAATGCCGGGGGAGGGGGCAGGGATGCAGAGTGGTATGGTGGCATGTTGTCAGTTGGGTAGGAAAGAATACCCAACGAAAAGTGTTACGTTTTTTGGGGCTTTTCTAAATGCATTACAGCATTCGCTGAAAAGGTTCCGCCAGACAGTTGGGCTTGTAAGACGATAGCGAATCTCATTCACAAAGATCGTGATGCCAGCCATTCAACGATTTGCAAACAGCAAACGTTCCGAATATGAGAGTTGGTGAGCAAATATTTTTTTGTTTTTTGAAAAGTTAATGACGAATTGTAAAGTCAAATTGTTTTATGTGAATCTTGTGTCTTGATTTGACGGATTAGACGGATTTATTTATTTACTTTATTTAGTTAGCAGTTTTCGTTTTAAAATGCTGGGAATTGATTAACACACATCAAAACGAACGCCACAAACTGTGAATAAAATTTAGGAAATTTCAAAACAGATTTCATGCTTCGCTGGTTGCTTAGATTAATGAACGTTTTAATGATTGCACGTCGTTTAATTAAACAATTCCAGTGATTTACATAAATCGCCCATCACGGAAATAATTTTGAGAATCATAAAATAATTAATGTAATTAAAATATATTGCTAGTATTTTTAATTGCTTCGAAGGGACAGTTCGACTACAGTTAGCGGGAAAATCCTTCCTTTCACATTTAAGATTGTCATGCGAAGTTCTTGAAATTGCTTCAAACGATAAACAAAATAAATTAATATCGTTGAAGTATCGGAAGTGACAAAACTGGGTGAAGTTATTTAATAATTTTTTGGAAAACAAATAACATTTAACACTTATATAACCTGAAAGGTTTGCAATGTTTTTCTTCAATGCGCAAAATAATAGTCATTGTAGAGTTACTATAAAATATGAGCTATTACTATATATTGGAGGACAGACAACTGTTTCGGGTATAAATGTCATTATACCCTCAGCCATATGGCTAGAGAGGGTATATATCATTTGATACGGTCAAAACGTGCCTAGTCGAAATAAATGTTTTAGACCCTAGGTCTCTTTGGACCAAATCCGTTTCAGGACATTTGGAGTCGATCTAGCGATGTCCGTTCGTCGGTCTGTCTATCTGTCTGGCTGGTGTGCACGATAACTCTCAAAGGGAGTATCTGATTTGGACCAAACTTGGTACATCGTAATATTCTTGTCAAACTTAGATCGAGTTCGGAGATGGGCAATATAGGTCCACTCCTCCCAACCACAAAACGTCAAAATTTTCAAAAAAAAAAAAAAATATTTTCTGCACAGAAAAAGAAACCATAATCCGATTTTGGTCTAACTTTGCAAATCCCAATATTTGTCTCAGCGCTATGTCAGGTGCGAAAATGGACAATATCGGTCCACTCCATTAGATACCTTACCCACAAAAGATGAAAATTTTGAATAATTACAACTCTTATAAATTGTGATGTAAGAGTCCGATTGTCTTGAAATCTCACACATCCCAATAATTTTATTAACCCAACGTCTGGTGTGAAGATGGAATGTATCGGTCCACTTCCTCTGGTACCTTCCACACAAAAAGTCGAAATTTTAAAAAATACATTTTCTGCACAGAAAGACAAAGGATAATCGGATTTTGCTCCAACCTCGCAACTCCTAATATTTGCGTTACTGGTGTAGGTCAGGTGTAAAAATGGAGAATATCGGAACACTCCATTAGGTATCAAATTTTTGAATAATTACAACTCTTATAATATGTTATACAAGAGTTCAATTGTCTTCAAATTTCACACATCCCAATGATTTTATTAACTTAAGATCTAGTGTGAGGTTGGAATATATCGGCCCACTCCTTCTATTACCTCCGCCACAAAGGATCAAAATTTTGAAAATTCATGAAGCTCTCAAAACACGAAATTAACATCCGATTATATTCAGACTTGATACATCTCCATATTTCCATCAACACGAGGTCTGTTATAATGATCGGAGGTCGGACCATTTTTTCTGGTACTTAACCCACTATGGGTAAAAGTTTTGAATAACCAAAAAACCGAAATAAGCAGCAGGTTCTCTTTATATTTCGCATTCCATTATTTCTACTAATGCAATATCTGTTGTGAAGATGGGATATATCGGTCCTCTCCTTCTGGTACCTCGCCCCAAAGGGTCAAAATTTTGAATATTAATGAAGCTCTCAAAACGCGAAATTTACTTCCGATTCCATTTCAGACTTGGAACATCTCTATATTTCCATCAATTTTGGTGATAATTTTCCAGAAAAAAAAGTTATTCGTGATGGAATTTAAGCGTGATAGTGTGATCTTAATTTCTTGGCTGGAAAACCACTAGTGGCTATCGCTAGAGCACTCCAGCATTTAAATGTGAAAAAATCGTTTGTGTCTCGTACCATCGCTCGTTACCGTGATACTGGTAGCGTAGCCCGACGTCAAGGAAGTGGACGGAAGAAAACAGCATTAACCGACCGTGGCATCAGAATAAATGCCGAATATTATCGCGAAAATATTCTGGAGGGAATATTAAAGCCTTGGGCAAGTCTTTTGCAGATCTTCATAAATTCACTTTCAGAGTCGATTTATGCACGTCACTCCGTCCGTCTGTTCATGTTTTTTTTGTGAACAAAATGCAGATCGCATTTATTATCCGGTTGAGGTACAAATTTCCAAACAATATTTGTTTGGCCCAAGCACGGACCTTGTTGAAATTGGTGACAGTCGGTTCAAATTTACATGGAGACATAAAAAACTGCAACAAAGTCAAACGCCGTAATTTTTACATTTTCTTTTTTAAATTTTATTGAATGAAAGCAAAAAATGTCGAAAATAGCTTCAAATTTTAGAATAATTTCGAATTGGTCCTTTGGTACGATTTATAGCCTTCAAACGGCCAATGAAGCCGTCGCACGCTGCCCGAATGTTTCTGTGCGGTATTTTGGTCCATTTACGGCGAAGCGCTTGCTTGAGGTCATCGACACTTTGGTATTTTTTAGTGCCAACCTTGCTTTTCAAAATACTCCAGACACAATAGTTCGACGGATTGATATCCGGAGATTTTGGTGGCCATTGTTCCCTGGAAATAAAGCGAGAAATATCATATTGTAACCATTCTTGGGTGGCGCGTGCTGAGTGCGATGGTGCTGAGTCCTGTTGGAATGTACCTTTTTACCTCTTTTGAGTCTATTTTCTATCTGTTGCGGTGTAAGCTCTAGCACTTTTTGCAATTTAAATGGCTTTACATGGTGCTCATTTTTCAATATTTTCCGATATTGCGATATGTTCAGCTCACGAGCCATTTTTCGGCCACTGCGACGCGGGTTTCGATCAACTTTTTTTCTAGAAAATTCTCACCAAAATACTTTTGTACGCTTGTAAACAATATAATGAGCTGTCACTAGAATTGACAGCAGTCTGATGTTGGTTGCAGTTTTTTCATCTCACCCATTATATGTTTATACAGACGTCTTATTAAAGTCATATTATCTGAGGTAGTATGATTTAGCAATGCTATTTGGAACGAGAGATCAAATACAGAATAAAAATGCCTATGCCAAATTAAGTGGAAACCGATTCAGATTTAGTTATCCCTCCTCTACATTATTTCCATCCTAATTCTATTATTTAACAATTTAATAAAATGTATTCAGGACGATCATTTCCAATATCAATGTACATTTAAAGCCCGAAGTCCGACTTTTCCTTTTTCATCCCCCTATTTTAATTTAAAAATATATATATATATATATTTTTAAATTATTGTGCAACAAATAAAATAAATAAAACCTTCTAAGCACAAATTCAGCATAGTTCGCGCATACCAAACATTAAAACATGTTTGATGAACTTCAACATTAAGTTTAGAAGTTACAACAGAGCGTAGGAGGCTGGTTGTTGATAATCTCAAGATGTGGCATGTTTCTATTGGCATTGTAATGAAACTCTCCTTAAGCGGCAGAAAACACACACACACACATGAACATATGTATTTTGTAAGTGTAACCATTTTTGGAAGTTGACTAAAAATGTGGAATGTAATATTGAGAAATTGCAATGGTGAATCATATTTGGATCTTCACTTCCAACTGCCTCAACATGATTTTGATATTATTTATTTCCTCTGAACATGTCATATTGAATTTATGACGATTGCGCAAAATTGGATGATGTAAATGCACGAGATACACCGAAAGGAATAGATACATAAATCTCCAAAAAAATATAACAATGATTTTATTCCTTTCCTGTAACTCGAGTCGGCCAATAACGGTGAAATACTTTTTGAAAATGCTCAACTTTTTTGGAAAGTTACCAGAAAGAGTGGGTGAACATACATTATTTTCTTAGTAAATCGCTGATTTATTTCTCATGTACAGGTTGCGATAAAAAAATGCAACAAAGTCACGCCATAATTTTTAATTTTTTTTTTAATTATATTGAATGAAAGCAAAAAATTTCGAAAATAGCATCAAATTTTAAAATAAGTTTAGATTTGTTCGAATTGGTCATCTTTGACACGAATTATGGCCTTCAAACGGCCAATGAAACTGTCACACGCTGCCCGAATATTGCTCTGAGGTATTTTGGTCCATTCCCGGCGAAGCGCTTGCTTGAGGTGATCGGCACTTTGGTAATTTTTAGCGCCAACCTTGCTTTCACATAATAGTCCAAAGGATTGGTATCCGTAGATTTTGGTGGCCATTGTGCGATGGAAATGAAGCTAGAAACCTCATTTTGTAACCATTCTTGGGTGGCGCGTGCTGAGTGCGATGGTGCTGAGTCCTGTTGGAATGTCCAAGGTCTGCGGCCAAAATGTTTGCTTGCCCAAGACTTTAATACACCCTTTAGAATATTTTCGCGATAATATTCGGTAATTATTCTGATGCCACGGTCGATTAATACGAGCGGAGAACGACCATCGACTGTTATGGCGGCCCACACCATCACCATGATCGGCGCTTGAGTTCTGGTGGCCAACCGAAGGTGCACATTTTCAGCTGACCTCTTTGGCAAGTAAACCCGATCATTTTGTTTGTTTACAAACTCCTAGACAACGAATGTTTTCTCATCGGAGAGAACCAAATTCGACAGTTCACCACTTTCGGCCAAGCGAAGCAAATCTTTAGCTCTTGTAAGTCTATTTTCTTTCTGTTGCGGTGTAAATTCTTGGAATTTCAATGGCTTTAGCCCGAGCTCATTTTTCAATATTTGCCGAATGGAAAATTGCGATATATTCAGCTCACGAGCTATTTTTCGACAACTACGACGCGGACTTCGATCAAGTCGCTTCTTAAGGACCGATACTATTTTATCTCCATAGTAGATCTTGTGTAGCATTAGGTTGTCAAAATATTGTTTCGTTGTGGGGGAGGTATCAGAAGGAAAAGTTCGTTCTATTGGGATGTGTGAAATTTGAAGGAAAATAGGACTTTTATTTCATATTTTATAAAATTTTTTTATTGTTTAAAATATTGGCCCGTTGTGGGGGAGGTATTAGAAAGTGTGGGCCGATATATCTAAACTTATTCAACATTTTGACCTTTGTTGAGAAGGTATCAGAAAGTGATCAGGTATATCCCTTATTAACACCCTATCTTGTAATGGTTAAAATATTGGGATGTGCGAAATTTAAAGAAAATCCTATGCATATTTCGCATTTTATGATAGATTTTCCCCAATTCCCTTTGTGGGTAAGCTACTCAAAGAAGTGGGCCGATATATCCCATATTCATATCGGATCTTGTTTTGTTAGAAATATTGGGATATGCGAAGTTTGAAACTAATCGAATGCTTATTTCTCATTTTATGAGCGTTTAGGTTATTCAAAATTTTGACCCTTTGTGGGGGAGGTACCAGAAGGAGTGGTCCGCTATACTCCATCTTCACGCTAGATTTTGTAAAGGTAAAAATATTGGCATGTGTGACATTTGAAGAGAATCTGCAGTATATTTCGCATTTTATGAGCGTTTTAGATATTCCAAATTACGACCCTTTGTGTGGAAGTAATAGAAAGAGTAGTCCGAACTTTTCCATTCTCACACCCGATCTTGCGGTAAAACAAATATTACCATTTGCAAAGTTGGACAAAATAAGATTATACGTTCTCTTTTCCTATGCGTTAAATTATTTTCTATAAAAATGTTGACTTTTTTGGAGGAGGTACCAGAAGGAGTGGACCGATGTTGCCCGTCTCCGAACTCGATCTAAGTTTGATAAAAATATTACGATGTACCAAGTTTAGACCAAA
Source organism: Musca domestica (assembly GCF_030504385.1). Lineage (NCBI taxonomy): Eukaryota > Metazoa > Arthropoda > Insecta > Diptera > Muscidae > Musca > Musca domestica. The sequence continues at coordinate 5,902,314 of NW_026712115.1, read as the reverse complement.
TCGCAAACTCCCTTCGAGAGCACGACCACTCTCGGAGTATGCGATTTGCGAGACTGACAGACCGACATCGCTAAATCGACTCCAGATGTCCTGAAACGGATTTTGTCCAAAGATACCTAGCGTCTAAAATCATTATTTCGACTAGGTATTGGCTGAGAGTATTAAAAAGGGAAAGGATTAATGGTAAAACCATTTATGATCAGTCTTTATGTTTAAAGATTTTATGTAGTCCTATTATCGTTTTTATTTAAGAACTCGAAAGCCTTTTTTGTTAATCTCCAAAAAAGTACCCAAAATATTGAATGAATATTTTCTAAGTGGAGAAAATTGCAATGTTTACCATCAGAGTTTTGAAAAGACTCCCCAATCCATACCAATTTCTATGCTTTTTGTCCGCGGCTATTGTTCCCACAGTTAATCACAAATGAAATACCTTCCCCAAGAGAGAAATATCTTTCATTCAAAACTCTACACATATTCTACCAACAAGCTAATGAACTCTTTATAGTTTATTCTGTATCTAAAAAAATAAAATCTGTTTTTAAACGTCATAAATATTACCGACACTTTGTTAAAATTAATTAAGATGTTAAATTGATACAAATTTGCACTGGCGTACAAAACGCATAAATTACTTTGAATCCTCGTAAAATTCAGTTTTATTGTAATTTTGAGTTTACTTTTTTGTGTGATGATTTTATCGACATAATGCCATGAGTAAATCTAATTTACAAAACACTTTATGAAACCGCACGCATGCTTCTCAAAAGAAAAAAAGAAAAAAAAAACGAAACAAAGAAGTCTCAAGAATTATGATTCAGCCATAAAAGCCAATGGCGATGGTTGGAAGGAAAAGATGATCAAGCCAAGATAGCCTGGTAATTTATGAGCTAGATACTCGCCATATACAGCTTTAGAAAATGTTAACAACGGTCATCTCCTTGTTTGCATAACTTTAAATATGTACTAACAATAGTTTTTAAATCATTTATACTACAAGGATTGAAGAAGCGAAGAATCTGCATATGGAAATATTTAAATAATCTTTTGAATATCGTCTATTAAATTTTAACTAATAATAGCTACGACTCGCACCATAAGCATCTTGAAAGTCATTTAACATCAATTGTATTGCCTTTAATTTAAATTTTTTGGCGCAGCATCACAGCTCCGGGGACTAAAATTGTAACGCAGTTCGTCTTTTTATGTTGTAGCAGCCCCAAGATACTCGCTTTTTTAAGAAATAAGGAGAAAATCAGTGTTTGATCGACACGCATCACAAATGTCATCAGAAAACTTCTTCGAATTATATTAATTTTAAATTCATAAAGGAAATCCTAACAAACACATTTTCATATATAAAGGGCAATTAACATTTCATAAATTTAAGGGTCATTAACGTTTATTCGCGGATCCACCTTCTCATATGTTATGAAATTTAACAAGCACATTTCGGCCGAGATTCAACTGTGTTCCACTTTAAATTGGAGTTTATAGTCCAGTAAGATCGGTAAGAGAATGGTTGGTTGGTATGGGGTACATTATAAAACTGATACCTATATAAACAATTACATACTACAACGATTGTAATCTATTGCGAGTCTTAAATATCAAATTTTTCACAATTTCGTGGGTAAATGTGACTAGCATAACAAGGACCAATATGGACAACGTTTTGACGCCGGTGGTAGAACCCATTATCAAGTACAAACACCAAATTTTACACAAATCTGTTAGAAAATGTGGCTTAAATTGCCAAAATATCGAATATCCGATGGAACCGTTATATGTGCGCTATACGAAAACGTGGACCTAGATATTCAATGTTCTGCCACAGGAGCTAGAACCCATTACGAACTACAAATAGCAATTTTTAGACATATCCGTAGAAAAATGTTGTAAAAATCATGAAAATACCGAATATCGGGAAGCACCGTTATACGGGGGCTATACGAAAATATGTACCCTTATATACATTGTTCCTCCTACAACCCATTTCGAATTACACATGCCTTTTTTAGACCTGAAAAATCTGAAAAATGTGTGTGGGACGTACCTTTAAATGGGGGCTATATATATATAGTATGGAATTTTCGTACAATCAGACTGGACCTGAAAATAAGTATGCCAAATTTGATCGAAATCGGTTCAGATATAGCTATAGCTCCCATATATATTGTTCATCCGATTTGTTATTTTTGTCCTCCGCAACCGTAATATGCACTCAGTAGCAACAATATTTAGGGAAATATATCAAGTACAGCTCAGAAATACATTTGCTAAATTTTATCGAGATCGGTTCAGATTTGGATATAGCTCCCATATATAACTTCGTCCGATTTACCTTTGATTGTGCACCAAACGTCTAATACTTGCCCAAATTGGATGAAAGTTGGCACTTACGACCGAATTGAGTCTAGAAGCTAGTATGTCAAATTTGGTGAAGATCGGTTCAGATATAGCTATAGATCCCATATACATTGTTCATCCGATTTGTCACATTTGTTACCCACAGCCCTAATATGCACTCCGTAACAACGATATTCAGGGAAATATATCAAATACAGCTAGGAAATGTCTGTGCCAAATTTTATCGAGATCGGTTCAGATTTGGATATAGCTCCCATATATATTTTTATCCGATTTCTAATCAATTGTGCACCAAATGGGCAATATAAGTCTGAATTTAAAAGATACAAATGCTTCGGCATATTTAGTCCTTTGAACTTTAAATTACAATTATAATCATAGCGTGTATGATTGAATTCTCCCATAAAAACTTTTAATTGTTATGCGCAGCTCTACTAAATTAGCAAAGTGGTGTAGGGTATCATAAAGTCGACCTCGCCCGACTTTAAGACTTTCTTTCCTGGTTTATTTATTAAAAATTGCTAAGTTCGTTCTAAGTGGTGGAGGGTATTCAAAGTTCGGCCCGGCTGAACTTATAGCTTTTTTTACTTGTTTTATATTAGTTACTTTCCAAATGGTTGAGGGTATAAAAAGTTTAGATCGGCCAACCTTAAATGCTTTTTTACTTGTTTGTTATAGATTGGGTAAGAGATATCGGAAAAATTTAAAGCCATATATAAGCACATTTTTTCAAAATTCCACAATTAAAATTCTCACAGGTTTTTTTTTCGAAAAAAATTACGACCAACCAAAGCTGAATTTTCTTATAAAGTAGACGAGTATCGAGTCAGTCGCAATTCCGCTGGGAGTTGTTAAAAGGGCCTCTTTGAACCTATTATGAAACTCCGTTTGTAACTCCTCGAAACACTGACATGACAGTATGTCTGTCTGAGAAAGATAACTAACATTGAGAAGAAGGCTAAAATTATGTGTATTTTACCAGTATGCAGGTTAAGTACCTCCCTATCTATATATAGGGGAAATGCTGCAGAGATTAGCATTAACTTGAGGTTTCGGCTAAAAGTCAAGCTAAAACTTTTGCAGGACTATGTGACATTATTTCAAGAATGAAATGAAAATAAAGTGTTCAATATGCATGGAATAAATGTGAAATTTTTGCTCTTTCCTACCGATTCGTTTTTTAAAAATAATATTTTTGGAAAATATTGATTAGAAAAGAGGATCAATAAGGTTCAACATTTGTTTTTATTGTGTAGTAGATATGGGGATGTTTTTAGGGGAATCTTCATTCTAGTCAAAGGGGTTTCAGTTCTGCAGAAACTTTACAGCAAACTGTAGTGTTGTAGGATTTCAAATGGTCAGCCCCGCCCGACTATAACCTCTGGTTATTTGTTATTACATTTCCAAAAAAAAAGTTTACTGGTGGATTCTGTATAGCACGTCATCCTAAATTGTGCTATATTTTAACGTCCTTAGCTATTTGACATTTAAATAGGTGAAGATGTATTAATCTTTGACTCGTTTGAACCTATTCTACCACAACACCCTCAACTACATTTAACATAACTTTATCGGAATTTTGATTTAATGCGTTATTTTATTTTTTCCTTGCATTTTATTTCTCTTTTTGTTCGTGCCGCTTCGATAATGTCAAGCTGTCAAAAACCTGAGGTGGCAACAATAACATACCATTTTAAATTGTATTTGAATGAAATATTTTTATTTGAAACGAAAAATTATGGCACAGATTCAACCCCCCTCAAACAAAATGTTAGGTAAACTTTTTTAAGTTCTTCATTTCACGGTGTTGTTTTTTTTTTTTCTTAAATTAACATAGACCGATTTCGCTGCTGTTGTTGTTGGTGTTAATGCCATGATTCCAAAAAAAAAAAAAAAAAATACCAATGTACCAAAGAGTGGCAACAACAAAAATTGTAAGTTATTAGTCATCATTGACATATAATAATAAGCTGCAGAGGTTAGTGGATGGATGCTCCCATCCATCCACCATCCGCCAGCAACAGCATCACCAGCATCTTCGTCATCAACATTGCCTCGTTGTCTTGTCGTGATGTTGATGTGAGTGGTTGTCCGTTGCCGTCCCATCATGGATCAGCTTTGAGGCGAAGCCGTTTCAGTGGCAACAACAGCAGCGGCAGCAGCAACAGAACAATTGAATACAACAAATCATACAACAATTAATTCAAATGCTACAAGAACAAGCAACCAAATTTGTTGATGCTTCTTCTGTCAATTGTGCTATCATGTACAAGAATAAATATGTTTTATTCTTGTAATAAAAATAATCAAGAAAAACATACCCACAACTGTTGCCAATATTCATAAATTATTTAAATGATTTATGCTCATCGCACTTCGCATTTGAAACTGAAATACATCTTCTTATTCTCAAAAGTATCTTATGTGCCTGTACAGATATTGCAGATTTTATGACACACACATAAAAATCAGAACATAAAGTGGAATTTACAACTAAATTTAGTATCTCAATGCAACTCATTTTTTAAATTACAACATACAGTGGAGCATGGATCATTACATATGTGTTTACTTTTTCCTTGGGCTAATTTATTGAATACTACTATCTGGCCCGGTCCACGTCGCAGGCTCGTACTTATAGTCTTTAATGCATATTTTTAAAGCAAAATAAATCACAGATCTGACTTAGGTAATCGGCACAATTTTTATTATAAGTAATGACTCCATAGTAATTTCTAAATTGAAATAAATATTCATGGCAAAAATTATAATAGATGTTCGCCTAACTACCTATATATAGTACATCTATAATAGTCCCATGTGAAAACTCAGATCAATTTTGATATTGTAAAGAGCTTAGCAAAATTTTCCATTCAAATGAGCTGTAATTTGGAATTTGTATTTCCAACGTTCAGAATACCGTGCTGCGTGGTATTTAGTTTTGTCCATCTCATAATTTAGGGCAGAATGATTTCAGAATAGACAAAGATAATTATCCTTTTCCACCCATTACCGTAAGATGAGAATAAATTTTTTTGTCATTTAAATTGTGAGTTCGATACCCATAAAGTCCATATTTTCCATCAAAGTATAATCCAATGACAATTAAACAAATATTTGGTCCCGTGCAACTTTTTATACCCTCCACCATACTATGGAGGGTATATTAACTTTGTCATTCCGTTTGTAACTTCTCGAAATACTCATGTCAGACTCAACAAAGTATACATATATTCTTGATCACCGTAAAATTCTAAGTCGATTTAGCGATGTCCGTCTGTCTGTCTGTTGTAATCACGCTATCTTTCGAATGAATTGAGATAGATGGCTAAAATTTTGCACACATGTTTAGTTTTCCAGTAGGCAGGTTAAGTTCGTGAATGGGCCATGTAAGTCCACGTTTTCATACAGCCCCATATAATGGTACCTCCCGATATTCGGTATTTTGATGTTTTTAGCGACATTATTCACCGGAATTGTTTCAAATTTGGTATTTGAAGTTCGAAAAGGATACTACACCCTAAGACAGAAAATAGTCTGTGCAAGTCCACGTCTTCGTATAGCCTCTATATAACGGTACCTCCCGATATTCGGTATTTTGATGATTTTAGCGACATTTTTCACCGGAATTGTTTCAAATTAGGTATTTGAAGTTCGTAGTGGACACTACAGCCTAAGACAGAAAATTGTCTATGCTGGTTCAGGTCTTCGTATAGGCCCCATATATCAGTACATCCCTATATTCGGTATTTTGACGATTTTAGGTACAATACCCACCGAAATTGTTTGAGATATAGTATTTGAAGTTCGTAATGGATGCTACAGCCTATGACAGAAAATTGTCTATGCAGGTCCAGGTCTTCGCACAGCTCCGATATTACGGTACCTCCCTATATACGATATTTTGATGATTTTAGCTACATTATTCACTGTTTATTTAAAGTTTTGGAATTGAATATGGTAATGGCTTATGACAAACAATGCCTATGTAGGCCCACGTCGTATACAGCTCAATATAACGGCTATATTTGGTATTTTTAAAATTTTAACAGAATGATTTTATTTTCTGAAAATTTCCAACTTACTACTTTTTAACTTGTTAATATTCGTAATTTGTTTATGTTTTAGCCACAATTTCCGACTGAATGAGTCCAAGTTTGACATTTCGGAGTTTTTTTCATATAGACGTACATCCCAAATCTACATTCCCAACCAATATTATCTTGGGGGTTACAAATTCAATAGAAAACAAAATTACACTCACATTAGTTTGGAAAGTGGACTTGCGGCAACTCGAAAGTTTAGGAAGAATTTCGGGAAGGATAGAAATCCATTTCTTACTAAATGTCCAATTCGTTTTACTATTTTTACACCCTTTTTATTCGGTATTTCACTGAATTTTGCATTTTAAGTTCTCATTTCATCATTATTGTCATATGAAAGAAGTAGTTCCACATTTTGAAATAAGCCCCATAACGCTTTGTTTGTTTAAACGTGTTCTAATCTTTCAGCTGAAGCACGATGTAGGTCCTGGAGAAGAAAGCTAGATGCAAATTTTAGACATGAAAGATCGTCATTTAACATTGTATTGCTCACACATTTCATTTTTAATATTATTCATTCAGAATTCAAAACAATAAAAAATGTACACTTCAGGATAGTTTGTCGAATTAAAAAAAATCGCACGAAAAAGATTTTTTATTCACATTTTTATTGGCATATTTTCACTCTATTTCTTTGCTATTTCCGAAATTGTATAAAATGTCAGAATCCGTCAAGTCGTTCTTGAGTGATAAGCGCAGTATCTAAGATAGCTTTTTTTATATGATGAAAATAATTCTTTATTTATTCTATATGATAGGCTAAATTGAAAAAAAAAACCGCACATTTTAAAAAATTGACAAAAAAAGAAATACAAATTGAAAAAAAATATTAATTGGTTCGCTGATTTTTTACAGCAAATGTTTAAAGGTCCTTACGAAGTTTGTCAATAGAATATATTATAATTTTAAAATTCGATTCTATTGAAAAAATTGTCTCCACTTTTTCCCGATTTTAGAATTTTTGCAATGAGATGCAATGAATGAATTCTACTTTAAGTTTGGTGTGACCGCGTTTAATTATTTCGTTAAATTATTTCGCCACCACATAATTCTGTACTACAATTCAATGTAACCCGCCTGCAAGTTCAGTTCTCACGAAATCGAGTCAATTAAATAAAGTTAATCAATTTGAAAAAAATCATTCGTACACGGTAAAATATTGATTTTTTGTTCATAGTTTATCCTTTATATTATATTATTCGTATAGTTCCACTTAACCAGTAAATACATAAAATCTAACAAGTAAAAAAACATTAAGTTCGGCCTGGCCAAACCTTTAATGCCCTCCACCTTAGGGTAAAAGAAATATTAGAACCCATTGTGTCCCAAAATACCAATTTTTAGATATATTCGAGGGAAAATGTCGCAAAATCATCAAAATATTGAATATCGGGAGGTACCGCTATATGGCGCTATACAAAAACGTGAACCTATACATATAATATTTCGGCAACGGAGCAACGGAAAGAAAATCGACTCAAAAGAGCTAAAAAGTTGTTTCGCTTGGCCGAAAGTAATGAACTGCCAGCAGTTTGTAAATAAACAAAATGATGGTGTTTACTTGCCAAAGAGGTCAGCATCAGAATAAATGCCGAATATTATCGCGAAAATATTCTGGAGGGAGTATTAAAGCCATGGGCACGCAAACATTTTGACCGCAGACTCAGCACCATCGCACTCAGTACGCTCCACCCTAGAATGGTTACAAAATGAGGTTCCTCGCTTCATTTCCAGCGAACAATGTCCCCCAAAATCTCCGGATACCAATCCGTTGGACTATTTTGTCTGGAGTATTTTGGAAAAAAAGGTTGGCACTAAAAAATACCAAAGTGTCGATCACTTCAAGCAAGCGCTTTGCTGGGAATGGGCCAAAATACCGCAGAGCAACATTCTAAAATGTAATGCCATTTCCGACATTTTTTTTATTTCATTCAATAAAATTTAAAAAAAAAATGTAAAAATTGTGGCGTTTGACTTTGTTGCAGTTTTTTTATCTCACCCTGTATATACCCTCTGCAACCATAAGGCTAAGAATATAAATAATCTAATTAATCCATCAAATTTACAGCAAATTCGTTTATAAAATGTAATATAAATCTTTATAACGCCGAATATAGACATATGGCGCCCAAATAGAAATTGACCAATTATACAAAAGTTGTAGGTACCACAAATAACTGAACTGTAAAACATTTAGAACCCATTGTCTTTGGTAAATATTTTATTTTGGGACAATTGAAGAGAGCTTGGCATGACAGTTCAAAGACAGTTTTTTGCCCTATTGAGGTCACTAAATGAATAAAAGTTAAATCGACTTGTGCATATAGAGGGTGGATATACATTTATGTAAATTCGTCGAGGTTAAACTTTTTATGGGATATGAGAAATAAACGAAAAAATGTCCATCTTCGTATCGGAAAGTCCTACAAGGCCCACAATATAGTTTCTTATAATTGAAATACCACACGAATTGTATGTTCTAATGAATATCAAAAAATCAAGCAGCATTATTTCTATTCGCAAAACATTGAATGATGAGCATGCACAACGCCCCATTTTTCTCTGTTCATTGTTGTTGGTGTGTGTATTTTTTGTAGAACTGCCTCATCCAGTGGTGGGGCTATGAGAACAAATTGTAGAACCACTTGTTACGCTACACCACATACAAATGTTACGTATACGACACAGTTGCATCAATTGCAACGTGAATGGCAGTGCATCAAAGCTTTACTGTGTTGTTGTTGTTCTTAAACAAGCTTTTCATTCAACGATTTGCAGATCTGCCGGTATTTGCTCTCATGAGATGAGCAAATACCATGACTTTGTGGGCTCTCTATCTCGCTTTTCTGCCGAAACTTGTAAATGTGTTGGGATGTTCGTTGAGATGCTTTCGTGTTACGTTGCAGCACATATTGTTGTTGTTGCCGCTGCTGTTACCATTAGAAACGAAACAACATGGCATTGTTGTTCGTTTACCTGTTGCCGCCGCACTTGATGTAATAGCTGTATAGCATTTTGCGAGAAGATACTCACAACCCATGGCATCGAAGATATGGCTATGTGGGTATGTCAGAAGGTATTGCAGCATGCTTGTTTCGGCGAACGGGTCGTCGATGGTATAAAAACGTTTGCATTTTCTAAACAAACAACAAAGCAAATCTGTCGAGTCTTAAGACGTGGTCGTGTCACTCAGCCAGAAAACGCGTGTGTTCTTTAACATCGAAATCAAAAAAACAAATTCAACAGAACACCAACTGAACATCCTTGCAAAGGACATTCAAACAAAAAGAGAACCGTTTTGAAGTGTTTTAGAGAAAAATCTTTCAACAAAAAGTGAGTTGCGCTGATCGTATTCCAAAATGAGAACATTATAAAATGTTGTAAAGAAGAAGCAATTGGTTATAAAAAAATACAATTGGCACAGCCTTAAAAGGAAAAAACTGTGTGGACCAATTAAAAGTGGTCAATTGTGAAAATAATGCTTGTTAAAACGGTACAATATCCGACATTTCGATAGAAAATAAATATTGTCTGGTGAATAAAGTCTTGTACGGAAAAATATATTTAGTAAAACCTAAATTAAAAACAAGTAAGCAAAGGCTGTAGTCGAGCGGGGCAGACCACGTAATACCCTACAACACAAGAATATGTTCGAAGTCCCCTTATATCCAAATCCATTGTGGAAGATTTCGTTTTTGAAATAATGTCAAAGAGCCCTGCCCAGAGGTTACCCGTAGAATTTGGCCAATATTTACGCACTCCATAGCATTGTTAAGTATTCAAAACAATTGCACACGAAAGTTGTGGTCAACTTTAAGCCTCTAAAATGTACATCCTAAGAACAATAGGCTTCACTTCCGACCCTATCCCCATACAAAATTTCGTGAGGATTTTACGATAATTGCGACATGCATATAACACCCACAAAACGTAGTGTTGAGGGGTGTAAAAAATTGCATGCGATAAAAAAATATGACAAAAAAGGAAAAAAATGAAACAAAAGATATAACTTTTTTATTGGTATTTTATCCCGCGATTTTCTTAGATTTTATTCTTTTCTGGCAAGGGGACTGATGGGAATTGTGAAAATCGGAGCAGCAGTTCTTGATTTATAAGCAGAATAAATAAGATCAATTTTTTTACATATATATTGTACATATTTTTGCTATATATTCGATTTCTTGGCTATTAGCATCACTTTAGTCACTTTAGTGGAAATTTTCCTATTTTCTAACATAAAAGTAAGGATCTATTTTACCAACTAATTGGCCGATGGCCCAAATTGGTTGGTTTCTTCCCAAATTAAATAATTGTGGCCTATAGAACAACTGCAAAAACAGGAAAGTTTCTGTTTTCAACCCCTAAATATCGTGCGATCATCTCCAAAAACAATAGGGTTCTATTCTGACCCTAAACCCACCTCCATTTTCAATTTCGTGAGGATCGGTTTATAATTGCGACCTGTGGCTTGATTACAAATTAACATGGACGGACGGACAGACGGACATACGTAGCTAGATCGACTCATCTCGGCGAGATAGGAAGATCCATATATACTTTCCTATGTGGGAAACCAATATTTCGAGGTGTTACATAATTTTTGTCCCAATCAAACTTATAATACCCCCAACACATAGTGTTGTAGGGTATAAAAAGTCCAAATTTATGTTGTGCTCTCAGTTCTCCATTGGAATTGAAATTACTTTCATAAACTAAAGTTCGGTAATTTTTCTTCATAACATCTTTACCAATAATTGCAAAAATATATATCAAAACAATAGATGGCGTCACATTACACGTCAATGAAATGCTGGGATAGATAAGCAATCGTGCTAACACAAAATAATCGATCACTAAATAGTCCATTCATAATATTTCAGCTATAATATCCAACCGCAATTGAATATTTCGGGTTCTTAATATGTAGAATCCCAAATCACTACTATTTGGCATAGCCCTCATACAACCTATATCTATATCTCTCTTATATCTAATTAAACTATATAAAAGGTTTCAGATATATGTTCTTACAAAATAAGCCGAAATTTTGTAATGTACCTTTAATAGTTAGTAGAGACCACATATAGTTATACATTCGGATTTTCTGCATTTTGAAATCTCATCCCCAATTTCCAATCAAATTGACTGTAATTTCAAACTTAGATGTTGTGAGGCTCCCAAACCAATGTATGCCCCTTTTTGCTAAAAATACAAAGCGGAAGACTTACCTTTCTCCTTACCAAGTAAAAACAAAGTATAAGCGTTCGACCACAAAACCGAACGTTCTGACATAGAAACTTGGTACTTCATCCTTATTTTAAAGATTTTTTCCATACGAATTGTCTGTAATTTCACATTTTGTGTTCCTATTGGATGAAAAATATCTCTATAAAAAATTCCAATACCAGTTTTTGTATTAGACCTATACAGTTGTCCCGCTCAAACTGTTGACCTTCTCAGGTCGTTGATTAATTTTGAAGATTCCATCTACGTTTTCCAACCAAATAGACTACAGTTTAATATTTTGTGTTTAAACATAAAAACTTCAATGTAAGCATTTGTATACCCTACACCTCAATGTGGTCAGGGTATTATGCCTTTGTGCATTTGTTTGTAACAGGCAAAAGGAAACGAGATAGACCCATAGTTCCTTTTGATGATCTGCATAGAATCACATTCTGAGTCGATTTATGTATGTCCGCCCGTCTGTCTGTCCATGTATTTTTGTTAACAAAGTACAGGTCGCATTTATTGTCACAGATGAAATTTTGCAAAGTTATTTGTTTTACTTAAGGAAGAACCCTATTGAAATTGATGATAATCGGTTAAAATTTAGAAATAGCTCTCATATATATCTTCGCCCAATTTTCTTTTTTATTGTGCACCAAACGTGTAATATTAGCCCAAATAGTATGAAAATTTCCAAAATTCATCGAAATTGCTTCGGATGTAGCTATAGTTCCCTATATATAATTCAACCGATTTGTTATTTTTGTCCTCCGCAGCAGTAATATGTACTCCGTAACAACGATATTCGGGGAACTATATCAAATACAGCTCAGAAATACCTTGCCACGTTTTATCGAGATCGGTTCAGATTTGGCTATACCTCCCATGTATATCTTTATCCGATTTCAAGTTAATTGTGCGTCAAATAGTTATTATAAGCCCTATAGAAAAGACACAAATGACTCCACAAAATTTAGTAGAAATCGATTCAAAGGATATTAAATTCTTTGGACTTTAAATCATAACTATAATTATAGTTGGTATGATGTAATCCTCACAAATTCCCCATAAAAACTTGTATTTATTATGTGAAGCTCTACTAAACATGCAAATTTCTTAAAATATTGATCCTAGACCTACCATGCATCATATCGATCTTCCTATTTCTCAGAGCTGAGTCGATCGCGGTACGTGTGTCTCTCCGTCCGTCAGTCCAACTATGACCCGATCCTCACGAAATTTGGCATGGAGATAAGTTTGAGTCAGCATAAAAGCCTATAATTTGTGGAGATGATCGCCAACTTTGATATTTTCTTGAATTGAATTGAATTAAATTACAGAGAATTACTGAAAACAGTTCAACTGTGAATTTTCCATCAATAGATATGACCTTAATCCGAAATTCAAGGGACTACATTGAATTAAAGTCTTGAAAAAAACTCTTTGCTGTGCCAACTTAAAAAATATATAGACAAGTTTTTCCACTAAATTGGACGAATTATTAAAAATTTTCAAAAAAAGGAATATCAAAAAATATTCATTATGAAATCTCCTTTCTATGCTATAAAGCTTCCTTCTAAATATGACACCTGATTTTTATCCCCGTGTCCCCTTCATCCACTCCAGTCAAATTCATTTACGACTATTTAAGATGCTTCCCAGCATGCAACCACCATCTCTTGAGTCACTACAAATAAACATCCGAATTCACCAACAACATTGTGACAGTTTCCAATTGACTGTTTGTTTACACTTCGTTTCACTTTCGATTAAAAATATTGTCAATTGTAAACGTTGACGCTACTAAATGTCATCCACTCACAATTTATTTGCATGGAAAACTAGATTCTTGCTGAGCCATCGATGCAGATCACATGGCTGCGTCCAATAGAGGCAATGCTTCTTCTTCACGAGGAGCCAATGCATATACAATAACGAAAATGTAATATATTTTCAAATAATTATTAATAGAATTGTTTTTATTGAAATAAATTCCTGGAAACGTAGTAAAACACAATTTATATATTCTCTTAGTACTTAATTGAATTGTTGTTACAAACGAGCATCTTTTAGTTGCAAACGATTCACAACATGTTGTCGTAATACAATTCCGAATCATTTGTTGCTTTTCACTTTCGATCTTTCAGTTGAAAATAGCAAATTGTTTGCTTCCATAAATTGTACCATCATTTGTTTAATTTATTAACCTGACATTTGGAACAACATTTTACTACGAAAGCAAGCACAAAAATATGGTTAGATTCCATGATTTATGGCAACGTTTTCTAAGGCAATTTTTCTTCTATTTTTATTTTACAGATCACCATGAACTCCATTGTCTTTGTTGCGCTTTGTTGTTTAGCTGCCGTGTCGGCTCAAAGAGGCATACCACCACGTCCAACATCGTTTGAAGGAAATGCTGTCATTCTGAAGCAGGATTTCAATTTGAACCCTGATGGCTCGTACAACTACAAGTAAGTAGATCAATGCTTTCTGAAAAATGGGAACTTTTTAATTTTTAGCACACAACATTTTATTTATACCCTACAACACTATTGTGACTGGTATATGGGTCAAAACTCAATAGCGATGATGGACAAGTTGAGTCAATCCGTCATTCTTCTGTCCATGTTAATTTGTAATCACTATGGCCCGATTCTTAGAAAATTTGCACGGAGTCATAAGGGAAGCCTTCGGTCATAAGGGAGCCTTTGAATTTTGGACATGATCGCAAAATATGTGGGGGGAGGAAAAGGACAATATACAGAATTTCTTCCTGATTTTGCAGTCACTCTACAGGTCAAAATTATTAACCAATACTGCGGGGTGTTAGGGCTGAAGCCGAACTTTTTGGAAGTCCATTGAATAGCATTTAGCAAATGGAATGCATGCTTTTTTGTGAAAACAAGTAAAAGCTCCAACATTTTAAGGAACTTTCAAAATGCAAAAGTAATCCAATGAAATACTCCGCTATATTAGGTGCTATAGGGATATACAAAAACGTGACAGAGAAAGAAATGCCTATTACGAACTCCAAAAACCTAGTTTAAGATAATTCTGTTGAAAAATGTAGCTAAAATCATAAAAATCCCGAATATTCCGAATATTGGTAGGTACCGTTATATGGAAGCTACATGAAGACGTGAATATTTTTTGGGCAATTTTCAGTCATAGGAAGCCCACTGCGATGTGACAAAAATCGTCAAAAAAAAACGGAATATATAAAGACACAGTTATGTGAGCTATATGAAAATGTGGATTTTTATAGGCAATTTTCTATCCAAGGAGGTAGCACCCATTATAAAATCCAAGTACCAAATTTGAAATAATTGCGGTGAAAATGTGACACAAGTCATCAAAATACCGAATATCTGGAGGTGCAGTCATATGGGACCCTCACCAAAACATGGACCTATATGTACAGTTCTCTGCAATGATGTTTCGTACATACTGAGAACACATACTTCCAATTTACAGCAAATTCGGTTCGAAATTGTGACTAAAACACCCAAAACAGCCGGTGCATGTATATGGGATCCATACCAAAATTTGAACCAATATAAACAAATACTAAGAGTCCTGCAGACCTAAAACTCATCTGAGTAAACTGAGATTTTTTTACCTCTAGTAAAAGCCGAGTTCGAATTTTAGAGTTTTCAAATACCAAAAGTCGATATCGGAAGTAGATTTGTATATTCCTCTTAAAAAAACTTCTGACCTACCCACGAATCTCAGCTACCCAATGCAACTTGCGGTGATTATCATAAAGCTTTTTCAAGAAAAAGATTGGCCAAGACGAATGGTCTGTTGACAATAATGGGATGGGAGTCTTTGCCGAAGAAACTGGGCTTTTATCATATCAAATTTCATGTCACAATGAACAATTCTAGCAAGCTGTGTCAATTTACTCCGATTTCAAGGGTCATCCACCGTGAAACACATGGTGCTATATTTTTTCCCGGCCGATTTTGCAGCCCTCTGTTCATTAGCCACGTTGAGTCCCTTTCTCTCGGCAGTTCTTCACATAACTGCTAGCCTCAAACCAAGCATGCATTATTACCTGGAGTCAAACTCACACGCGGTAGGTTGATACTGAAAAGAGTATACAGGGAGCTACCGTTGTATTGGGGTCTTTACGAAAACGTGGAGCAGCATAGCCAATTTTTTCATAGGCCATTACAATATTCAAATACGAAACTTGACACAATTCCTGTGAATAATGTCGCAAGACAATCAAATACCGAACATAGGGAGGTTCTGTTATTTGGGGGCTATACGAAGACTTGGACTTGTATGGCAATTTTATGTCACAGGCCGTACCATTACGAAGTGCAAATACGAAATTATCAACCTACTATAGTGATTTCCACAGACGGACAGACAGACGTACGGACATCGTTAAAACGACATAGAATTGTATGCTGATCAAGAATATTTTTCAAAAATTAATCTGCTTTTTTGCATTATCCTTATTCTTTATATTAGATTTTATGACTCATAATTACATAAAACTCCCAAAATAATTACTTTATCATCTGTTTCATTACTTTTTTCCAGCTACGAAACAAGCAATGGAATTCGTGCCGACGAAGCTGGTTATCTGAAAAATGCCGGCAATCCCCAACTAGAAGCTCAGGTAAGTAACATTTATTAAACTCAAGAATTAAAACACTCAAACATTTCGTGCATAAGCGTCAAATTTAAAAGTTTTAAAAATTTATGCCCAAGTTGAGTAGTTTATCTTTTTTGAAAATACAAAATTTGCATAATTATGTCATTTAAATGTCTACTTTATCTATGGGCGGTACATCAAATGTCAAGATAGGATTTATGAAGTGGTTGAGGTGTGTGTGGCCGGCAACCACAAGATTGACACTTGAGGAAAGGTTAGAGTTTCGAAGCCAGCAACAAAAATATTTGTCAATGAAGGCTCAAAAGCTCTGTTATTTAATGTCAGAAGTTTAGGGCATACCTTAAGGCGCCTATTAGGCTGCAGTTGGTCATATCGTTGCCATATTAAGAGACAATATAAATATATCCAAAACTGAGAAATTGGAGAAAAAATTATATAGCGAAAAGATTCAAGGACTTCCACACGAAAATAAGAAATAAGATGTTTGCTAAAATCAGTACATCTTCAAAATATTTCATTTATATTACTCCAAAGAGGTTAGGCAATATCGGTAGGCATTTTGGCTCCCAAAGAAGGATATAATTACAATTGATATGTTTTTAAAGCTTTAGTCGGAATCGTATAGAATATTTATACCCTGCGCCACATAGTGGTAAGGGGTATTATGTCTTTGTGCATTTTTTTTGTAACATGGAGAAGGAAGCGAGATAGACCCATAGTTACTTTTGAGGATCTTCAGAGAATCACTTTCTGCGACGCTGTATGCATGTCAATCCGTGTGTCTGTCTGTCCGTCTGCCCATGTATTCTTGTGAAGAAAATACCGGTCGCATTTATTATCCGATTGAGCTGAGATTTTCCAAACAATATTTGTTTGCCCCGAGGACGAACCCCATTGAAATTGGTGGTAACGGGATCAGATTTAGATATAGTTCCCATGCATCTTCATTCATATTACCCCAAATCGACTGAATTTTGAATTCATCCTAGAAATCTGTACTTCAAATGTGGTAAATCTGTTCAGATATAGCTATAGCTCCCATATATATGTTTTATCCGATTAGGGGTTTAAAGTCCCTCACAAGCGTAAATTGCATTCCACAACAATGATCTTTGGTACCGGATATCAGATAAAGCTCTGAAATGAGTATGTCAAATATTGTCAAGATAGGTTCAGATTTGGATTTAGCCTCAACCGATTTCGGGTTAATTGTGCACCAAATGGCCAATATCGGTCCTGATTTAATTCAGTCTAAAAGTACATGGAATTCGGAGAAAATTGGTTCAGATATAGCTATAGCTCCCATATGTGGAGCTCGGTTCCGATATATATTTTTTTAATATAATCCTTCTCGAAGTAATATCATGCAAATAATAGCAATGTTATTTGGTATAAAAGATTAAAATGTCTCTGTCAAATTTAATTTAATTTAATTTCGATTCAGAATTGGATATGCCACCCATATATTAGTTCCCTGTGAAACCAAACTGTAACTGCTCCAAAGCCAAATGTTGATAGGTGGTATGATCTACTTCAAATAAATTCTTTTGTTAAGGGAGCTATACTAAATATGCATAGTGGTGTAGGGTGTCATATAGTCGGCCCCGCCCGACTTTTGAATGTTTCTAACTGGTTTAATTCTGTAAAAAATTTTGACACAAAACAAAATCTACCAATTTATTTTATAGCGCATTACATAAATGACGTTTTTAGTTAATAAATTTAACATTACTAATTATTTAACAAAGTTGGGAAGCTCTTAATTGGTAAAAACAAAATATCCATCCAATTTTCCTAATATTGCTTCGTAAATTTTTATACAGAAAATTAAATTGTTTGTACTTTATTTGACATATTTTATCAAATCAATAATATTTGTTTTTTTATTATTATTCCAGGTCATGCAAGGTTCTTACTCTTACACTGGTCCCGACGGTGTTGTCTATACCATTACCTATATTGCTGATGAGAATGGCTATCGCGCCGAAGGTGCCCATATTCCCACACCACCACCAGTGGCTGCTCCCGGTCCACGAGGACGATTCTTTTAAGTGAATTTCCCAACTATCCCAGCAGAAGAAATTTCTACAAAAGAATACTACAGCCACGAAACATAAATGAGATTATTTCACACTACTTCACAGGCAAAAACAAAAATAGTTGTGTTCTACGATGTAAAAACAAGAAGCTGCAATTTTTCCTTAATTAATTATCACGCAAAAGTGGCAACACTTGAGAGTAAAGCAAACACACACAATCATTTATTAATCAACAATCTTTTTACACCTTAAAAACCCGCAAAAACAACACAGACCATGCAACAAACATTTCCACAGACATACATACATATGTATTAAATACTCAATATTATACTTTACCCCCCCTTCTCTTCTACAACCCCTATAACCTTTCTTATACGATTAGCAGGAAGAGCATTGTTTATATCTATCTCTATATATTTATCACACACACACTATGCACTTGTTTCCATCATCTTGACATTTTCACATCTCTTGTCGTTCTCCACTGCGCTATAGTTTCCAATCGATTTATCTGCTTTTCAATGCTGAAAGTATTTTTGTGATCATTATCTATTTTCATATACTCTGGTATAACTTCTCTTAATTATTTAACAATTTCTGTTGTTTTTTCTATTTTCCATAATTTTTATTGTATATTTTTTTTCGCTATTAGTTAATAAACATTTATTTTTGTAAAAGAAATCTGTTTTGTTTGTAGAAATTAAAATGACATTTGTTTAAATTATTTGTTTGTATAATTTCGAAATAAGTTTGTTTATTTTTACACAAGAAATATGGCAACTACGCAATAAATAAACTTGCGATAAAGAAAACCTTACAACTGGGCTTTTTATTGTCAAACACACAGCCTCAAATCTAAGATGGAATTGAACTTTTATGGGATGATGTCTTAGATAAATATGCAGCATATAACTGCATAGATCCTCTAATTATGGGACGTGGAATGTTCGGAATAAAAAGAAGCTTTAAGCGCATTTAGACTAGTCATTTCAAATCGACTCGACTTCTAAAACAAACGTTCAAACGTTGTTTAGATCAGTTTAATATGATATTAAATGTCAGTCAGCAGGTATATATTTACATTCGCACTTTTTGGTTTTGCAAAAACAATTGCTCGAAAATTAGATCAGTAAGGAAAGGTCAAAAGTCGGGCGGGGCCGACTATATGATATCCTACACCATTATATGTATGTAGAGCTCCCGTGATAATAAAAGGCTTATCCCAGCAAGCATTTGGAAGTGAGTGAGTCACTTCCATTTTAAGATGCCACTTCTGCGACGCTTCTAATCGTAACAAATGCGATAGTATGTACATTTACAATAACAAAACTACTGTTGTCTACTTTCTATCGTCACGTAGTTACTACTTAGTGGCGCCAAGAACGGTAAAAGAAGGTGTCGCGTGTGCAGACACTGTCTAGTGACTGCCATCGGATAAAACAGTGATAGTTTGAAATCATTTACGAGTTGAACAAAAATAAGACTTTATTCTATCTGAGGAATATAAGACACTGTGGCGCAGTGGTAAGCATGCCAGCTTTTCTCTCTGAACACCTCGGTTCGATTCCCAATCCAGGCATCACATTTTTAAAACGAAAAAAAAATGTTTGAGCATTTCATCTACTAAGTAAATAGTTCCCTGCACATGAACATTGGAAAAAGAGACAATAACAATAAAAATAAAAAAATAAATGCTTAAGTCTGGAGTAAAAAAACTTTTTTTTTTTGAGTTTTTTTCACTTCCAATAACTATCGAGGAAGTGACTTCCACGATCATTAGAAAACTATCGCGGGCGTGGTTCATCTCTTCCCAAAGGATGACCCTTCCGGGGTGAGAAAGCGATATCAGACGCGATGATTTCAATGGCTTAGGCGTGACTTCTAAGTGATTTGGGGGATAGATTTTGCTTGCTGGGATATTGGGAATTTATGTGAAGTAGATCATACACACTATGAACCTTATGTGAATGCGTATCATGGCTTTAGAGTATTCACAATTTGGGAACTATATCCAACTCTGAATTGATTTTCAACAAATTTGACGATGGCTTTTTTACATCTAGTACCAAATAACATTGCAGTACGAGTATTAAAATATATTATTAAACAAATTTCATTGGAGCAATAGATATACCGAACCGAGCTTCACCAACAACGAACAATTCCGTTGAATATGAGAACTCTATCCAATTTGGGATGATATTACATATATGGTGGCAATAACCGTAAAATCGGATGATGATATGTAAAATCTGAACTGATCTCGATAAAATTTGGCAGAGGTATTTTCCAGCTATATCTGATGTCCGGTATCAAATATCATTGTGGTGGTGTGAACAGGGTTGCCCATATTCGACGGACCCATGCCATATTTGGGCCCATTCCAATCGACGAGGCTTGTCCGCAGGCAACATTCTTTGCGTTAATTGAATTTTGTACGGGAACAAATGCAAATCAATGCGAATAATCCGTTGTAAAGTGGACCGAGCCATGCCCAACTGGGATGTTCTTGGGGGACCTCTCAACACTGGCAGCGATATTCTCGGCCGATCGCCTTGGTCGACTTTTATATGACCTCTTCGGATTAGAAAGAGCCTTACCAGTCGAAAATTTTTCGTATAAACGCTTAATGGTGTTCTTAGACGGCGCACTTCTCACATTTTTTAATGTTTTAAAAGCACGTTGAGTTTTCACAATTGACTTCTTCTGTTGAATGTAAATTTCAACTATTTCAGAGCGCTCGCGTGGCGTGTATTGGTTCATGGTAAAAATCTGCTTGGACTGACGCTTCAAACGCGGTATGTTATTAAGCGATGTGACATCTCTGTCAGAAGTTATGGCGTTGGCAGACGGGTCCGTCGAATATGGACAACCCTATATACATATTACGCATGTGAGGGACTTTAACGCCAAATCGGATTAAACATATATATGAAATCTCTATCTGAACCGATTTTCACCAAAGTTTGAAGAACTTGCTTCTGGGCTGAATTCCGTCAGAAGTGCCAAAATTCAATACATTTGGGCTGATATTAGGCATTTGGTGCACAATAAAGCTGATATCAGATAAAGATATATATGGGAGCTATATCAAAATCTGACAAAATTTTAGGCACTGCATCTGATATCTGGTACCAAAGACCATTACGCATGTGGGGGACTTAAAATATATGGGAGCTATATCCAAATCTGATCCGATCATTATAAGAATTATGGGTCTATCACGCTTCCTTCTCCATGTTACAAACAAATTCACAAAGGCAATACCCTGATGAAGGGTATAAAAAGGAAAGAAGTGATGTTTATGTCAAGTTTTTCTCCAATATTGTGATCAGATGAATATATTTATGAAAAGGTTGATTTTAATTAAAACAAGTAAGCAAAGGCTACAGTCGAGCGGGGCCGACCGTTGAATACCCTACAACACTATAATAAACGATACAGTTTATATAGGCGAGATACTCGAAAGAATTCCAGTAGATATTGTGACAAATAATAAAAGAAAACCATCAGGTTTCGTTCTCTAATTTTCGAATAATAGCAATTTAAGCTAATTTGCTCATTTCCAATTTATTGGTAGATGTTGCACGTAAATGGTCTTCCTAGATCTGGAACAAATATTTCCCAAAGACCTATAATCTCTCAGAAGTGGCAAATGATTAACATTTATTATTGGTTTTTGACTGAATCGCATCTATATGAGATACAGACATTTGACTATATTCTTTTACGAAATCAGCGTTAACGAAATAGTCAGAAGTGCGTCTTTCCTGTATTTGTGAATTCTCCAAAGAGTCACTGGAATAAACATTTTCGTATTTTGTCTACAAAAGTTGACAAACTCCTTTACACATTGAATATTTTTGGATGGCCATCCAAAACTGCTTGGCTTTTGCAATGTCCGGTAACCCCCATTCAAATGTGCGTGAGGATCGGGCGATAATTACGACCTGCTGACAATTTTGCAGTTGTTTGGTCCATTTCAATATATGGCGATCATCTCCAAAAAGAGTAGGCTTCTATTCTGACCCTCATCTTATCCCCATGCAAAATTTCGTAAGGATCGGGCCATAAATGCGATCTGTATATGATATCCTAATATCCTAACTACTTAGTTTTGTCAGCTGTAGAAATATTACCAAATGTTTAATTCAAAAATATGACAAAAATTGAAAAAATATGAGAAAATTTTACAAAATCAATATTTTCATCTTTAGAGAGATATTTTTATGCGATTTTTTTAGACGTTTTTTCTTTCCTGAAAAGAGGCCATTCTGAATTAATGAGAACTGTCGAAATCAGTTCAGCCGTTCTCGACATATAAGAGATTTTTCAAGCATATCTTCTTTGATAAACATATATATCGCACATATTTTGCTATATATCTGATTTCTTGGATGTTAACATCAATGTAAAGATCAGAAGTAACCTTGTCATGGCTTTGTGACTTCGTCGGGTTTTAAAATATTCGCGGTTTAATGAAAAATTTTGATTTTTTTCAACACAAAATATATGGTCTATTTTAACCGCTAAATATTTTCCGATGACCACCCAAATTAGTAGGCTTCTTCTCCGCCCTAAACTCTAGCTACATGCGAAATTCCGCGTCAATTGGTCTATAATTGCGACCTGTATAGCTACTGCAAAATCCGACATTTTTTCAGTATTTGGTCCATTTCAACCCCTAAACATTTGGCGATAATCTCCAAAAGTAATAGGGTTCTATTCTGACCCTAACCCCACCTCCATTTTAAATTTCGTAAAGATCGGACCATAATTGCGACCTGTAGAGTGATTACAAATTAACATGGACAGACGGACAGACGGACGGACGGACATACATAGCTAGATCGACTCAGCTCGGCGAGCTAGGAAGATCCATATATACTTTCCTATGTGGGAAATCAATATTTCGAGGTGTTACATAATTTTTGGCCCAATCAAACTTATAATACCCCCAACACATAGTGTTGTAGGGTATAAAAAGCCAAATATGGTCACTCAGAGTTTGCGAATATCTGGAAAAGTGCAGGCAAATTATTATCAAATATATAGTATATAATTTATATTTAAACAAATGGATAGTTTTCTCTCTTTTCGCTGTCCATATTATTTTTTAACAAATTTCACTATTTATTCCGAAGGCTTGCGTTTGTATTTGTATTAATAGCTAATTTAATATGTAAGTAAGAACTCTGTTTATGTTAGGAGCAATATACAGTATTGTATTCATGGTAGAAGAATATAGGTAGACGCATCGACACAGGTGACGGGACAATAAACTGTCAAACCAATTTTGGAATTGAAAAAAAATTATTCAAATTTGTTAAAAAATGTTGCAAAATCCATATTATCGTAAATTTGGGAAGATTGAGTACATTAATCGAGATAAAGCCCTTAATAATCGTATAAGGGTATACGCTAAATGGGCTTTTATATGGGGTTTGGAATTCCGTTCGTGTTCAATATCTCTTCGCTCATCGGAAGAGATCTGGAACTTTACAAAAATATATAACGTCAAATGTAGATCATCCTTCGTCAGCGTAAATCGACGGACTTTGCTAAATAATCCCTATGAAATGATCACTGCTGCAGTTTCAGTAACGAAAAGGAGGAGTATACACTTGAACTCTCCCAATTAAAAGTTGTCCTTTAATGTGGAATGTTTGGCGAACAATTTTAAAGTATCGGAAATTTTACGACTGAATAAAAGCAGAAACAAAATACAATACCAATTTTTGAAAAAATGTAAATTAAAAAAGTAGAAATTTTTTATAATGATTCTTTTCTTGTATTCCAGATGCCGCACTCTGAAAAAAATGAATTTTTGTCAACATATTGAATACAATATTTCATTTTAGCTTTTAGTTGTGATCACTTTTTAAGGCATGAACTATTGCAAACTTCTTAAATATTGAGTTTTCGACATTTTAAGCTTTTATTTTCGATCAACATTTTAAATTTAAGAATTATTTGCAGTTTCTATAATTGTGTGCATTTTAGTTCGTTTACTAAAATAAAATGAATAACTACAAACTACAAAACATGGTTGATGAATACAGGTAGATGCATCAACGCTTTGGAATATTGATATGTCAAAATTTTTAAAACGTTATATCCAAAACAAGTTGATTTTTATATGTTTTCTAATACAACGCAAATCGGATGTTGATATGATATGAATTTTTCAACAATTTTTACAAATTTCGATATCATTTCATTCAAAATTTTAATTTCCAAAATCTGTTTAACAGTTCATTGTCCCAGCAGCTGCCATGCTACAAAACAAAAATTGTTAGAATTCTCATTGTTTTTACGTAAAAATGAAAAACAAACACTAAAATGTTTATTTCCAGATGTCAAGAGAATAGAAGCGAAGTGTCGGACCCAGAGGTTTTGTTGGATCTGTCTCAAGGGTATACGCATGTTGCTCTTTGTGTGCACGCAACGCAGCCACATCAATATGTTTTAAATATTTTTTTATTATAAAGAAAGCATTTGACAAGGCACAATGTTTGTTGTGTTTTAAAACGTTTAGGAAAAGAGATTAGAGTTAAAACAAGTTAAAAAGCAGTAAGTTCGGCCGGGCCGAACTTTGAATACCCTCCACCATTTGGAACGAATTTTGAAATTTCCAAAAAATAAAATCCTAAAAAATCCTGTTAAAATTTTAAAATTATTTTTTTTTTAAAAATACAGTAGACCAACAAACGCATTTTTTGTCATAAGCCATTACCATATTCAAATTCGAAACTTGAAATAAAAGGTGAATAATGTAGTTAAAATCATCAAAATATCGTATATAAGGAGGTGCCGTTAAATTGGAGCTGTGCGAAGACCTCGATCAGCATAGACAGTTTTCTGTCACAGGCTGTAGCATCCATTACGAACTTCAAATACGACATCTCGAAGAATTTCGATGGGTAATGTACCTAAACTCGTCAAAATACCGAATATATGGAGGTACTGTATATGGGGCCTATACGAAGACCAGGACCTACATAGACAATTTTCTGTCACAGAATGTTGTTCCCATTAAGAACTCTAAATACGTAATTTGAAACAATTGCGGTGAATAATGACGCTAAAATCATCAAAATACCGAATATTGAGAGGTACCGTTATATGGGGGCTATACGAAGACGTAGACCTGCACAGACAATTTTATGTTATTGGCTGTAGTATCCATTTCGAACTTCAAATATCAAATTTGAAACAATTCCGGTAAATAATGTGGCTAAAATCATCAAAATACCGAATATAGGGAGGTACGTTTATATGAGGGCTATATGAAAACGTGGACCTACATGGCCCTTTTACGCACTTAACCTGCCTACTGGAAAAATAAACATGTGTGCAAAATTTTGGCCTTCTATCTCAATTCGTTCGAAAGATAGCGTGATTACAAAAGACAAACAGACAGACGGACATCGCTAAATCGACCTAGAATTTTACGCTGATCAAGAATATACAGTTGCGGTCAAAAAAATAGCAGCGCACCCTATCATCAATAATTCATGCTTGTATTTTCTAACCTGTGCTTTTTTTTAATTCCACTACTGTATTAACCGTTATAGTATGTGAGTGCAAAACAAAACGAGTAATAATTTTGACATTTTTATTGCACTTGTTGTTGTATTATTGGATAGTTTCAAATAGTCCACTTATTAATGCAGTCTAAAAAATAGCAGCAGGTTATCAAAATCAGAAAATATCTTTAAAATCTCAAATTTTTCTTAATCAATCGAATTAAAAAGTAAGGAAATATACAAATTGTTGTGTTTTTAAATATAATTAGTTTTTTTTTTCTTGGTAAGTGGGACGAGGAAAGCACTGCAGTGAAGATACCCGGCGTTTGATAAAAAAATTAATATTAGAAGGGAAAACTTACAAAGAAATACAACATTTGTTGAACTGTTCTGCCAAAATGATCAGAAACGCAAAAATATATGAAAAGAAAATCGAAACTAGAGGTAGAAAGTCTGTGGTGTCAGAAAAAACCAGACGGATGATAAAAAATGCTAGCACCAAAAATCCGTTAGTGCCCGCCACAGAAATAAGAGACAGTGTTTGTCCTTCTGTTAGTGTAGAAACTGTTCGCAGAGTATTACGCGAAAACAATCTGTATGCACGGAGTCCGAGAAAGGTGCCACTATTGAAAAAAATACACGTCACAAAGCGATTGAAGTTTGCAAAATCACATATTGAATGGCCAATTGAAAAATGGAGAAACATATTATGGTCGGATGAGTCAAAAATTGTTTTATATGGTGGTACTGGTTCCCGACAGTATGTAAGACGTCCACAAAATAAAGAATATGATCCTAGATATACAACTAAAACGGTCAAACATGGCGGATCAAATGTGATGGTTTGGGCATGTTTCTCGTACTACGGAGTAGGGCCAATTTTTTGGATCAAAAATACAATGAATGCCACTCAATACGTTGAAATATTGCAAAATATTATGCTTCCATATGCGGAAGATGAAATGCCTTTAAAATGGACATTTCAACAGGATAATGATCCAAAACACACCAGCCGCTTAGCAAAACAGTGGTTTCAGGACAACAAGATAGATCTCATGGAATGGCCCGCTCAGTCACCGGATCTAAATCCAATTGAAAATTTGTGGTGCGATATAAAAAAGGAGGTGGCCATAGCCAAACCCAAAAATAATAATGAACTATGGAGCGTAATTCAAGGAGCCTGGCTAAAAATTCCATGCGAAAGATGCCAACATTTGGTCACTTCAATGAAACGTCGCTGTGAAGCAGTGATACGCAACAAAGGTTTTGCAACAAAGTATTAATTTCTAGGGAATAATGCACTTTACATTAATAATAAGGTTTACAGTTTAATAGAAGGAAATTAAATGAATTTATGTTAAGTTTTTATTACAACTGCTATTTTTTTGACCGACTTCATTTCGAAAATGAGTTCTATTTAACACAATATTTTGAAAAAACAAAACTTTTCGGTTTTATTACAATATAAATAATAAATGATAATGTAATACCATTAAATATTGCAACGAACATTACGCCATTTCAAAGAAAAAATTGGTTTTCTTAAGTAGGAATATTTCAATGCATTGCGCTGCTTTTTTTTTGACCGCAGCTGTATATACTTTGTTGGGTCTGACATGATTATTTCAAGGAGTTACAAACGGAATGACAATGTTAATATACCCTCCATAGTATGGTGGAGGGTATAAAAACATAATTAATGTATTAATAACTGTCGCGGAAAGAAAGTATCATTATGAAGAAAAGAGAAATAGCTTCACATAGACAGTTAAAGAATGGGTATAAAATGTAGACATGTTGAAAAAAGAACAAAACCAAAGCATAATGGGTCAAATACGAAAGTCTTGCCATTTCTGATGGTCCGTACGTTTAGGGTATTTCAATAAAAACAATGCAAAACTTTGGACAAGGCATCAATACCGCCGAGCCTCTCCCTTGACTTTCTTGATGAAAGCACTAACATTGACGATGTTTTTAAGTTACTGATTTGACGAAATATAAATTTTTGATCTCTTTTATTTTATTTTATTTCATTTTTTTTCTTTTTTTTTTTGGTTAAACATGTAAAAAAACATTAAGTTTGGCCGGGCCGAACTTTTAATACCATCCACCATTGGGTAAAGAAAACATTTTTATATAGAAGTATTGTAATTCAACCGTGTTCCACTTTAAACTACAAAAAAAATATGTGAGTGAGTCCATTATATGGGGGGCCAAAAAGGGTAAAAATTTAGACAACATTATACTACAAGAATTTTTATCTACTGCAAGTCTTAAATGCCTAATTTGAAAAAATTCCTTGGGCAAATGTGACAAGGATTATCAAAATTTCGAATATCGGTGAGTACCATTAAATGGCGGCTATAGAAAACACGGGTCTAGATATTCAATTTACTGCCTCTGGAGGGAAAACCCATTAAGAACAACAAATACCAATTTCTAGACGAATCCGTGGATAATGTGAAAAAATCACCAAAATACGGAATATCGGGAGGTACCGTTATATGGGATCTATACGAAAACGTGGACCCATTCTGCAATGTTTTACCACCGAAGCTACAGCCCATTATAACCTATAAATACCAATTTTTAGGCAATTTCGTGGGAAAATGTGGCAAAAATCATGAAAATACCGAATATCTGGAGGTACCGTTTTATGGGGGCTATACAAAAATACGGACCTATACAAAAATGGCCTCTATTAAACATGCTGCTTGCATACATATATACTTTTTAATTTTAATTCTTGAAGACTCTTTCTCATCTACACTAGTCAATACACTTGTTTGTACAAAAACATTTTCGCAGCCGGTCATTATAGCAAATATATTCAAAACTATTGAGACTGTTAAGCTGAAAAGTTTAAAATTGACGCCATCGAGTACATTTTGTCATAAATGTAGTGTAAACTCAATTTCATCTTTTAGCAATAAATATGACGAAGCACATTTGAAACTCGCGCTTTCAATCATCCACTTAAGATCTTTTCAAAAGCCTCCTTAACATACTCATTAACTCAATTAAATGTGTCTAAACTGATTGGCTAGTGGGTGAGCGTGTAAATCCCCCTTCAACATAATTGTTCAATAATTTGTAATTCCATTTGAAAGAAGAATTTATTTATAAATAATATTCACAACACTTGGCCAGCATCAGTATTATTATTCTAATCATTCAATATGAAGTTCTTGGTTTGCTGTCTATTCCTTTTGGCTATACTCCAGTTAAACTCTGCAGAAAAGAACAGTAACGAAACAAATAGAATTCGTGAGAAACGACAATTAGATGGTTTGGTTGGAGGAAATGTTGGTAAAGAGTTAGGCAAAATACGCCAAGGATTGTCCGGTCGTTTAGAAGGTTTGAGAAAACAATTTGTTGGCAGTTTACAAAAAGGCTTTGGCTCAATTTCGCAAGGCATTGGAGGCAACCGACAAGCATCACGACGTGGAGGAACAAAGAGAAAATCAGATTCTCTAATAGGCAATCCTTTTGAAAGATTGCTTGAGAGTCGCACCAAATCCCGACAAAGTGGCTCCGGTGAAAGTAGTTTATTTGATGGATTATTAGGGTAACATTTGTACGATTTTTGGAAATAAATATTAATGGTAATAAGTCACAAAAAATGTTCTGATGTAATGCACTAGTTTAAGCCTGTTTTAAATTTGTAATCCTAAAACTCAGAGTCGATTCTTTAATTTTACTCAAAAAACGATTTTACTTTTCGGATGCGTGGTAAATAAGAACAATCTGAAAATAACGGGATTTCTTGACTTAATGTCGAAAAAGAAAATTAAAAATTCAAATTCTTAGTGGGTATTTTAATCATTTCTATTTATTTCATTTGAGTAGAAATAAAATTTAAAAAACAAACATAGATTTTGTGTTTTTTAAGTTTATTTTTTTCGAAATACAGAAGTAAAAAGCCAAACTATTTAAGCACAACAACTCCCATCAACGGATTACATATGTATTATACCTATTTAAATTTCTATTTAAATGTGGCGTAGTTTCACATGATACAAGTCCAACCCTGGTGGTTTGTTTTTCTTTAAACATTTTTAATTAATCTTCTCTTTACTTATTGTTTCCCATAGGAACAACATACTTAAACTCCTTTTTATTAAAATCTAAATAAACAATTATGTAATGCAAATCTGTATTGCAAGAACATTTTTTCGATTTTCATAACTTTCTTTATGTTAAAATCGTTCATGAAAAACAGTGCGCCTAGTTATGATGTTGCAAAGCATGTGGTGCCAAACCTATTATTACTTGTATCCACTGTAGTATCATACACTTGCTATGATTTATCTAGTGATAAGTATTTTTGACATGTGACCTTCTAATTGCAGTTTCTGTACCAATTTTGCAATTGGAGGAACCTATTTTGGAGTGCCAACCTGAAACAAGTTGAAATCCCGAATAAAACGCCAAATTATATCAATTATTTGAGATATGCTTCAGTCAGAGCTACTC
Source organism: Musca domestica (assembly GCF_030504385.1). Taxonomy (NCBI): domain Eukaryota; kingdom Metazoa; phylum Arthropoda; class Insecta; order Diptera; family Muscidae; genus Musca; species Musca domestica. Next base: position 5,871,932 of record NW_026712115.1, on the reverse strand, counting down.
TTTACAAAAATTCTAAAGATTACTAATGGCATTTGTGTTTTAGATTTGGATGGGGTTTGGAAATGTGTCCTATATTCGTACAAAATTGTTATTGCTTGAAGGGGTAGGACTGGAATCCTCAAATTTTATATTATTATTATTACAGTATTTTTTTCTTACCTGCACAATCAAAAATTGCACGACATCTTGTGCAGCAATGCCCAAAATTCAGGTAGCTTCATTGCACTTATCTGCACAATGAAGCAGGTATCTTTAATTTTCTATTCGTATGTATTTGAGCATCAGTGGTGTTTTATCCAGCATAACCATCTTTTAGTGTGGGAGAGGAAGCGAGAATATGTTTTTAATGCATGCTCTTTTCTTGTGTTGTTATTGTTTTTGCGAATACAAAAACAAAAACGAAGTGGTAGTTTTTAGTGTCTTTTTTGAGTTTGCAAAAAAATTTCTTGTGCAGATAAATACAACTTTTGTAACCAAATTAAAAAAAAAATTACCAAATTTTCGAGGCAGGAATGTCCAATGTGCAGCTATCGATTGGGCACTTAAATACAATTCAAATAAAGGGATTCAGAAAAAAATGGCATAACAAAAGTTTTTTGGTCTGCAAAGGCCAATGCGCAGCTAATGTTGATGCAGGTAAATAGAAACCACTGTATTATTGATGTCTCTGTTGGAGTGTGAAATTGAGATGTGGAGATGGTTTTGGAAATGTGTACTGTATATGTATGAAAAATACTAAATGATACTAAATTAATATTGATGTCTGTGGTTAAGATATGGAAATGGATTTGGAAATGTGTACTGTAGTTGTTTTAAGTGGTACAAAATTGGGTATTGGGCGAAGGGATAGAGCTGGGCCTCAATTCTTGTTCTATGAAAATATAAAACGAAAACTTTTATAGAAGAAAGAAATATCAAATGAGAAATATTATAAAGAATATATTTTTCATTTCACATTTTCGTAGAACAAGAATCCAGCTCCAGGAATGTCGAAATTTGGTATGGAGTTCTCTGTTGGTATCTAGTTGTGATTTTGCAAATGCGTACTATAGTTGTTCGAAAAGTACTAAATGGAAGGGGAAGGGCTTGAATCCTCAAATTTGATATTGAGAAATTGGGTGGTTTTGGAAATGTGTACAATAATTGGTACAAATTTTGGATAACTGTTGCTGTGTAGAATGGAGAGATGTTCTGGATATGCATTTCCAAATTCACCAGCTTATCTAAAATCTACACAATCGCTGTTATCCTAGCACCAAAATTTATAATTCCAGCGATATATTTAAACTGAAAACTGCTGGCAATTTTGTTGACGATATGTTCTACAACAAATGCGCCGCAGACCAACTTGGGTTGACAAATTGTCTTACAAAAAATGCGCCGCTGGCCGGCTATGGACGGGTAAGTGGCAAGAAGAAATGCGCCGCAGACGGCAAATTTTTTGTGGTATAAATAGAGGCCCGGCAGGTAGATGAAATTGTTGCTCTATCAAAATACATCATCGTACCAAACAATAACAATTCTTAGTTGGTTCCATACACTTCATAACAAATTTCTTTTTTACGTCTATGGACACAGTCACAGGTGGAATATAGACCTGTGAAACCTCATTCTAGATATCTGGAGGGCAGGAATTTGATGATTGTGTAATATTGTCTAAATTACTCTCAGCCGGGAGGCTATTTCTACGCATAGACCTTTGTAAACGATGCATTTTGATGTCAGCCGATATTTGGTGACTTGTTGCCTGTTTCTGCTTCTGCTGTTACGTTAAGTGTCGAGACTCAGAGCCCGCCATGGTTGCGTGAAACTTATCGTGTTGTTATATCGTACAACTTAAATATATCAATTCGCTTTTAACTCCTCGAAATAAACGTTTTAAATCCCACAATACATTCTTGTGTAAATTTAGTCCACCTGTGGACATAACTTAAAGATTTGTAACGGAATACAGTGATTTTAATGAGAAATTTGTGTTCATATTAAAAAAAAAAACATGATACCTCCCGATCTTCGGTTACTTGATGATTCTAAACGGCATTGTTTCAAAATTGGTATTTCGGATTCAAATAGGTAACATGTTCTCTATAAAACATTTTACATATTCAGATTTACGTTTTCGCATAGCCCTCATCTACAAATATTTCCCTTAACATATGACCATTTTGTATACCTTTTGTGATGGTATTATCAAAAAGAGGAGTCATAAATATCATATGTGAAACCTAATGTTAGTAAATAATATTGGATGTGCGAAGTTTATAGAAAATTGTATACTCTTATGGGGAATATATGCAAACTAGTGGCCGTGTTCCCCACCTCACCTAAGTCCGGTATAGAAAAACGATGTGCCAGATTTGATATATAACGGGTAATCGCTTCACTCTAGATGAAATTTAAATATTTTTGTTTCAAGCTTTAAAACAATTATTGTGGGGGTAAACGATATACAAAAAAAAATATCCACACGGGCATCGCTATATCGACTCCGCAATTGGTCCTGATCATATATACTTTTTAAGTCAATGTATTTTAAAGTGCGGATGTGTTGCAAAAGTCCCAAATAGTTTTGGTTTCTATTTTCTTTGTTTTTAATAATTGTCAAAATGACTAGTTTGTATGTCAACAATGTCATGGCCTACATGCAGTCGGCCAGTAAGCCCATTTGACAACCGAGTTTGCTTTCCAAAAACTTACTGTGATTTTAAATTCAAAGAGAGTCAAATCACAATAGTGAAGAAACTACTAAGTTTATTATCAAATTATTGTCAGTTTTATGCCATGTTTACGTTAGAACTTTTTGTAGGGTTAACCTACTTTGAGAGGATTTATTTGAAGTAAAAGTAATGGATATGACAATTTAAATCCAAATCCAGTGGGTTAACCCTCATATATATAAACGTACTATTAGTCCATGCATATTATTCTCCATTGCTGTCATGTCATTCACGTGAAATGATAACACATGATGGCACTTAAGACGTGATTCTAAATACGAAAATTAGAAATAAGCAAAGAGAGCTTGCTGTTCCTTAAGCCAGTAAATAAACAAGTAAGCAAATGCTATAGTCGTGCGGGGCCGACCATGTGATCCCCTACAATATGTTAGAAGCCCCCTTATGTCCAAATAGTTTTTGGAATTATGAAATTATTTCAAATTTTGAAATTATGTCACGGAGCACTACCCAGATATTACTCTTAGCATTTTGACCAGGGACATTTGCCTAATATCGATCATCTCTAAATGCGAGAGGCCCCTCTGCATCTCCAAATTTACATTCATCAATATGATTTTCTTGTCTACGATATTTGGCTATATTCGTCAACATCAATCAGCATAAAAAAAGCCAGAAGTTTGCCTTTTGTGTATTTAGATTTCGCCTGTAAGTTATTTTCAGCGTTTCGGTAGAAGGAAATGTTGGTATTTTTTTCAAACAAAAGTAGTGGTCAATTCAACCGCTGTCCTAAACTCTAACTTCATGCGAGATTTCGTGTACTTTGGTTTCTATTTGTGACCTTTATAACGGCTACAAAATCAAGAACATTATTAGTTGTTGATCCATTTCAACCCCTAAATATTATGCGATCATCTCTAAAAACAATAGGGCTCTATTCTGCTATAGCCCCACCACCATTCTAAATTTCGTGAAGATTGGGCCATAATTGCGACCTGTAGAGTGATGACAAATTAACATGGACAGACGGATGGACGGACATACATAGCTAGATCGACTCAGCTCGGCGAGATAGAAAGATCTATATATACTTTCCTATGTGGGAAATCAATATTTCGAGGTGTTACATAACTTTTGGCCCAATCAAACTTATAAAACCCCCAACACATAGTGTTGTAGGGTATAAAAATATTAAAGGATGGATTTGGAAACTCTTGAAGTAAACGAATTTGCTATTTTAATAATTAATAAAAGTGATAAAATAAAAATAAAAAAAAAGAGTCAGTTTTATACCAAAATAGAAATTTGTGGTAAGTGTCGAGATTTCAGTTTTGTGAAGCACATGAAATATGAAGTCTGGTAGCGATTGTAGGCAGTCTGGAATAACTTTACTAAATCACTAAAATTAAAAATCTAGTAATTCCTAAAATTCGGATAAAATGTTAAAAAATCTCTGGTACATATGTCCCCCATGGACTACCGACTTACTAGTACCAATGCCTCCATATGACATTGGAGAAAAATATTAACAATATCACTGGTGACTTCTGAGTGACAACTTCATACAAATGCCTATAGGAAAAAACATTGCTTGATCAGTGGTACTGGTAACAGAGTCAATAGTTAATCAGTATTTATTCACTATTGGCATTTTCTACAGGGTAAGTACAAAAAGTAGTGGTTCTTTTTTAAACACTGGAGTTGAATTTTTATTAAGCTGCACAACACATGTAGCATCTTTTATTGGTCATGGGACACACCTTTTTTATAGGCACTATAATATCCTAAAAGAATTGAAATCAGCAGAACTCCCAATTATAAGACAACTCTAACAGTTTCTTACAACGTTGTATAGTTCGCGACAAAATATATATTACTAATAAATGCTTTTCACATATTTATAATTAAAATATACATTTATTCTTATCAATAAAAATAACAACAAAAACAATAATAAAGACAAAAAAACAATAAATTAAAATATCGAAAATCCATCTTATCTCTTAAAATCACTGCGGCAGATTTATAACACCCGCTTTTATAGCACATCTGGTAAATATAGTCAAAACCTTAGCTTTCAATTTCCCCAGACTGTATGTGAATCAAACGTTGTCCCGGCCGATATAATCCATGAGCAACAATCAAATGCTTGGGGTCATCAGACAATTTAGAGGCACTTAAATTTTGACTTGATTTCGGAACTTGATAACAGTTTCGTCTTAAATAGGCGCAATTGAAGGCTTCCACGCCAAAGTTGTTGATTGAAATGCACGCCAAGATTAGAATTAGCAGAGCAGCGATTGAGTTATTCTTCATTGTGGCTGTTGTGATAAGAAACTGAATGCAAGTAGACTTGAGGTAGTCTATTTTATATGAACATAAAAATATTTTCATTATGGTTATTTAATTATTCCCAGAAAGTGCAGATTACAGATCGCAAAAGGGGGGATTTTTTCTTTTGTTTCAAACAATTCATTGAAATTATTTTGTAAACAAACATTATAAATACGTAGAATGTTTGAAATTGTTTTTATGTTCACAATTTATAAACACATATCCAAGATGTGTAGACCTCAAAGACCTTCTACTAAATTAAGGAATATAAAGGGTGATTTTTTGTTATTACCTCTTCGGCAATACAAATAGACTCAATTCCTAAATGCAAATTTCAAATTCTTCCTATTTAGGCCAGTATAAATTAAATTAATCGTCAGTCAGGAATTAAAAATGAAAATAATTTATATTTTAACTGAAGTTCTCCTACAAAGCCGTTATATTTCGGTCCATACGACATGGACCTACATAGGCTTTGCCATTAGGCATAAGCCACTACCATATTCAAATCATTAAAATATCGTATATAGGGAGGTACAGTTATATCGAAGATTTAGGAAGACCTGGACCTGCATAGACTATAGTATCCATTTCGAATTTCAAATACCAAATTTGAAACAATTCCGGTGAATAGTGTCGCTAAAATGATCAAACACAGGCCTTTACAAACTTCAAATACGACATCTCAAACAATTTCGGAGAGTATTGTACACAAAATCGTCAAAATAACGAATATCGGGAGGTACTGATATATGGGGGCTATACGAAGACCTGGACGTGCATTGACAATTTTCTGACACAGATTGTAGTTCTAATTCGCACTCTGAATACGTAATTTAAAACTACTCCGGTGAATAATTACGCTAAAACCATCAAAATACCGAATATAGGAAGGCACCATTATATGGGGGCTATACGAAGACGTGGACCTTCACAGGCAATTTTCTGTCTTAGGCTATAGTATCCATTTCGAACTTCAAATACCAAATTACATTTACATTTTTGAACGGAATTGTCTGAAAATTCACACAAAGAGTGCAGTGTGAGTACATTATCCCCTGAATAAGAATTGTCTATATAGGTCCACAATATCGTATATCCTCCATATAACGGCACCTTCCGATATTCGGTATTTTTATGGCTTTAGACACATTTGTCAATGAAATTGTTTGAAAATTCACACAAGGAGTTCCTTGTAAGTACTTTATTCCCTGAGAGAGAATTATCTATATAGGTCCACGATATTGTATAGCCCCCATAGAACGGTAACCCCAATGTTCGGGATTTTGATGATTTAAGCCACATTTTTCAACGGAATTGTCTGAAAATTCACACAAGGGGTTCCGTATCAGTACTTTACCCCTGAAATAGAATTGTCTACACTATATCGTATATCCTCCATATATTGGCATTTTCTTATAGCCGGTATTTTTAAGGTTTTAACATAATTTTAAATGGTTTTAATTTTTTGAAAGTTTCCTAATTTGTTCTAAGTGGTTAAGCGTATTCAAAGTTCGACCCAGCCGAACTTACTGCTTCTTTACTTGTTAGTATTTATTTAGTTTTAGGATTGGTTTAGTTAAGTATTTTTTTTTTTTTTCATTCATTTTAATTATTTATCATTTATGCATGCATTTTGAGTCTGAACTTAGATCAAATTCGAAGAGTGATATATCTGCCAAATTTTTCGTTCACGCAATATATATCGATTCCCTCTTATTTTCAACGGAACAGTTAATATCACCTCATTTTAAGCATTTCGATGGCTTGCGGCACATTTTTCTTGAACATTGCTACGGGTGCCTTACTACGACCTAATCTGGTCGTATGTGAAAAACTTCATACTGTTTGGGCTGATATTATACGTTTGGTGCACAATAAAAAGCAAATAGGAGGAAGATATATATGGGAGCTATATCTAAACTTTAACAGATTATCATTAATTTCAACAGGGTTCGTCCTTGGGTCAAACATATTATTTGTGCAAAATTTCATCTCGATCGGGCAATAAATGCGATCTGTACTTTCTTTAGAAAATGCAGACGAGCAGACATACCACATTATGGTATATCTCCCATATAACGGCACCAACCTATACAAAAACATTTTTAATAGCTATAAAGGTCGACCGGACGGAACTTACTACTTTTTTAATTGTTTTTAATTTTTTATCACTTTTTTCAAAGGCTTATAAAAGTGTAATGTAAATAAATGGTACACGACAACGACTGCAATTGTTGGATTTTTAGGAGAAAACAGTGTTGTAATCCAAAATATTTCGATTCTGCATTGGATTTAAAATAAATCCAAAATTAATGTTTATTTAATTTTCTGTTGTAAATCATGGTAAAAGTGGAGGAATTAAGCACATTAATTGAGAAAATTCCCATAACCATCGTTTAAGGGTATAGTCTAAACGGGGCTTTAGTCAGTAAATAAACATCAAACATCCACTCCTGGCAAAGCGATAATGTTTTATTTATGTAAATTTTTTAGAATCCAAATTAGTAAAATACACTCATCAATAATATTTTGTTATTTCCACCATTTGGAACTATTTGAATATTAACAATAATGAGAGCACAAAATGAAGGATAAAATTATTTAAAAAGAAAGTAATTATTTGTCGATAATTTCCCGTATGACCATGACATTAGTCTATTACTTATGTTATACTAATTAGCGCCTGAAAGTATGCTGTAATAATAATGAAAAAAATTAAACAATATGAGTAAAGATTGAAGAAAATAGGCTGTAAAATACAGTCATTGTGCAAAGTTGCCTTTCATATCTACCATGGTAGAAGAATATAGGTAGATGGGTCAACGCTTGGGAACATTGGTATGCTAAAAGTTTTGATTTTTTTTTCAAAAATAAGAATATTTTTATGTGTTTTCTTATACGACGCCAATCGGAAATTGTTATGACATTAATTTTTCAACAATTTATACGAATTTGAATAACTTTTCATTCAAAATTTTCAATTTAATATTTAGTTTGACAGTTCATTGTCCAAGCAGCTGTGTCCATGGGACTACCTGTATTCTTCTACCATGCTATTTACCATGAATTCGCTTCGCAATTAAGATGACAATATAAATAATTGTAGAAGCATCGAACAAGGTAAGACCCCACAATATAGTAATAATAATAACAACAATATAAGTTTTTCTTATTCAGAAGACCATGAGGATTCCTATGTAGTAATTATCGACAAAATTAGCTATGAAAATGACCGCATCGGTATCAACACAGCCTCAACAAAATAATATTTAATTTGTCCATACAAAAGGTTTTGGTTATAAAAAAATGGTTTTGGTCGAATTCATCAAAATACCGAATATCGGGAGGTACCTTTATATGGTATCCTATGGTATTCCCTTCTCACAAGGAAGCCCTTGTGTGAATTTTCAGACAATTCCGTTGAAAAATGTGGCTAAAATCATTAAAATACCGAATATCGGGGATACCGTTATATACCATATCGTGAACCTATGGACAATTCTCTTTCAAGGGGTAAAGTACTCTTGAAGAACCCCATCTGTAGAATTTCAGACAATGACATTGAAAAAATGTGGCTAAATCATCAAAATCGGGCATACCGGTATATGGGGCCGTTGCTCTGCGATATTTTGGTCTATACCCGGCGAATGGGTTTTAGTTGCACTGGCGGAACATAGCGCATCTCGGTAACTCCCGATATTCGGTGTTTTCATGATTTTTGCCACATTTTTCCACGGATTTGTGGCGGAACATTGTATGCATAGATCCATATTTTCGTATAGCCCCCATATAACGGTGCCTCCCGATATTCGGTATTGTGATAACTTTTGTCACATTATCCACGGATTCGTCTAAAAATTTATATTTGTAGTTCTTAATATCTTTTCGCTCCAGTGACAGGTGGATATTCGCCACCATAAAATGATACCAACTGATATTCGGTATTTTGATAATCCTTGTCTTTTTACCACGGATTTTTTTTAAATTTGGCATTTAAGACTTGCAATAATTAACAATCCTTGTAGTATAAAGTGAATGGGTACTAAGAGAGAATTTTCCAGAACAAAATTTATTCGTGATGGAATACAAACGTGATAATGCGATTTCTTTATATTTGCCTGAAAAACTACAAGAGACTATCGTTAGAGCACTCCAACATTTAAATGTGAATAAATCTTTTGTGTCTCGTACCATCGCTCGTTAGCCCGACGTCAAGGAAGTGGACGGAAGAAAACAGCAACATCACCAGAAATGGTTCGAAAAGTAAAGAAACGTCTTGATCGAAACCCGCGTCGAAGTGGCCGAATAATAGCTCGTGAGTTTAACATATCGCAATATTCCATTCGCCAAATATTGAAAAATGAGGTCGGGTAAAGCCTTTGAAATTCCAAAAAGTGCAAGAACTTACACCGCAACATAAAGAAAATAGACTCAAAAGAGCTAAAGTGTTGCTTCGCTTGGCCGAAAGTGGTGAACTGCTGAATTTGGTTTTCTCCGATCAGAAAATATTCGTTGTCCAGCAGTTTGTAAACAAACAAAATGCCAAAGAGGTCAGCTGAAAATGTGCACCTTCGGATGACCACCAGAACTCAAGCGCCGGCCACGGTGATGGTGTGGGCCGCCATAACAGCCGATGGTCGCTCTCCGCTCGTATTAATTGACCGTGGCATCGGAATAAATGACGAATATTATCGCGAAATATTCTGGAGGGCATATTACACGCCTTGGACACGCAAACATTTTGGCCGCAGACCTTGGACATTCCAACAGGACTCAGCACGCGCCACCCAAGAATGGTTAAATAATGAGGTTCCTCGCTTTATTTCTAGTGTACAATTGCCACCAAAATCTCTGGATACCAATCCGTTGGACTATGTGTCTGGAGTATTTTGGAAAGAAAGGTTGGCACTAAAAAATATCAAAGTGTCGATCAGCTCAAGCAAGCACCAAAATACCGCAGAGCAACATACTGGCTGCGTGTGACGGTTTCATTGGCCGTTTGAAGGCCATACATAAATCGTGCCAAAGGCGACCAATTCGAAAAAATCTAAATTTATTCTTAACTTATTATTAAATTTTGATGCTATATCCAACATTTTTGCTTTCATTCAATAAAATTTAAAAAAAAAAATACAAAAATTATGGCGTTTGACTTTGTTGCAGTTTTTTTATCTCACCCTCTATACGCATTCATAAATTAGGTAAATATTTTCGCCATAGATGTTCAAAGTCATTATATACATGGACACTCTAATATTAAAATTAACGAAATTGTTTATACCTACATCCTACACCAACAAAAAGCAAGAGAAGAGGTCATTAATAAAATTTCCAAACCCCAATGGGAAGAATAGAGCCGAGAAGAGCCGCTAGTAACGTCAATTCGCACCTTAAAAAAAATATTTCCCTATCAGAACACCTTGGTTTAAAAGCTGCAATTTTAATTATTTTTCTCAAAAACAGCTCAACAGAGTAGAGTAGAGTCATTATTTTTGCAAAAACACGTTAGCTAAAATGAATGTTGTTCCATCTAATTTATGTAATGTTTGCGGGGTAGATGAAACTGCTTCCCACATAATTTTTGAGTGCAGTAGGTGCAACACCAAACGGATATGCTTCCAAACACCACGCGACGCAAATTTTTAACCGTTGAAGGTATCGTGAACTCACAAGGCTTAGAGTGTCTAAACATAATAGCCAAATTCCTAAAAGAAGCCGAAATAGAACTGTAGATACCAAGCAGATTATTATTTTAATTTTTTTAATAATAAAATTGGCATATACTGAGGAAAATTTCCTAATTTAGTTCATTACCTAATACCGCCTTAATTTCTCTATTCCAGAACCTGCAAGTGTTTAAAGTCGTAACTACGATAATCGATTTCTACTTTATCGAAAAAAGTTGCAAAACTAGCAGATTCTGAAACAGAGTAAATATTACAATTATTTGGAGAAAATAGATAAATGAAATTTTTAAATGTTTGAGGAAATTACATAGAACTTTATCCAATATTTTATTTGGTTCTGTTAGTATTTTCTTTCGAATATTCCACTATTAGGAACAGCAGTACGTAGAATTGTTAATACCAGGGACCACGATAACCACGGCCATATCCACGACCTCCCCATCCACGTCTGCCATAACCGCCTCCCCATCCTCTGTTTCTCCAACCTCCACCATATCCGCCACCATATCCACCGCCATACCCGCCACCATATCCTCCACGATTCCAACCTCTATAACCTCCGCCGTAACCAACACCACCGTAGAAACCAAAGCCGCCACCATAGCCTCCACGAGGCTTGCGTATGGCTTCCTCCGAGTGGCTATCACCAATATCTGCCATATCCATTAAATCGGTGGCATGTGAATTATCCTCCATCATCTCCCCCAATGGAATTTCTGTGTGATCTGTATTATCCTTCATCATCGGCTCCACTAAATCCTCTGAATTCATAGTATCCATCATCCTTTTTTCCAGCTCTAATGCAACCTCTGGATTCATGGTATCCATCATCCTTGTTTCCAGTTCATCATTTCCATATGAAGGAGCTTCATTTGCCGATATTATGACCGCCAATAGAGCAAACAGTAATCCAAAAAATAAAAACCTCATCTTTACACAATTTAGCAGATACACTTCTTCCACTTTCAGTTCCTTTTCGAGACTAATTTACGTTAACAGGATGACGGAGTTTATATATTCTTTGTTTCAAAAAAAGAAACAAAAGTTATGAATGACATTCGATTAACTCGGATAAAACCAATTAATTCACTTCGTCATCTAACCACACAAAAATAACATAAAAACACCAAATATTGCCCAGAAAACTTCCAGCCTAATTCAAATTCATTCATCGTACCAATAAATTGCTCGCTGGCTCTTGTCTACCAGAAGAACAAGACGACACATATTGAGTTAAGATTTTATTACAAAATAAATACAGAATAAGTATTCTGGATATCACCATTTACTTTGGTCATTTAAGATACCAATTCCTCTCCGTGGGTTGGGTAAAATACAAAAAATTGAGCAGGTGACTCAATGTTCGGGGGGGTTTTTACAGATGATCTGAATTTTTACAGTCAGTCTTTTTTAAATGGGTTTCATAGATCTTCTAAATTTGTTGTTGTTATTACTCATAAACAGGGGGCGTGAGATATGCGTAGATGAGTTTCGTTAGCTTAGGAATAAAGTGGATTCAGAGAATGAATCTATACTGAATATAAATGCATGCATTTACATATTTAATATCACTGAGAGATACATACATTTTAGGCATAACGTCTTCTTCAGATAGCTACCGTAATGTGTGTGATTCCTTCGGTCAAGCTTATAAGATGGCTTTGATAACAAATTAATTCTTTGAGTTGTTTGGCATCACCTCACACGTTTGCTGGAATTTTTTCTGATACAAACTGATGCGTAACAAGTGTCCGAGGAATCATAACTGTTCCGTACAATTTTCGTATAAGTTGATCACAAATCTGGCTTTTGAGTAATTTATACATGTATAAAGTTCAAAAAGATGAGGGAGCTAGGCGCATATTTTATTTGGAAATTCGTACTAAAAAGTGGATATTTATAGCTACATTTAATGTGGCTGGTATCTCAGATGCAGGGATTTAAGAAATGTTTAGAAGTGAAAAAAAATGTTTTGAAAGCTGTAAACTTAATAAGGGTAATGGACCCTAGGTCGATTTGGACCGTTCCGGTACATTTAGAGTCGATCTAGAGTTGTTCGTCCATCTACCTGTCTAGCTGGAGCGCTCTCGGTACAACTTGGTACAAATAATATTATCAAGCTTAGATCGAGTTCGAAGATGGCCAATATCGGTACAGTCCTTCTAATATCTCCCCCACAAAAGGTTACAACTTTAATAGAAAACAAATAAAAAATACCCTCCACCATTCGGAACGAATTTGGCAATTCTCAAAAACAATAAAATCCTTTAAAATGCTGTTAAAATCTTAAAAATACCGAATGCAGCTTTTACATTAGGGTCTATACGACGACATGGACCTGCATAGGAAACTTTTGTCATAAGCCATTACAATATTCAAATACGAAACTTAAAAAAAATCGGTGAATAATGTAGCTTAAATCATCAAAATACCGAATATCGGGAGGTACTGTTATTTGGGGACATAGGCTTTAGTATCCACTACGAACATCAAATAACAAATTTGAAAGAATTCCGGTGAATAATGTCGGTAAAATCAACAAAGTACCGAATATCGGGAGGTACAGTTATATGGGGGCTATAAGAAGACGTGAACCTCCACAGACAATTTTCTGTAATAGGCTGTGGTATCTATTTCGAATATCAAATACCAAATTTGAAACAATTCCGATGAATATAGACGCAAAAATCATCAAATACCGAATATCAGGAGGTACCGTTATATGGGGGCTATACCAAAACCAAAAGTCCTGCAGACATAATATATATTTGAGTCAAATTTTATCAATCTACTTCAATTCGTTCGGAAGCTAGAGTGATTTCCCCAGACGGACAGACGAACAGGCGGACGGAAGGACTGAGGGTAAACAAATAAAAGTATCAGTCGGTTGTCCCGCGGATGTATACCCTTAGTCCGATTAGTTAAATATATTTGGACTTCCGTTATGACTATTCAAATTGTTGACCCTCTATGGAGTAGGTTCCGAAGGAATGGGCCATTATTGTCCATTTCGTATCAGACCTAAACTCCATCAAGTACCACCCCCACAAATGCTCAAAATTCTGAATAATTATAACTCTCATAAAATGTGATGTAAGAGTCCGATTGTCTTCAAATTTCACACATCCCAATATATATATATTAACGTCTGGTGCTAAGATGGAGTATATAGGTCCACTCCTTCTGGTACCTCCACCACATAAAACCGAAATTTTCAAATAAAAAAAAAAAAAAAAAAAATATATATATATATATATATATATATATATGTATATATTCTGCACATAAAGAGAATCATTAATCCAATTTTGCTCTAACTTTGCAAATCCTAATATTTGCTTTAGTTCTAGATCAGGTGGACAATGTCGGTTCACTCTGTCAAGTACCTCGCCCACGATAGGGTGAAAATTTTGAATAACTACAACTCTTATAAAATGTGAAGTAAAAGGCCGATTGTCTTCAAATTCACACATACCAACATTTTTATTAACCCAAGGTCTGGTATTAAGATGGAATACATCGGTAAACTCCTTCTGGTACCTCCCCCACAAAAGGTCGAATATTTCAAAAAATATTTTTTCTGCACAGGAAGAGGAACGATAACGATAACGATCGCGAAATAAACATTTGATTCCATTTAGACTTGGTATATCAGAATATTTCTTTCAACACAGGATCAGTTATAAAGCATCAGACTCTCTTTATATTTTACACATTCCATTATTTTTACTTACACAAGATCTGATGTTAAGTGGGATATATCGGTCCTCTCCTTCTGGTACCTCCCCCCCAAAAGGGTCAAAATTGTGAATATACATGGAGCTCATAAAACGCGAATTTAACATCCGATTCCATTCAGACTTGGCACATCTCAATTTTTCTATCAGCACAGGAGATGTTATAAAGATTATAGATATCGGACCATTTCCTCTGGTACCTCCCCCACATAGGGTTCAAGATTTTGAAAAACAAAATGCTCAACGAAAGCGAAATTAGCATTCAATTCATTGAAAATGGAATACCTCGATCGACTATATCTGGTACCTTATGCACACTTAAACATTTTCTAAAAAATCATCACATATCTCATACAAAGTGAACGAAGAAACCAATATAGTCTAAACCTGGCACATCACAATATTTATATGATATTAATTTGGGTTCAATATGAAATAGACAATATTGGTCCATTCCTTCGGAATCTACTCCATTGAAGGTGAACAATTTGAATAATCATAAAACAAGTCAACAATTATTTTAATAATCGAACATTGGCTGAGGGTATACATCTGTCGGGTTTACAGAGTGATACTTTTTAACTTGTAATTTTTTTTTTTTTTTTTTTTTGAAAATTCGACCTTTTGTGGGGGAAGTACTTACAGCATGGGACGATATTGCTCATCTTCAAACTCGATCTAAGTTTTATGGTAATATTACGATGTACGATGTTTGGACCAAATCGGATACTCCCTTCGAGAGTTATCGTGAGCACCAGCCAGACAGACGGACGGACATCGCTAGATCGACTCCAAATGTCCTAAAACGGATTTGGTCCAAGGAGACCTAGGGCCTAAGACCGTTGTTTCGATGGGACACAGGACCAAAATACACCATTTCTAATGTGAACCATCTTAGGAATAATAGAAAAGTATGTGCAAAGTTGCAAAGACATTTCTTAAATATGGCGATCTCTATAGTGATTTCAACTGGCGGCTCATGGACATTAAATTTTTAGCAAAGTATAAGTTTTTTTTTTTTATTTAGAAAACTTATTAGTTTACAACTTATACGGCTTACTTTTGAAGGTATGCTCATAAAAATATGAATTAAACACTATAAATTTGAGGAAGAAAGGCGGCACGGTTCAGTAGTTTATATATAAAATCTTGAAAGTCTGAAAATTTAGTACGATGTATGTATGTGTGTTTAAATTAAAATTGTCAAACTAAACAAATTGTGAATTTGGAGTACTAAAATTTTCTTAATATGCAAAAATTACAAATATTTTTAAATGAGGATCACGTTTCGCTCACGCCTTCCAATAGTTTGACCCATGTTGTTGTTTTTCTCTGTTCAAATATGATTACTTTCTAAGCCCATAAAAAATTCAAAATACGCAACTAAATATCATGTATAAATATCATTCCATTAATTAATATTGATTTTTAACAGTTATGTTAGAAAATTTAACAGTTATGTTAGAAAATTTATATTAACGCGGCTACGATCATAATTTGTAATGTACGAACTTAATGTTACTACATTTACTGGATTACGGCTTGATATCAACATTTACATATTTTTATACCCTCCACCTTGAAAAGGAGGGTATTTTAACTTTGTCATTCCGTTTGTAACATCTCTAAATATTTTTCGTAAACCACATAAAGTATATATATTCATGATCACCATAAAATTCTAAGTCGATTTAACAATGTCCGATACAGCCCACATTATTTGACGTAGACCTTCAAAAT
Source organism: Musca domestica (assembly GCF_030504385.1). Taxonomy (NCBI): domain Eukaryota; kingdom Metazoa; phylum Arthropoda; class Insecta; order Diptera; family Muscidae; genus Musca; species Musca domestica. The sequence goes on along the minus strand of NW_026712115.1, from coordinate 5,855,756 downwards.
TTGGCAGAACAATTTGAATTGTGTCTAGGATGGTTGGCATTGAAAATGAGATATATCGGTCCACGTTTTGGTATAGCCGCCATATAACGGTACCTCCCGGTATTCAGTATTTTGATTATTTTTGCACACATTTTTCACGGATTTGTCTAAAAATTGGTATACAGGGTGAGATGAAAAAACTGCAACTAACTTCAGACTGCTATCATATCTAAGCCACTCGTCCGACGGCTTTTTAAATTATTCCAGTGGCAGCTCATTATATTGTTTGCAAGCGTACAAAATCATTTTGGTGAGAATTTTCCAGAAAAAAAATATTCGTGATGGGATTCAAGAGTGATAGTGTGATTTCTTTATATTTAGGTGGAAAACCACAAGAGGCTATCGTTAAAGCACTCCAGCATTTGAATATGAATAAATCTTTTGTGTCTCGTACGTACCATCGCTTGTTACCGAGATACTGGTAGCGTAGCCCAACGTCAAGAAGATGGACGGAAGAAACCAGCAACATCAGCATAAATGGTTCGAAAAGGAAAGAAGCGACTTGATTGACACCCGCATCGCAATACTCCACATGACAATTATTGAAAAATGTGCTCGGGGTAAAGCCATTGAAATTCCAAAAAGTGCAAGAACACCGGAACAGAAGGAAAATAGACTCAAAAGAGCTCAAGAGTTGCTTCTCTTGGCCGAAAGCAGTGAACTGCCGAATTCGGTTTTTCTCCGATGAGAAAACATTCGTTGTGCAGCAGTTTGTAAACAAACAAAATGATCGTGTTTACTTGCCAAAGAGGTCAGCTGAAATTGTTGGCCACCAGAACTCAAGCGTCGGTCATGATGATGGCCTGGGTCGCCAAAACAGCAGATTGTCGCTCTCCGCTCGTATTGTATCAGAATAAATGTCGAATATAATCGCGAAAATATTCTGGAGGGTGTATTAAAGCCTTGGGTACGCAAACATTTTGGCCGCAGACCTTTGACATTCCACTAGGACTCAGAGCCGTTAGCGCCAAAATGGGGTTCCTCGATTCATTTCCAGCGCACAATGGCCACCAAAATCTCCGGAAACCAAGATTGGTACTAAAAAATACCAAAGTATCGATCACCTCAAGCAAGCGATTCGCCGGGAGTGGATCAAAATACCACAGATCAACATTCGGGCAGCGTGTGACGGTTTCATTGGCCGTTTGAAGGCCGTAATTCGTGCCAAAGGTGAGCAATTCGAAAAAATCTAAACCTATTCTAAAATTTGATGCTATTTCAGACATTTTTTGCTTTGAATTAATAGAATTTGGAAAAAAATAAATAAAAATTATGGCGTTTGACTTTGTTGCAGTTTTTTTTATCTCACCCTGTATGTAGGCCATAATGGGTTCTAATTCCGGTGGCGGAACATTGCATATACAGGCCCACGTTTTCGTATAGCTGCCATATAACGGTACCTCCCGATATTCGGTTTTTTGATGATTTTTGTCACATTATCTAGGGATTCGTCTAAAATTGGTATATGTAGGTCATAATGGGTTCTAATTCCGGTGTCGGAACATTGCATGTATAGGTGAATGTTTTCGTATAGCTGCCATATAACGATACCTGCCGATATTCGGTATTTCGATAATTTTTGTCACATTATCCACGGATTCGCCTAAAAATTGGTATTTTTAGTCCTTAATAGATTTTCGCTCCAGTGGTGAAATATTGAATATCTAGCTCCATGCTATCCTATAGCCGCCATATAATAATACCCACATTTACCCTCGGATTTTTTTCAAATTTGGCATTTCCGACTTGCAATAAATAACAATCAGTGTAGTATAAAATTGTCTAAATGGGTACCCTTATTGGTATGGTCCCCCATATAATGGACTCACTTTATGTTTTTTTCTTTTTTAAAGTTTAACTGCATTATCCAAACGGTCTTATTGGTATTTGTAGTTTAAAATGGAACATGATTGAATTGAATTTCTTTACCCAATGGTAGAGTGTATTAATAATTCGGCCCGGCGAACTTATTGTTTTTTTGTTTTTTTTTTTTTTTAAATACTTTATATTTTGGGGCACATGATGGGATTAATTTGTGACATTTATTGTTACCCATCTTAAATTGAGATAGGCCTAATTTTTATTATTGAACTTTCCAATGAAAACCGGTCTACCAATATAAAAGCCAATGTTTTTACGAAAAGCGGAATGTCATATGACTCGATATTTGATGTATCAGTTATAAGTTATTGTAATAAACAAACAGATCAAATGAAGTTGCGACACATAAAATTAAAATAACAAAACAAGTAAAAACGCGTTAAGTTGACCGGAAAAATATATATGTAGGTATATTTTAGGTGTTAAAACGGAATGACATTATTAATATACCCTCCTTTCCATGGACAATAATAATATTTTGCCCCCTTTGCTACACATGCATATATTGGACTTATTAAACACTGGATGTAAAACAATCAATACCACGCAATGTGTCTTCACCGAATTTACTTTTAGTAATAATATTAATAAAACAATTTGTTTTCATAAACACAAGACAACATTATTTTTATTATTCACAAGCATTTTTAAATACATCATAACAAATTTACTTCCACCAACCTCCATAACCTCCCCAGCCACCGTGGTGGTGATGGCCGCCCCATCCACCCCAACCTCCGCGTCCCCAGCCGCCATAACCGCCACCCCAACCACCATATCCACCCCAACCGCCATAGCCACCATATCCGCCCCAGCCTCCATAGCCTCCCCAGTGACGAGCCTTGCGTTCTGCAGCATTTTCGTGATCAACACCAACATCGGCAACATCTAACAGATTGACAGGTTTCGCGTCAGAGTCTCCTTCAGTTTCTGCATCTAAAGGATATGCTGCCACTAGTGCAATTATTGCACAAAATCCAAGTAGCCAAACTATTTTCATTGTGGAGCTGAAGTCTATTTGATGGTGATTTAAATCCTTCCAGGTATTCCTTTATGGAGTATTGAAAATCAACTGCACGCACTAACAGGCAGTAAGATAGCTTTTATATATTTTTTCCATTATTTGATGAAGCACTGAGAGATGTGGGCATTGCCGGAGAGATGAACCTAACACGTGCTGAGATGTAAACACTGCCAAACAACGAACCCAAAATTGTAATGGACTTGCAATAAGGTAAGCCAATGTTTTTGAAAATCCCCCTTTATATCAGAGTAGAAACTGGTCTAAAATTAGAAGTTTTGCTTGAATTATAATTTTTTATTATTGCGATGAAAGGGGAAAAAGCAAAACATCATATGACTCAGAGAATACACAGCACATAAATCTAATTGAAACAGGTAAAAATGGAGTTGTATTTGATGTAACCGAATTTTAAAGTAACATACGTTGAAGCTTTTTATAACCTACACCACATAGTGGTATGGGTATTATGTCTTTGTGTATTTGTTTGTAACATGGAGAAGGAAGCGAGGTAGACCCATAGTTACTTTTGAGGATCTCCATAGAATCACTTTCTGAGTTGATTTATGCATATCAGTCCGTCCGTCCGTCCATCCGTCCGTCTGTCCATGTATTTTTGTGAACAAAATGCAGGTCGCATTTTTTATCCGATTGAGATGAAATTTTGAACAAATCATTTGTTTGTGCCAAGGACGAACCCTATGGAGACAATCGACAAAAATGTATATGTATATATATACATAAATAAATAAATAATATATATATATATATATATATATATATATATATATATATATATATATATATATATATATATATATATATATATATATATATATATATATATATATATATATATATATATATATATATATATATATATATATATATATATATATATATATATATGTATATATATATATGTATATGTTTCATCCGATTTGTTATTTTTGTCCTCCGCAGCCGTAACATGCACTGTGTAACAACAATATTTGGGCAAACATATCAAATGCTGCTCAGAAATACCTTTGCAGAATTTTATCGTGATTGGTTCAGATTTGGATATAGCTCCCTTATATATCTTAATAACATTTCAAATTAATTTTGCAAAAGGGTCACTACAAGTCCGAATTTAAAAGATTTGAACTTCTAACTTTAAATTATATTTATAATCATATTCATATGAATTCTCCCATAAAAACTTTTTATTGTTACGTAGAGCTCGACTAAATTAGAAATGTGGTGTAGGGTATCAAAAAGTCGGCCCCGCCCGACTTTAGGACTTTCTTTACTGGTTATTTGTAGAAAAGATGTTTTAGGTCATGGTACAATGAATGCAAGTAAGAAAAATTTTAAGAAATTTGTAAGAAACGAAGTCTGAATGCATTGATAGCAATGCCAGAATTACCACCGAATCAAATGCGACAAGAGTATCTATTTGATTTTTTTATATAAATAAATAACTAGTTAACCAGTAAAGAAAGTCTTAATGTCGGGCGGGGCCGACTTTATGATACCCTACACCACTTTGCTAATTTAGTAGAGCTCCACATAACAATTAAAAGTTTTTATGGGAGAATTCAATTATACACGCTATGATTATAATTATAATTTAAACTCCAAAGAACTAAATATGCAATTGTATTGCCCATTTGGTGCACACTTAATTTGAAATCGGATAAAGATATATGTGAGAGCTATATCCAAATCTGAACCGATCTCGATAAAATTTGGCAAAGATAATTCTGAGCTGTATTTGATATATTCCCTGAATATCGTTGCTACGGAGTGCATATTACGGTTGTGGGTCACAACTACAACAAATTGGATGAACAATATATATGGGAGCTATAGTTATATCTGAACCGATCTTCACCAAATTTGGCATACTAGCTTCTAGACTCAATTCGGTTGTAAGTGTCAAATTCCATCCCATTTAGACAAATGTTAAACGTTTGGTGCACAATAAAAGGTAAATCGGACGAAGTTACATATGGGAGCTGTATCAAAATCTGAACCGATCTCGATAAAAATTAGCAAATGTATTTCTGACCTGTATTTGATATATTTCCCTAAATATTGTTGTTACAGAGTGCATATTACGGCTGCGGAGGACAAAAATAACAAATTGGATGAACAATATATATTTGAGCTATATCTATATCTGAACCGATCAAATTTGGCATACTTATTTTCAGGCCTAATTTGGGTGTATATGCAAAATTCCATACAATTCGGGCTGATATTACACGTTTGGTGCACAATAAAAGGCAAATCGGGCGAAGATATATATGGGAGCTATATCTAACTTTTGACCGATTATCTCTAATTTCAATAGGGTTCGTCCTTGGGCCAAACAAATGATTTGTGCAAAATTGTGCAAATTCTCGTTTCCTTTTGCCTGTTACAAACAAATGCACAAAGACATAACACCCTGACCACCTTGTGGTGTAGGGTATAAAAAGTATCAGTCGGTTTTGCGACAGATGTATACCCTCAGCCTATGTCAGTTTATTAAAATATGTTTTGACTTACATTTTGTTTATTCCAAATGTTGACCAATATTATCCACTTCTCATCTGAACTAACTCTGATATTTATATTACAATGTGCCCGATTTGGATATATCGAAAACTACCTTTACTTTATATGAGACTTGTGATTTTTTTTTGGAATATGGTGAGATATGCGTGAAGTTGCTGATATCATCGTAATGAGTAAGATTTATTTTAGAAAAAAAACCATGATGAAATTTTAACCATACAAATTTTGTGTATCTTCTACACGCTTTGGACGCCAGTTACAAGTATTTTGTCTGATGCTTTATCAGCGTAATAATTTTCGTAAAACACTGCTTAACATTTTTCAACGGTCTTTTTTTAAATACACCACACAGTTTACAATACAGTTGTTTGCGATTAAAGTTCCATAAGAAATGTGACAAAATAAATCGGGAAAAAACATAAAAATTATTATTTTGTGTGACACTCATTTTTACAGTTAACATTCAGGAAATTCATGGCATTGATAGATGTTATATATAACTTCAGCCTATGAAAGTTAAAAAAAATAAATTGTCTTACTTTATGATTAATCAAAATGTTGACCCTTTAAGGAGGAAATACCGATGGAGTGGACCAATATTATCCACTTCGCATCTGACCTAATTCTCATATAAATATTACGACGTAGTAGGTTTGAGCTGTATTGGGTACTTTCTCCACTTTATGGGCCATTAAATACCATATTCACATCAGATCTTGTGTTGGCGGAAATATTGGAGTGTGCCATGTTCGGAAAGAATCGGAACCTATTTTTGCATTTTATGTGGGTGATGAAAATTTTTACCCTTTGTAAGGGACGTACCAGAAATGAGTGGTCCAATATATACCATTTTTATTCCAGACCAAGGAATATAATACTGGGATGCGTGTAATTTGACAACAATCATCGGATGCTTATTTCAATTTTAAAAGAGTTATAAATATTCCCTTTGTTGGGGAGGTACTTGATCGAGTAGGGCGATATTGTCCATTTCCACACCTGATCTTCCACTGATAAAAATATTAAAAATTTGCACCAAATTGTATGATATTTCATTGTTCTATAAAGTAAATTATTGTCTTTGAAAATGTTGACATTTTGTGTGGGAGGTAGCAGAAGGGGTGGACAAAAGGTCAACACTCTCAAAGATGTTTGTACCACTCGAGCAAGTAATTAAATTTTACACTCAAATTCGAGAGCAATTTCTTACGGAAACCCAGTTGTACAAAACAAACCTTCTGTTTTCTTTCGAGTTGCCAATTTTGTTCAGGTAAAAGGCAGAAAGAGAGAGAAGGTAAAAGGCAGAAGAAAACCAAAATTGTTTTTTATGAGTTGGAAACGAAAGAAGTCTTTCGATTTACCTAGAAGAAGAAGCCATTAGCCGGACTTATTTTCGGGATTAAATCCTAAAGAACACATAGTATTTCATTATATTTACGGTATTTTATCAAATTTGAAGGACACAAATTATGCGTTTGCAAGTGTTTAAATATGAACTGCTTCACATGAAAAGGTCAGGCTATTTAAAAATGTTATTTGTAATGTTAGTAAAAATTTTATATACACATGTTACATACATATATTTACAAACAAATGAAGACACTTATTGAAATTTAATTTTTTTTAGTCATTAAATATTGATATTCATTTCATAGTCATACGGAATATGTATTATATTTTGTCCTTCAGTGTATTATATATTAAAAAAGTTTTGCCTAAAGGTATGCTATAAAATGTTTCGTGAAAAAATCAAGAACAAGTAATGCGACTAAATAAAACTTGCCACTTTCAAAAAATTGATATTATTACAATTTACAACAAATATCCCGGAAACCTTGTAGTCACAGTTCGCAAAACCACATCATTTTTGGATCTTGAAGCACCTTATCGGACCGCATTCTAGAGATTTAGTGAAAAAATTGGAAGTGTTGGAACAAATTAGTGATGTGAAGAATTTAACCAGTGCACGTCGCCCAGGAAGAACTGAAAATATTGTTGTGGTAGCCCAAAGTGTTGAATATAAGTAAGATATGAAGATTCCTAATGGAATTTATGATTTCAAAAACGTCATAGCATGGCAATTTGGAAAAAGATAAATACAAGATCTCAAGCCGACAGGACCGAATTATCTCTCGAAAAGAGGATCACAATTGGTAACCAAGATCTTGTGATTTATTTCAATGTGCACAATTTATTTTCATTAAGATCACAATGTATAATGTGTGATTAAAAGTTAAAGCCTCAAAAGGGTCTTGGGTCCCCGGGCCAAATATTTAGGGCTCATTACATACATAGCTTTAGCCATACATAAAGGGCCTCGAATGTTTTGCTGCTTACTTTGCAAAATTTAAGGTAGAGCTTTGATACAAGCCTTTGGGCTACATGTGGAATCATTTGTACTAAATAAGGGTATACTCCCATTTCAAGCACTTTTACGTTTTTGTAATATGAGTTCTTAGTAATAGAACTCATCCTTGCAAAAAATGTTTTGGACCACGTTTTGGTGTAACCCTCATATGAAGGTTTCACCTGATCTTAGGTATTTCCGAGGTCTTGAACACATATTTCAATTAAAGAAGTAGATAAACTCTTCGAAGAACATTTTCAATGTAGGTAGATGTTTCAAAGTAGCGGCCATTTAATTTTCCACCTGATTTTTCCTATTTCGAGGGTTTGGACCACATTTTCTACTCGATTTGGTTGTAAAATTTGTTTTAGGAACCTAAAACCTTATAGGCATTTTTATCTGCTAACCGAATACCGTTTTTACCCAGTCTAATGTCAATGGACTGACATGGCTTTTTTCTCATTCGATTTTTGTATTTTTTTTTATTTATTAAAAACGTCGAAATTGGTCAGTTATTGTGAACCTTTGTGACACGAAATAGCTTAACTTAAATCTATTCTATCCCTTTTGTGAGAAAAAAAAAAAAAACAAATAAAAAAGCTGTAAGTTCGCCCGGGCCGATTCTTGAATACCCTCCACCATTTGGAACGATTTTGGCAATTTTCTGTTAAAATCTTTAAAATACCGAATGTAGCCGTTATATTAGGGTCTTTACGACAACGTGGACCTGCATAGGCAACTTTTGTCATAAACCATTACAATATTCAAATGCGAAACTTTAATAAAAAAAATCGGTAAATAATGCAGCTAAAATAAAAATACCGAATATCGGCAGGTACCGTTATATTCGGGAGGTACCGTTATATATACGAAGACGTGGACCTGCACAGACCTGCACAGACAATTTTCTGTCGAATGGGGGCTATAGGAAGACGTGGACCTGCACAGACAATTTTCTGTCATAGGCTGCAGTATTCATTACGAACTTCAAATAGCCAATTTGAAACAATTCCGGTGAATAATGTCGCTAATATCATCAAAGTATCGAATATCGGGAGGTATCGTTATATGGGGGCTTTACGAAGATGTGGACCTGCACAGACAATTTTCTGTCTTAGGCTGTAGTATTCATTACGAACTTCAAATAGCCAATTTGAAACAATTTCGGTGAATAATGTCGCTAAAATCATAAAAATACCGAATATTGGGGGTACCGTTATATGGAGGCTATACGAAGACGTAGACCTGCTTGGACAATTTTCTGTATTAGGCTGTAGTTTTCATTACGAACTTCAAATATCAAATTTGAAACAATTCCGATTAATATTGTCGCTAATTCGTTCGGAAGCTAGAGTGATTTCCACAGACGGACGGATATAGCTAAATCGACATAGAATTTGATGCTGATCAAGAATATATTTATACTTTGTGGGGTCTAAAATGTATATTTCGAGGTGTTATAAACGTAATGACAAACTTAATATACCCTCCATACTATGGTGGAGGGTATAAAAACAAGAAGGTATAGTTATGTGGGTACAATAACAAAAGTGGACCTACCTTGAATATATTTTACAATTTGGTTAGAAATTGAGACCAAAAGTTTGGAATACGGAAAATCAGCAGAAACTGGTATATAGGGGCTACACCTAAATTTAAACCGACATAGTCCATTTTCAATATCAAATATTTTAGGTTCACTAAAATATGTATCAGAAATTTCATTAACTTATCTGGAAAAGTGTAACCTCTATCTTAATATGATGATTTAGTTATATCAACTTAGAATTGTATGCTGATTATATCAACTTAGAATTGTATGCTTGTGAAGAACAGTACATTTTTTCGATAAAAATATTAATTGACTTTGTACACTTTCCTTAAAAGTCGGCACAATAAAATTATACGATTCTCATTTTATTCAGTGAAAATATTTAAAAAATATATTTATTTTTTTTATTATAGAAATGGATTTTATCCCCAGTAATAACCCCATGGGCGATGGTAACCATATCCTCCATAGCCATATCCTCCGTAACCATAACCACCATAGCCTCCCCAGCCACCACCCCAGCCCCAGGGTCTGTAGCCCCAGCCAAAGCCCCACCTGGCTTTTCGATCAGCACTGTTCGAATGGCTATCACCAGCATCGGCAACATCTGACAAACTGATGGGTTCATCCAAATTATCCACATTTACATCCTTGGCAACGGTATCCGTATCAGCGGGTAATCCGATTACTGCCACGACCGAGGCAGCCAATACGAACACTATTAAGAGTCTCATTTTAAACGGACTTTACAACTTTTGATTTGAATACGAAGCGTTCCGATGTGTACTAAAGATGAGAACAAACTCAAAACTGCCAATCGTTTGTGAAAAGAGGCGTGTTTTTATATGGCATCTGTCTGCAATCATCCTCATCGCCAGTTGCATTGCAGAACTATGACAAATATTTTTATGACGAAAATTGTTGAAATGTTCTTTTTTAGTATTTTTTGTTGGCTCATGAAGATCACACGGGGGATTATTAAACGTAATACCTGGGCGAGTGCTTAATTCGAACATTGTTAATTCACGCCTTAGTAGCCCCTCGCTGCACTTGCATCCCCCCTCATGCATTTGAGTTGTGGTTTACAGGGATTATTACTTTTTTTCACAGCTCTCTAAGTGGAATTAACACAGCCGTAGTGCTAATTAAACTGCATCTCGAAATTATTGAAAATATTACGATCTCTTATTTTTACATTTTTCAAAACCAAATAAATTTTTCGTGTTGGTTTTTAATGGTTTGTTTTGCCTAGTCATAAAATGTTTATCGAAGACAATAATTATTCGCCTCAAAACAGAGTATTTTTATTGGCATCTTTAACGAGTTTTTAGTTTAGGTCTATTTATGTAAATAATTGTTAAATTTTTTTTAGTGAAATAAGGATTTTTTCTACGAAATATTGAAGTTTTCCTAGCATTTGTTTAATTTGAATATTAAATGGGGGTATTTATGGGTTGATAAAAGCTTTACGAGATCTTTGTTTTAAATGACGCACGTTATGTATAAATTCGAAATTTAATGTACCTTTGAGAAATATTTGATGCATATAATATTCCGAAAAATAATAAGTTTGATGTTGAACATTAGAGTTTTGATTCATTTGATTCCCTCAATATTGATCTATAAATATTAAAAGGTCACAAAAATATCCCGACTTTTGGTAATATGGCTGAGTGAATTATCAACGCCCAAGGGGAACGGCTGAAGCTAGAATTTTGACATTTCCTATTTGTGTCAATGTTGTTGGGCAGGTGTGTTCTAAGCTTTTTGGAAATTCGGTGTAAAAGTACTAAAAACTCTAAATTTCTAGCCATTTGGTACCAACATTAAGTTTGGTAAGCAGTGTTGAAATAAGTTGGTATTATTTTAGAGATGTGTACTAAGTTTAGTAACTGTACTAAATGTTACTAAATTCGGTACAATTTGGTTCTCGTTGAATGGATTGATCTGGAAATTAAAAATATTGGTATTGCGGTCTGCTGCTGGGTAGTGTTAAGATAAAAAGTTGGGCTTCGAATCGATGCGATCAGCATGCGTACTAAATGGTTCTAAATTTGATATTGCGTGATGGGATACTGCTTAAAATCGGAAACTTGGCATTAAGATACTGCTAGGGTTGAGATCTTAAGATGGTTTTGGTAATACGTACTAAAAAGTTCTAAATGGTAATAAATTTGGCTGCGTAGACTATATCTATATAGCCCCAAGGCAGCTTGTCTATGGCTACATAGACTCCCTGGCCCCGTCACCAGCTCGTCTATGGCTACATAGACTCCCTGGCCCCCTCACCAGCTCGTCTATGGCTACGTAGACTCCCTGGCCCCGTCACCAGCTCGTCTATGGCTACATAGACTTCCTGGCCCCGTAACCAGCTCATCTATGGCTACATAGACTCCCTAGCCCCGTAACCTGCTCATTTATGGCTATATAGACTCCCTGGCCCGTCCCAGCTCATCTATGGCTATATAGACACCCTGGCCCCGTCAGCAGTCGGTCGGTCGGTTTGGTTAATACATGGCGGGGTATTTGGAAATACGTACTCGAAAGTACGAATAGTACTAAATAGTATTTTCTTTGGTATTTGTGGAAGGAATAGAGCAGAAAATCTGAAATTTGCAGTGACAGCCTTCGATGTTGTATAGAATAGACAAACAAAAGAGGTTTTCGGAAATGGGAGGTGATTTTTGAAATATGTACTCTGTGTAAGGACTGTAAAAATGGTACTAAATTTGGTACAATTCCGTATTGGGAGAACGGAAAAAGCTGGTAATTTGAAATGTTGGTATTGGGGCCACTACTAGTGGGAGGGGTTAAGGTAAAGAATTGGGGTTGGAAAGTGGGGTTCGGAAATGTGTACCACAAATGCACGAAATTAACTAAATATTATTTTATTTGTTACAAGTGGGTAAAATTGGGTATTAGGGTTCATGTATAGCCTGGACATATGAAGTTGGTTTCGGAAATGTGATCGCAGAAGCGAATTGATCGAAACCCGCGTCGCTTTGGCCGAAAAATGGCTCGTGAGCTGAATATGTCGCAATATTCCATTCGGCAAATAATGAAAAATGAACTAGGGGTATGGCCATTGAAATTCCAAAAAGTGCAAGAACTTACACCGCAACAAAAAGAAAATATATTCAAAAGAGCTAAAGAGTTGCTTACCTTGGCGGAAGGTGGTGAACTGCCGAATTTGGTTTTCTCCGATGAGAAAACATTCGTTATCCAGCAGTTTGTAAACACATAAAATGATCATGGTGGCTCTCCGCTCGTGTTAATCGACCGTGGCATCGGAAAAAATGCCGAATATTATCGTGAAAAGATTCTGGATGGTGTATTTAAGCCTTGGGGGCACAAATATTTTGGCCGCAGGCCTTTTAAATTCCAGCAGGACTCAACACCATCGCACTCAGCACGCGCCACCTAAGAATGGTTACAAAATGAGGTTCCTCGCTTTATTTCCATCGCACAAAGGCCACCAAAATCTCCGGATACCAATCCGTAGGACTATTGTGTCTGGAGTATTTTGGAAAGCAAGGTTGGCACTAAAAAATACCAAAATGTCGATCACCTTAAGCAAGCGCTTCGCCGGGAATGGGCCAAAATACTGCAGAGCAACATTCGGACAGCGTGTGACGGTTTCATTGGCCGTTTGAAGGCCATAGTTCGTGCCAAAGGTGACAAATTCGAACAATTCTAAACTTATTCTAAAATTTGATGCTCTTTCCGACATTTTTTGCTTTCATTCAATAAAATTTAAAAAAAAAATGTATCTTTTGTTTGAATACTTAATTTATTAAAAAAATATTTCGTTTTCGACATCATCATTCTAGAATGATACTTTATTAGAGATTTTTCTACAAACTCACTAAATTAACGTCTTTTACCCTAAAATAGTTTTTAATATAATAATTCCTGGCGTTTCGGTCAGATTTAGACTCTTGGCCTTTTCCCGGTCCTATAGTAGAACTTTATCGATAATCACTTTGTAGAATATTTTGACTTGCTACGATCCAGTTTAAAGGAAGTTTTTAACCATATTTTAAAAACAGGACCATTTGTTAAATAGCTTGAGGGTTAAAATCTACGTAATAAGTCGTATTTTATCTGCAATATTGCCGAATACACTATATAACTAAAATGCCCGGATTCCGAGGAATTTTAATCCGAAAATTTCCAAAGGTGCTTTGGTCACTTTTCGATGTAGAATTTCAAAAGGCTCTACTTTCTCTTATTTCTAGCTCTACTCATAATCAGCTGGATTTTTGTTGTTGCACAGTGTAATTGTTCTAAAAGTACTAAATGGTACTCAATGAAAAGTACTCAAATGATCTGAAACTGATTTCATTCACAGATATATGGGGTCTTAAACCTTTCTTTCAATGAGATACACTTTTGATTTTATCAAATAATGTAAGCATACCGTCTGCTGTCATCAGGCTGAGGATCTGAACAACAGAAGTGAAATTAACTTTAATTTTAAATAAAACACTTTTGATTTTAAATAAATAAATAGTTTTATTTTATTTACTTCAACATTACAACAATCAACATGGACCAAAACAACCAGGTCCCCAGCCGCCATTGCCTCCCCAACCGCCATAACCGCCCCAGCCAACTCCCCAGCTCTTAGAGACACTCCAACCCCAAGGTCTGTATCCCCAGCCCCAGCCATAACCCCATCCAAATGGTTTATAGCCCAAACCAACGGCCAATATTCCACGTTCTTTGCGCTCGGCTTCATCCGAGTGAGTTGCACCAACATCAGAAACATCGGAGAGACTGACGAGTTTATCGTTCATTTCTTCTTTTTGACTCTTGACAGCTACCGGATCCACTGGTGTTGCTACTGCGGCCGTAATAGCCACAAACAGTAGCGATAGAATTAAAATCCTCATTTCGGCCGTTTCTGTTTTTGGATTTAAATATTTATTTGTTATTTATTTAATTATTTTAATGCTTTGCAATATATTTGTTAACTGGATCAAATTACGGAAAAGGTACGTTTATATATCAATTGTTGTCGGGGTCAAAATTCAAATTAGAATTAAAAGTATATTTTAAGAAAACCAGCTTTATCTTTACGTAAATCCATTAGCAAATATTCAGGTTTTAAAGTGTTTTGAGATTTTTACACACATTGAGGTCAAAGGAAATGTTTCTTATTAATGATGAATTGACATTATATTATTATTATTACTTCAGGAGACGTCTTAAATATATATCGTGGTCAAACAGGGTAAGATGACAAATCACCCTGTATCACCACGATATACCCATATGGCCAAAACTGCAACTAAGTTTATACTGTTGTCATTTCTAAACCACTCGTCCGATAGCTGTTAAAATTATTCCAGTGACAGCTCATTATATTGTTTATAAGCGAACAGAAGCATTTTAGTGAGAATTTCCCAGAAAAAAAATTATTCGTGATGGGATTCAAGCTTGATAGTGTGATTCCTTTATATTTGACTGGAAAACAACAAGTGGCTATCGTTAGAGCATTCCAGCATTTAGATGTGAATAAATCTTTTGTGTCTCGTACCATCGCTCGTAACCGCTACCAGTAGCGTAGCCCGACGTCGAGGAAGTGGGCGGAAGAAAACAGCAACATCAGCATAAATGTTCGAAAAGTAAAGAAACGACTTGATCGAAACCCGCGTCGCAGTGGCCGAAAAATGGCTCATGAGCTGAATATATCGCAATATTCCATTCGCCAAATATTGAAAAATGAGCTCGGGGTAAAACGATTGAAATTTAAAAAAAAATTGTAGAGATAGATAATAAAATGTACTGCCAATTTAGTTGAGATTTATGGCTAAAAGTCTCAAAATACCCAACCAGTTAGATTGGTTCCAATCCAATAAGAACTTTAAATCTCAAATTATAGACGCTCGATTGAATATAATGAATAAAGTCTTCAAAATACCGAAAATCAGGTGGTATTATTGTAGGAGAGCTTTAAAAACTTTTCGTCATTTATTTAAATTTTCCCTAGATCTCAAAATATAAAAATATAAAATGGAAGCATAGGAAATAGTTTAAAATATCAGTCGGTTTTTCTGACAGATGTATACCCTCAGCGGATATCTCTCTGTTTACATATATGTTGACTTGCGTTATGATTTTTGAAGCTTTTAGCACTTTATGGGTGAGATTTCGAAAGGGTTGGCCAATACTGTCCATTTAGTATCTGACCTAAGTCATGTACTGCGTGGAAAATAACAGAAGGAGTGGACCGATATTTCCCACTTCACTATACATCCTATCCTCATATCAGACCATGTGTTGGTTTAAAATAATCGGGCACTTATTTCATATTTTATAAGAGTTAAAATTTTTCAAAATGTGGACCTTTTGTGGAGAGGTACTTGATGGAGTGAGCCGATATTGTCTATCTTCGCACCTGACCTAGCACTGATAAAAATATTAGGATTTGCAAAAATTGCATAAAATTTAATGCTCCTGTCTTGTTGTATAAGAAAAATTATTTTCTGTGAAAATTTAGACCTTTTGTGGGGATGTAGAAGTGGATCGATATTGGCTATCTCCGAGCTTGATCTAAGTTTGATAATATTCCGAAGTGCCAAATTTGAAACAAATCGAATGCTCCCTTCGAAAGTTATCATGTTTTGTCCGTTTCAAATGATATATGTATAGCCCCTGTAGCCATATGGCTGAGGATATAATAAACATATAGAAAAACAAGTAAGCAAAGGCTACAGTCGAGCGGGGCCGACCGTTGAATACCCTACAACACTATAAAAAACGATACAGTTTATATATGCGAGATACTCGAAAGAATTCCACAAGATATTGTGACAAATAATAAAAGAAAAACATTAGGTTTCGTTCTCTAATTTTCGAATAACTAATTTGCTCATTTCCAATTTATTGATAGATGTTGCACGTAAATGGTCTTCCTAGATCTGAACTAATATTTCCCAAAGACCTATAATCTCTCAGAAGTGGCAAAAGATTAACATTTATTATTGGTTTTTGACTGAAACGCATCTATATGAGATACAGCCATTTGACTATATTCTTCAACGAAATCAGCGTTAACGAAATAGTCAGAAGTGCGTCTTTCCTTTATTTGTGAATTCTCCAAAAAGTCACTGGAATGGACATTTTTGTATTTTGTCTACAAAAGTTGGCAAACTATTTCACACATTGAATATTTTTGGATGGCCATCCAAAACTGCTTGGCTTTTGCAATGTCCGGTAACCCCCATTCAAATGTGCGTGAGGATCAGGCGATAAATACGACCGGCTGACAATTTTGCAGTTTTTTGGTCCATTTCAACCCCTAAATATATGGCGATCATCTCCAAAAAGAGTAGGCTTCTATTCTGACCCTCATCTTATCCCCATGCAAAATTTTGTAATGATCGGGCCATAAATGTGATCTGTATATGATATCCTGATATCCTAACTACTTAGTTTTGTTAGCTGTAGAAATATTACCAAATGTTTAATTCAAAATAAAATTATGCCAAAAATATGACAAAATTGAAAAAATATGAGAAAATGTTACAAAACCAATATTTTCATCTTTAGAGAGATATTTTTATGCGATTTTTTTAGACGTTTTTTCTTTCCTGCCAAGAGGCCATTCTGAATTAATGAGAACTGTCGAAATCAGTTCAGCTGTTTTCGACATATAAGAGATTTTTCAAGCATATCTTCTTTGATAAACATATATATCGCACATATTTTGCTATATATCCGATTTGTTGGATGTTAACATCAATGTAAAGGTCAGAAGTAACCTTGTCATGGCTTTGTGAGTTCGCCGGGATTTAAAATATTCGCGGTTTAATGAAAAATTTTGCATTTTTTCTACACAAAAGATATGGTCTATTTTACCCTCTAAACATTATCCGATGACCACCCAAATTGGTAGGCTTCTTCCCCGCCCTAAACTCTAGCTACATGCGAAATTCCGTGTCGATTGGTCTATAACTGCGACCTGTAGAGCAACTGGAAAATCAAGAAATTTTTCAGTATTTGGTCCATTTCAACCCCTAAATGTTATGCGATCATCTCCAAAAGAAATAGGGTTCTATTCTGACCCTAGCCCCACCTGCATTCTAAATTTGGTGAAGATCGGGCCATAATTGCGACCTGTAGAGTGATTACAAATTAACATGGACAGACGGACAGACGGACAGACGGACAGACGGACGGACGGACATACATAGCTAGATCGACTCAGCTCGGCGAGCTAGGAAGATCCATATATACTTTCCTATGTGGGAAACCAATATTTCGAGGTGTTACATAATTTTTGGCCCAATCAAACTTATAATACCCCCAACACATAGTGTTGTAGGGTATAATAAATTAATGCAAAGTCTGTTCGACGAATCAAGAAGAGGTAAACGGATTATTTTATCTTTTCGAAAATGATTTGACAAATATGTCACCAAGTGCAAATTCTTATACGATTCGGAAATTTACTAAAGAGTTATGGTGAGTACAACTCAGAAAGACGGAACTCAATTCCATGACTGAGCCGAGTTTAAACATATTAAAGCAAATTGCGTCCAATCTCGGCTACAGAGTCGGTGTCTAGCAATTTTGTTGTAGAAAAAATCTGAATTCTAAAAGCATAGACTCCCACTTTAAATATATATTTATTTTTTTATCTCCTACACCATATTTTTTTATCTCCTACACCATTCCTTTATATTTGACTGGAAAACAACAAGTGGCTATCGTTAGAGCATTCCAGCATTTAGATGTGAATAAATCTTTTGTGTCTCGTACCATCGCTCGTAACCGCTACCAGTAGCGTAGCCCGACGTCGAGGAAGTGGGCGGAAGAAAACAGCAACATCAGCATAAATGTTCGAAAAGTAAAGAAACGACTTGATCGAAACCCGCGTCGCAGTGGCCGAAAAATGGCTCATGAGCTGAATATATCGCAATATTCCATTCGCCAAATATTGAAAAATGAGCTCGGGGTAAAACGATTGAAATTTAAAAAAAAATTGTAGAGATAGATAATAAAATGTACTGCCAATTTAGTTGAGATTTATGGCTAAAAGTCTCAAAATACCCAACCAGTTAGATTGGTTCCAATCCAATAAGAACTTTAAATCTCAAATTATAGACGCTCGATTGAATATAATGAATAAAGTCTTCAAAATACCGAAAATCAGGTGGTATTATTGTAGGAGAGCTTTAAAAACTTTTCGTCATTTATTTAAATTTTCCCTAGATCTCAAAATATAAAAATATAAAATGGAAGCATAGGAAATAGTTTAAAATATCAGTCGGTTTTTCTGACAGATGTATACCCTCAGCGGATATCTCTCTGTTTACATATATGTTGACTTGCGTTATGATTTTTGAAGCTTTTAGCACTTTATGGGTGAGATTTCGAAAGGGTTGGCCAATACTGTCCATTTAGTATCTGACCTAAGTCATGTACTGCGTGGAAAATAACAGAAGGAGTGGACCGATATTTCCCACTTCACTATACATCCTATCCTCATATCAGACCATGTGTTGGTTTAAAATAATCGGGCACTTATTTCATATTTTATAAGAGTTAAAATTTTTCAAAATGTGGACCTTTTGTGGAGAGGTACTTGATGGAGTGAGCCGATATTGTCTATCTTCGCACCTGACCTAGCACTGATAAAAATATTAGGATTTGCAAAAATTGCATAAAATTTAATGCTCCTGTCTTGTTGTATAAGAAAAATTATTTTCTGTGAAAATTTAGACCTTTTGTGGGGATGTAGAAGTGGATCGATATTGGCTATCTCCGAGCTTGATCTAAGTTTGATAATATTCCGAAGTGCCAAATTTGAAACAAATCGAATGCTCCCTTCGAAAGTTATCATGTTTTGTCCGTTTCAAATGATATATGTATAGCCCCTGTAGCCATATGGCTGAGGATATAATAAACATATAGAAAAACAAGTAAGCAAAGGCTACAGTCGAGCGGGGCCGACCGTTGAATACCCTACAACACTATAAAAAACGATACAGTTTATATATGCGAGATACTCGAAAGAATTCCACAAGATATTGTGACAAATAATAAAAGAAAAACATTAGGTTTCGTTCTCTAATTTTCGAATAACTAATTTGCTCATTTCCAATTTATTGATAGATGTTGCACGTAAATGGTCTTCCTAGATCTGAACTAATATTTCCCAAAGACCTATAATCTCTCAGAAGTGGCAAAAGATTAACATTTATTATTGGTTTTTGACTGAAACGCATCTATATGAGATACAGCCATTTGACTATATTCTTCAACGAAATCAGCGTTAACGAAATAGTCAGAAGTGCGTCTTTCCTTTATTTGTGAATTCTCCAAAAAGTCACTGGAATGGACATTTTTGTATTTTGTCTACAAAAGTTGGCAAACTATTTCACACATTGAATATTTTTGGATGGCCATCCAAAACTGCTTGGCTTTTGCAATGTCCGGTAACCCCCATTCAAATGTGCGTGAGGATCAGGCGATAAATACGACCGGCTGACAATTTTGCAGTTTTTTGGTCCATTTCAACCCCTAAATATATGGCGATCATCTCCAAAAAGAGTAGGCTTCTATTCTGACCCTCATCTTATCCCCATGCAAAATTTTGTAATGATCGGGCCATAAATGTGATCTGTATATGATATCCTGATATCATAACTACTTAGTTTTGTTAGCTGTAGAAATATTACCAAATGTTTAATTCAAAATAAAATTATGCCAAAAATATGACAAAATTGAAAAAATATGAGAAAATGTTACAAAACCAATATTTTCATCTTTAGAGAGATATTTTTATGCGATTTTTTTAGACGTTTTTTCTTTCCTGCCAAGAGGCCATTCTGAATTAATGAGAACTGTCGAAATCAGTTCAGCTGTTTTCGACATATAAGAGATTTTTCAAGCATATCTTCTTTGATAAACATATATATCGCACATATTTTGCTATATATCCGATTTGTTGGATGTTAACATCAATGTAAAGGTCAGAAGTAACCTTGTCATGGCTTTGTGAGTTCGCCGGGATTTAAAATATTCGCGGTTTAATGAAAAATTTTGCATTTTTTCTACACAAAAGATATGGTCTATTTTACCCTCTAAACATTATCCGATGACCACCCAAATTGGTAGGCTTCTTCCCCGCCCTAAACTCTAGCTACATGCGAAATTCCGTGTCGATTGGTCTATAACTGCGACCTGTAGAGCAACTGGAAAATCAAGAAATTTTTCAGTATTTGGTCCATTTCAACCCCTAAATGTTATGCGATCATCTCCAAAAGAAATAGGGTTCTATTCTGACCCTAGCCCCACCTGCATTCTAAATTTGGTGAAGATCGGGCCATAATTGCGACCTGTAGAGTGATTACAAATTAACATGGACAGACGGACAGACGGACAGACGGACGGACGGACATACATAGCTAGATCGACTCAGCTCGGCGAGCTAGGAAGATCCATATATACTTTCCTATGTGGGAAACCAATATTTCGAGGTGTTACATAATTTTTGGCCCAATCAAACTTATAATACCCCCAACACATAGTGTTGTAGGGTATAATAAATTAATGCAAAGTCTGTTCGACGAATCAAGAAGAGGTAAACGGATTATTTTATCTTTTCGAAAATGATTTGACAAATATGTCACCAAGTGCAAATTCTTATACGATTCGGAAATTTACTAAAGAGTTATGGTGAGTACAACTCAGAAAGACGGAACTCAATTCCATGACTGAGCCGAGTTTAAACATATTAAAGCAAATTGCGTCCAATCTCGGCTACAGAGTCGGTGTCTAGCAATTTTGTTGTAGAAAAAATCTGAATTCTAAAAGCATAGACTCCCACTTTAAATATATATTTATTTTTTTATCTCCTACACCATATTTTTTTATCTCCTACACCATTCCTTTATATTTGACTGGAAAACAACAAGTGGCTATCGTTAGAGCATTCCAGCATTTAGATGTGAATAAATCTTTTGTGTCTCGTACCATCGCTCGTAACCGCTACCAGTAGCGTAGCCCGACGTCGAGGAAGTGGGCGGAAGAAAACAGCAACATCAGCATAAATGTTCGAAAAGTAAAGAAACGACTTGATCGAAACCCGCGTCGCAGTGGCCGAAAAATGGCTCATGAGCTGAATATATCGCAATATTCCATTCGCCAAATATTGAAAAATGAGCTCGGGGTAAAACGATTGAAATTTAAAAAAAAATTGTAGAGATAGATAATAAAATGTACTGCCAATTTAGTTGAGATTTATGGCTAAAAGTCTCAAAATACCCAACCAGTTAGATTGGTTCCAATCCAATAAGAACTTTAAATCTCAAATTATAGACGCTCGATTGAATATAATGAATAAAGTCTTCAAAATACCGAAAATCAGGTGGTATTATTGTAGGAGAGCTTTAAAAACTTTTCGTCATTTATTTAAATTTTCCCTAGATCTCAAAATATAAAAATATAAAATGGAAGCATAGGAAATAGTTTAAAATATCAGTCGGTTTTTCTGACAGATGTATACCCTCAGCGGATATCTCTCTGTTTACATATATGTTGACTTGCGTTATGATTTTTGAAGCTTTTAGCACTTTATGGGTGAGATTTCGAAAGGGTTGGCCAATACTGTCCATTTAGTATCTGACCTAAGTCATGTACTGCGTGGAAAATAACAGAAGGAGTGGACCGATATTTCCCACTTCACTATACATCCTATCCTCATATCAGACCATGTGTTGGTTTAAAATAATCGGGCACTTATTTCATATTTTATAAGAGTTAAAATTTTTCAAAATGTGGACCTTTTGTGGAGAGGTACTTGATGGAGTGAGCCGATATTGTCTATCTTCGCACCTGACCTAGCACTGATAAAAATATTAGGATTTGCAAAAATTGCATAAAATTTAATGCTCCTGTCTTGTTGTATAAGAAAAATTATTTTCTGTGAAAATTTAGACCTTTTGTGGGGATGTAGAAGTGGATCGATATTGGCTATCTCCGAGCTTGATCTAAGTTTGATAATATTCCGAAGTGCCAAATTTGAAACAAATCGAATGCTCCCTTCGAAAGTTATCATGTTTTGTCCGTTTCAAATGATATATGTATAGCCCCTGTAGCCATATGGCTGAGGATATAATAAACATATAGAAAAACAAGTAAGCAAAGGCTACAGTCGAGCGGGGCCGACCGTTGAATACCCTACAACACTATAAAAAACGATACAGTTTATATATGCGAGATACTCGAAAGAATTCCACAAGATATTGTGACAAATAATAAAAGAAAAACATTAGGTTTCGTTCTCTAATTTTCGAATAACTAATTTGCTCATTTCCAATTTATTGATAGATGTTGCACGTAAATGGTCTTCCTAGATCTGAACTAATATTTCCCAAAGACCTATAATCTCTCAGAAGTGGCAAAAGATTAACATTTATTATTGGTTTTTGACTGAAACGCATCTATATGAGATACAGCCATTTGACTATATTCTTCAACGAAATCAGCGTTAACGAAATAGTCAGAAGTGCGTCTTTCCTTTATTTGTGAATTCTCCAAAAAGTCACTGGAATGGACATTTTTGTATTTTGTCTACAAAAGTTGGCAAACTATTTCACACATTGAATATTTTTGGATGGCCATCCAAAACTGCTTGGCTTTTGCAATGTCCGGTAACCCCCATTCAAATGTGCGTGAGGATCAGGCGATAAATACGACCGGCTGACAATTTTGCAGTTTTTTGGTCCATTTCAACCCCTAAATATATGGCGATCATCTCCAAAAAGAGTAGGCTTCTATTCTGACCCTCATCTTATCCCCATGCAAAATTTTGTAATGATCGGGCCATAAATGTGATCTGTATATGATATCCTGATATCCTAACTACTTAGTTTTGTTAGCTGTAGAAATATTACCAAATGTTTAATTCAAAATAAAATTATGCCAAAAATATGACAAAATTGAAAAAATATGAGAAAATGTTACAAAACCAATATTTTCATCTTTAGAGAGATATTTTTATGCGATTTTTTTAGACGTTTTTTCTTTCCTGCCAAGAGGCCATTCTGAATTAATGAGAACTGTCGAAATCAGTTCAGCTGTTTTCGACATATAAGAGATTTTTCAAGCATATCTTCTTTGATAAACATATATATCGCACATATTTTGCTATATATCCGATTTGTTGGATGTTAACATCAATGTAAAGGTCAGAAGTAACCTTGTCATGGCTTTGTGAGTTCGCCGGGATTTAAAATATTCGCGGTTTAATGAAAAATTTTGCATTTTTTCTACACAAAAGATATGGTCTATTTTACCCTCTAAACATTATCCGATGACCACCCAAATTGGTAGGCTTCTTCCCCGCCCTAAACTCTAGCTACATGCGAAATTCCAAAAAGAGTAGGCTTCTATTCTGACCCTCATCTTATCCCCATGCAAAATTTTGTAATGATCGGGCCATAAATGTGATCTGTATATGATATCCTGATATCCTAACTACTTAGTTTTGTTAGCTGTAGAAATATTACCAAATGTTTAATTCAAAATAAAATTATGCCAAAAATATGACAAAATTGAAAAAATATGAGAAAATGTTACAAAACCAATATTTTCATCTTTAGAGAGATATTTTTATGCGATTTTTTTAGACGTTTTTTCTTTCCTGCCAAGAGGCCATTCTGAATTAATGAGAACTGTCGAAATCAGTTCAGCTGTTTTCGACATATAAGAGATTTTTCAAGCATATCTTCTTTGATAAACATATATATCGCACATATTTTGCTATATATCCGATTTGTTGGATGTTAACATCAATGTAAAGGTCAGAAGTAACCTTGTCATGGCTTTGTGAGTTCGCCGGGATTTAAAATATTCGCGGTTTAATGAAAAATTTTGCATTTTTTCTACACAAAAGATATGGTCTATTTTACCCTCTAAACATTATCCGATGACCACCCAAATTGGTAGGCTTCTTCCCCGCCCTAAACTCTAGCTACATGCGAAATTCCGTGTCGATTGGTCTATAACTGCGACCTGTAGAGCAACTGGAAAATCAAGAAATTTTTCAGTATTTGGTCCATTTCAACCCCTAAATGTTATGCGATCATCTCCAAAAGAAATAGGGTTCTATTCTGACCCTAGCCCCACCTGCATTCTAAATTTGGTGAAGATCGGGCCATAATTGCGACCTGTAGAGTGATTACAAATTAACATGGACAGACGGACAGACGGACGGACGGACATACATAGCTAGATCGACTCAGCTCGGCGAGCTAGGAAGATCCATATATACTTTCCTATGTGGGAAACCAATATTTCGAGGTGTTACATAATTTTTGGCCCAATCAAACTTATAATACCCCCAACACATAGTGTTGTAGGGTATAATAAATTAATGCAAAGTCTGTTCGACGAATCAAGAAGAGGTAAACGGATTATTTTATCTTTTCGAAAATGATTTGACAAATATGTCACCAAGTGCAAATTCTTATACGATTCGGAAATTTACTAAAGAGTTATGGTGAGTACAACTCAGAAAGACGGAACTCAATTCCATGACTGAGCCGAGTTTAAACATATTAAAGCAAATTGCGTCCAATCTCGGCTACAGAGTCGGTGTCTAGCAATTTTGTTGTAGAAAAAATCTGAATTCTAAAAGCATAGACTCCCACTTTAAATATATATTTATTTTTTTATCTCCTACACCATAATGAGATGTAGCGCATTTGTTTGTAACCTCCAAAAGGAAAGGGTATGGATTCATAGTTGACTTTAGTTATTTCCGTTTTTAGTCAATTTACACATATCTGTCCAATATCCATTTGATATTGCAAGACAATTAGACAACTTTCCGATTAAGATTTAATTCGTAACATTTGTGATAATCAGTCCGGATTCTTCGTCCGATTTCAATTTTATTGTGCACTAAAAATGCATAGGACTTTGTCCAAAAAGCCGCTTAACCAACGGCAGAGCGCGTCGCATACTGGTAGGTTGGGTGGATACACTAGATTCTGTTCAATGTTCAATACATCTCTTTACGTCCTTAGTCATTAAACAGTAAAAGGAAAAATGTTGGAAAAATCCCCTAAATAGCAGTATTCAGTCTTAGTCCACACATGATTAGCATTACAAATCTTATTAAAAACTCACACAAAGTGGAATGCATATGTAAATTAGTCGCGTCAAACGTTTGCGTATTTTCACTTTTCTTTATTTTTAATCCCATCTTTAGGGGGATTTTATTCAGCTGCACTTTTCTTACTGGATTCTTTTTCTGTACTCAATGTGTATTTTTACACTGTGCACCAAAATTGTAATGAGTCTGAGAAAATGCAATATTCATATTAAAGCGTTTTGGGTTGCGTATTAAAAACTCAGCAAGTAAAAAAGCAGTAAGCCCGACGGGGCCTAACTTTGAATACCCTTTGGAAATTTTCACAAAGAAAAAAAATCCGATAGCAATTCTGTTAAAATTTTAAGAATTGGTCCCCGTTAGCACGAATTATGGCCTTCAAACGACTAATGAAACCGTCACAAGCTGCCCGAATTTTGCTCTTCGGTATTTTTGCTCATTCCCGGCGAAGCGCTTGCTTGAGGTGATCGACACTTTGGTATTTTTTAGTGCCAACCTTGCTTTCCAAAATACTCCAGAAGCAATAGTCCAAAAGATTGGTATCCGGCGATTCTGGTGGCCATTGTGTGCTGGAAATAAAGCGAGGAACTTCATTTTGTACTGAGTGCGACGATGCTGAGTCCTGTTGGAATGTCCAAGGTCTGCGGCCAAAATGTCTGCGTGCTCAAGGGTTTAATTCACCCTCCAAGAATATTTCTTCGGCATTTATTCTCATTTGGTTTACCACCCCCACCCCTTATTTTAAATGGAATTGTATCCTCTATATAACGGTTTCTCCCGATATTCGCTATTTTGATGATTTTTGCAAAGTTATTCATCAGAATTGTTTCAAATTTCGTATATAAAGTTCGGAACAGTTACTACAGCCTATGACACAAATTATTTATGCAGGGCCACGTCTTCGTATAGCCCCCATAAAGCGGTTTTTATTTGAGCGTTATTTTCCGACGGATTTTTTTTTGCAATTTTCCAAGTTTCTTCTAAATGGAGGAGGGTATAAAGCTCCTTTTTTCTTGTTATTATTCTTTTCGGAATATGCTGCAACTGAGAAAAAGTCATTATTATTGAATTCCAATTTATTAGTCCTTCTCGATTTAGACATCTAACATTGTGTTGTCCAGTGTTTTTCAACGACAAACCTGTTTTCAATTTCAAAATCCAACAACAAAAATGCAGAATTTTTAACACATATCTGTTTATTGGAAAATAACGATGTTCATCATTATTTAGTATTTATGTGCATATTTGTGTGCCACTGAAGTTCAAGATCACATCGTTGGATGCTGTCGAATATTGTGAAATTGTCCAATGACGTGACGTCTATTGACACTTTCATCGTAATGTTTATAATTTGTTTTGTTTACAGAATGGTTCGTTCTGAATGGACAACACAAACAATGAATGAATGACTGACTGATCTCAAATGCAATTAGGGAGTTGTTTTATTTTTTTGGACTCCCAAGAAATAACTAAAATTAATGTCTCATCCCAGTTGATGAACAAAATTCTTTCTACCTGCACGGTTTTTTGAAAACGCGTGTATTTATTTTGTTAAGTAAATAGTCGTATGATTTTTTTTTTTTTTTTGAATTCACTTGAATTGAAATCAAGTCTTCCATTGCAATTTCACAAAATGCCATGACTTATTAAGGGACATTCGGGGATTTTAATGGCAGCCTCAAAGGCACTCCTTAAAGCAATGACTTTAATTTGTGTTGCCATACCGCAGCATTGAATGGGATTTACAGAAGAACATATATGCATTTGATAAATGCCTTTGATGGTGAAGTAAGTTGGGATTTCTGAAAATGTACTATTATCACGCAAAAGCTGCACATGTAAAAAAAGTGTCGAAATGAGCTTATGAACCGTTTTACCATCGAAGAAGAATTTTTTTTATTTTATTATTATTATTATTATTATTATTATTATTATTATTATTATTATTATTATTATTATTATTATTATTATTATTATTATTATTATTATTATTATTATTATTATTATTATTATTATTATTATTATTATTATTATTATTATTATTATTATTATTATTATTATTTTTTTTTTTTTTTTATTATTATTATTATTATTATTATTATTATTATTATTATTATTATTATTTACAATTTATATTTATTTTCGATTTTATATGCACATATATGTTGATCGACTACAGACACAATTTCTAAATTTGGAATGCGTAAACGATTGATGCACCAAACATGCTATGTATCTCTGATTTCAATGAATTTGGAAATGTGTAACGGAATTTAAAACGAATATACATTTGTCTAATTATATTAAAATTGGTGCAGATTTGGATATAGCTCCCATATATATTTTCGACCGATTTCGTTTATTTGGTGCCCAAACACGTGGGTGAACATCTATTATAATTTTTGCCATGAATATTTATTTCTATTTAAAAATTACTATGAATAAAAATTGTACCGCTTACATAAGTCAGATCTGTGAATTATTATTCTTTAAAAAATATGCATTAAAGACTAAAAGAAGAGGTCGGCAATGCGGACCGGGCCAGCTAGTGCATATAAAATAAAATCTGTTAAAATCTTAAAAATACCGAATGTAGGGAGTTACCGTTATTTTAGGGTCTATACGAAGACGTGGACCTGCAACAATCATCAAAATACCGAATATAGTAAAGTGCTGATATTTAGGTGCCATACGAAGACCTGGACCTGTTTGGGAACGTCAAATACGCAATTGCAAATCATTGCTGTGAATAATGTCGTTAAAATCATCGGTCTTAGACCCTAAGCCTCCTTGGAAAAAACCCGTTTGAAGTCGATCTACTTATAACCGTCTGTCTGTGCACGATAACTTTCGATGGGATTGTCCGAGACGGTTCAATATATTTTTACAAAACATGCAAATCTTATTTCCATATAAACTCAAACTTTGCAGACCGTAATATTTAGATATGACTTAGGTCAAGTGAAAATATTGTGACCAATTTTCTTCAAAATTATACCCATTCTATTATTGTTGTCTATATTACAACAACTGCTCATTCCTATACCTGACTCACAAAAGGTCAGCATTTTGAATAATAATAACTCCCTTAAAATAAGAAATCAATGTCGGATTTAATTAACCAACATGAGGAACAAGTATCGATCCACTCATTCTGGGCCTCCCCCACATAAATTGAACAAGTGGTCAAATTTGTTTATTTGGATTTCTAAAATAACACCGTACTTTGCCCCAACAGAATTTTGCAGTTTACAGGTCCGTCGTATAAAGGTATCTCTTAATTTTATTATTTTGAACTTTAGAACTTCTCAATTCAAGATCTCAGAGAATATAAATTCCGCTTTAAATGTAATTTAATATAAACCCAAATTTTGACAGCGAAGCAATTAATCCTTTTTGAAGGATCTAGCCAAAATTCGCGTGATTTCATATTTTAATAGTCTCAGCAAGTATATCTACTCTTATGTATCGGAGAAGCCTGGCGACATTTCCCAACAGTAGAACATGAAATTTGGTATTTCGTTAAGTATCAACTAAAAGGAAATATTGACAAACCCAACCTTGTAATGCCCGGTTTTAGATATAACGATTGTCTTAGCTACAGAGATTTTAAAAAAGGTTGTTTTTTTTAAAATTGTAATTAAAAGTTTCTGTATTTAAATGACTAACAACTTACAAACTACGAAAACAATAACAACAACTTATTAATAAAATGGCTACTAATAATATAAACGTTTGGAGTTTTCAGGTTCTGATACAGCATCATCACTTGGTGTGTCAGCAGCTGGACTGCCACCAACTAACGGTCGCAGTTGTTGTCCTAAAAGCTGTCCCAATAGATTGGCAACTTGTGCTGCTTGATCTGGACTTAAATTTGATGGTGACGTTGGAGCTGCTGCCGCCGCTGCCGGTGCAGAAGACGTTGCGGCTGGTCTGAGAGGAGCCGATGCCGCAGCCACTGGCCCAGCGCCGTATAAAGAATTTACCGCCGGGTCAAAACCATATGGCAAAGGTCGGCGTATTGCTAGTTGCGACAAAAGACCATAATAAGGTTTATATCCAAACGAGTTATAGCCATGGTATCTGTCATAGAGATCATAATAGGGATCTGCTAATGGTTTGACAGGTAACGGACGTCTGTATGGCACAAAGAAGGGATCCGCAGCCAGTGGACTTATAGGTCTAATTCGACTAAATGGTGATATTGGTGCATCATAGCCGAGTATATTTGTGCCCAAACCACCGAAATTTAACAAATTGAGAGCCGGGCTTATTAAACCCAATGTACGACCTTGACGTGCGGGTTGTCGGCTCCGCTGGCGTTGTGGGCGCTGCTGACGACTTCTCTGGGCAGACACTAGCACTGCTGAAAATACTAAAATATTCACAACAACAAGGAGCTTCATTTTTATTTTGTAGGAATTTTATTAAAAATAACTTTGTTTGCATCTGTTTTCGATATATGTCTGCGGTGTCGAACTCCAATCAACTATTTTCGAATATTGCCAGAACCTTATGTTTTATAGTAAGTTAACCGATTTTAGATTAATTGGTACTTTAGAAAAAGCAACAACAAAAAACTATGATTGAGAATAGCAAAATATTGTTCTTTAAACGGTTATTTGTGTTTTATGTTTGCAATATCAGGTGGGTGTCTAGGTTAAATGGTAATGAGAAGCTCTTCGCTTTTATTTTGATGTTTGATTTGCAAAAAATAATGGCTTTGTCACAAACAACCATAGCTACATATGTTTGTGCAAACTGTTCGTTTCATTTTCACCTACTTTATTTGGATAAGTACAATAATACCGTTTGAGAGAAATATATATTCTCTAAATAAGCGTTTACATGTGTAGCTTTAATGCAAATTTTATAAAAAATTACTGAGTTCTGGTAAACATTTTAAATCGAAATTGTGACAATACCATAACTTATTAATTTATGTAGTAATACCATATTAGGAGTATGTTTTTATCTGCTGATTAATAAAGTATTAAAATAAAAAACAATTAAGTCCAGTGGTAAAAATTACTTTTATTCGGGTGTTCCAATACGGAAAGGCTACAAAAATATATAAGCAAGTCAACTCAACACTGTTTCCGTAAATAAAAAACAACAAAAAACAAAACAACAACACAATTTTATTTAACTTACATTTGCAATAATTTAAAATAAATCTCGAATTAAATAATTAACCAGTAAAGAAAGTCCAAAAGTCGGACGGGGCCGACATTATGATACCCTACACCGCTTTGCTAATTTAGTAGAGCTCCACATAACAATTAAAAGTTTTAAGGGAGAATTCAATCATGCACGTCATGATTATAATTATAATTTAAAGTTCAAAGGACTAAATGTGCCGAAGCATTTGTATCTTTTAAATTCGAACTTGTATTGCCCATTTGGTGCAAACTTAATTTGAAATCAGATAAAGATATATATGGGAGCTATACCCAAATCTGAACCGATCTCGATAAAATTTAGCAAAAATATTTCTGAGCTGCATTTGATATATTTCCCTGAATATCGTTGTTACGGAGTGCATATTTTGGTTGTGGATAACAAATACAACAAATCGGATGAACAATATATATGGAAGCTATAGCTATATCTGAACCGATCTTCACCAAATTTGGCATACTAGCTTCTAGACTCAATTCGGCCGTATGTGCCAAATTCCATCCTATTTGGGAAAATATTAGACATTTGGTACACAATAAAATGTAAATCGGACGAAGTTATATATGGGAGCTATATCCAAATCTGAACCGATCTCGATAAAATTTCGCAAAGGTATTTCTGAGCTACATTTGATTTATTTCCCCAAATATTGTTGTTACAGAGTGCATACTACGGCTGATATTACACGTTTGGTGCACAATAAAAGGCATATCGGACGAAGATATATATGGGAGCTATATCTAAGTTTTTACCGATTATCTCCAATTTCAATAGGGTTCGTCCTTGGGCCAAACAAATGATTTGTGCAAAATTTCATCTTAATCGAATCGCATTTTGTTCACAAGAATACATGGACAGACGGGCGGACGGACGGACAGACGGACTGACATGCATAAATCAACTCAGAAAGTGATTCTATGGAGATCCTCAAAAGTAACTATGGGTCTATCTCGCTTCCTTCTCCATGTTACAAACAAATGCACAAAGACGTAATACCCTGACCACCTTGTGGTGTAAAAATCGGAAAAAAGCAGTGTGACAACTTTAAAGAAAACTTGGGTAAATATCACATTTTATGAGAGTATTGGTATTCAAAATACCTTTTGGGAGGGAGGTACGAAAAGGTGCTGTAAATATTATCACGGACCTAGTTTGAACTATATCGGGTATCCAATTCGTTTTATGTGAAATATACAGGGTGAGATGAAAAAACTGCAACCAACTTCAGACTGCTGCTATTTCTAAGCCACTTATCCGCCAGCTGTTAAAATTATTCCAGTGACAGCTCATTTTATTGTTTACAAGAGCATTTTGGTGAGAATTTTCCTGACCAAAGTAATTCGTGATGGAATTCAAGCGTGATAGTGCGATTTATTTATATTTGGCTGGAAAACCACAAGTGGTTATCGTTAGAGCACTCCAGCATTCAAATGTGAATAAATATTTTGTGTCTCGTACCATCGCTCGTTACCGTGATACTGTCAGAGTAGATCGACGAGCTCGGGGTAAAGCCATTAAATTTCCAAAAAGTACAAGAACTTACACCGCCACAGAAAGAAAATAGACTCAAAAAAGCTAAAGAGTTGCTTCGCTTGGTGAAGTGGTGAACTGCCGAATTTGGTTTTCTTCGATGAGAAAGCATTCGTTGTCAAACAGGTTTAAACAAACAAAATGATCGCATTTACTTGCCAAAGAGGTCAGCTGAAAATATGCACCTTTGGTTGGTCACCAGAACTCAAGCGCCGGCCATGGTGATGGTGTGGGCCGACCGTGGCATCAGAATAAATGCCGAATATTATCGTGAAAATATTCCGGAGGGTGTATTAAAGTCTTGGACACGCAAACATTTTTGCAGCAGACCTTGGACATTCCAACAGGACTCAGCACCATCGCACTCAGCACGCGCCACCCAAGAATGGTTACAATATGAAGTTCCTCGCTTCATTTCTAGTACACAATGGCCACCAAAATCTCCGGATACCAATGCGTTGGATTATTGTGTCTGGAGTATTGCACTAAAAAATACCAAAGTGTCGATCAACTCGAGCAAGCGCTTCGCCGGGAATGAGCCAATATAGCAATATTGGCAGAAGAGCAATATTTCAGGCAGCGTTTGACGGTTTCATTGGCCGTTTGAATGCCATAATTCGTGCCAAAGGTGACCATATCGAACAAATCTAAACTTATTCTAAAATTTAATGGTATTACCGACATTTTTTGCTTTCATTCAATAAAATATAAAAACAAAATGTAAAAATTATGCCGTTTGACTTTGTTGCAGTTTTTTATCTCACCCTGTATGTAATATCAGGCATTACATAAACCGCCAAATCTACTCTCCTCAGTTAACAATTTGCGTATATATTTTCGACATTTTGGATTATTTACTCAAAAATGAGTTTAGAAAAATACCAATAAAACTACACATTTTAGTTTGTGATTCAATTATAATTAGTTTCCGGATTTTATTGGCAAGAACGGATTAATTTCAAAAGTAAACTTAAATCTATGCATTTGAAAAAAATAATACTTTTCATTAATTAACAACTAATTCTAAGTTATCGATTTTTTTCATTTCTTTACCAGTGAACTTGGAGCATCACCAGGTCTACCGGCTGCACCTAGCAGTGGCCTAAGTTGAGAACCCAGAAGTTGTCCCAATAAATTGGCAATCTGTGCAGCCTGAGCCGGATCGAGACCTGCAAGAGATGGAGTACCGCCAGCCGCACCAACATTGCCACCCACTGCGGGAACTGGGCGAGAAGGCGATACTCCTGCGGCACCTCCATAGCCAGGACGTTGTGGGTTATAAGATGGATAGCCGCCACCATAGTTTCCTGCACCTGGATATACAGCCGGCCTGTAACCATATCCATATGAAGGGTATCCAGCATATTGTGGTATGAATCCACCATAACTGGGTCTATAACCATAACCACCATAGCCGTAATAGGGATTGACTCCATAACCTCCGCCATAGAAGGGATCCGATTGTGGTCTTACCGGTGACGATTGAGGTCTCACATAGGATGGTCTGTAGGGAGCAATTGGCTGATCAAAGCCAAGACCGAAACCACCCAAAGAGCCCACATTTAACAGAGGTCTTAAAAGTCCCAAAGTTCTTCCTTGTTCCTCGGATCCTTGACTGGCATTTTCAGCTCGTCTTCTAACTGATCTGTTGCGATTTTGAGCCGCAACTAAAACTATTAACAAAGTAAAATAGTAAAACACCGCCACAGCCTTCATTCTCATTGATGGAGTTGATTTATTTCTTCGTTTTCTTTTACTCTACCAAACAGCCGATGACACGTCGTTCAAGTAGGAACGATGAACTACTTTTGGCAAACTCAAAATTCTATTCGCCATTTTTTGCAAATAGATTAATAGTTTGTATGATTTGGCAATAATGAGCTCTAGAACTACAACTGAACTTGAAAATTTCCAAAAACGTCAACCCAGAAGACCTTCATAGTCATTGAATCACTTCGTCAACTTCTGGTTGGCAAACAAATGGAAATTCAAATGCTGGTGGATTTTTCGCCGGTCACTACCTTTGCGTTTGTTCAGAACAATAGAAGCGTCGCTCAGCCGTGATCCAGCCGCAAAACCGCGTCATTAACTCGTTTTTCATTTTGCCGGTCATCTTTTTCGCATTAGAGGCAACCACACCTTTTGGTCTCTCTTTGCACTTCGTTTATTGTTTTCTTTCTCAATTCCTACGTTCGGTGAATCTGCCAAAATAAAAACGTGGTTTATTTTCATATCTCCAACCAACTGACACAGTGACATTGAAATTTTTATTTTGAATTTTGTTTTCATTTTCCCTTTTTGGCCAAATGTCGCGATGATGTCTGGGGCGTGCGAAGTTGTTTGTTTACTTCCGCATCATAGGTGAGTGGGTAGTTTCGAAACAAAAATTGTCAATATTTTGTTAGTCATTTGATGAACGGGCATTTGTTTGGATCTATTAATGGGTTAGTCGGCGTTTTATAAAAAACAAAATAGATTTGCAATTGCAAATTTTGATTTTTGATATTGAAAGCACAACATTTAATGTAATCAATACATAATTCCTCTATAAGTTTGTATGTGATGTATCTGATGAAGAAAAACGCTTTTTTACTGAATAGTTGATAAATGTATCTAGGAAATTTATGATAATAAAAATTGAAGACACCGACCTAAAAAAGAGAATTTTAACAAGTAAGCAAAGGCTATAGTCGTAGAGCCGACCATTTTATACCCAGCAACACAATAATATGTTGGAAGTGCCCTTATGTCCAAATCTATTTTGGAAGATTTCGTTTTTGAAATAATGTCATAGAGTCCTACCCAGATGTTACCCCTATATACGCACTCCGACGTGTTGTTATGTATTCGAAATATATTAAACAAAAGTTGTGGTCCATTTTAGAGCTAAATTTAATTCAATGGTCATTCAAGACTTTTTCCCTGTACTCTACTCTCTCCTCATGCAAAATTCTGTGTCGATTTCTTTTCAGTTGTTTTGGTCCATTTGACCCCTTAATTGTACATCTCTATAACTAATGGCTTTAATTCTGATTCTAATTTCGTGAGGATCGGACTATAATTGCAACCTGAAAACAAATAAATATGATAAAAATTAAAAAAACGCAACAAAAAATATTCTCTTTTTTATTGGCATATTTTTACGCGATTTTCTTAGATTTTATCCTTTTCTGGAAAGAGAGTGTTCCGAATTAACTTCAATTCCTTTTAAATATAGATTTTAACTATTATGCCATATATCCGATATCTTGGCTATCAGCATCACTGTAATGGTCGGAAGCGACCTTTTAATGTATTTGAGTTTCGCTGGTATTAAAAATATTCGCGGCTTAGTGAAAAATTCTGTTTTTATACCCTCCACCATACTATGGAGGGTATATTAATTTTGTCATTCCGTTTGTAACTCCTCGAAATACTCATGTCAGTATATATATTCTTGATCAGCGTAAAATTCTAAGACGATTTATCCATGTCCGTCTGTCTGTCTGTGTGTTTGTCTGTCTGTTGTAATCACGCTATCTTTCGAACAAATTGAGATAGAAGGCTAAAATTTTGCATATATATATATTTTGCCAGTAGTCAGGTTAAGTTCGTAAATGGGCCATATAGGACCAAGTTATCATATAGGCCCCATATAACGCTATCTCCCGATATTCGGTATTTTGATGATTTTAGCTACATTATTCACCGGAATTGTTTCAAATTTGGCATTTAAAGTTCGTAATGGATACTACATCCTAAGTGAAAAAATGAGCCATGTAGGTCCACGACTTCATATAAACCCCAAAACTAAATAATGAAAATCCGTTTTAATTAAAATAAAAAATAACCCAAATAGCGAAACCCATTTTTAGATGGAAACTCTGACAGACACTTTCAAAATGCCGAAAGTCGGTAGGTACCGTTATATTAGGGCTATACCAAGTATCGAATATTTTTTTCGAGAGAGAGAGAGACCAGACCCCAAAACCCATAAGTTTCAGCTGATTTGGTTGGAAATTGTGGGAGAAACCTCCAAAATACCGAAAATCTGGAGGAACGGCTATATGGGGGCTATACCAAAACGTGGACCAATATAGCCCATTTTTAATTCAAAACCTTTGTGACGAATTTCAAGTAATTTGGACTCTATCTTGCAGAAATTCCAGTATTCAAGGAGTATCCAAATATCAAACAGTTCTGTAAAAATGTTGGCATCATCAAACTACCGAATATGGGTTATAAGCTATGAACATTTAAAAAAGCAGTATGTTCGGCCGGGCCGCACTTTGAATACCCTCCACCACTTGGAACGAACAATATAAATATAGGTATACCAAAACCAAACAATACCAAATATAGGCGTTATATTGGGGTCTATACGAAGGCCTGGACCTGCATAGACAATTTTTTGTCATAGACCGTAGTTCCCATTACGAACTCTAAATACGAAATTTGAAACAACTCCGGTGAATGATGTATCTACAATTATGAAAATACCGAATATTGGGATGTACCATTATAAAGAGGCTATACGAAGACGTGGGCCTGCATAAGCAATTTTTTGTCATAGGCTATAGTACTCATTACGAATTCTAAGTATACAATTTCAAACAATTTCGCTGAATAACGTCCCCAAAATCGCCAATCCGTTATATGTGGGCTATACGATATCTTGAACCCATATAGATATTTCTCTTCCAGGGAGGGAAGTGCTTGGAAAGAACTCCCAGTATGGATTCTAAAGACAATTCCATTGAAAAATTTTGCTAAAATCAACAAAATACTGTATATAGGGAGGTACCGTTATGTTGGGGATAAACGATGTCGTGGACGTATATAAGCAATAATCTTGCAGGGGATGAAGTACTCACAAGGAAATCCTTATGTGGATTTTCAAACAATTTTATTGAAAAATTTGACGGAATGACGAACTTAATATACCCTCCACACTATGTATGGTGTTAAGAAATTGTTCAATATAGCTGAAGAACTCATTATGGATTCCAAACACTGAATTTGAAGTAATTCCCTAAGAAAATGTGGCGTAAATCGTCAAAGCTATGGGAAAATGTGGATCTATGTAGACAGTGTTCTGCTACTGGATATAGAATCCAATATGAACTATAAATGTAGTTTTTAAGCTATTCCGCTAGAAATTGAGCCAAAATTCATCAAAATACCGAATATGGGAAGGTACAATTATATGGGGGCTATAGGAAAACGTAGATCTATATAAGCATTTCCTGCTACAGGAGGTAGAACATATTATGAGCTCTATATACCGAATTTTAAACTATTCCGTGAGAAAGTGAGGCTAAAATGGTAAAAATACCGAAGGTAAAACGATACAGGTGAGATAAAAACTGCAACAAAGTCAAACGCAATAATTTTTAATTTTTTTATACCATCCACAATACTATGGAGGGTAAATTAACTTTGTCATTCCCTTTTTAACTCCTCGAAATACTCTTGTCAGGCCCATTAAAGTATATATATTCTTGATCAGCGTAAAAAAGTCGATTTAGCGACCGTCTGTCTGTTGTAATCATGCAAAATAGCGATATTCGGTATTGTGATGCTTTTAGCGACATTATTCACCGGAATTGTTTCAAATTTGGTATTTGAAGTTCGAAAGGGATACTACAGCTTAAGACAAAAAATTATCTGTGCAGGTCCCCGTCTTCGTATAGCCCCCATATAACGGTACCTCCCTATATTCGGTATTTTGATGATTTTAGCGACATTATTCTTCGGAATTGTTTCTAATTTGGTATTTAAAGTTCGTAATGGGAACTACAATCTGTGACAGAAAATTGTCTATGCAGGTCCAGGTCTTCGTATAGGCCCCATATATCAGTACCTCCCTATATTCGGTATTTTGACGAGTTTAGGTACAAAACTCACCGAAGTTGTTTGAGGTATCGTATTTAAAGTTCGTAATGGATGCTACAGCCTGTAACAGAAAATTCTCTATGCTGGTCCAGGACTTCGCACAGTTCCGATATAACGGTACCTCCCTTTATACGATATTTTGATGATTTTAACTACATTATTCACCGTTTATTTCAGTTTCGAATTTGAATATGGTAATGACTTATGACAAACAATGCCTATGTACGTCCACGTCTTATAGACCCCAACATAATGGCTATATTCGGTTTTTTTTAAATTTTAACAGAATTTTTTAAGGATTTTATTTTTTGAAAATTTTCAAATTCGTTCCAAATGGTGGAGGGTATTCAAAGTTCGGCCCGGCCGAACTTACTGCTTTTTAACTTGTTTTTAAACTTTTTTGAATCAAAGTAAAAATGTCGGAAAAGCATCAAATTTTAGGATAATATTAGATTGGTTCGAATTGGTCACCATTGGCACGAATTATGGCCTTGAAACGACCAACGAAACCGTCACACGCTGCCCGAATGTCGCTCTGCGGTATTTGGCCTTGAAACGGCCAACGAAATCGTCACACGCTGCCCGAATGTTGCTCTGCGGTATTTTGGCCCATTTCCGGCGAAGCGCTTGCTTGATGTGATTGACAGCTTGGTATTTTTTATTGCCAACCTTGCTTTCCAAAATACTCCGGACACAATAGTCCAAGTGATTGGTATCCGGAGATTTTGGTGGCCATTGTGCGCTGGAAATGAAGTAAGGAACATCATTTTGTAACCATTCTTGGATGGCGCGTGGTGAAGGCGATGGTGCTGAGCCCTGTGGGAATCTGCGGACAAAATGTTTGCGTACCCAAGGCTTTACCACATCCTCCAGAATATTTTCGCGATAATATTCGGCATTTATTCTGATGCCACGGTAGATTAAAACGAGCGGAGAGCGACAATCGGTTGTAATGGCGGCCCACACCATCACCATGACCAACCGTTTTTCAGCTGACTTCATTGGCAAGTAAACATGATAATTTTGTTTGTTTACAAACTGCTGGACAACGAATGTTTTCTCATCGGAGAGGAGAAAACCAATTTCGGCAGTTCACCACTTTCGGCCAAGCGAAGCAACTCTTTAACTCATTTGAGTCAATTTTCTTTCCGTTTCGGTGTAAGTTCTTGCACTTTTTGGAATTTCAATATTTGCCGGATGGAATATTGCGATATGTTCAGCTCTCAGATTTATTCACATTTAAATGCTGGAGTGCTCTAACGATAGCCACTTGTGGTTTTACAGCCAAATATAGTGTGTATCACGCTTGAATTCCATCACGAACAACTTTTTTCTGGAAAATTCTCAACAAAATGCTTTTGTATGCTTGTAAATAATATAATTTTGACAACTGTCGGACGAGTAGCTGAGGAATGACAGCAGTCTGAAGGTGGTTGCAGTTTTCATACCCTCCCCCATACTATGGAGGGTATATTAACTTTGTCATTCCGTTCGTAACTCCTTGAAATACTCACAAATTATATATATTCTTGATCAGCATAAAATTCGATGTCGATTTAGCGATGTCGGTCTGTCTGTTTGTCTGTTCTAATCACGCTATCTTTCGAACGAATCAAGACAGAAGGCTAAAATTTTGCAGACATGTTTTTTTTTTGCCTGTAGGCAGGTTAAGTTCGTAAATGGGCCATGTAGGTCCACGTTTTCATATAGCCCCCATATAACGGTACCTCCCGATATTCGGCATTTTGATGATTTTAGCGACATTATTAAGCGGAATTGTTTAACATTTGGTATTTGAAGTTCGTAATGGGAACTACAGTCTAAGACAGAAAATTGACTTTGCAGGTCAACGTCTTCGTATGGCCCCCATATAACGGTACCCACCGATATTCGGTATTTTGACGATGTTAGGTACAATACTCACCGAAATTGTTTGAGATGTCATATTTGAAGTTCGTAATGGATGCTACAGGCTGCAACAGAAGATTGTATATGCAAGTACAGGTCTTCGTATAGCTTTGATGTAACGAAACCTCCCTATGTACGATATTTTGATGACTTGATATGGTAATGGCTTATGACAACAATGCCTATGTAGGTCCACGTCGTATAGACCCCAATATAACGGCTATATTCGGTATTTTCAAGATTTTAACAGATTTTTTACTGTTTTCATTTTTTTTAAATTGCCAAATTCGTTTCAAATGGTGGAGGGTATTTAAAGATCGGTCCGGCGGAACTTAACTTTAATAGGTCGAGGTTTTGGTATTTTAAAGAACCTAGCTACATTTTTAACTGCATAATGAGTTCTGAGTATTTTATTTTTGAATATTTTCAGGACAATATTAGCTTATAAAATCTCTTCCACACTCGTCACATAATTGCACTACATTTCTTGGGGAAAGTCTAGGATAGTTGGTAAAGAAAATGAGTTATATCGGACTACGTTTTCTTATAGCCCCATATAACAGTTCCTCCGGATATTATGTATTTTGATGACTTTAGTCCCATTTTCCCCGGAATTGTTCCAAATTTGGTAACAAGAGTTTATACCGGGTTTTACCTCTGGTAAGTCTGTATAGGTCTACGTTTTACTATAGTACCCATATAACGGTATCTTGGGATATTCGGTATTTTGACAATTGGAGACACAATTTCTAACCAATTTGTCTAAAATGTGGTTTTTGTAGTTCTAGATCCGATGGTAGAACATTGTTTATATAGGTGCAAGTTTTCTTATAGCATTCATGTTACGTTACCTCCAGATATTCGGTAGTTGGATTATTTTTGCCACATTTTTCAACGCGTTTGTCTCAAATTTGGTATTAACAATTTGTAATGGGTACTACTTTTGGTGCCTGAACATCGTCTGTATAGGTGCACGTTTAACTATGGCCCCATACAATGGTACCTGCAAATATCAAGTCAAGACAATTTTAAAACTAGCATTAGAAAAAAATATTTGTTGTGGAAAATTGTTCTCGCTTTTATACTGCACCCATCAAACGGTTCCACCCACTTTAATGTATTTCAAAACTTTAACTAAATTTTTAACCGATCTCCGATTTTATGTGTATTTTGCATACAAATTAAAAAAAAAAACTTTTAATTATTAAGGAGCGATAGTCTACAAATAAAAAAAATATTTTCTCTGATTTTGTTTTGATCTCGAATAATTTGTTGTGTGACAACTTTGGCGTTTAGTGTTTTTAACTTGTCTTGTCTTAGACATGATAACTGCAATTATTAAAAAAAAACGTTTAGATAAATAACCAGCAAAGCAACGAAGCATGCTCAAGTGATTTAATTATATGAATTATGTTTAATTTAAAAACACGGGTTCATTAGCCTAATAACCTCGCCTTTGAAATATTTAATGAATTCCTAATGACGCCTTTTATGTAATTGAATGAGGAACATATATTAAACATAAAATATAAAATTACAGACAAATCATTGTTGAAACATATTTATTAAGTTATTTATTTATTTTTATTTTATTTTTTGGTTATTATATGTATTATTTATAATTATTTTATTCTAATCAATATTATTTCTTATTTCATCTGCATATTATTTTTTGAATGATATTTATGTGCTTCATAATCGTTGATAAAAGTTAAATGTCATGGCATACTTTTAGGGATATATTGAATATTAGTGATATTAGGGGTACTCATGAATGTTTAAGAAATTAAATTTTTAATATTATTAAATAGATACATAATATTAATCCTTTTATGATATCGGAATATTTTGAAAAAATACTGATTACTTTAATTATGTTAAGTACTTGCACTGATCCAGCGCGGCTAAACTTGAATATCAATCAGTAAAATTTTACGCAAATTTATTCCATTGCTTCCAGAGGCAAAATATATTTCCATTTATCACATAATAATAATTTTGTTTTAAAAGTTGCATTTTTTGCTACAATACATTTCATTGTATGAAAATTAAATTGTGGTATTCCCTTCTTAAATAAATCGTAGATAATGTTGAGATATTTATTAAATCGTTAAATGTTTATCAGAGTTTGGATGATTTCTCACATTTGAAGTTATGAAGTAAAATCAAATCTTTTCTAATTGAGGTTTCCCTAAATCCGCAAATATATAACAAGCCTTATATTTTCCTAAGAACTCGACGCAAACCAGTAATAATAGACTGTAGTCTGATGCCCTATCCCAGCCTTACATGCAACCTTAAAAAATTAAATTTATTTTTATTTCATTGTAATTAAAAGAAAATGTGTCCAGATTTATTTGAAGGACGCATAGCAAGAAAGTTGTAGAAAAAAAAATATTTTTTATTATTTTGAAGCAGTCACTCCGAACCAAATTGAATGAGATAAAACCCAATATACAGAATGAGTCAGAGTTTGGGAGATTGGGAGAAAATTTTAAATTAGATTCATTTAAAATATGCGTTTATATATTAAGAAAATTTCCAAATTTCTGCGGCCAAAATGTTTGCATGACCAAGGCTTTAATACACCCTCAAGAATATTTTCGCGATAATATTCGGCATTAATTCTGATGCCACGGTCGATTAATACGATCGGAGATCGACCATCGGCTGGTATGGCGGCCCACACCATTACCATGGCCGGCGCTTGAGTTCTGGTGGCCAACCGAAGGTACACTTTTTAAGCTGACCTCTGACATACTGCTGGAAAACGAATGTCAAAAGTCTCAACGGAGAAAACCAAATTCGGCAATTCACAACTTTCGGCCAAGCGAAGCAACTCTTTACCTCCTTTGAGTCTATTTTCATTCTGTTGCGGTGCAAGTTCTTGCACCTTTTGGAATTTCAATGGTTTTACCCCGAGCTCATTTTCCAATATTTGTCAAATGGAATGTTGCGATGTGTTCAGCTCACGATCCATTTTTCGTCCACTGCGACGCGGGTTTCGATCAATTCGCTTCTTTACTTTTCGAACCATTTCTGCAGATGTTGCTGTTTTCTTCCGTTCACTTCCTTGACGTCCCTGGAGTGCTCTAACGATAGCCACAAAGGACTATAATACTTATATTTTTCTAGTTCCATTGAAATTAAATTACCTTGCTGGTTACATCATATGTAACCATAGTACACATCATCTCTAGCAGCTCTTGTCTTTGAAACTTATTTTAAGATTTTCATTCAATCGTTTTCATAAGAATATAAATTTTTTCGGTTTTCGACAGTAACTCGTTGACCACTCAATGTATTTCAGTTAAAAACTCAATTGCTTTCCAATGCTGATGTGATTCCATCCATGTGCATTTCAGCAGAACTACTTACCGCTACAGTAGATCTGAAGTGCTAATTCGTGTTGTTTCAATGAGGTTCTTAACTATCAATCCAGATTCCTAACATTTTAGATATTTTGTGAATAGCACGACGTTGACTTAATCCAGACTAAATGTCAATTGGTTGCAATTGTGTTTAAGCTCATTAAGTTTCGCTTATGAGTTTAGAGCTGCAGCAATTGAATTTCTTTTAATTGTAGCAATGCACAAAAAATTATTTGCAAAATTAAGTTATATTTTTTGTAATCGTTGTTCAGGTGCCCGAGGCATTCCATGCTAATATCGTTTCTATTAGATGCTGGAGAGTATATTAATACTGTATTTTCGTTTGCAACGCATATAAATATACTTTATACATTATGTAAATACGTTTTTTATCAGATTGGAATTCTATGACGATTAAGATAGGTTCTATATTTAGGAGATCATCAAGCGTTTTTAGGCATGTAAAGCATCTGCACTAGATAATGTGTTTTCGGCTTTGCCTCTAAAGATGATTACGTCCAAAACTCAGCAATCATTTTTTATACCCTCCTCCAAAGTAGGGTATATTAACTTTGTCATTCCGTTTGAAACATCCATAAATATTCGTCGTAAGTAATATATATACCATGATAAGCATAAAATTCTAAATTCTAAGTCGAATTAACGATGACTATCTGTCCGTCTGTTGAAATCATGGTACAGCCCATAACTTGACCTAGCTGTTAAAAATTTGCGCAACAATGTGCATTGTGTCTAGGATATTTGGTATTGAAAATCAGATATATTGATCTACTTTCTGGTATAGCCGCCATATAACGATACCTCCCGATATTCCATATTTTGATGATTTTCGTCATATTTTTCCACGGATCTGTCTAAAATGAGGTATTTGTAGTTCGTAATGGGTTCTAGCTTCGGTGGCGGAACATTGTATGTATAGCTCAACGTTTTCGTATAACCCCCTATAACAGTACCTCCCAATTTTCGATATTTTGATAATTTTTGCCTCGAATTTCTACGAATTTGTCTAAAACAAGGTATTTGTAGGTTCTAGCTCCGATAATCGGTATTTTGATAATCCTATTTTTATTTAATCCTATTTTATTTAAGAAGATTTGAAATATAAAATTGTCTATGGAGGTTCCCGATTTGGTATGGCCCCCATATAACGACTCCACCAACTTTATGCTATTTTTAAGCTTCTTTCTGGTATTTGTAGTTTAAAGTGGAACACGTGTGAATTCGGATACTTTTATATAAAAATGTTTTCTTTACCCATTAAAAGTTCAGCCCGGCCTAAATTAATATATTT
This sequence comes from Musca domestica, assembly GCF_030504385.1. Classification (NCBI taxonomy): domain Eukaryota; kingdom Metazoa; phylum Arthropoda; class Insecta; order Diptera; family Muscidae; genus Musca; species Musca domestica. The sequence goes on along the minus strand of NW_026712115.1, from coordinate 5,811,064 downwards.
TTTATTTGTTTAACTAAGTAATGTATGTATTAAGCACATTAGTGCCCCGATGAAAATGAAAAGACTGGCTTGCTACTGCTGGGGGCTTGCCAAAGTGTTGTTAGTGATTTTCAAAATCATTTTCTCTCCTCCGACTAACTGGCTCTCATTAAGTTGAGTGGTCTGTAATTCATTTACACTGGCTCGTTGTTCCACAGAGTCTTAGGCATGTTGGACGGCAGCTCAAACTGTTTCCTGTTTCCTAGTAACTATCCACCTTAGAACGCCCGGACAGCTACTCCCGGAAATACCAACGTTGAGCTGTCGAACCCGAACAACCTAAGATAACCTTGTCATATTCAATATCTCTACAGTAAACTGCACTCCCATTACGATTTTATCACGAATCCCCAACCGTCTCAGAAGACCTTGACACCAACACATCAACCACCTATATCGTAAATTCTGAATATCTACCACTCGTCAGCTTGAAGAACATTCATCCAAGTTCCCGATTATCTTCTAATCCTCAACATCCCGAACGCCGACATCTATCTAGACACCAACATCGTCGACCAGCGATGGTTATTAAATAAAGTCTCTTATTACCTTCAAATTATCCATATCCCGAACACCGACATCGATTCCGACATATCATAATTCCTGATTACATTCAACACGACGACAAACGACTGCCATAATCAAAGTTTCCCCTCAAATCGTCCCTAACGCTAGGGTCACTATGAATACGAACATCGTAATTCTGTATCTTGCTCACTTCTGAACATCCGACGATCATCCACGTGTACCCGAATACCTTCAAATTCTCTGTAACCTGAACATTATTCCCGGCTAATAACACTTCACATCAACCACTCGAGGACCCATAGTGAACTATACCGGGTAGTTCACTTTACAGTATTGCTCCCGATTGTCCTCAAATCATTCACCTTGTCTATATCAACCCTTTAATCAGCGAATGCCTACGAGACATCGCAAACAAATAATTTCTGATCATCAACTAAACAACTCTACTTCTCCAGCATCTCAGTAGTCAATTAGACATCCCACATTTTATATTCATCTTATCGCATTTAAACACTAGTGGATTGTAATTTAGTATTTAAATCAATAAAACATAAAATAAGCGCAAGTTGAAAAAACGTTAGATTGCGGACCTACACACATTTGTGTGTAGGCCATATGAAATAAATATGAAAATCATATCATATAAATATGAAAAGAAAGCACACTTGATGTAGATTATTGTTTTAATATCTTGTACTTCGAAATGTTTATCCAAAGTTTGCACCAGAAAGAGTTCCAGATAACGCAAAAGCAATACTGCCACTATTTCCACCGCCATAACCTCCTGGATAACCACCTCCATATCCTCCAGGATATCCGCCGCCATACCCTCCAGGATATCCGCCACCGTATCCACCAGGATATCCCCCATGTCCACCGTGACCACCTGGATGGTGCCCATGTCCGTGGTGGCCACGAGCCTTGCGTATCGCTATTGCATCAGCGTCTACAGCCAAATCGACATCGACACCTGCCAAGGATTCAGCTTCTATTTTTTCATCTGATTGAGAATAAACAACGGCGATCATGACTGCCGAAAACAATAGAATTGTGGCGAATCTCATGTTGTTCCCGAACGGTTGGCTTCTCAGATAGAAAGGGTTACACGAATTCCACAATGCAAATGAAATGCATTTTTCAATCAATTTGTTTTTTATACAATTCCATTTTGTGTAAATCCGGTGCGACCAGGTATTTAAAATGATTTTTACACGATTCGAGTTCTATTGGTGTTACAGACAAAATCTAATTAAAATATTAGATAATTAAAAAAGGAATATTGTTTGGCACAAAAGCAGTATCACATAGAAATATTGAACCGATTTGGGGTTAATATCCTTTTTTGTCATTCCCAAAGTTGTTTTTATGCCGAAAAATTCTTTTGTTTTGCAATCACACGTGTTCTTGAAGATAAATCAAGGTCTTTGTTTCTTTTTGTCACTCTAATTGTATCTAGTAATACCTACTAGAAATTGAGCTCACATCTTTCTCTACGTTTTATAATATGTCGTCCTTATACTAGATATTCAAGTTCTAAGGGTATTGGATAGAATTTAGCATTTAAGTTGTTCATTGGTTTCATTGACAGTTCCCACTTTTGACAGCTGGTTTGAAGAAGCTCTTACAATATCTCAAAATCTCAATATTTTGAGGATGAATGCCTATACTCTAAGTCCTATGGCTACAAAGAGAATTTCGGAATTGTCTATAATTTGAGTTTTCTTTAAAAAAAATAAAAATGGGTAGAAAAAATGAGATCTGCAAATATGTTAGCGTTAATAACACCATGCGAAAAAGTTCAATACATTTTCAATAATTACAGGGTAAATTCAACAAATTATGAAAGTAAAGCTCAAAATAAAATACATGCGTTACGAAAGGTTACGTCGCAAAGTAACCTAAATAGAGGGGAAGGTTGCCTCCTCTCTCATATTTACACCCTACAACACTATGTGTTGGGGGTATTATAAGTTTGATTGGGCCAAAAATTATGTAACACCACGAAATATTGGTTTCCCACATAGGAAAGTATATATGGATCTTCCTAGCTCGCCGAGCTGAGTCGATCTAGCTATGTATGTCCGTCCGTCTGCCCATGTTAATTTGTAATCACTCTACAGGTCGCAATTATAGTCCGATCTTCACAAAATTGAAAATGGAGGTGGGGTTATGATCAGAATAGAACCCTATTGCTTTTATAGATGATCGCATAATATTTAGGGGTTGAAATGGACCAAAAACTGAAAAATTTCCTGATTTTCGCAATTATGGATGCCCTCTTGGCATAAAAGTATAAAATCTATAAAAATCGCATAAAAAGATTTCAATAATGATGTTAATATAAGATTTGCAGTATTTTGTGACATTTTTTATTTTTTCACATTTTTTATCGCATGCGATATTTTCAATTTGACTTATAATGTTGAAATGTACATTTTGTAATATTTTTTCACAAATAGAAACCAAAGGACACGAAATCTCGCACGAAGTTAGAGTTTAGGACAGCGAGTAGAATGGACCACTACTTTTGTGTAAAAAATACCAGCATTGCTTACAGGCGATATCCGAAATACACAAAAGCCGAACTTCTGGCTTTTTATACCCTACAACACTATGTGTTGGGGGTATTATAAGTTTGATTGGGCCAAAAATTATGTAACACCTCGAAATATTGGTTTCCCACATAGGAAAGTATATATGGATCTTCCTAGCTCGCCGAGCTGAGTCGATCTAGCTATGTATGTCCGTCCGTCCGTCTGTCCGTCTGTCCGTCTGTCCGTCTGTCCATGTTAATTTGTAATCACTCTACAGGTCGCAATTATGGCCCGATCTTCACCAAATTTAGAATGCAGGTGGGGCTAGGGTCAGAATAGAACCCTATTTCTTTTGGAGATGATCGCATAACATTTAGGGGTTGAAATGGACCAAATACTGAAAAATTTCTTGATTTTCCAGTTGCTCTACAGGTCGCAGTTATAGACCAATCGACACGGAATTTCGCATGTAGCTAGAGTTTAGGGCGGGGAAGAAGCCTACCAATTTGGGTGGTCATCGGATAATGTTTAGAGGGTAAAATAGACCATATCTTTTGTGTAGAAAAAATGCAAAATTTTTCATTAAACCGCGAATATTTTAAATCCCGGCGAACTCACAAAGCCATGACAAGGTTACTTCTGACCTTTACATTGATGTTAACATCCAACAAATCGGATATATAGCAAAATATGTGCGATATATATGTTTATCAAAGAAGATATGCTTGAAAAATCTCTTATATGTCGAAAACAGCTGAACTGATTTCGACAGTTCTCATTAATTCAGAATGGCCTCTTGGCAGGAAAGAAAAAACGTCTAAAAAAATCGCATAAAAATATCTCTCTAAAGATGAAAATATTGGTTTTGTAACATTTTCTCATATTTTTTCAATTTTGTCATATTTTTGGCATAATTTTATTTTGAATTAAACATTTGGTAATATTTCTACAGCTAACAAAACTAAGTAGTTAGGATATCAGGATATCATATACAGATCACATTTATGGCCCGATCATTACAAAATTTTGCATGGGGATAAGATGAGGGTCAGAATAGAAGCCTACTCTTTTTGGAGATGATCGCCATATATTTAGGGGTTGAAATGGACCAAAAAACTGCAAAATTGTCAGCCGGTCGTATTTATCGCCTGATCCTCACGCACATTTGAATGGGGGTTACCGGACATTGCAAAAGCCAAGCAGTTTTGGATGGCCATCCAAAAATATTCAATGTGTGAAATAGTTTGCCAACTTTTGTAGACAAAATACAAAAATGTCCATTCCAGTGACTTTTTGGAGAATTCACAAATAAAGGAAAGACGCACTTCTGACTATTTCGTTAACGCTGATTTCGTTGAAGAATATAGTCAAATGGCTGTATCTCATATAGATGCGTTTCAGTCAAAAACCAATAATAAATGTTAATCTTTTGCCACTTCTGAGAGATTATAGGTCTTTGGGAAATATTAGTTCAGATCTAGGAAGACCATTTACGTGCAACATCTATCAATAAATTGGAAATGAGCAAATTAGTTATTCGAAAATTAGAGAACGAAACCTAATGTTTTTCTTTTATTATTTGTCACAATATCTTGTGGAATTCTTTCGAGTATCTCGCATATATAAACTGTATCGTTTTTTATAGTGTTGTAGGGTATTCAACGGTCGGCCCCGCTCGACTGTAGCCTTTGCTTACTTGTTTATGCTGATTTTGTTGACGAATATAGCCAAATATCGTAGACAAGCAAATCATACAGATGAGTCTAAATTTAGAGACACAGAGGGGCCTCTTGCTTTTGGAGATGATCGCAAAATATTTAGGGGTTCAAATGAACAAAGAACAGAAAAAAATTCCAGATCACACAATTGAAGCCAATCGATACGCCTGAGAAGAGAGTTAAGGACAGGGAAGAATTCTAGCATTTTTGTTGGAAAATGGACGACAACAACTAACTGTATGACGGAGTGCTTAAATATTGGGCAAATGTCCCTGGTCAAGTTCTCGTGACATAATTTTAAAATCGAAATATTCCAAAATTGATCTGTATATAAGGGGGCTTCTAACATGTTGTAGTGTTGTAGGGTATCACATGGTCGGCCCACGACTATAGCCTTTTTGGATTAAAAATCCATGAAATCCGTCGATATTAGGTAGTTAGTGTGTTCGGCAATATTGCAGATAAAGACACGATAATTACTTTGGCCAACAATTTTTGACCCTAAAGGAAGGGGTCTCTCTGGACATTTATTTTAAATGTGGTTAAAAACTCCCATTAAATGGGATCGTAGCATTTTGCTTTTTTTATGTACAACCGACATAGACAAAAAATAGGGCAATATAGGGTCGCTTTTTAAAACAGCGCTTATATATTGAGATACAACCTCAGCTTATTTATTGCGAAAGCCTTTTGTTCGTATTTTCTAATCGATATGGTTGTAAAGTTGAATTGATTGGGAATGAAAACTTAAGATTTACCGTTTTAAAGGGGCTTCCCCCAAATTAATATCAATATTAATAACCTTCTCTTGGTAGCAAGATTTTTTATTAACAAAGTTGATGATATTTTTTCATAATACATATTGTATATACAAATTTTGGCAAAGATATTTCTGAGCTGTATTTGATATATTTCCCTGAATATCGTTGTTACGGAGTGCATATTACGGCTGTGGGTAACATATACAATATGGGAGCTATAGCTATACCTTAACCGATCTTCACCAAATTTGACATACTAGCTTCTAAACTCAATTCGGTCGTATATGCCAAATTTCATCCCATTTGGGCAAATATTAGACGTTTGGTGCACAATAAAAGGTAAATCGGACGAAGTTATATCCAAATCTGAACCGATCTCGATAAAATTTGGCAAAGGTATTTCTGAGCTACATTTGATATATTTCCCCAAATATTGTTGTTACTGTATTGTTATTACGGCTGCGGAGGACAAAACTAACAAATCGGATGAACAATATATATTGGAGGTATAGCTATATCTGAACCGATTTCGATCAAATTTGGCATACTTATGTTCAGGCCTAATTTGGTTGTATGTGCAAAATTCAATACTATTCGGGCCGATATTACACGTTTGGAGCACAATAAAAGGCAAATTGGACGAAGAAATATATGGGAGCTATATCAAAATTTTTACCGATTATCTCCAATTTCAATAGGGTTCGTCCTTGGGCATAACAAATGATTTATGCAAAATTTCATCTGGATCAGGTAATAAATGCGAACTGTACTTTGTTTGCAAAAATACATGGACAGACGGACGGACATGCATGAATCGAATCAGAATGTGATTCTATGCAGATCATCAAAAGGAAGTATGGGTCTATCTCGTTTCCTCTTGCCTGTTACAAACAAATGCACAAAGACATAATACCCTGACCACCTTGTGGTGTAGGGTATAAAAAAGGAAATATTTAGTGTTTTTTGGAAACATTGAAGCAAATATTTTCAAATAGAGATTTCTTTAGTGACTTACAGCGAAATTTTATAAAAAATATATATGTCTTTAATGTCATCCTCCAAAAAGTATGATTTTTGAATATTTTTACATAAATTCACCCTAACCCTAAAATTTGATTTTAATTCCTGGCTTCTAGGTAAGATTTATATATATATATATATATATATATATATATATATATATATATATATATATATATATATATATATATATATATATATATATATATATATATATATATATATATATATATATATAGAATTTTATGACAAATAGTTTTGTAGAATATCTTGAATTGCTACGATTCTGTTTAAAGGGAGTTTTTAGCAATTTTTAAAACCATATTTTCAAAAAGAATCAAAATGTCCCCTATGGTGAGGTTAATATATTCAAGCAAAATAATCCTCGTGTTTTTCTCCGCAATATTGCCGGAGACTCTATATTCCGGAAATTTCCCCCTTTATTTCGGTTAATGTGTGGGTCCAACTTTCTAAACGCCAATACACATATCTTCTTTCTAGCTCTACTTTTTAAAATCTGCTGCATTTTTTCTGTTTATTTTTTGTGTTACACAGCGTTATTTAGCACCTACAGAACATTTTCGAATTGCTTCAGACTTGCCAACGAAACATGGCAACACGTTGTATGACATTATACAGATTTTGTAAATTTCAAATTCCAGTACTTGCACAACTAGATTTTAATCACATTAGAGTAAATAAAATGAATTTTTTTGATGGATTTTGTCAAGGATATTAACACCAAGACTATGTCTTTCTTTGCAACAAAAACACGATTACGTCTCTACTCTGACTTAAGTGTCTGGGCACTAGGACGTTATCGGCTCCCCTTTTCAATTTAACTAACTAGTCACATCCAACAACTGCTATTGATTTTTGTATGTAAAATGAAACACACTTTATTCAATTGTATTTAAATTTTATTAATTAATTTTACTTTAAAATTGGTCAACCGTAAAAAGAGCCGGAAGATGAACCAGCCTGTGCAAAGGCGTTGCTGCTGCTGTATCCACCACCATAACCTGGATATCCACCATATCCTCCTGGATATCCGCCATAGCCACCATATCCTCCCGGATATCCGCCATAACCACCATATCCTCCATATCCACCTGGATAGTAGCCACCTCCGTAATAACCACGAGCTTTGCGCACGGCTCCCGTATCAGCATCTACAACCAAATCGGCATTGACGGCAGCCAAGGATTCAGCTTGGACATTTTCAACCGGCTGGCAATAGGCTACAGCGACGAGGACTGTCACAAACAATAAAACTGTGGCGAATTTCATGTTGCACTCGAAGAACGATTTCTCTCAAAGATAACGTCGGTTACACAAATTTCACGATACTGATGAAGTGTATTTTTCCAACGAATCGTTTTTATACGTTTCAATTATTGTAAATCCGGTATTACCATTCCGGTAGAATGAATGTGTATTGCATTTAATACAAATTCAGCAAATTCAGTTATTACAATATTAGATTAATTGAACGTAAGTATGGCTAGGCACAAAAAACACATGCCAGCATCAGATAATTCAATAGATTTGGGGTCGATGTGCCGTCGTTCATTCAGAAAAAAATACATTTTTTTGAAAAAATTCTTTTGTCTCATTATCACAGGTAGTCATGACGATAAATAAATACGTCTACATTTTTTGTATCCTTGTTTTGAAGATTCTCATCACAATGAAATCTCATTGAGCTTTTATATCTTCGTCATTTTAAATTTTAATAAGTTTTTTTCTAATAGGTTTTTTTTTCTAATGCCCTAAAGATTGACTTCTCTCTAAATTCTGAATCAGTTTAACCTTTTCGGTCAACTTGTATTCCGATACAGACCATTTAAACATTATATGATTGACAATTCTAGTAAGAAGATAAAAGTAGAACTGTCATTTAAAAACGGAGCTAAGTTCCGCTGAAAAATTCAATTAAATTTTTTAAATATGGAATATGGTGTGGAACAGTTGTGCGAAAACGGGACTGTATATCCAATTATCTGTCAGGGAATATGGTGCTTATTGTGAACTCTAAATGCCAATTTTGGAATAATTCCGCACAAAATTTTGTTAAAATCGGCAAAATACCGAGTATTGGAATATACCTTTTATCAAAGACGTACCTTATGTAAATTTATGCAAAAATCACCTACAAAGCATCATTTTAGAAGGGTGACGCCAAAGACAAAAATATGCTTCATCAAGCCACCAAAGAAAAGGAACCTCTATTTCCGTAATACTTTAGGAAAATTTTTGCATTAATGTTGCCAGAAAAAAGCTCGAAAATATTTCATAATTTTTCTGATAATTTTATTTTTTTGCCCTATTTTCGAGTTAATGCATGAAAGTAACATAACATTTCGTTTTAGTCCGGATGTTTCAAAGAAGAAATATTCTACCAAAAAATTCACTATCTCAAAATAAATCAGATCTCTACGTATAATAGTGTTCAAGAAAATTTCATTCGAAATTTATGTACTACTAGTGAAAATTTGTTTTCCTTTTTCTGTTAATGTAACATGTTTCTAATCCGATTCAAAATCCGCCATTATACTTCAATTTCTGGGAAAATGGAATTAAAGAATGAAATATTCTAAATCCAATTTAATATTGAGTGTCTGAACAAAAGAATTTTTTTTCAATATATACCATGAAAAATGTCAATAATTTTATCTAATAAAAATAAATAATAAAAACCTTTTTCATTTCTGAAAAATTTAGCACTTTTTCCTAGTTCGCTGCAAATTTTCTTATAATTCACAATACTTTAGCCAGTCAGGTTTGTAAAAAATTCCAAGTAGATTTGGTAGTTTTCGGTATAAGCTTTAAAATTTTATAGATATTTGGATGACATACAGAATCATTTGTACAGAAAATTGTCATAACGGTCCAGTTTTTGGAATAGCCTCCGATTTTCGATTTCGATTTCAAATTACTTATTTTTTAAAAGTTTCGGCTATGTTTTTTTCTCCAGCCCCATATTTTAAAATGGACTATGTCAGGTCCATTTTAAAATATGGGGAAGTAAATACTTACCAAGCAACAACCAAGAGCTAAAACTAATCAACTGATTTTTGTACTGAAGCTTCATAATGGTAACAAATAATGAAACCAAATAAAGGGATGATAGGCCCAAGGTAACCTACGATTTGAAAAAAAATTAAGATTTTAGATAAATTTTTTCATTTAAATAGACTGAAATTCGACATTTGTTCTGCTTAATGACTACCTTATGTCCTTGGAAAAACTGTTTATATATGTCCACAATTTAAAAAAGCTCACATAGAATCCCACCCCACATTTGAAATCTTTAAAGGGTTTTTATTTCATATATATTTTTCAACTTTTTTTCTTGGCACTTTACATTCATATTTCGAATAGGCTAACGAATTTATGTGCAAAGAATTGTCAACGTTGGTATGCTCACCATATAACCCTACGTCCGATTTGACGGGATTTTCAAGATATTGACAAAATTTCCCAACAGATTTTGATGCAATTTGGCATTTTGGGAAGAGAAACATTACCCTTTTGTTCGGGTGTAGAATCAATTCTGATTCTATTAAAAAATATTGTTCTTAAATACAGCAAAAATCACTATATCTTTATTTAATAGCAGCCACAGTTATTCCTATACAGAGTGTTTTTTCATGGTTTTTATACCCTCCAACTTCAAAGGAGGGTATATTAACTTTGTTATTCCGTTTTTTAACATCCCAAACCATTTTTCATAGACCCCATAAAGTATATATATTTATGATCAGCATAAAATTCTAAGTCAACAATTTGTGTTATATTTAGGATTGTTGGTATTGAAAATGAGATATATCGGTCCACGTTTTGGTATAGCCGCCATATAACGGCCATATAACCTTCCGATATTCGGTATTTTAATGATTTTCGCCACATTTTTTCCACAAATGAATTAGGCGAAGATTGGATTGATTTGAATTAGACAGTGAATTGGACTCAGTGTTCGAATTCCGATTACTCTTTGTGGGGATACATGAAGTGATTGGTTTACATGGATAAACCAGCAACGATTAACGGTTGGAAACCAATACTCAACGTGTCGTTGCTGAAATACACCCACAAATGCTTGAAACGGTGGTCAGAAATTGGACCTCCAGAATTACCTTTAAGCAAAACTAGCTGAGCCCGGTGCGCTTCGCTACCCTTTCGCTTTTTATATGCATTCAAAATTTTATATACAAAATTGTGGTTTTTAAATAAAAATAAAACAAATTCAAGAGTTTAAAAACGTATTTATTGTGAAGCTTTAGTATATACAATATTTATCCTTTTTTAGTTTTTCCAAACAAATGGCGTTTACAAACAAATCGATAGGTATACCCTCACGTGAACATTGCACGCACAGCTAATCATTAGAAAAGCAGGAACATGCTAAATTTAGTCCACGTACAGGAAGAGTTTGTCTTTGGGATTTATTAAATGTCATAGCAAATGCCAACCGTGCGGGAAACTGCAATCTTTTCGAACGGCAGTTTTGTAGTTATTGGAGCAATTCGATGAAGCAATACAACGGAACCTACATACTTGCTCGTAATGATGTTAGCCTCAATTAAATTATTGCACAGTTTTTTTACTGTTAGCCTAGTACCATAGCAAAGGCGTTCCTTAATAAAATAATATCCGAATTTAAATAAAATAAATAAAATAAATTGTACATACATACCGTGTTTGGGAGCTATATCCATACGTCAACCGATTCCAATATAGCTTGACACACACATATTCCAAATTTCATTGTTATCTGTCATACATATTGTTTTTGATGTATAAAAAACTTGAAATCTGGAAAAATATATATGAGAGCTATATCCAAACCTGAACCGATTGCAATATAATTTGGCAAATAAATGTTTAGACCAAATTTCATCTCACATTGAAATCGGGGATACATAGCTTGTTTGGTGCATTAAATACATGAAATCGGCCGAAAATATTTATGGGAGCTATATCCAAATCAGAACCGATTTCAATATAATTTAGCAAATTCATGTTTGTTTCGGATTCCGTTACACATTCCTAATTTCGTTGCAAATTTGAGATACATAGCTTGTTTGGTGCATTAAATACATTAAATCGGCCGAAAATGTATATGGGAGCTATATCCCAATCTGAACCGATTTCAATATAATTTGGCAAATTAATTTTCATACCAAAATTTCATCTCACATTGAAATTTCATTGAAATTGGAGTGTTTGGTATATTAAATATACCAATTAGGAACTTTAAAATCCGAATTTGAAAAATACCGAATATAGGGAGGTATCATTCTATGGGGGCTATACAAAGACCTGGACCTGCATAGACAATTTTCTGTCGCAGGCTGTAGTGCCCATTAGAAACTTTAAAAACGACATTTGATACAATTCCGGTGAATAATATCGCAAAAATCATCAATGTACCGAATTTAGGGAGGTAAAATTATATGGGGGTTATACCAAAACGTGGACCTGCATAGGGAATTGTGTCTCACAGGCTATAATAACTATTAGGAACTACAAATACGAAATTTGAAACAATTCCGGTGAACAATGTCGACAAAAGCATCAGGGGGCTATACCTAAACGTATATATACCTAATACTATGATGGAGGGTATAAAAAACTCTCAAAGAGACAGAAACGCAATTCATTTCTTTTCATTTTTGTTTGTTTACAACGAATGTTACCACGCAAGCAGAAGGGAAGAACTATAGAGCAAGAAAGAAAATGCCTCAGACAAATTGTTTCGAATTTGGACCTACGTCGTTCAGATGCTTCAAACAAAACTTCAGACTTTGAGCAGACATGTCGGACGTCCGATATTTGGTTCGCGAGGAGGGTATCGAATGCGACAACGCACAAGATCACTGAATTGTACGCACGTGATATTTTATGGCGACTGGGTAATATGTGATTTTACAATATTTAATTGAAGTTGTTATATTCCCAGTGCATCAACTATATATATATACACTAATTATTTTCTACACAATTCATAAAGAAGAATTCAACATTATCCGCTTTGCTTTATCAAACGAGATTTTGAAATGCACAAATATTGTTGGAATATGAAAATTTGTTAAATGTTAAATGAATATTTGTGGAGTTGAAGCCAAATTTGTAGCATTCAGGTTTTAGATATGTACACCACATTGCAATGCAAAGGGTAAGTTAGGTTTTAGTTTGTAACACCTCGAAATATTAGTCATTCCTCGAAGAAGTCCGCTCGTTTATTTTATCGCTAAAAAGAACCGGTTGTCCATACTTCTAGCAACATCTGAAATTTACATTTCTGATGTTTTATGGCTCATTCCCAGGTATATAGCCTTTACATTATTTTTACAATTAGTGCAATAGTAACTTCTTAAATGATCGGAAAGCTGATATATTCCTGGATGTTCTGCAATATAGCATTTATTATTTCAAGAAGCAATGACAGCGCTTTTCCGATTGATTAATGTGAGTTTCAATATTTCATTCTGTTAAAGTCTTTTTGTTTTGTGCCATCAATTTCACGTGTATCAATAATTTAAATCAACCTACAACATTCTATTATTAATATTTTTTTATTTTAAAACTAGTTTATTTCGATTATCAACCGTAAAAGCCACCACCGAAACCCGATGCTCCCGCAGAAGCTTGAGCAAAACTGCTACCACCGCCGAAACCCCCACCAAATCCAGGATAGCCACCGTAACCGCCATAACCGCCTGGGTAGAATCCACCTCCATAACCGCCAGGATAGAACCCGCCGAATCCGCCATATCCACCATAACTACGTACTTTCCGTGTTAGTACTGAATCTGTATCTACAGCTACTCCACCATCGACACTTTCCAAAGTTTCTGCGGCTTTAACACTTGGACGTGGCTGTGCGAAAGCCAAGCAAATAACTGCTGCCAACACAACAAGGGCAATGAACAATTTCATTTTGATTCTTGTTTCTATTTTTCGTTTAAAAACTTTTCTAAGAAGATAATTCTAAATGCGTTACCAAATCGCAACTTCAACAGCAACTTTTTACTACCTTGTTTTTATACCTATCGTTTCGACTAAGTCTGCCATTATGTGAAGAAGTCCAAAGTAGGAAGAACCTGATTTTAAGAGTCTCATTGTGGTATATTTGCATGTGTTTTTTTTTTTATTTTCGATCTAATTTTTATTCGATTTTACCTTTCATTGATAGTAACAGCCAAAACGCATGAAACCAATCTCTTAAGCCCATTTAAAACAACAATTATTGGGGCTATTTTTTGCAGTGAATCGTCAATTTCCATTTGAAAGCATTTGTCTAGATTTTTTGTTAATAAAAATAAGTAATTACTTGTGACAAATAGAACCAGAACGAAAATAGCAACAATTGCTTAGGATTAAAAAAAAATTAACCAAAAGATTAGTTTTTTAAGGAATGTAGAGGCCTGAAAATATGGTATCCATTCAAGTGATTTTTCAGTGCATAACATTAACAAGTAAAAAAGCTGTAAGTTCGGCCGGGCCGAACTTTGAATATCCTCCACCATTTGGAACGAACTTGGCAATTCTCAAAAACAATAAAATCCGTTAAAAAAATCTTAAAAAATGCCGAATTTAGCTACTAAATTAGGTAACTTTTGTCATAAGCCATTACAATATTCAAATGCGAAACTAAACAACAAAAATCGGTGAATAATGTAGCTAAAATCATCAAAATACCGAATATCGGGAGGTACCGTTATATGGGGGCTATACGAAGACATGCACAATTTTCTGTCATAGGCTGTAGTAGTCATTTTAAACTTCAAATACCAAATTTGAAAGAATTTCGTTGAATAATGTCGCTAAAATCAACAAAGAACCGAATATCCGGAGGTAAATACCGAATATCGGGAGGTATGGGGGCTATACCAAAACGTGGTCCTACACGACCCATTTTCAATACCAAAAGTCCTGCAGACATAATATACATTTGAGTAAAATTTTGTCAATCTACTTCAATTCGTTCGGAAGCTAGAGTGATTACCACAGACGGACAGACGGAAATTAGAAATGCGTGCTGTCATTAAATATTTACATAAAGAAGGTTTATCAGGGCAAGAAATTCATAATAATATGGTGAATGTGTTAGGTGAAAATGCTCCTTCATATTCAACAGTAAGAAATTGGGTTGCTGAATTGAAACGTGTTCGTACAAGTATTGAAGATGAACCACGTAGTTGACGTCCAAAAACAGCAACAACAATATAAATTGTAGCCAAAGTGCATGATATGGTATTAAATGATCGACAAATAAAAGTGCGTGAAAATGCTAATATCATGTACATCCCAAACGATCGAGTCCATTTAATTTTGCATGAAGAACTGCAGATGAAAAAGCTTTATGCAAAATGGGTGCCGCATGTGTTAACAGTCGATCAAAAACTCAGAAGAATGAAAATTTCTCGAGGATCATTTTAAGCGAAATAAAATTGATTTTAAGACTTCAAAAGTATTTTATTAATTGACTATCTGCAAAAGAGTAAAACAATAAATTCAATTGCAACCTTTTAGATCAATTAAATGTACAAATTTGAGAAAAACATCCAACGCACCAGCGCACAAATCCTAATATTTGCGCCAGTGCTAGGTCAGGTGCGAAAACGGACAATATCGGTCCACTCCTTCTGGTACCTCCCCCACAAAGGGTCAACATTTTAAATAGTTACAACTCTCATAAAATGTGATGTAAGAGTCCGATTGTCTTCAAAGCTCACACATCCTAACATTTATATTAACCCAAGGTCTGGTGTTAAGATATAATATATCGGTCCACTCCTTCTGGTACCTCCCCCACAAATAGTCGAAATTTTCAAAAAAAATGTATATATTTTTACACAAACGCTCAAAATTTTGAATATCCACGAAGCTCATAAAAAGCGAAATCAACACCCGATTCTCTTCCAGACATGGTACATCTAAAATATTTCCATCAACACAAGATCTGTTATAAAGATGGTAGAAATCGGACCATTTCTTTTGCTACCTGCTCTACATAGGGTTCAAGATTTTAAAAAAACAAAACAGTCAAAGAAAGCGAAGTAAGAATCCAACTCTCTTCAAATTTCAAACATACCAACATTTTTGCTAACACAAGATCTGTTGTGAAGATGCTTTATATCTGCGAACTTCTTCTGGTACCTCACTCACAAAGGAACACAATTTTCAAAACTTTTATCTGTCTTAAATTGCGAAAAAAACTCAGCGATTTCTTACAACTTGCTATATTTAATTATATGTCTCTCAATCAATCCTGAGATGAATATGGAATTTAAGATTCCCCATAAATTGGATATAAAAGTTCGATTTTCTTATGTATTCATAATAATATTTATATCATATTTTTTAGGTCCGATATGAAATGGACAATATTGACCCATTTTTTCAAAACCCACTTCATAGAGGGTCAAGACTTTGAAAATTCATAACCGATGTCAAAATATTGTTAAATAATCGAACATTGGCTGACGGTATATTTCTGTCGCAAAACCAACCGATACTTTTTTACTTGTTTGTATTGAATTATTCAAACGACCTCTTTAAATTTTCAAAGCTAAATGTTGTGAAATATATATCAAAATACACAAAATCGCAAAAGCCCCTGGGATAATGTCAGGGATATATGGCCATATAAAGGCTTTTGGTTTTTTGGGTCTTGATCTACAAATCGAGTCTCATTTTTATACCCTCCACAATACTATGGAGGGTATATTAACTTTGTCATTCCCTTTGTAACTCCTCGAAATACTCATGTCAGACCCAACAAAGTATATATATTCATAATCAGCGTAAAATTCTAAGTCGATTTAGCGATGACCGTCTGTCTGTTGTAATCACGCTATCTTTCGAATGAATTGAGATAGAAGGCTAAAATTTTGCACACATGTTTATTTTTCCAGTAGGCAGGTTAAGTTCGTGAATGGGCCATGTAGGTTCACGTTTTCATATAGCCCCCATATAACGGGACCTCCCGATATTCGGTATTTTGATGATTTTAGCAACATTATTCACCTGAATTGTTTCAAATTTGGTATTTGAAGTTCGAAATGGATACTACACCCTAAGACAGAAAATTGTCTGTGCAACTCCTCGTCTTTGTATAGCCCCCATATAACGGTACCTCCCAATACTCGGTATTTTCATGATTTTAGCGACATTATTCACCAGAATTGTTTCAAATTACGTATTTAGAGTTCGTTATAGGAACTATAGTCTGTGACAGAAAATTTTCTATGCAGGTCCAGGTCTTCGTATAGGCCCCATATATCAGTACCTCCCTATATTCGGTATTTTGACGATTTTAGGTACAATACCCACCGAAATTGTTTGAGATGTGGTATTTGAAGTTCGTAATGAAGGCTACAGTCTGTGACAGAAAATTGTCTATGCAGGTCCAGGTCTTCGCACAGCTCCGATATAACGGTACCTCCCTATATACGACATTTTGATGATTTTAGCTACATTATTCACCGTTTATTTCAAGTTTCCATTACCATATTCAAAGGTAATGGCTTATGAAAAACAATGCCTATGTAGGCTCACGTCGTATAAACCCCAATATAACGGCTATGTTTGGTATTTTTAAAATTTTAACAGAATGTTTTAAGGATTTTATTTTTTGAAAATTCCCAAATTCGTTCCAAATGGTGGAGGGTATTCAAAGTTCGGCCCGGCCGAACTTACTGCTTTTTAACTTGTTCTTTTCTTAACACTTTCCACAAAATAAAGTACTGAAGGCGATTTTGAAGTAGAATACATAATTGTTAAATTAATTGTAAAATACGTAAATGCAAAGTTTTTACCTGTAATATATAAATTTCGAAATTAAGATTTCTTTTCTTTACTAACTTATAGTGAAATTTGATGAAAAATATTTTTGTTTTCAATGTCATTCTTCTAACCTATATCTATAAAAGAGGAAAATATTTTTTTTTTTTTTTGTTTGTCTCTTTAATTTGACTTCTTCTAGAACTCATAGTAGAATTTTATGACAAATAATTTTGACATTTTGACTTGCTACGATCCCGTTTAAAAGAAGTTTTAAACCATAGTTTAAAACTTGACCAAAAAGAGCCCTCTGTTGTCAAAATATTTGTAGTGTTCTTATCTGCAATATTGCCGAAGACATGGACATAACGAATCAGAATTTGATTCTTTGAAGATCACCAAAACATGCAATGGGTCTATTCAATTTCCTACTTCATGTTACACTCAAATGCACAAAGACAGAATTCCCCGTATCATAGTTTGGTTAGGGTATAAAAAAAGCCGTACAATGTTTGTTACAATTTTTGAACAAATCTTAAGTCTTTTTTAATTTCCAAGTCTTTTGAATAGAATTGCTCGCAAAATTACTCCTTCATTATTTATTTGACTCAGGGATAGGGTATCATTTGATCGGTTTCTCATTAAATTTGTGTTATTAGGTGTGCTTTGGTATACTTTTTAAATTTTTTAGGCAGAAGATCTTAAATTGGTTCACTTTGGATTTAAAGCTACTGCTTGATATTGATATTTTGTTGATATTGCTTGATTATTCCTTTATGTATCTATATAGTATATAGAGTTTTTTTTTAATTTTAACATTTAGTTCAATACTCCTGTTCATTTCTATAGATCATTTTCAAGATCTATAACGGTTCTTTTTTAAATTAAAGCTAATAGTATTTCTATTAGCTTTAATTTAAAAAAGAGCCATTATAGATCTTGAAAATGATTCACCACTTGAATGTGGATTTGACCCAAAATCTTCATCTGGTTTACCTTTTAGCGTATTTTGATAGATTTATGTGTGAAGTTGAAATTTTAGTAGATGAATCAGTTGAAGATTTATGTTATTTGTCGGCTTTGATATTGAAAATCAATATACATTTTGTACCATAAATACATTTATTAAAACGATGCACAACATTTCATTGTAAATATTTTATTTTGCAACTACTAAAATTAGATCAACGACCGTAGAAGCCACCACCGAAACCTGATGCTCCCGCAGAAGCTTGAGCATAACTGCTGCCACCACCGAAACCACCACCGAATCCTGGATAGCCACCATAGCCGCCATAACCGCCTGGATAGAAGCCACGGCCATATCTTGGATAGAATCCTCCGAATCCACCAAAACCACGTACTTTGCGTGTTAATCCTGAATCGGCGTCTACACCTACTCCTCCATCGACACTTTCCAATGTTTCCACGGCTTCAGCATTTGGACGTGGCTGAGCAAAGGCCGAGCAAATGACTGCTGCCAACACGACAAGAGAAATGAATAATTTCATTTTGTTTTTGATTTTTGTTTAAAAAAAAATTTTTTCAAAGAAGATATTTCTAAATGCGTTACCGAATTGCAACTACTGCAGCAACTTTTTACTACCTTGTTTTTATACCGATCGTTTCGAATAAGTCTGCCATTATGTGAAGAAGTCCAAAATAGGAGGAACCTGATTTTAAGAATCTCATTGTGGAATATTTGCATGTATTTTTTTTTTATTTTCGATTTTATTTGGCTTTCATTGATAGTTGCAGTCTAAACGCCCGAAACAAATCTCTTAAAACCACTTAAAACAACAATAATTTGGGCTCTTCAATTTCGATTTTAAAGTATTTGTATAACAATTTGTTTGTTAATACAAATAAAAAATCACTTGTGACTAATAGAACCAGAAACAAAAAAAAAAAAACAATTGTTTTGCATTTTTGATAGAAGACTAAACCCAAATTATTCTTTTTTTTTTTTGGGATTCACTACAATATGGGAAATATACTGCGTATTGGTGACAAGATTTATTTTGATGTTCTTACTGCAATTCTGTGTCCAAGAAGTTGTCTATGTCTCTGCAACGTGTCTGCAAAAGAGTTTATCCTTATTCTTCTATTATTTGATCCCTAAATCACTACATCAATGTCTATAAAGGTAAGAAACTCTGCTGTAATTATTATGGAGTATGAACAACTATGACCAGAATGGACCCGTCTGACAGGTAAAAGCAAATTTTTCCATAGTTCCACATAGTGTAGCCGAACGTAACGCCTTTGTTACCTTTGTAAACTAAAAGTTACAAAACGTGCTAAATATAAATAGTGTTTGTGTGTTTTTATTAGATAGCAAATTCCGGATTTTTATTTGAATTGAATGGGTTTTGGAGAAGTCACAATTTGGGAATATATTAAAAAATATTTTTTTGGTATACAATAAACCCGAAATCGGTTCAAGATATTTACAATGGCAAATGGGAGCTATATCTAAATTTGAACCGATTCTTGTAAATGTTCATGTTAATCGGATAAGAAATGCGACCTGCATTTTGTTCACAAAAATACATGGGCAAACGGACGGAAGGACAAACTGATTGACATGAATAAATCGACTCAGGAAGTGATTCTATCCTCAAAATCAACTATGGGTCTTTCTCGCTTCTTTCTCCATGTTACGAACAAAGACATAATACCCTTACCACTATGTGTTGTAGGGACTAAGAAGGGTAAAAATAAATTTATTGAAATTTATTGATATTCAAAATGTTGACTTCTTGGGGGAAGGTGATAGAAGTAGTAGTCCAATATTTTTCAAATCGGTAGTCGACAATTTAACCTTCATCGGACACCCAATTCATTTTATATAAGAGATTCGTATGATTTTGTGAGGAAGGTACAGTTATGAGTATACCAATCTTTTCCATTTTTGCCTGAAAATTTTTATATCCTCCACCATTCTATGGAGGGTATATTAACTTTGTCATTTCGTTTGTAACTCCTCGAAATATTCATAATAGACCCTACAAAGTATATATTTTTTGGATCGAACGAATTGAGATAGAAGGCTGAAATTTTGCAGTAGGCAGGTTAAATTCGTAAAAGGCCCATGTCGGTTCACATTTTTGTATAGCCCCCATATAACGGTACCTCCCGATATTCGGTATTTTCCTGATTTTAGCGACATTATTTACCGAAATTATTTCAAACTTCGTATTTGAAGTTCGTAATGGGTACTACAGCCTATGAAAAAAAATTGTGTATGTAAGTCCACGTCTTCGTATAGCCCCCATGTAACGACACCTCCCGATAGTCGGTATTTTGATGATTTCAGCAACATTAGTCACCAGAACTATATCGAATTTCGCATTTGAACTACAGCCTATGACAAAAATTTGTATATGCAGGTCTATGTGTTCGTACAACCCCCATATGACGATACCTCCCGATAGTCGGTATTTTTACGATTTCAGCAACGTTATTCACCGGAATCGTTTCAAATCTCGTATTTGAAGTTCGTAATGGGCACTACAGCCTATTACAAAAAAATTCGTAAGCAGGTCCACGTCTTCGTAGAGTCCCCATATAACGGTTTTAATTTAAGTTGTAGTTTTCGATTTTTTTTTAAGTTGTTCAAATTCTTTCCAAATGGTGGAGGGTATTAAAAGTTCGGTCCGGCCGCTTTTTATCATCTGCTTTTTTACTAGTTTTATATAAATATTACAATGTTCAAAGTTCTAAGAATTGTTGAACTATTGTGAGGGTATCAGAAAGAGTAGGCCGATAAGCCTCATGATCACACTTGAACCGTAGTTGGAAGAAATATTGATAGCTTCGAAGTTTGAGGTTGTGCGCTATATCCCATCTTCACAGAATATCTTGTATTGGTAGTAATATTGGGATGTGCCATATGTGAGAAGAATCGGATGCTTATTTCAGATAAAGTGAATAAAATTCTAAAAGATTTTTGATAATGTGGATAATGCAAAAAATAGATTTGGGATAACGTGGATAAAGTTCTAAAAGAATTTTGATAACGGGGATAAAGCAATAATCGACTTTGGATAATTCGGATAGTTTTTAAAGAGCCTTTTGATAACGTAAATAATGATAAGATAGCACTTAGATAACGAGGATAAAATAAAAAAAATACTGTCTGAATAATGTGGATAACTCTGAAGTATACTTTGGATAACGTGGATAATGTAAATATACAATTTGTATAAATTGGATAATCCATTTCTACCATTTGGATAATACGAATAAACCATTTTTAAATGTACTAAGCATCTGGATAGCTTAAATAAAATATCAGAAGCTTTCGGGTGACATAAAAAAAAGTTTTTTTGCAGTGGATTACGCATTTTTATACCCTACAACACTGTGTGTTGGGGGTATTATAAGTTTGATTGGGCTAAAAATTATGTAACACCTCGAAATATTGGTTTCCCACATAGGAAAGTATATATGGATCTTCCTATCTCGCTTTTGGAGATGATCGCTCGATATTTAGGGGTTAAAATGGACCAAAAAAAAAATTTTTCTGATTTTGCAGTTGCTCTATAGGTCACAATTATGAACCAAACTACACGGGAATTTACATGGAGATAGAGGTCAGACCTGGGAAGAAGCCTACCAATTTGGGCGGCCATCGGGCAATATTTAGCGGGTAAAATAGACCCTGACTTTTATGTAAATAAATAGGAAATTTCCATTAAACCGCGAATATTTTTAACCGCAGCCAAATCTCAACTACATTAAAAGGTCACTCCTGACCATTAAAGTGATGCTGTTAGCCAAGAAATCGGATATATAACAAAATAGGAACAATATATATGTAAAAGAAAGAGATTTTATTTATTCTGCTCATAAGTCAAGAACCGCTGGGTCGATTTTCACAATTCCCCTCAATTCTGAATGGTCTCTGGCGGAAAATCATACCAATATATGGGCGAATATCTTTTGTTCCATTTTTTTTCAATTTATGTCATATTTTTTATCGCATGCGGTTTTTTCAATTTGACTTACAATTTTGAATTGAAAATTTTCTAAATTTTTACACTCCTTAACACTACGCTTTGAGTGTATTATATTTATATTGCAATTATCGTCCGATCCTCACGAAATTTTGCATAGGGGTAGCGTTAGGGTCAGAATTAAAGCCTAGTGTTCTTCAATTGTTCTTTTAACTAAAATTCTTTGAACTAAAAAAATTAAAATTTTGTAATTTGTAGTCGCCACACTTTGAAAACTAATCGATACGGAATTTCGCATCAGAAGAGAGTTAAGGACAGGAAATTGTTTTGAATACAACACGGCGGAGTACGTGAATATTGGCCAAATTCTCTGAGTCTGGGCACAGCTCCTTGACATTATTTCAAAACGTAACCTTCAAAAATGGATTTGGATATAAGGAAACTTCGAACATATTGTAGTGTTGTAGGGTATCACATGGTCGGCCCCGCACGACTATAGCCTTTGCTTACTTGTTAATCATTAAATAATTGTCATAAGACATTTTGATCCTTTTGATAACTTAAAAAAAATATATTTTGAGCTTTTGGATAATGAGGATAATATATTTCAAGAATAAACTGCATGAAATATTTTGAGCCTCAATATATAACTTGGATAAAATATTATGAGCTTCGGGATAAACTGGATAAAATTATTTGCAGCCTTGGGATAATTTGAATAAGATATTTAGAGGTTTTCTGAGATTTGGTGAACATTTTTGGGGTAGGTACCATTAGGAGTGTCGCGTTCCATCTAATCTTCATACCAGATCTAGAGTTGTAAGAAATATTGCGATGTGCGAAATTCGAAGACAATCAAACTCTTATTTCGCATCATTAAAGAAATATAATTATTCAAAACGTTAAACCTTTGTGCGGGAAAAATGGGATGTTATTATGCACTTTCTCACCTGATACAAATATTGATACTCGTAAAAATTGAAGAAAATCGGGTGATCCTTCCCTTTCTATGGTATAAATTATTTTTTTTGAAAATGTTGACCTTTTGTGTACCAGAAATAGTTGTCCGATATTGGCCATCTTAGCTTTGGATCTAGTAATGATATAAGGGGCGCAAAAGTAATATTCTTATCAGAAAATGCCATACATTTTACGATTGGCCCCTAATGTCTTACAGACAAAACATGGGAAGTTTACTTTTGCGACATACGCATGTATGTGTTTGACAGGCATTCTGATGTTTGGTGTTGGCTGTAATTAAGACATAGAACGATTACTTTTGCGCCATCTTGCAAATGTCTTTGAAAGCACAAAGTTTGAAAAAAATAATTAATTCATTTTCCACTTTATTATAGATATGTTCTTTATATCCTTAACCACAAGGTGGTCAGGTAATATGTCTTTGTGCATTTGTTTGTAACAGGCAAAAGGAAACGAGATAGACCCATAGTTCCTTTGATGATCTGCATAGAATCACATTCTGAGTCGATTTATGCATGTCCGTCCGTCCGTCTGTCAGTCTGTCCTCTGTCCATGTATTTTTGTAAACAAAGTACAGTTCGCATTTAATGCCCTATCCAGATGAAATTTTGCAAAAATCATTTGTTTGGCCCAAGGACGAACCCTATTGAAATTGAAGATAATCGGTAAAAATTTAGATATAGCTCCCATATATATCTTCGCCCGATTTGCCTTTTATTGTGCACCAAAAGTGTAATGCCAGCCCGAATAGTATGAAATTTTGCACATGCAACCAATTTAGGTCTGAAAAGAAGTATGCCAAATTTGATCGAAATCGGTTCAGATATATCTATAGCTCCCATTTATATTGTTCATCCGATTTGTTGTTTTTGTCCTCCGCATCCGTAATATGCACTCTATAACAACAATATTTGAGGGAATATATCAAATGCAGGTCAGAAATACCTTTGCTAAATTTTATCAAGATCGGTTCAGATTTGGATATAGCTCAAATATATATATTCGTCCGATTTGCCTTTTATTGTGCACCAAACGTCTAATATTTGTTTGGCACTTACAACCGAATTGAGTCTAGAAGCCAGTATGTCAAATTTGGTGAAGATCGGTTCAGATATAGCTATATCTCCCATATATACTGTTCATCTGATTTGTTATATTTGTTACCCACAGCCGTAATATGCACTCCGTAACAACGATATTCAGGGAAATATATCAAATACAGCTCAGAAATATCTTTGCCAAATTTTATGGAGATCAGTTCCGATTTGGATATAACTCCCTTATATTTTTTTCGATTTCAAATTAATTTTGCACCAAATGGGCAATACATATATATGGGCTTCGGCATATTTAGTCCTTTGAACTTTAAATTATAATTATAATCATAGCGTGTATGATTGAATTCTCCCATAAAAACTTTTAATTGTTATGTGGAGCTCTACTAAATTAACAAAGTGGTGTAGGGTATCATAAAGTCGGCCCCGCCCGACTTTAGGACTTTTTACTGTTTTTTTCTAAACTTAGGAGGTATTAGAAGGAGTGGGCTGATATTGACCATTTTCTTACCTAATTTAGATCTTATAAAAATTTTTTCGACATAATCATTTCAAAAAAAAAAAAAATAAAACCTTCCACCAAAACAGATTTTGGCCGTGTCAAAAGATAAAGATAGATATAGGTCAATAGCCATAATATCTTTGATATTTGGCAAAAACGTGAACAAATGAAAGATCAGCCACCACCACATTATAACCGCTTTTCATTCAACTGAATAGAGTTCTTCATATACGATTTTATTACGAATTTCTGTAACCTTATTACAAAAGGTGAACAGACACATGGGGAAGGTCGGACTCGTATATTCAGATCGGTTTAGATCTTCATTAACTTTTGTTTTTACTACGGAGAGGCGGTCGGTACGCCATTTGTTAATCCAATGTTTCCACTGAGTATCTACGAGGATCTGGCAAAAATATAAAGGTATTGGCATATCGTTCATCCCAATTTTACGGATTTTAAAGTCAGCTGGTGTGGGTAACATTTACGTTCTCCCATGGCGGAGAGCAGTGGCAGTTTGTTCCGATCGATGTTACACCTTTATAACTTATTCATTTTAAAACACGATGTAACATTTTTTGGGCAACGTACAAATGTGCAAAATATCATTAGAATAGCTATAAGTCTATTTCAACACGACCTATGCAAACATTAGCGAAGTGTCTTTCCTTAAAATGACTGTTAAAGACTTCCACCAAATAACTATAGAAGTATAGATGATTCTTCCTCTAAAGAATCTTTTTTTTCGAGAAGTGAATTCATTCTGGCCATCAACAAAAATGTATACATCAAAAAGTACCCTATGATGCGCTTGAATTTAAAAAGAAAAGATAAACAAAAATCACAATTTATTTTTTCTTTCTCTAAATATATAGAATGACATATACAATATCATTTTTTTCGATTTCGTTAACACGTCATAAACAATTTCTGAATTCGTTTAAAACCAGTTACAAGTTTCTTGAGAGGGCAGTGCACTTCAGATGAAAAAATTCCAGAAAAAAAGCTAGAATAATCTAAACAATTTCGATTTAAACTTATGCGCGTGTTTTTTAATAAATAAATTTCTATTTAATTAAATAATAAGACACATTGACAATACATACAAAACATACAATTGAATCTCATTTGCATTGTGTATAAGTATTAGGATGAGAGATGGGATTTTAGTATTTGTGGGGAACTTTTTGGGAAAAGAAGAAACGGATTACCTGATTTTAAATTTTAGGAAAATACCTTATCTAAAATAAGGCTTCGGCCTTTAAATCAGATTAACTTTACTTTTTTATAAGAAAATTATTCCACTGTTATTTCCATTACGTTATCATAGACCGCGGTTATGTTTGAAGTGTTTTGTCCCAGTATTCCATTTTTACAGTACTAAAATGTCAGAACTAAGAAATCAAATTTAAGAGTGGAATATATTTATTATTAAGTAGACATGTAGGTACTTGGAATTCGGTATTAAGGTGTTCAAGTATAGGTCAGAGTCGACTAGGCAGTTTACCTAGGTGACGAACGATGCATGGATACTGCATGGGAGTAACTTTTCTGAAGTGGTCGAAAACGGCAAGGTGTGTGGAAAGTAGTACCAAACAGTAAAGAAAATTAATTTTAAATTCTGTAACTATCGAGCTGTAATCCTAAAATTTCGTTTAGATTTGCAATATTGGTGCGAGGCTAATGTTGAAATGTAAATGAAAATGAAAATGTTGCACAGATTTAGATTACCCTCATTTATATGTCTACAGAGCGTGTATATCGTTTAGTATAAAAAGCAAAGTGGTTTTCCGATTTTATTTAAACTTTGCATATTGTAATATTTGTATCAGCTTTAGTTTGCATGAGTTAATACATCGCATTCCAATAAGAGATGGGAGTATCCGACCCATTATTTCTGGTACCTTCTTCCTAAAAGTTCAAAAATGTCGAAAGAAATCACGCCTATATCACATATAAAACGAGTCGAGTGCCTAGTTTAGTTCAAGCTTAGCATGTTGTAAGATTTATAGCTGACTTAGGTCAGGAGCGAACATGGTAAATATTCATCCACTGTTTCTAAAAATGTGCGAAGAGAACTTAAATGTACTAAAGCTGGAGTACTTTGTATTGGACAAACGGATTAGTCTGAAATTCTGAGATTTAGAATGAGAGTCACTAATGGAGTGCACCATAGATATACCAAAGGGTAATTTGAACTTAGAGGCTACGAAAAGTTCTAAAAATGTACTTAACTTCTAAAATGGCACCATATGGCTAAAAACTAATTTAGTATGCTTGCATTGGGTGAACAGATAGTGTTTGAAATCTGAAATTTGATCGCTGTTCATGTGTAGCCTGCGTACTAAAAGTACTGAATGGTATTAAACAGGGTGAGATAAAAAAAATGCAACAAAATCAAAAGCAAAAAATGGTGGAAATAGCATCAATTATTAGAATAAGTTTAGATTTGTTCGAATTCGTCACCTTTGGCACGAATTATGGCCTTCAAGCGCTTGCTTAAGGTGATCGACACTTTGATATTTTTTCAACCTTGCTTTCCAAAATAATCTAGACACAATAGTCCAACAGATTGGTATCCCCACATTTTGGTGGCTATTGTTGTAACCATTCTTGGGTGGCGCGTGCTGAATTCGATGGTGCTGAGTCCTCTTGGAATGTCCAACATCTGCTGCCAAAATGTTTGCGTGCCTAAGGCAGAATATTTTCGTGATAATATTCCGCTTTTATTCTGATGCCACTGTGACGGGGTTTCGGTTCTTTACCATTTCTGCTGATGTGGACGGGAGCACTTCCTTGACGTCGGACTACGCTACCAGTATCACGGCAACGAGCGATGGTACGAGAAACAAAAGATTTATTCACATTTAAATGCTGGAGTGCTCTAACCGAATATAAAGAAATCACACTATCACGCTTGAATTCCATCACGAATAATTTTATTCTGGAAAACTCTCACCAAAATGATTTTGTACGCTTGTAAACAATGTATTGAGCTGTCACTGGAATAAGCGTCTTAGAAATGGCAGCAGTCTGGAGTTGGTTGCCGTTTTTTTATCTCACCCTGTATGAAGGAGGTTTCGGAAATGTGTACTACAATTGTGCGAAAAGTACCAACTGGTACTATATTTGGCATTGGGTGATGGGATAGAGACAAAATTCAGAATTTTGTTCATTATATTTTATTTGGAAACGTGTCCTATATTTCTGTGGAACGTAGTAAATAGTACTAAATTAAGTACTTGGTGGGGGCATGCATTTGGAATCCTCAAATTTGATATTGAGGACTCTGTTGATATTTGGAATTGAGATATGAAGGTGATTTTAGAAATGTGTACTATAAAATACTAAACGTAAAAAGTACTAAATTTGATAATGGGGGAAATTACAAAACTTTGATGTAGATGTCGCTGTTGGTGTCTGTGGTTAAGATATGCGGGTTGTTTTGAAAATGCGTACTATAATTGTACTAAATGGTATTACATTTTGCAATGGGGGAAATACAGCGCTGAAATTCTGAAATTTGATATTAAAGTCACTAAGATTGAGATATGGAGGCTGTTTTGAGAATTTTTTTAACTGTACGAAAATAACTAAATGCTACTATATATTTTGTAGAGGCAAAGAGTGTCGTTAGAGAAAGGGGTAGTTTTAGATTTTCGTGCTATGGAAAGTGCACAAAGTGCCGTTGGGTGTTGAGATAAAAATGGAATTCTCAAATTTGGTATCGAGATCTTAGTTGGTGTCTAGGGTAGAGAAAAGGCGGTTGGGACATGTATAGTATAAATGTACGAAAAATGTGGTTATAAATTAGAGATTGGGTCTTAAGATAGAGCTGGAACTATGAAATTTGATATGAAGGTGATTATTGGTATACAGTTTAGGGAGAGAAGTCGGTGGATTTGAAAATGCGTACTAGATTGTACAAAAAGTACTAAATGGTACTAAATTTACCTGAAGTGAGTGGATATAGCTTGAATCCTGAAATTCCACATTGAGGTCACAGTTGATTTCGAATGTTATTATAAAACAAGTAAGCAAAGGCTACAGTCGAGCGGGCCGACCGTTGAATACCCTACAACACTATAATAAACGATACAGTTTATATAGGCGAGATACTCGAAAGAATTCCACAAGATATTGTGACAAATAATAAAAGGAAACTATCAGGTTTCGTTCTCTAAATTTCGAATAATAGCAACTTAAACGAATTTGCTCATTTCCAATTTATTGGTAGATGTTGCACGTAAATGGTCTTCCTACATCTGGAACCAATATTTCCCAAAGACCTATAATCTCTCAGAAGTGGCAAAAGATTAACATTTATAATTGGTTTTTGACTGAAACGCATCTATAAGAGATACAAACATTTGAATATATTCTTCAACGAAATCAGCTTTTACGAAATAGTCAGAAGTGCGTCTTTCCTGTATTTGTGAATTCTCCAAAAAGTCACTGGAATGGGCATTTTCGTTTTTTGTCTATAAAAGTTGGCAAACTCCTTCACACATTGAATATTTTTGGATGGCCATCCAAAACTGCTTGGCTTTTGCAATGTCCGGTAACCCCATTCAAATGTGCCTAAGGATCGGGCGATAATTACGACCTGCTGACAATTTTGCAGTTTTTTGGTCCATTTCAACCCCTAAATATATGGCGATCATCTCCAAAAAGAATAGGCTTTTATTCTGACCCTCATCTTATCTCCATGCAAAATTTCGTAAGGATCGGGGCATAAATGCGATCTGTATATGATATCGTGATATCCTAACTACTTAGTTTTGTTAGCTGTAGAAATATTACCAAATGTTTAATTCAAAATGAAAATATGCCAAAAATATGACAAAATTGAAAAAATATGAGAAAATTTTACAAAATCAATATTTTCATCTTTAGAGAGATATTTTTATGCGATTTTTTTCGACGTTTTATGTTTCCTGCCAAGAGGCCATTCTGAATTAATGAGAACTGTCGAAATCAGTTCAGCCGTTCTCGACATATAAGAGATTTTTCAAGCATATCTTCTTTGATAAACATATATATCGCACATATTTTGCTATATATCCGTTTTGTTGGATGTTAACATCAATGTAAAGATCAGAAGTAATCTTGTCATGGTTTTGTGATTTCGCCGGGATTTAAAATATTCGCGGTTTAATGAAAAATTTTGAATTTTTTCAACAAAAATGATATGGTCTATTTTACCCGCTAAATGTTATCCGATAACCACCCAAATGGGTAGGCTTCTTGCCAGCCCAAAACTCTAGCTACATGCGAAATTCCGCGTCGATTGGTCTATAATTGCGACCTGTAGAGCAAGTGCAAAATCAGGAATTTTTTCAGTTTTTGGTCCATTTCAACCCCTAAACTAAATTATTATGCGATCACCACCAAAAGAAATAGGGTTCTATTCTGATCCTAGTCCCACCTCCATTTTAAATTTCGTGAAGATCGGACCATAATTGCGACCTGTAGAGTGATTACAAATTAACATGGACAGACGGACAGACGGACGGACGGACATACATAGCTAGATCAACTCAGCTCGGCGAGATAGGAAGATCCATATATACTTTCCTATGTGGGAAATCAATATTTCGTGGTGTTACATAATTTTTGGCCCAATCAAACTTATAATACCCCCAACACATAGTGTTGTAGGGTATAAAGACGTTCAAATAGTTTTGGACAGACAAATTGGATGTGGAATCATTGTGCAAGGGTTTAACTAACTTTGCGGCAAACTTCAAATCGAAAGATTTGAAAGACTTTTCTATTATCCTTTTCTATAAAAGAAACACTTGAATATAGCTGGAAACTTAGTATGATGTATGAAGTTTTGTTTGGAAATTTGAACAAATAGTGCATCATGAGTACTAAAATGAAATATTTTGAGTCAGCGGGCACTTGCAAGTCTATTTTACTGGATCTTTTTAACCCTTAACCCATTGCAAAAGTACTTAATTTTAATAAATGAAATTAATTCGTTTTAGAAATTACACCAACTGTATTAAAGGGTGTCTCCTTGGAATTTCGTTTTATTTTTTTATTGTTTTATATTTAAAGTTATTTTCAAAATGATTTTTATTTTCCAAAACCATACGAACTGAAACCGGCACTGGCATAAGCATTCGAGTACGACCCACCAAATCCACCACCAAAGGGACGTCCATAACCACCAAGGCCTCCAAAACCACGACCACCATAACCACCGTAGCCTCCGTAACCGCGTCTTCCAAATCCATAACCACGAGGAAGACGTGTTAACTCCGATTTCTCGTTCAATGCAGCATCAACGCTTATATCAGCATCTATACTGGCCAATGTTTCGGGTGTTTCTATGGCCAAAGGATTACCATAAACGATGGCAACGAAAGCCAATACGAAGAGGACAACAAAATACTTCATTTTAACTCAAAAGCGTTTCAAATGATCTCTCTCTATAAAATGATTCCCGATGAACTCTGGATTGCAACTAATAATAAATCCTTGTCAAATTTTACTTTTATACTCTTTGCAGAGATCTGCGGCGGCAAATAATATGACAAAAACTACGAAATATTCCCCAAACAGTCAAAACTTTGTTCTTACATTTTTTATTAAATTTCGTTTAGGTTTTAAATTAAATAATTAATAAATCTTTGAACTTTGTGTGTCGGCATTCATTAATAACTTCGTATGAATGACTGCAATTAAAAATTATTTTTTAGTAAAGGAATTAAGTTTCGTGCCATGCTATAGTAAGATTCTCTGAAAGTACATTCTCTAACTCAAAACCATTAAGAATTGACGTACTAGACAGGAGATGTCAATAATTTGAAAAAAAGTATAAACAAATTTGTTGTTTTTCTTTTTGTTATTTTATTGTATGGCAAGTTTTGCTGGGGATCATCGACCTCATCTGGTAAAGTGGGAGCGTGGCAAGCCCCCTACAACTAGAAACTTAGATTTTTTATAAATATCTCTTATAACCAAGCGATTGGTAGATACATTTGTATTTAAGGCACAGAAAATAGATCAAGAGAGAAAAAATAGGGAATAAACTTATTAACTAAAGTAAGATTGAGAATCTCAGGTATCATTGCTAAGATATTTAGCAGTTATCAGCGAAATGCTGACCTTGTGTTTTGATTCGCCTCTCGTTTGTTTCTGTACGTGTATAGCGTTATTATGAGCGGTGCCCTGAAATCACAAATATGGTGTCAATTAATTAATAGAAATCAACAGTGACCTTAATAAATTTTCGAACAATCACAGCACGCTTTCGAAAAATCCACCCCTTCTCTCAAAACAATATAGCAATAGTGGTTCCACATCGAATTTCAAAACTCCAGCTCTATTCTAAGAGCCGATTCAAAACTTATTACCATACTTTTCGTACAGTTATACTACGCATGGCACAAACCACCCCATTCTCTCCCTATATACTAACAGTGACCTCGACACCAAATTTCTGAATTCCATCTCTATCCCACTACCCAACGCCAGATTTTTTGAAATTTTCCACTTTTCGTACGTTGATAGCTCGAATTTCCAAAACCAGCTCTTTCTTTCAAATACAAACTCCAACATCCATATCGGGACTTCAGCTCAATCTCTTCACCCAATTTAGTAACATTCAGTTCTTTTCGTATAGTTAATGTACGCATTTTCAAAACAATATCCATACCTCAACCTTAGATATTAGAAGTGACCTTAATATCAAATTTCAGGATTTCAGCTCTGTATTCTCCCCTTGTGTCAAATTTAGTACTCTTTAGTAAAATTATGGTACCAATTTCCTAAACGAGCTCCTTCTCTCAACTACAGACATCCATTTTAAGTTCCAGGATTCCAGCCCTATCTTCTCACCCAATACCAATTTAGTAACATTTAGTTCTTTTCGTACAGTTAAAGTACGTATTTTCCAAAACAATCTCCATATCTCAACCTCAGATACCATCAGTGACCTTAATATCAAATTTGAGGACTTCAGCCTAGTACAATTATTATATGAATTTCCAAAACCACATTTTGCCCTCAAGCCAAGACACCAACATCGATATCCATATTAATTTTCGGGATTTCAGCTTAATCCCTTCACCCAATACGAATTTAGTAACATTTACTTCTTTTCTTACAATCCATATCTCCGCTTCAGACACCATCATTGACTTTAATATCAAATTTCAGGAATTCAGCTCTGTAATTTCTTCATTCTCAAATTTACCACCATTTAGTATAATTATAGTACGAACTTACAAAAGAAGCTCCTTCTCTATGCTAAAGGCAAGGACATCCATGTCAGATTTGAGTATTCCAGCCCTACCCCAAAAGAATATGAACGCATTTCCAAATTACTGCCAAAACTCAAACACAGGTCACATCCCAGAAAGCAAAAACTATCCGCTGTATTACTAAGAATACTCAACAAAGCGATAGAAATAATCGCGTTTAATATTGCTTTCTCACCCCGGAAGGAGCATCCTTCGGGAAAAAATTAACCACCACATAGCGTTTAAAGCGTTACTTCTAACAATTGTGGAAGTCACTCTGACAGTTATTGGAAGAGAATTTTTTTATGTTTTTACTTCAGACCTAAGCAATTATTATACCCTACAACACTATGTGTTGGGGGTATTATAAGTTTGATTGGGCCAGAATTTATGTAACACCTCGAAATATTGGTTTCCCATATAGGAAAGTATATATGGATCTTCCTAGCTCGCCGAGCTGAGTCGATCTAGCTATGTATGTCCGTCCGTCCGTCCGTCTGTCCGTCTGTCCATGTTAATTTGTAATCACTCTACAGGTCGCAATTATGGCCCGATCTTCACGAAATTTAGAATGGAGGTGGGGATAGGGTCAGAATAGAACCCTATTTCTTTTAGAGATGATCGTCAAATGTTTAGGGGTTGAAATGGACCAAATACTGAAAAAATGTCGGATTTTGCAGTAGCTATACAGGTCGCAATTATAGACCAATCGACGCGGAATTTCGCATGTAGCTAGAGTTTAGGGCGGGGAAGAAGCCTACCAATTTGGGTGGTCATCGGATAATATTTAGCGGGTAAAATAGACCATAACTTCTGTGTTGAAAAATTCAACATTTTTCATTAAACCGCGAATATTTTAAATCCTGGCCAAATCACGAAGCCATGTCAAAGTTACTTCTGATCTTTACATTGATGTTAACATCCAACAAATCGGATATATAGCAAAATATGTGCGATATATATGTCTATCAAAGAAGATATGCTTGAAAGATCTCTTATATGTCGAGAACGGCTGAACTGATTTCGACAGTTCTCATTAATTCAGAATGGCCTCTTGGCAGGAAAGAAAGAAACGTCTAAAAAATCGCATAAAAATATCTCTCTAAAGATGAAAATATTGATTTTGTAAAATTTTCTCATATTTTTTCAATTTTGTCATATTTTTGGCATATTTTCATTTTAAATTAAAGATTTGGTAATATTTCTACAGCTAACAAAACTAAGTAGTTAGGATATCAGGATATCATATAGAGATCGGAATTTCGCATGTAGCTAGAGTTTAGGGCGGGGAAGAAGCCTACCAATTTGGGTGGTCATCGGATAATATTTAGCGGGTAAAATAGACCATAACTTTTGTGTTGAAAAATTCAACATTTTTCATTAAACCGCGAATATTTTAAATCCTGGCCAAATCACGAAGCCATGTCAAAGTTACTTCTGATCTTTACATTGATGTTAACATCCAACAAATCGGATATATAGCAAAATATGTGCGAGATATATGTCTATCAAAGAAGATATGCTTGAAAGATCTCTTATATGTCGAGAACGGCTGAACTGATTTCGACAGTTCTCATTAATTCAGAATGGCCTCTTGGCAGGAAAGAAAGATACGTCTAAAAAATCGCATAAAAATATCTCTCTAAAGATGAAAATATTGATTTTGTAAAATTTTCTCATATTTTTTCAATTTTGTCATATTTTTGGCATATTTTCATTTTAAATTAAAGATTTGGTAATATTTCTACAGCTAACAAAACTAAGTAGTTAGGATATCAGGATATCATATAGAGATCGCATTTATGGCCCGATCCTTACGAAATTTTGCATGGGGATAAGATGAGGATCGGAATAGAAGCCTACTCTTTTTGGGGATGATCGCCATATATTTAGGGGTTGAAATGGACCAAAAAACTGCAAAATTGTCAGCAGGTCGTAATTATCGGCCGATGTCCATTCCAGTGACTTTTTGGAGAATTCACAAATACAGGAAAGGTGCACTTCTGACTATTTCGTTAACGCTGATTTTGTTGAAGAATATAGTCAAATGTCTGTATCTCATATAGATGCGTTTCAGTCAAAAACCAATAATAAATGTTAATCTTTTACCACTTCTGAGAGATTATAGGTCTTTGGGAAATATTGGTTCCAGATCTAGGACGACCATTTACGTGCAACATCTACCAATAAATTGGAAATGAGCAAATTAGTTTAAGTTGTTATTATTCGAAAATTAGAGAACGAAACTTGGTGGTTTTATTTTATTATTTGTCACAATATCTTGTGGAATCCTTTCGAGTATATAAACTGTATCGTTTATTATAGTGTTGTAGGGTATTCAACGGTCGGCCCCGCTCGACTGTAGCCTTTGCTTACTTGTTTTTTTATTGTTATTGGTACTTTTTCCAATGTACTCTTGCATAGAACTTTTACTTATTAGCTGAAATACTCACACTTTATCTTTTGTTTCGTTTGGAAAATGTAATGTCTGTCTTGGGAATCGATCCTGGGTGTCCAGAGAGCAAAGCTGGCTCAGATAGAATATCTTATTTATGTTCAATCCGTAACTAACTGCAAACTATCGCTGTTTTTACTGGTGGAAGTCACAAGAAAGTGTCTGCACACATGTCACCTTATCTTATATTCCTTGGCGCCACTACGTAGTAACGCCGTGACGATAGAAAGTAGACAACAGTAGTTTTGTTATTGTAAATGTACATACTATCGCATTTATTATGTTTAAAAGCGTCGCAGAAGTGGCATGTTAAAAAGGGAGTGAGTTACGCACTTCCAAATGCTTCCTGGGATCAGTAATCAAAATATCAAATTTCAGGATTGTATCTCCATTCCTTCACCCAATATAGTACCATTCAGTACTAATTGTAAAATTTTAGTGCACTTTTACAGTACCTAATACCAAATTTCAGATTTCAGGCCACCTTCAAACTACCTTCATATATCGAACGTTTCTTTCAACATTGATACTCATACCAAACATTTAATTTTTTGGCTCTATCCGTTCACATAATACCAAATAGTATTATTTTGAAGCTTTTGAGTAACATTAAACTTCGAATTTCCATAAAACCACTGGTACATCTTCCCTGCCCTTCATCAGTGACTATACTTCCAAATTCAGAATTCTAGGTCATTCCGTTGCATTTTGTCTGCAGTTAGGTCAAGTTCGAAGATAAGCCATATCGGTCAACCATTCCCGATAGCACCCATATAGAGGTACTTCCCGATATTCGATATTTTGACTATTTTAGCTACACTCTGCAACGGAATAGTATAAAATTCAATATTTAGAGTTCATAATATTTTCTACCTCCTGTGGCAAAATATTGTGGATATAGGTCTTTCCCTATAGACTCCATATAATTGTACCTTCCCATATTCGACATTTTAATGATTTGAGCTGTCCGCTAGAGCTTAAATTCGGTATTTAGGGTTGATAATGGATTCTATCACCCGCCTGATATTTTGACGATTTAGCCACATTTTCTAAGGAATATTTTTAAATTCGGTGTTTTGAGTCTCTAACGGTCTCTACCTCATGTGACAGAATATTGGGTATATAGGTCCACGTTTTCTCATAGCCCCAATATAAAATCACTTCCAGATATTAGTTATTTTGACAATTTCAGACACATTTTCTAATGGAATTACTTAAAATTCATTTTTGGGTTCCTTAATACATTCTTCTGCTTATAAAGAACTATTTCTGTATAAGTCAACCAGGATAGCCACTATCCTCCCGATATTCGGTATTTTGATGACTGTAGCCAAATTTTTCACATAATTGTTTGATATTTGGATTGGATGTTCCTAATAACAGAAGTGACACCTATCCCTCAAATACTGTATTTTCGGCATTTACAGACATATTTTTACATGGGTTACTTTCCAAATGGTGGGGGTATAAAAAGTTCGGCCTACCTGAACATCACTGCTTTTTTACTTGTTATCTTCAAAATCAATTTATATTTTTTTAAAAATATTACATTACGAAAAGTTTGTATCAAATCGAACATTTCATTCGGATGTACCGTTTCAATTAGTACATTCAGGAAATAAAAATTAAAAACTAACAAAATTACTTTTGTTTCAAGAGTAATTTATTTCAAGTTGTGGCAAATAATTAATCCAAATCTTAAATTATTAGAAATAATATAATATGATATCTTCATTGAACTAGAAGAACACAGTCTAAATATTCCGAAACAACATGATTAAAGCTCCATAATATTCTTACAACGAAATATTTGTAAAATAAATAAAAAAATACATCATTGTTTAATTTTTTAAAAAATTCCAAGAAATGCTATTCAATACAATCGTACTAACATAAATCATAAATGACAATCATCTGACTGTATTTGCAGAATTTATACAAACACATGTAGCTACACAAAAGATACAAAAAAATACCCGGCTATTCAATTTCTTTTTGCTCTTTCTTTCTTTTTTCCCTGTCCCCCTGTTTTTAAATACCAATTCCAATGCATTTTGCCTTTTGATATGTTAATTTATGTCAATCGTTAATAACACATTTCGTTAATAATGATTATTGGATCTTTTGTCTAAACGAATTAATTTATTATTTAATGACAAACAGACAAACAAATACAACATACAAATATAGGTATAACGTAACAAACATACAGCGACTTTATTTTACACTAAATAAATTCAATAGTCACACTAGGCCCTAAACTATATTTTTATATATTTTTATATTTTTATACCCTCAGCCATATGGCTAGAGAGGGTATTTATCATCGAAATTACGGTTTTAAACCCTAGGTCTCTTTGAACCAAATCCATTTCAGGACATTTGGAGTCAATCTAGCAATGTCCGTCCGTCCGTCTGGCTGGTGTGCATTCTATGGAATGGAGTATCCTATTTGATCCAAACTTGGTAATATTATTGTCAAACTTAGATCGAGTTCGGAGATGGGCAATATCGGTCCACTCCTTCTGGTACCACGCCTAGAAAATGTCAACATTTAAAAAAAAATAATTCGCTGCACAGAAAGAGAAAGTTTAATCCGAATTTTGCAAATCCTAATGTTTGCATCAGTGCTAGGTCAGGTCCAGTACTTCCCACACAAACGATCAACATGTTGAATAATTATAACTCTTATAAATTACACACATCACAATAATTTTATTAACTGGAATATATCAGTCCACTCCTTCTGGTAACTCCCCCCAAAGGGTCACAATTTTTGAATATTCATGAAGCTCAAAAAACACGAAATTAGCACAATATTGATTCATCACAATATTTTTATCAACACAAGGTCTGTTGCAAAGATGGTAGATATCGGACCATTTCTGATAACTTCCCTACAAAGGATCAAAGTTTTGAATAACAAAAACGATTATAAAATCCGAAATAAGCATCCGATTCTCTTCAAATTACACACATCACAATATCTTTATTAACCTAAGGTCTGGTGTGAAGATGAGATATATCGGTCCACTTATTCTGGTACCTCATCCACAAAGGTTCAACATCTTGAGTATTCTTTAAGCTCATAAAAAGGGAAATTAACATGCGATTCCATTCAGACTTGCTACATCTCAATATTTCCATCAACACAAGATCTGTTATAAAAATGGTAGGTATCGGAACATTTCTTCTGTACCTTCCCCACATAGGGTTCAAGATTTTGAAAAACAAATTTCACACATCCAAAATATGTTTGCTAACGCAGGATCTGTTGTGAAGATGATATATATCTGCGAACCCCTTCTGGTACCTAACCCACTAAGAGTCACAATTTTCAATATTTTATCTTTTTTACAACTTGCTATATCTAAATATTTCTCTTAACCAGAAATCTGATATATATATATATATGTAATTTAGCGAAATTTATGATTTTATGTAAAATTGGGTATTAATGTTCGATTTCCTTCAAATTTTATCCATACCATTATTTTTATCAGTATTAGATGAAGTATGAAAATGGAATACTTCGGTTTGCTATATCTGTTAAATCACGCATATTTTTCACAATTTCAAAAAACTACCATTTAGGCCAATTATTTTCAATGACGTAAGCAATATATTTAGGGGTTGAAATGGACCAACAACTACCTGATTTTGCAGCCTTTTTAAAGGTCACAAATAGAAACCAAAGGACACGAAATCTCGCATGAAGTTAGAGTTGAGGTCAGCGGGTAAAATGGAACACTACTTTTGTGTGAAAAAAATACCACCATTACTTACAGGCGATATCCGAAATACACACAAGGCGAATTTCCGGCTTTTGACGAATATAGACAAGCAAATCATATATATGAGTCTAAATTTGGAGATTCAGAGGGGCCTCTTGCTTTTGGAGATGATCGCAAAATATTATCTGTTCAAATGAACCAAAATAAAAAAAAACTAATCACACAATTGAAGCTAATAGCCACGCCTGAGAAGAGAGTTAAGGACAGGGAAGAACTCTAGCATTTTGGATGACCATTGAATTATATTTAGCTGTAAAATGGGCCACAACAACTAACATCACGACGGAGTGCGTAAATATTGGGCAAATGTCCCTGGTCAAAATCCTAAGAGAAATAACTGGGCAGTGCTCCGTGACATAATTTCAAAATGAATTTAGATATATAGGGGCTTCTAACATATTGTAGTGTTGTAGGGTATCACATGGTCGGTCCGCACTACTATAACCTTTGCTTACTTGTTTGTACATTAAATCGGTACCTATATACCCTATTAAAGTGTCACTTCTGTTAAATTCTAACATAATGCTATGTCCTCTCCCAGCACCATCTACTAAAGTAAAGCAACAATGAAATGTCACATCTTATTATATTATGTGTCTTTTTTGGAAATTAGTAAAATTTAGGTGGTATTGTCAAAGACCTAAAATGGTAAAGGCTAGACAAAATACATATCAAAGACATAAAACTATAAAGATTGGACAAAATGCATATGGTATTGTTGTATACATATGCAAAGACATATAATATAATAAGATAGGTCAAAGACCTAAAACTATAAAGACTGGACAAAATGCATATGGGCTTTACTTTTTCTATTAGGTAGTAGATGGCAGGCGGCATAACAGAAATGCATTGGAAATTTTAGAAAAATATGTTATTGCGATATCGCCGAAAAATGGCGGAAATACGAGGAAAAAATATCAGATATGATAGACATACGCTCAAAAATCTATTCCAGAGCATTTCCTTGTACATTGAATAGATAAAAATCAACAACAACCCTTAAAAGTGTCAGCTCTGTTAAATTATAACATAATGCTATGTCACGATATCGTGACATAACATATTGTAATATAACAGAGCTGACAATTTTATAACATTTTTGCTGATTTTTTTCGATTTGATGTACAGGGAAATTCTCTGATTAGATTTTTGAGACCATATATATCATATCTGTTACTTTTGATCGCGGTTTTCCGCCATTTCGGAATCGATAAAAATGAACAAAAACCCTATAAAAGTGTCAGCTCGGTTAAATTATAAAATGATGATGCTAACGCCATCTATTGAAGCAGGGCAACAATGACATGAAATATTCTTATTATATTATATGCCTTTTTTGGAAATTAGTAAAATTTCGTTGGTATTGTTGTATACATATAAAGACATATAATATAATAAGATGGGACATTACATTGTTACTTTTCTTCAATAGATGTCGTTGGTAGTAGAAAAAATATGTTATGTCACGATATCGTGACATAGCAATATGTTATAATTTAACAGAGCTGACACTTTTTAAGGGTTGTTGTGGATACATTTTGTTCCATCTTTATAGTTTTATGCCTTTGATACATATGTGTGTCATAACGAGCTCCACCTATTGATATTGGGCAAATAAGTAGTTGACGAACAACGTGCATACTTTTAGGCTCCCAAAATACAAGGTACAATATAACATAGAAAATTAGATTAAAAGTGAATTTTTATCTAATACCGTTATATAAAACAAAGTAACGCATATATCACACATTTATTATATGTATGTACACATGTGTACACCCGTGCATACAATGTCTACCTTAAACACCGTAGGGAATCAATTTTGCAAAAACAAAAATAGCGTTAGAAATATAATCTCATTAAAAAGTGTCTTTAAACGTTCAGACAAATAACAAACGCTTCACATGATTTGTGCTGTGAATCCCCAAAACTTGGGAAAAAGTAAAAAAACAATTCAAACCACAAAACAAGCCACCCAACCAACCAACCACTTCTCCCGATATGAAAGTGAAGAAGAAGAAATGACAAAATAGAAAACGTTTTGCTGTAGCGGTATTTGAAACCAGTTTACGTTTTATGTTGTTATCCGTCTATTGTTTGTTTCTTTTTTTGCGTTCCCATCAATATTCGTTTTGGCCGATAATTGAGTTGACCACAAAAGCCAACAAATAAAACGCTGGCCGGTATTATTCATTCGCCATCGAATCAGGTTCAGCACATGACCGTCTTTATTGTTTACCAAAAAGCGCGGAGAATGAGTGGATAATTGTTGTATTTTTGTTTATTTTTTGTTTATTCGGTATCCAGTTTTAAGTTATTTGGTTATTTTGTTATTGTGTCAAATTATTAATTGGGAAAGGTCAAATTTCTCCAGAACGTAAATTTTTGAATCGAATCAAAGAACACAAGCCAAATACTTCAAAATTTCCAATTGAGAAAGTTCGTGAAAAGGACTGCGAAATTTGAATATGAATATGCGTCAATTTGGAATTTAAAGATTCGAATTCAATCTGGAACGGGCACAAAATCAGAATGAAACTCAGACAAGTTGTATAATTTGACAAAATATCTAAAATTCAATAATTACATCTTATTTTTGATATGAAGCCCAAGTAGTAGTTCCGGTCCCAGGGGTTGGATTCTTATTCTATAAAAAGGTGAGCTGGAAACTTTTATAAAGAAAAGAAATGTCAAATGAAAAATGTTATTAAGAAAATATTTTCACAGAACAAAAATCCAGCCCCTAGGACTTGAACTATTACTTGGGTTTCATATCTAAAAATCACGCCACCATATTTGAAGAAAAAGAAAACAGTGAGGAAACCAATGCATATTATTTAAAATATTTTGAAACTTTAGAGAGCCAAGAACACTCAGAATAGGCCTCTTGTGTACTGTAGGCTGACATATTTCGTTGGACTTTCTGCAATCTATACTAACACACGCTTAAGGCAATCGACTGAACTTTAAATCAAAACTCAAACAGAGACCGTAGGGGTGTGAAAGAAAAAGGGGCTTATGGACCATTAAAAATATGCTCTAATTTACACCGGCATCTTCATTCCACGTGTACGAAGATACGTCATTTATTTGACGTATAAGCAATGGAATTGAAAATCTAAAAAAAAACGCGTTTTATTGAAACCTGTCGGTATAAATACGTACTTGCGATAAGTACGAATTTGTTTTAAAATTTACGACTTTGATTTCAATTTGGCGTAAGGACTTCGAAATTTTTGAAAAGTTTTTCCAAAAGTAAAGGATCGATAAGAACTGACATGGCCAAGGGCTGAGGTATGTCATGATTTTCGGAACTTCATACTTAAGGAGTAGAACAAATAAAAA
Organism: Musca domestica; assembly: GCF_030504385.1. Classification (NCBI taxonomy): domain Eukaryota; kingdom Metazoa; phylum Arthropoda; class Insecta; order Diptera; family Muscidae; genus Musca; species Musca domestica. The sequence goes on along the minus strand of NW_026712115.1, from coordinate 5,768,319 downwards.
CAACGACATTTTTTATACCCTCAACCATATGTTAAATTAGGTATGAGAATCAATGTTTGAAAGTAAGTTTGATGTATGAAGGTAGTTTTGGAAATGTGTACTATGTGTGCGAACTGTACTAAATGGTATAAAATTTGAAACAGTTTGGTGCTTGAAATCTGAAATTTGAAGTTACGGTCGCTATTCATGTGTAGCCTGAGAAAAGTTCTAAATGGTACCACATTGGGTATTGGGTGAAGGAGTAGAGTTGGTGAAATAATAGAGCTGAAATTCTGGAATTTGATAATGATGTCACTATTGGTTTCTAGGGTTTACATAAGACTTACAAAATAATATTACCATCATTATAAGGCTCCAAATTCGAGTTCTTTAATCGAAATACAAATTTCTGATACTATCGAATCTATTTTTATACCCTACACAACCCTGTGGTACAGGGAACTATGACTTTGTAAATGTGTATATAACATGCAGTAGGAAACAAGATAGACCATAGGTAATTGAAATTGGTGATGCGGCCAAAACGTGCCTTGTCGAAATAACGGTTTTAGGACCTAGGTCTCTTTGGGCCAAATCCGTTTCAAGTCATTTGGAATCAATCTAGGGGGTCCGTCCGTTTGTCTGTTTGACCGTCTGGTGTGCACGATAACTGCCGAAGGGAGTATCCGATTTGGTCCAAACTTGGTACATCGAAATATTACTGTCAAACTGTAATCGGTCGGTTTCTGGTACCTCCCCCGCAATAGGTCAACATTTTCAAAGAAAATAATTTACCTCATAGTAAAGACCATTCGATTTTGTGCAAACTTTGCAAATCTAAATATTTTTGACAGTACTAGGTCCGGTACGAAAGTGGACATTATCGGCCCACTCCATCTAGTACCTCCCCCACAAAGGGCCAACATTTGGAATAATTATTATTCTTAAATAATGTGAAGTCTTGTTGTTTTCAAAAATACCAATATTTTTGTTAAAACAAGGAAATATCGGTCCACTCCTTCTGGTACCTCCTCTACAAAGGGTCAACATGTTGACCCGCTATGAGGCTCTCAAAGCGCGAAATGAACATCCGATTTCTTTCAAACATCTCAATACAAGATCCTCCCTCCCCAAAAATGGGTCGACATTTTCAATAACCCAAGCTCTCATAAAATCCGAAATACGCATCCGATTCATTTTAATCCGGTGAATAATAATACCATCAAAATATGGAATGAAAGGAGATACCATTTTATATGGGCTTTGTCAGGCTGTAATATCCTTACTAACCGTTATATGGAGCCCATTTACGGACATAACCTGTCTACTGGCAAAATACCCATGTGCGCAAAATTTTAGCCATCTATTTCAATTCGTTCTAAATATAAGGTGATTACAACAGTAAGACAAAAGACAGGCGGACATCGCTAAATCGACTTAGAATTTTACGCTGATCAAGCTCTATTTCCATTATTTATCAAGATTTGTTTTTCTGATAAATTTTCCTTTATATTTTTCGAGTTTTTCGACGATACTACTGCCTATGACAGAAAATTGTCTTTGCAGGTCCTATATTCTGTATTTGACCAAATTTTTTCAAGTTTCGCATTTGAATATTGTAATGGCTTATGACAAAAGTTGCCTATGCAGGTCCACGTCGTCGTATAGGTCTTAATATAATGGCTACATTCGGTATTCTTAAGATTTTAAGAGAATTTTTTACGGATTTTATTTTTTTTAAAAATGGCCAAATTCGTTCCAAATGTTGGAGGGTAATCCAAGATCGGCCCGGCCGAACTTACAACTTTTTTACTTGTTTTATCTAAATAGAAGACTGGAAGCTCTTTTTCTTTTTCCGAGACTACACTTGACTACTTGAAAAAATTTGGTCAAATACAGAATATAGGACCTGCAAAGACAATTTTCTGTCATAGGCAGTAGTATCGTCGAAAAACTCGAAAAATATAAAGGAAAATTTATCAGAAAAACAAATCTTGATAAATAATGGAAATAGAGCTTGATCAGCGTAAAATTCTAAGTCGATTTAGCGATGTCCGCCTGTCTTTTGTCTTACTGTTGTAATCACCTTATATTTAGAACGAATTGAAATAGATGGCTAAAATTTTGCGCACATGGGTATTTTGCCAGTAGACAGGTTATGTCCGTAAATGGGCTCCATATAACGGTTAGTAAGGATATTACAGCCTGACAAAGCCCATATAAAATGGTATCTCCTTTCATTCCATATTTTGATGGTATTATTATTCACCGGATTAAAATGAATCGGATGCGTATTTCGGATTTTATGAGAGCTTGGGTTATTGAAAATGTCGACCCATTTTTGGGGAGGGAGGATCTTGTATTGAGATGTTTGAAAGAAATCGGATGTTCATTTCGCGCTTTGAGAGCCTCATAGCGGGTCAACATGTTGACCCTTTGTAGAGGAGGTACCAGAAGGAGTGGACCGATATTTCCTTGTTTTAACAAAAATATTGGTATTTTTGAAAACAACAAGACTTCACATTATTTAAGAATAATAATTATTCCAAATGTTGGCCCTTTGTGGGGGAGGTACTAGATGGAGTGGGCCGATAATGTCCACTTTCGTACCGGACCTAGTACTGTCAAAAATATTTAGATTTGCAAAGTTTGCACAAAATCGAATGGTCTTTACTATGAGGTAAATTATTTTCTTTGAAAATGTTGACCTATTGCGGGGGAGGTACCAGAAACCGACCGATTACAGTTTGACAGTAATATTTCGATGTACCAAGTTTGGACCAAATCGGATACTCCCTTCGGCAGTTATCGTGCACACCAGACGGTCAAACAGACAAACGGACGGACCCCCTAGATTGATTCCAAATGACTTGAAAGGGATTTGGCCCAAAGAGACCTAGGTCCTAAAACCGTTATTTCGACAAGGCACGTTTTGGCCGCATCACCAATTTCAATTACCTATGGTCTATCTTGTTTCCTACTGCATGTTATATACACATTTACAAAGTCATAGTTCCCTGTACCACAGGGTTGTGTAGGGTATAAAAATAGATTCGATAGTATCAGAAATTTGTATTTCGATTAAAGAACTCGAATTTGGAGCCTTATAATGATGGTAATATTATTTTGTAAGTCTTATGTAAACCCTAGAAACCAATAGTGACATCATTATCAAATTCCAGAATTTCAGCTCTATTATTTCACCAACTCTACTCCTTCACCCAATACCCAATGTGGTACCATTTAGAACTTTTCTCAGGCTACACATGAATAGCGACCGTAACTTCAAATTTCAGATTTCAAGCACCAAACTGTTTCAAATTTTATACCATTTAGTACAGTTCGCACACATAGTACACATTTCCAAAACTACCTTCATACATCAAACTTACTTTCAAACATTGATTCTCATACCTAATTTAACATATGGTTGAGGGTATAAAAAATGTCGTTGTTTTTATTTGTTCTACTCCTTAAGTATGAAGTTCCGAAAATCATGACATACCTCAGCCCTTGGCCATGTCAGTTCTTATCGATCCTTTACTTTTGGAAAAACTTTTCAAAAATTTCGAAGTCCTTACGCCAAATTGAAATCAAAGTCGTAAATTTTAAAACAAATTCGTACTTATCGCAAGTACGTATTTATACCGACAGGTTTCAATAAAACGCGTTTTTTTTTAGATTTTCAATTCCATTGCTTATACGTCAAATAAATGACGTATCTTCGTACACGTGGAATGAAGATGCCGGTGTAAATTAGAGCATATTTTTAATGGTCCATAAGCCCCTTTTTCTTTCACACCCCTACGGTCTCTGTTTGAGTTTTGATTTAAAGTTCAGTCGATTGCCTTAAGCGTGTGTTAGTATAGATTGCAGAAAGTCCAACGAAATATGTCAGCCTACAGTACACAAGAGGCCTATTCTGAGTGTTCTTGGCTCTCTAAAGTTTCAAAATATTTTAAATAATATGCATTGGTTTCCTCACTGTTTTCTTTTTCTTCAAATATGGTGGCGTGATTTTTAGATATGAAACCCAAGTAATAGTTCAAGTCCTAGGGGCTGGATTTTTGTTCTGTGAAAATATTTTCTTAATAACATTTTTCATTTGACATTTCTTTTCTTTATAAAAGTTTCCAGCTCACCTTTTTATAGAATAAGAATCCAACCCCTGGGACCGGAACTACTACTTGGGCTTCATATCAAAAATAAGATGTAATTATTGAATTTTAGATATTTTGTCAAATTATACAACTTGTCTGAGTTTCATTCTGATTTTGTGCCCGTTCCAGATTGAATTCGAATCTTTAAATTCCAAATTGACGCATATTCATATTCAAATTTCGCAGTCCTTTTCACGAACTTTCTCAATTGGAAATTTTGAAGTATTTGGCTTGTGTTCTTTGATTCGATTCAAAAATTTACGTTCTGGAGAAATTTGACCTTTCCCAATTAATAATTTGACACAATAACAAAATAACCAAATAACTTAAAACTGGATACCGAATAAACAAAAATAAACAAAAATACAACAATTATCCACTCATTCTCCGCGCTTTTTGGTAAACAATAAAGACGGTCATGTGCTGAACCTGATTCGATGGCGAATGAATAATACCGGCCAGCGTTTTATTTGTTGGCTTTTGTGGTCAACTCAATTATCGGCCAAAACGAATATTGATGGGAACGCAAAAAAAGAAACAAACAATAGACGGATAACAACATAAAACGTAAACTGGTTTCAAATACCGCTACAGCAAAACGTTTTCTATTTTGTCATTTCTTCTTCTTCACTTTCATATCGGGAGAAGTGGTTGGTTGGTTGGGTGGCTTGTTTTGTGGTTTGAATTGTTTTTTTACTTTTTCCCAAGTTTTGGGGATTCACAGCACAAATCATGTGAAGCGTTTGTTATTTGTCTGAACGTTTAAAGACACTTTTTTAATGAGATTATATTTCTAACGCTATTTTTGTTTTTGCAAAATTGATTCCCTACGGTGTTTAAGGTAGACATTGTATGCACGGGTGTACACATGTGTACATACATATAATAAATGTGTGATATATGCGTTACTTTGTTTTATATAACGGTATTAGATAAAAATTCACTTTTAATCTAATTTTCTATGTTATATTGTACCTTGTATTTTGGGAGCCTAAAAGTATGCACGTTGTTCGTCAACTACTTATTTGCCCAATATCAATAGGTGGAGCTCGTTATGACACACATATGTATCAAAGGCATAAAACTATAAAGATGGAACAAAATGTATCCACAACAACCCTTAAAAAGTGTCAGCTCTGTTAAATTATAACATATTGCTATGTCACGATATCGTGACATAACATATTTTTTCTACTACCAACGACATCTATTGAAGAAAAGTAACAATGTAATGTCCCATCTTATTATATTATATGTCTTTATATGTATACAACAATACCAACGAAATTTTACTAATTTCCAAAAAAGGCATATAATATAATAAGAATATTTCATGTCATTGTTGCCCTGCTTCAATAGATGGCGTTAGCATCATCATTTTATAATTTAACCGAGCTGACACTTTTATAGGGTTTTTGTTCATTTTTATCGATTCCGAAATGGCGGAAAACCGCGATCAAAAGTAACAGATATGATATATATGGTCTCAAAAATCTAATCAGAGAATTTCCCTGTACATCAAATCGAAAAAAATCAGCAAAAATGTTATAAAATTGTCAGCTCTGTTATATTACAATATGTTATGTCACGATATCGTGACATAGCATTATGTTATAATTTAACAGAGCTGACACTTTTAAGGGTTGTTGTTGATTTTTATCTATTCAATGTACAAGGAAATGCTCTGGAATAGATTTTTGAGCGTATGTCTATCATATCTGATATTTTTTCCTCGTATTTCCGCCATTTTTCGGCGATATCGCAATAACATATTTTTCTAAAATTTCCAATGCATTTCTGTTATGCCGCCTGCCATCTACTACCTAATAGAAAAAGTAAAGCCCATATGCATTTTGTCCAGTCTTTATAGTTTTAGGTCTTTGACCTATCTTATTATATTATATGTCTTTGCATATGTATACAACAATACCATATGCATTTTGTCCAATCTTTATAGTTTTATGTCTTTGATATGTATTTTGTCTAGCCTTTACCATTTTAGGTCTTTGACAATACCACCTAAATTTTACTAATTTCCAAAAAAGACACATAATATAATAAGATGTGACATTTCATTGTTGCTTTACTTTAGTAGATGGTGCTGGGAGAGGACATAGCATTATGTTAGAATTTAACAGAAGTGACACTTTAATAGGGTATATAGGTACCGATTTAATGTACAAACAAGTAAGCAAAGGTTATAGTAGTGCGGACCGACCATGTGATACCCTACAACACTACAATATGTTAGAAGCCCCTATATATCTAAATTCATTTTGAAATTATGTCACGGAGCACTGCCCAGTTATTTCTCTTAGGATTTTGACCAGGGACATTTGCCCAATATTTACGCACTCCGTCGTGATGTTAGTTGTTGTGGCCCATTTTACAGCTAAATATAATTCAATGGTCATCCAAAATGCTAGAGTTCTTCCCTGTCCTTAACTCTCTTCTCAGGCGTGGCTATTAGCTTCAATTGTGTGATTAGTTTTTTTTTATTTTGGTTCATTTGAACAGATAATATTTTGCGATCATCTCCAAAAGCAAGAGGCCCCTCTGAATCTCCAAATTTAGACTCATATATATGATTTGCTTGTCTATATTCGTCAAAAGCCGGAAATTCGCCTTGTGTGTATTTCGGATATCGCCTGTAAGTAATGGTGGTATTTTTTTCACACAAAAGTAGTGTTCCATTTTACCCGCTGACCTCAACTCTAACTTCATGCGAGATTTCGTGTCCTTTGGTTTCTATTTGTGACCTTTAAAAAGGCTGCAAAATCAGGTAGTTGTTGGTCCATTTCAACCCCTAAATATATTGCTTACGTCATTGAAAATAATTGGCCTAAATGGTAGTTTTTTGAAATTGTGAAAAATATGCGTGATTTAACAGATATAGCAAACCGAAGTATTCCATTTTCATACTTCATCTAATACTGATAAAAATAATGGTATGGATAAAATTTGAAGGAAATCGAACATTAATACCCAATTTTACATAAAATCATAAATTTCGCTAAATTACATATATATATATATCAGATTTCTGGTTAAGAGAAATATTTAGATATAGCAAGTTGTAAAAAAGATAAAATATTGAAAATTGTGACTCTTAGTGGGTTAGGTACCAGAAGGGGTTCGCAGATATATATCATCTTCACAACAGATCCTGCGTTAGCAAACATATTTTGGATGTGTGAAATTTGTTTTTCAAAATCTTGAACCCTATGTGGGGAAGGTACAGAAGAAATGTTCCGATACCTACCATTTTTATAACAGATCTTGTGTTGATGGAAATATTGAGATGTAGCAAGTCTGAATGGAATCGCATGTTAATTTCCCTTTTTATGAGCTTAAAGAATACTCAAGATGTTGAACCTTTGTGGATGAGGTACCAGAATAAGTGGACCGATATATCTCATCTTCACACCAGACCTTAGGTTAATAAAGATATTGTGATGTGTGTAATTTGAAGAGAATCGGATGCTTATTTCGGATTTTATAATCGTTTTTGTTATTCAAAACTTTGATCCTTTGTAGGGAAGTTATCAGAAATGGTCCGATATCTACCATCTTTGCAACAGACCTTGTGTTGATAAAAATATTGTGATGAATCAATATTGTGCTAATTTCGTGTTTTTTGAGCTTCATGAATATTCAAAAATTGTGACCCTTTGGGGGGAGTTACCAGAAGGAGTGGACTGATATATTCCAGTTAATAAAATTATTGTGATGTGTGTAATTTATAAGAGTTATAATTATTCAACATGTTGATCGTTTGTGTGGGAAGTACTGGACCTGACCTAGCACTGATGCAAACATTAGGATTTGCAAAATTCGGATTAAACTTTCTCTTTCTGTGCAGCGAATTATTTTTTTTTTAAATGTTGACATTTTCTAGGCGTGGTACCAGAAGGAGTGGACCGATATTGCCCATCTCCGAACTCGATCTAAGTTTGACAATAATATTACCAAGTTTGGATCAAATAGGATACTCCATTCCATAGAATGCACACCAGCCAGACGGACGGACGGACATTGCTAGATTGACTCCAAATGTCCTGAAATGGATTTGGTTCAAAGAGACCTAGGGTTTAAAACCGTAATTTCGATGATAAATACCCTCTCTAGCCATATGGCTGAGGGTATAAAAATATAAAAATATATAAAAATATAGTTTAGGGCCTAGTGTGACTATTGAATTTATTTAGTGTAAAATAAAGTCGCTGTATGTTTGTTACGTTATACCTATATTTGTATGTTGTATTTGTTTGTCTGTTTGTCATTAAATAATAAATTAATTCGTTTAGACAAAAGATCCAATAATCATTATTAACGAAATGTGTTATTAACGATTGACATAAATTAACATATCAAAAGGCAAAATGCATTGGAATTGGTATTTAAAAACAGGGGGACAGGGAAAAAAGAAAGAAAGAGCAAAAAGAAATTGAATAGCCGGGTATTTTTTTGTATCTTTTGTGTAGCTACATGTGTTTGTATAAATTCTGCAAATACAGTCAGATGATTGTCATTTATGATTTATGTTAGTACGATTGTATTGAATAGCATTTCTTGGAATTTTTTAAAAAATTAAACAATGATGTATTTTTTTATTTATTTTACAAATATTTCGTTGTAAGAATATTATGGAGCTTTAATCATGTTGTTTCGGAATATTTAGACTGTGTTCTTCTAGTTCAATGAAGATATCATATTATATTATTTCTAATAATTTAAGATTTGGATTAATTATTTGCCACAACTTGAAATAAATTACTCTTGAAACAAAAGTAATTTTGTTAGTTTTTAATTTTTATTTCCTGAATGTACTAATTGAAACGGTACATCCGAATGAAATGTTCGATTTGATACAAACTTTTCGTAATGTAATATTTTTAAAAAAATATAAATTGATTTTGAAGATAACAAGTAAAAAAGCAGTGATGTTCAGGTAGGCCGAACTTTTTATACCCCCACCATTTGGAAAGTAACCCATGTAAAAATATGTCTGTAAATGCCGAAAATACAGTATTTGAGGGATAGGTGTCACTTCTGTTATTAGGAACATCCAATCCAAATATCAAACAATTATGTGAAAAATTTGGCTACAGTCATCAAAATACCGAATATCGGGAGGATAGTGGCTATCCTGGTTGACTTATACAGAAATAGTTCTTTATAAGCAGAAGAATGTATTAAGGAACCCAAAAATGAATTTTAAGTAATTCCATTAGAAAATGTGTCTGAAATTGTCAAAATAACTAATATCTGGAAGTGATTTTATATTGGGGCTATGAGAAAACGTGGACCTATATACCCAATATTCTGTCACATGAGGTAGAGACCGTTAGAGACTCAAAACACCGAATTTAAAAATATTCCTTAGAAAATGTGGCTAAATCGTCAAAATATCAGGCGGGTGATAGAATCCATTATCAACCCTAAATACCGAATTTAAGCTCTAGCGGACAGCTCAAATCATTAAAATGTCGAATATGGGAAGGTACAATTATATGGAGTCTATAGGGAAAGACCTATATCCACAATATTTTGCCACAGGAGGTAGAAAATATTATGAACTCTAAATATTGAATTTTATACTATTCCGTTGCAGAGTGTAGCTAAAATAGTCAAAATATCGAATATCGGGAAGTACCTCTATATGGGTGCTATCGGGAATGGTTGACCGATATGGCTTATCTTCGAACTTGACCTAACTGCAGACAAAATGCAACGGAATGACCTAGAATTCTGAATTTGGAAGTATAGTCACTGATGAAGGGCAGGGAAGATGTACCAGTGGTTTTATGGAAATTCGAAGTTTAATGTTACTCAAAAGCTTCAAAATAATACTATTTGGTATTATGTGAACGGATAGAGCCAAAAAATTAAATGTTTGGTATGAGTATCAATGTTGAAAGAAACGTTCGATATATGAAGGTAGTTTGAAGGTGGCCTGAAATCTGAAATTTGGTATTAGGTACTGTAAAAGTGCACTAAAATTTTACAATTAGTACTGAATGGTACTATATTGGGTGAAGGAATGGAGATACAATCCTGAAATTTGATATTTTGATTACTGATCCCAGGAAGCATTTGGAAGTGCGTAACTCACTCCCTTTTTAACATGCCACTTCTGCGACGCTTTTAAACATAATAAATGCGATAGTATGTACATTTACAATAACAAAACTACTGTTGTCTACTTTCTATCGTCACGGCGTTACTACGTAGTGGCGCCAAGGAATATAAGATAAGGTGACATGTGTGCAGACACTTTCTTGTGACTTCCACCAGTAAAAACAGCGATAGTTTGCAGTTAGTTACGGATTGAACATAAATAAGATATTCTATCTGAGCCAGCTTTGCTCTCTGGACACCCAGGATCGATTCCCAAGACAGACATTACATTTTCCAAACGAAACAAAAGATAAAGTGTGAGTATTTCAGCTAATAAGTAAAAGTTCTATGCAAGAGTACATTGGAAAAAGTACCAATAACAATAAAAAAACAAGTAAGCAAAGGCTACAGTCGAGCGGGGCCGACCGTTGAATACCCTACAACACTATAATAAACGATACAGTTTATATACTCGAAAGGATTCCACAAGATATTGTGACAAATAATAAAATAAAACCACCAAGTTTCGTTCTCTAATTTTCGAATAATAACAACTTAAACTAATTTGCTCATTTCCAATTTATTGGTAGATGTTGCACGTAAATGGTCGTCCTAGATCTGGAACCAATATTTCCCAAAGACCTATAATCTCTCAGAAGTGGTAAAAGATTAACATTTATTATTGGTTTTTGACTGAAACGCATCTATATGAGATACAGACATTTGACTATATTCTTCAACAAAATCAGCGTTAACGAAATAGTCAGAAGTGCACCTTTCCTGTATTTGTGAATTCTCCAAAAAGTCACTGGAATGGACATCGGCCGATAATTACGACCTGCTGACAATTTTGCAGTTTTTTGGTCCATTTCAACCCCTAAATATATGGCGATCATCCCCAAAAAGAGTAGGCTTCTATTCCGATCCTCATCTTATCCCCATGCAAATTTCGTAAGGATCGGGCCATAAATGCGATCTCTATATGATATCCTGATATCCTAACTACTTAGTTTTGTTAGCTGTAGAAATATTACCAAATCTTTAATTTAAAATGAAAATATGCCAAAAATATGACAAAATTGAAAAAATATGAGAAAATTTTACAAAATCAATATTTTCATCTTTAGAGAGATATTTTTATGCGATTTTTTAGACGTATCTTTCTTTCCTGCCAAGAGGCCATTCTGAATTAATGAGAACTGTCGAAATCAGTTCAGCCGTTCTCGACATATAAGAGATCTTTCAAGCATATCTTCTTTGATAGACATATATCTCGCACATATTTTGCTATATATCCGATTTGTTGGATGTTAACATCAATGTAAAGATCAGAAGTAACTTTGACATGGCTTCGTGATTTGGCCAGGATTTAAAATATTCGCGGTTTAATGAAAAATGTTGAATTTTTCAACACAAAAGTTATGGTCTATTTTACCCGCTAAATATTATCCGATGACCACCCAAATTGGTAGGCTTCTTCCCCGCCCTAAACTCTAGCTACATGCGAAATTCCGATCTCTATATGATATCCTGATATCCTAACTACTTAGTTTTGTTAGCTGTAGAAATATTACCAAATCTTTAATTTAAAATGAAAATATGCCAAAAATATGACAAAATTGAAAAAATATGAGAAAATTTTACAAAATCAATATTTTCATCTTTAGAGAGATATTTTTATGCGATTTTTTAGACGTTTCTTTCTTTCCTGCCAAGAGGCCATTCTGAATTAATGAGAACTGTCGAAATCAGTTCAGCCGTTCTCGACATATAAGAGATCTTTCAAGCATATCTTCTTTGATAGACATATATATCGCACATATTTTGCTATATATCCGATTTGTTGGATGTTAACATCAATGTAAAGATCAGAAGTAACTTTGACATGGCTTCGTGATTTGGCCAGGATTTAAAATATTCGCGGTTTAATGAAAAATGTTGAATTTTTCAACACAGAAGTTATGGTCTATTTTACCCGCTAAATATTATCCGATGACCACCCAAATTGGTAGGCTTCTTCCCCGCCCTAAACTCTAGCTACATGCGAAATTCCGCGTCGATTGGTCTATAATTGCGACCTGTATAGCTACTGCAAAATCCGACATTTTTTCAGTATTTGGTCCATTTCAACCCCTAAACATTTGACGATCATCTCTAAAAGAAATAGGGTTCTATTCTGACCCTATCCCCACCTCCATTCTAAATTTCGTGAAGATCGGGCCATAATTGCGACCTGTAGAGTGATTACAAATTAACATGGACAGACGGACAGACGGACGGACGGACGGACATACATAGCTAGATCGACTCAGCTCGGCGAGCTAGGAAGATCCATATATACTTTCCTATATGGGAAACCAATATTTCGAGGTGTTACATAAATTCTGGCCCAATCAAACTTATAATACCCCCAACACATAGTGTTGTAGGGTATAATAATTGCTTAGGTCTGAAGTAAAAACATAAAAAAATTCTCTTCCAATAACTGTCAGAGTGACTTCCACAATTGTTAGAAGTAACGCTTTAAACGCTATGTGGTGGTTAATTTTTTCCCGAAGGATGCTCCTTCCGGGGTGAGAAAGCAATATTAAACGCGATTATTTCTATCGCTTTGTTGAGTATTCTTAGTAATACAGCGGATAGTTTTTGCTTTCTGGGATGTGACCTGTGTTTGAGTTTTGGCAGTAATTTGGAAATGCGTTCATATTCTTTTGGGGTAGGGCTGGAATACTCAAATCTGACATGGATGTCCTTGCCTTTAGCATAGAGAAGGAGCTTCTTTTGTAAGTTCGTACTATAATTATACTAAATGGTGGTAAATTTGAGAATGAAGAAATTACAGAGCTGAATTCCTGAAATTTGATATTAAAGTCAATGATGGTGTCTGAAGCGGAGATATGGATTGTAAGAAAAGAAGTAAATGTTACTAAATTCGTATTGGGTGAAGGGATTAAGCTGAAATCCCGAAAATTAATATGGATATCGATGTTGGTGTCTTGGCTTGAGGGCAAAATGTGGTTTTGGAAATTCATATAATAATTGTACTAGGCTGAAGTCCTCAAATTTGATATTAAGGTCACTGATGGTATCTGAGGTTGAGATATGGAGATTGTTTTGGAAAATACGTACTTTAACTGTACGAAAAGAACTAAATGTTACTAAATTGGTATTGGGTGAGAAGATAGGGCTGGAATCCTGGAACTTAAAATGGATGTCTGTAGTTGAGAGAAGGAGCTCGTTTAGGAAATTGGTACCATAATTTTACTAAAGAGTACTAAATTTGACACAAGGGGAGAATACAGAGCTGAAATCCTGAAATTTGATATTAAGGTCACTTCTAATATCTAAGGTTGAGGTATGGATATTGTTTTGAAAATGCGTACATTAACTATACGAAAAGAACTGAATGTTACTAAATTGGGTGAAGAGATTGAGCTGAAGTCCCGATATGGATGTTGGAGTTTGTATTTGAAAGAAAGAGCTGGTTTTGGAAATTCGAGCTATCAACGTACGAAAAGTGGAAAATTTCAAAAAATCTGGCGTTGGGTAGTGGGATAGAGATGGAATTCAGAAATTTGGTGTCGAGGTCACTGTTAGTATATAGGGAGAGAATGGGGTGGTTTGTGCCATGCGTAGTATAACTGTACGAAAAGTATGGTAATAAGTTTTGAATCGGCTCTTAGAATAGAGCTGGAGTTTTGAAATTCGATGTGGAACCACTATTGCTATATTGTTTTGAGAGAAGGGGTGGATTTTTCGAAAGCGTGCTGTGATTGTTCGAAAATTTATTAAGGTCACTGTTGATTTCTATTAATTAATTGACACCATATTTGTGATTTCAGGGCACCGCTCATAATAACGCTATACACGTACAGAAACAAACGAGAGGCGAATCAAAACACAAGGTCAGCATTTCGCTGATAACTGCTAAATATCTTAGCAATGATACCTGAGATTCTCAATCTTACTTTAGTTAATAAGTTTATTCCCTATTTTTTCTCTCTTGATCTATTTTCTGTGCCTTAAATACAAATGTATCTACCAATCGCTTGGTTATAAGAGATATTTATAAAAAATCTAAGTTTCTAGTTGTAGGGGGCTTGCCACGCTCCCACTTTACCAGATGAGGTCGATGATCCCCAGCAAAACTTGCCATACAATAAAATAACAAAAAGAAAAACAACAAATTTGTTTATACTTTTTTTCAAATTATTGACATCTCCTGTCTAGTACGTCAATTCTTAATGGTTTTGAGTTAGAGAATGTACTTTCAGAGAATCTTACTATAGCATGGCACGAAACTTAATTCCTTTACTAAAAAATAATTTTTAATTGCAGTCATTCATACGAAGTTATTAATGAATGCCGACACACAAAGTTCAAAGATTTATTAATTATTTAATTTAAAACCTAAACGAAATTTAATAAAAAATGTAAGAACAAAGTTTTGACTGTTTGGGGAATATTTCGTAGTTTTTGTCATATTATTTGCCGCCGCAGATCTCTGCAAAGAGTATAAAAGTAAAATTTGACAAGGATTTATTATTAGTTGCAATCCAGAGTTCATCGGGAATCATTTTATAGAGAGAGATCATTTGAAACGCTTTTGAGTTAAAATGAAGTATTTTGTTGTCCTCTTCGTATTGGCTTTCGTTGCCATCGGCCATAGAAACACCCGAAACATTGGCCAGTATAGATGCTGATATAAGCGTTGATGCTGCATTGAACGAGAAATCGGAGTTAACACGTCTTCCTCGTGGTTATGGATTTGGAAGACGCGGTTACGGAGGCTACGGTGGTTATGGTGGTCGTGGTTTTGGAGGCCTTGGTGGTTATGGACGTCCCTTTGGTGGTGGATTTGGTGGGTCGTACTCGAATGCTTATGCCAGTGCCGGTTCCAGTTCGTATGGTTTTGGAAAATAAAAATCATTTTGAAAATAACTTTAAATATAAAACAATAAAAAAATAAAACGAAATTCCAAGGAGACACCCTTTAATACAGTTGGTGTAATTTCTAAAACGAATTAATTTCATTTATTAAAATTAAGTACTTTTGCAATGGGTTAAGGGTTAAAAAGATCCAGTAAAATAGACTTGCAAGTGCCCGCTGACTCAAAATATTTCATTTTAGTACTCATGATGCACTATTTGTTCAAATTTCCAAACAAAACTTCATACATCATACTAAGTTTCCAGCTATATTCAAGTGTTTCTTTTATAGAAAAGGATAATAGAAAAGTCTTTCAAATCTTTCGATTTGAAGTTTGCCGCAAAGTTAGTTAAACCCTTGCACAATGATTCCACATCCAATTTGTCTGTCCAAAACTATTTGAACGTCTTTATACCCTACAACACTATGTGTTGGGGGTATTATAAGTTTGATTGGGCCAAAAATTATGTAACACCACGAAATATTGATTTCCCACATAGGAAAGTATATGGATCTTCCTATCTCGCCGAGCTGAGTTGATCTAGCTATGTATGTCCGTCCGTCCGTCTGTCCGTCTGTCCATGTTAATTTGTAATCACTCTACAGGTCGCAATTATGGTCCGATCTTCACGAAATTTAAAATGGAGGTGGGACTAGGATCAGAATAGAACCCTATTTCTTTTGGTGGTGATCGCATAATAATTTAGTTTAGGGGTTGAAATGGACCAAAAACTGAAAAAATTCCTGATTTTGCACTTGCTCTACAGGTCGCAATTATAGACCAATCGACGCGGAATTTCGCATGTAGCTAGAGTTTTGGGCTGGCAAGAAGCCTACCCATTTGGGTGGTTATCGGATAACATTTAGCGGGTAAAATAGACCATATCATTTTTGTTGAAAAAATTCAAAATTTTTCATTAAACCGCGAATATTTTAAATCCCGGCGAAATCACAAAGCCATGACAAGATTACTTCTTATCTTTACATTGATGTTAACATCCAACAAAACGGATATATAGCAAAATATGTGCGATATATATGTCTATCAAAGAAGATATGCTTGGAAGATCTATTTTATGTCGAGAATGGCTAAACTGATTTCGACAGTTCTCATTAATTCAGAATGGCCTCTTGGCAGAAAAGAAAAAACGCCTAAAAAATCGCATAAAAATATCTCTCTAAAGATGAAAATATTGATTTTGTAACATTTTCTCATATTTTTTCAATTTTGTCATATTTTTTTGGCATTCATTTTGAATTAAAAATTTGGTAATATTTCTACAGCTAACAAAACTAAGTAGTTAGGATATCAGGATATAATATACAGATCGCATTTATGGCCCGATCCCTACGAAATTTTGTATGGGGATAAGATGAGGGTCAGAATAGAAGCCTACTCTTTTTGGAGATGATCGCCATATATTTAGGGGTTGAAATGGACCAAAAAACTGCAAAATTGTCAGCAGGTCGTAATTATCGCCCGATCCTTAGGCACATTTGAATGGGGTTACCGGACATTGCAAAAGCCAAGCAGTTTTGGATGGCCATCCAAAAATATTCAATGTGCGAAATAGTTTGCCAACTTTTGTAGACAAAATACGAAAATGTCCATTCCAGTGACTTTTTGGAGAATTCACAAATACAGGAAAGACGCACTTCTGGCTATTTCGATAACGCTGATTTCGTTGAAGAATATAGTCAAATGTCTGTATCTCATATAGATGCATTTCAGTCAAAAACCAGTAGTAAATGTTAATCTTTTGCCACTTCTGAGAGATTATAGGTCTTTGGGAAATATTGGTTCCAGATCTAGGAAGACCATTTAAGTGCAACATCTACCAATAAATTGGAAATGAGCAAATTCGTTTAAGTTGCTATTATTCGAAATTTAGAGAACGAAACCTGATAGTTTTCTTTTATTATTTGTCACAATATCTTGTGGAATTCTTTCGAGTATCTCGCCTATATAAACTGTATCGTTTATTGTAGTGTTGTAGGGTATTCAACGGTCGGCCCCGCTCGACTGTAGCCTTTGCTTACTTGTTTTTTTTTTTTAAATTTTTATTGAATGAAAGCAAAAAATGTCGGGAATAGCATCAAATTTTGAAATAAATTTAAACCGTCACACGCTGCCCAAATGTTGCTATGCGGTATTTTGGCCCATTCCCGGCAAATCGCTTGCTTGAGAGATCGACACTTTGGTATGTTTTAGTGCAAACCTTGCTTTCCAAAATATTCCAGACACAATAGTTCAACGGATTTTTATCCGGAGATTTTGGTGGTCATTGTGCACTGGAAATGAAGCGAGGAACCTCATTTTGTAACCATTCTTGGGTGGCGCTTGCTGAGTGCGATGGTGCTGAATCCTGTTGGAATTTCCAAGGTCTCCAAGGTCAACCTCCGGAGAGCTACCATCGGCTGTTATGGCGGCCCACACCATCACCATGACCGGCGCTCGAGTTCTGGTGGCCAACAGAAGGTGCACATTTTCAGCTGACCGCTTTGGCAAATAAACACGATCATTTTGTTTTTCTAAAAACTGCTGAACCCAATTCGGCAGTTCACCACTTTCGGCCAAGCGAAGCAACTCTAGCTCTTATGAGAATATTTTATTTCTGTTGCGGTGTAAGTTCTTGCACTTTTTGAAATTTCAACGGCTTATTTTTCAATATTTTCGACCACTGCAATGCAGGTTTCTGATAGGAATAGTTAGATATTTTCTCTCAACAAAGGATTTGAATAAAAAATAAAAATAGTCCAAATCTGGAACGTTGTAATATTTATATTAGACCTGGGTCGGATACGAAATCGAAAATATTGGCCGATTTCTTCGGTACCATTTTATTTCAATAAACGGATATTGGCGGAGGACATACATCCGTCAGCAGAACCGACTGATACTTTTTGTCTTGTTTTTCTTTTAAATGAGCTTAAAAACGACTAGACAGGAACTTATCCGAGCAATAGACAGGAAAAAATCGAACTCCCAAAAGGAATATCATTTAAATAAATGTGGGGTCTAAAAGCGCCGTTTCGCACCAGCATAGTTATGACCATATAAAGTGGCATGTATATTCTGCAGCCACAAGGCTGAGTGCATAATGGCTAGACCGACTTAAACTTAAAAATAAATCTTCTAATTCCTGCAAAAACTGCTAAAATTTAAGGCAATAACCAAAGACTATTTTTCGAAATTTCAGTGACCCAAATAAACATATTTGGAAGGTAAAATTTTAATCTCGTTTTTAACAACAACAGCAACAAGTGTCTATTTCACACTTTGAAATAAATATTGGGTACCTGTTTTCAATGTCATTAAGCTTTTTGCTGAATTTTTGAATGCATTAAAAAGCTTTGCTGTTTTTGTTGTTGTCTTTACTAAGAACAACCAAATTAAAAAGTTCTTGTTTCATAGACAAAACAAAAAGTTAACACAACATTTAGTTCGGCAGTGGAGAATGCTTAACACCCTCCATGCAAAGAGGAAAATAAAACCTTTGATACATAAACAAATCGTGAGACTTGTTAACATTTGGCATACTGTCTGGTAGCAATTAATGAAAAACATTTTCACATTCTATGTTAACCCTACCTTTACAAAAGATTGGACAATATTTATTGTGCAATAATTGTCAAATTAT
Source organism: Musca domestica (assembly GCF_030504385.1). Taxonomy (NCBI): domain Eukaryota; kingdom Metazoa; phylum Arthropoda; class Insecta; order Diptera; family Muscidae; genus Musca; species Musca domestica. Next base: position 5,749,489 of record NW_026712115.1, on the reverse strand, counting down.
CACAATTTGTTTTTATGACGTGGACATCCCGAAAGTGAAAAAAAAAAACAATTATAATATCGTTGAATAAAAGGTGGACCAAAGGTGTCCTAATAAAGCATTTGCCGAATTCGTGTAGCTGCGCATCTTTAACAACAAATAAATATATGTGGAAGTAAAAGACATCTGAAATTCATAACAATTTGTAGAGTTTAAAAATATAGCAAAACAAGTAAGCAAAGGCTATAGCCGTGCGGGGCCGATCATGTATCACATCATGTATACCTACAACACTATGATATGTCTAAATTTATTTTGATATGATGTCATAGAGCCCTACCCATAGCTTCTTGACCGGGGCCATTTTTAGAATATTTACGCTTTCCTTTGTGTTGGTATTCAAAACAATTTCACACGAAAGTTGTTGACCATTTTACAGCCAAATATAATCCAATGGTCATCCAAAACGCTAGACTTCTTCCCTGTAGTTAACTCTCTATTCATGCACAATTCCGTGTCGATTGGTTTCAATTGTGTGCTCAGGAAAATTTTTCTGTGCCCATATATTGCGGACATCTTTAAAAACAATAGGCCTTGCCCTTCTGAGCCTAGGCCTACCCGTATGAAAATTTTCGTTAGGATCGGAAGATAATTGCAATCTGCATATAATAACCCCAACCTGTGTTGTAAGTTGACAAAAATATTACAAAATGTACACATTAATATTACAAGTCAAATTGAAACAAGTAAGCAAAGGCTGCAGTCGAGCGGGGCCGACCGTTGAATACCCTACAACACTATAATAAACGATACAGTTTATATAGGCGAGATACTCGAAAGAATTCCGCAAGATATTGTGACAAATAATAAAAGAAAACCATCCGGTTTCGTTCTCTAATTTTCGAATAATAGCAACTTAAACGAATTTGCTCATTTCCAATTTATTGGTAGATGTTTATTGGTAGATGTTGCAAAGACCTATAATCTCTCAGAAGTGGCAAAAGATTAACATTTACTACTGGTTTTTGACTGAAATGCATCTATATGAGATACAGACATTTGACTATATTCTTCAACGAAATCAGCGTTAACGAAATAGTCAGAAGTGCGCCTTTCCTGTATTTGTGAATTCTCCAAAAAGTCACTGGAATGGACATTTTCGTATTTTGTCTACAAAAGTTGGCAAACTATTTCACATATTGAATATTTTTGGATGGCCATCAAAACTATTTGGCTTTTGCAATGTCCGGTAACCCCCATTCAAATGCGCGTGAGGATCGGGCAATAATTACGACCTGCAGACAAAATATGCCAAAAATATGACAAAATTGAAAAAATATGAGAAAATGTTACAAAATCAATATTTTCATCTTTAGAGAGATATTTTTATGCGATTTTTTTGGACGTTTTTTCTTTCCTGCCAAGGGGCCATTCTGAATTAATGAGAACTGTCGAAATTAGTTCAGCCGTTCATGACATATAAGAGATCTTTCAAGCATATCTTCTTTGATAGACATATATATCGCACATATTTTGCTATATATAAGATTTGTTGGATGTTAACATCAATGTAAGGATCAGAAGTAGCCTTGTCATGGCATCGTGATTTCGCCGGGATTTAAAATATTCGCGGTTTAATGAAAAATGTGGAATTTTTTCAACATAAAAGATATGGTCTATTTTACTCGCTAAATATTATCCGATGACCACCCAAACTGGTAGGCTTCTTCCCCGCCCTAAACTCTAGCTACATGCGAAATTCCGCATCGATTGGTCTATAATTGCGACCTCTATAGCTACTGCAAAATCCGACATTTTTTCAGTATTTGGTCCAGTTCAACCCATAAACATTTGGCGATCATCTCCAAAAGAAATATGGTTCTATTCTGACCTTAACCCCACCTTCGTGCAAAATTTCGTAAGGATCGGGCCATAATTGCGACCTGTAGAGTGATTACAAATTAACATGGACAGACGGACAGACGGACGGACGGACATACATAGCTAGATCGACTCAGCTCGGCGAGCTAGGAAGATCCATATATACTTTCCTATGTGAGAAACCAATATTTCGAGGTGTTACATAATTTTTGGCCCAATCAAACTCATAATACCCCCAACACATAGTGTTGTAGGGTATAAAAATGGCATACGATAAAAATATGAAAAAAGTAAAAAAAAATCACAAAATATTGCAAAATCTATATTAACGACATGATTGGCATCTTTTTTATGCGATTTTGTGTAGATTTTATTCTTTTATGCCAAGAGGGCATTATGAATTGAGAAAATTTGTCAAAATTGGTCCAGCCATTCTTGAGGTATAAGCATTCTAGCTAACATTCCCTTCTTTTGTATAAAAACATTGTATATATTTCGCTATATATATCCGATATGTTTACTATCGGCATCTACGTAACCGTCAGAATTGACCTTGTTATCTATTTGTGATTTCGGCAAGTTTAACAATATTCGCGGTTTAATGGAATTTTTTTTATTTAACCCAAATGTTTTGGTCTATTTCACCCACTAAATATTACCCGATGACCATCCGAATTGGAAGGCTTCTGCCCAGCCCTAAGTTCTAGCCCCATGCTAACTTCCGCGTCGATTGGTCTATATTTGCAACCTGTAGAGCAACAGCAAAATCAAGAATTATTTTAGTTTTTGGTCCATCTCAACCCCTAAATATTATGCGAACATCTCCAAAAGCAATAGGTGGACAGACTGACGAACGGACATACATAGCTAGATGGACTCAGGCCGGCGAGATAGGAGGATTCATATTCACTTTCCTATGTGGGAAACCAATATTTCGATGTATTACATAAATTTTGTCTCAATCAAACTTATAATATCCCGACACATAGTGCTGTAGGGTATAAATAGGAATTAAATATAAGGGATTTCTAGCACTCCTTTTTGCCTTGAAGAACATACACAACTATATAACAAATGAGAAATGGAAATATACAAAGAAATAATTATTCAAACCACTGCCACTTTTCGACTATGCTTAATCTTCTTCTACGATTTTTTTAAATCTTCTAGCATTGGCCCAATACACTTATATAAAGAAACTTTCACCACCAAAGCACTGCTAAATTTGCACGAGTTGAATGGATCCCATTGTTTTTCTACAATACGTCCGATACATATTGCAAAACAAGACAATACAAATTTGAAGCTATACATTATGAGGATCTGTTAAAAAAATCCAAAAACACTGTGTTGAAAGTTATCAATTTATATTCCAAACAATTTGTTACTCATTTTCTCAACGACAAAACAAATGGAGAGAAAGACGCTGCTAATAAAAAGTTTGTGTCTTAAGTCTTTTGTTTTATGCCTCTTGTTTTGCCAAAATGGTGCAACTAAATAAATTTAAAGATTAACATAAATTTGTTTTAATAATTTAATATGAATATAAACAACCTTTCAGATAACTGGTGTGTATCTATTGACAGCTGTCAAGAAGAAAAAAAATTTAATAAATTAATCAAAAACATTGGTGAATAAAATGTTGGAAATAAACGTGCCATGCCATTTCACAGTATGATAAATGATCAAATGTAAGGATCTTCTTATCAACGTCAAATACAATTTTTACAATTACCTATTTTTTTACACGCTTTGTTACGTGACCAAGTGACATTTGTGGCGGCCAGTGATTCAGAACGTTTTTTCACAATGGCCACCAAAATCTTCGGCCACGAAAAATCCGTTACCACTAAAAATACCAAAGTGTCGATCACCTCAAGCAAGCGCTTCGCCGGGAATGGGTCAAAATACCGCAGAGCAACATTCGAGCAGAGTGTGACGGTTTCATTGGCCGTTGAAGGCCATAATTCGTGCAAAGGCGACCAATTCGAACAAATTTAAACTTATTCTAAAATTTGATACTATTTCCGACATGTTTTGCTTTCATTCAATAGAATTATGGCGTTTGACATTGTTGCAGTTATTTATCTCACCCTGTATATTATGTCTTTGCCCATTTGTTCGAAACAGGCAAAAGAAAAGATATAGACCTAGTGTTCCCTCTGGTGACCTCTATAAAATCGCAATTTAATTGATTTATAAAAGGTGTTTTCCCAAAAGCTTTCAGATTTGAAATTTAAATAAAACATATGCCAGATTATGAAATGGCAAAAAAAAATTATTTGGTAAATAAATTCTTGTCATTTAAAATTTAAATATAATTTCGGACATATGGTCACCACAACCATTTTGCACAAAGGTCATTCTAGAGGTTTAATTTTCGACTTCTTTTTCTATCATTTGAGGACGTATTTCAGCAATAACATCTTGAATATTCTCATCACTTCAAATAATTTTGGTGTAAAATGCCGGATCTTTGTTTAATTTTTTGAACACAGTTTTTGAAAATTAATTTCCACAACTTGGAAGCGTTGTTATGGAGGTAACCTATTCATGATGGCTTGTTAAACAATACTGAGCAGAGACGTCACTATAAAAACGTCACTACATAAAACGTCAACTATAAAAACAGCTGATAGACAACAGAGTAAATTCCAACACATAGTTTTGTAGAACATAAAAATGAAAGCAATAAAGCTAAGGCAGCTAAGTTTTGCAAGGCCGAGCTTTTAATACCCGCCACAATTTTGAAGGAACTTGAAAATTTTCAAAAAACAAATCCATAAAAATACCTTTCAAATAAAACCCAAATTTCAATCACGAGATTTTGGTTAATAATTAATCTAAAATCATCAAAATACTGAATATTGGGGGGTACCGTTATATGGGGACTATATGAAACCATAGCTCAATTATGAACTTAACCTGCCTACTGGCAAATCACACATGTGTGCAAAATTTAACCTTCTATCTCAATTTGTTAGCGGGACTACAAAATACAGGCGGACATAAAGACAGCAAACATCGATAAATCGACATAAAATTTTACGCTGATCAAGAATATATATGCTTTGTTGGATCTGACATGAGTATTTCGAGGAGTTACAAATGGAATGACAAAGTTAATATAACCTCCATAGAATGGTGTAGGGTATAACAACGATATATTTGTGTTCGATCTCTTCATTTTGCCCGTATACGCAAAATAGGTGCACGGAAACGATTTCAAGCAAAACTGAAACTTTTATAGAATTGTACTATATTGCAAGTTCACTGTTCAATAGGCAATCTGGGTTGTGAAAATTTCAATGTGGATTTGATATTACTGGGTTTATAGGCCAAAACCCCAAAAGAGTTTCGGGATAACAAACTTTTTTTATAGGTGTCGCTCATATAAAAATGATCCCGATATTTTGTGATGTATTTTGCAACATTTAATATAGAGCTTTGAAAATGTATAGAGAGCTTTAGACTTTATAATTTATTTATTTACTAGCAAGTGTCCACTACTTCGTATGCGGAATAAGGTATTTATATTAACTGAATTTAACAGTTTACCCCAAATAGAATGTATTAAATAAATGACCACAGTTTATCAATATCAAGTTATAACTTGGATGAATAATTTCCACCTCTCAACCCTAAATCAACCCTAATGCCAAATTTCAAGGACTATCCCACACATAAAAAAATCACCTCCTTATATCAACACTATTTTTCATACTTGATTCTCATATCTAATTTCAAGGTTCTTTCTCTATACGTTTATATAATTCGAAATGGTACTAAATTTAGTGCACTTTAGTACTTCTAGTACACATATTCTTAGAATTTCGAAAAACACTTTAGTTTGTTTATCCTCCGCAACATCAAGGACTCTCACTCCAAAATTCAAATTTCTTGCTCTATTTCTTCCCCAAAGTACCAAAGTTAATACTATTAAGTAATTTCCATAATTTTTAGTAGGTATTTCCAAATTCCCAGCCATATATAAACCAATTCGCACAAAAGGTGATATTAATTCCAAATTTTAGACTTCCAAATTAATCAATAAACCAAATACCAAATTAAGTACAATTCAGTACGTAATACCGAAACCACTTCATATCTCAAACCTACACACGAATATCGACAAACAATTAAAATGTTAGTGCCATTTAATACTTTTCATACATCTACGGTACATATTTCCAATACCACCTGCATATCTCAACATTACACACCAATTCCCAAACACCATAACTCAGAAATTGAACTATCCCTACGATCAATACTAAATTTTGTGCCCTTCTTACCTTTTGCGCTCTTGTAGTACTTATTTTCAAACTTTAGGCTTCCAACTCTACCGGTTTACTCAAAATTTAAATTGTAACAAAATTTAGTACCATTTAGTTTTCATAAGTACGAATTTCCAAAACCACCTACATACCTCAGCCCTACAATGCAATAGTAATTTTAGTTCCAAATTTCAGGATTCCAACTCTATTGGTTCACCCAAATCCAAATTTTACCAAATTTAGTAGCATTTCGTACCGTTCCCGTACAGAAGTAAAAATTTTGAAAATTGCGACCATACCCCAATCCTACACTCTGCCAGTAATGTTAATTCCAAATTTAAGGACTCCAGGTCCACCCGTTCCTCCAAATTCAAATTGTACCAAATATAGTACCGTTGTGTACTTTTCGTATTAATGAGTACACACTTAACTACCTCCTTACATAAACCCTACTACTCAAACTTCATTCCCATTCCAAATTTCAAGTTTTTTTCAAATTATAGTTCGAATTCCCAAAATCCCTTTGGTATATCCATCACTCACTCAATTAACGACCCTTGTTCCAAATTCAAGACTTCTAGCTCTACTGGTTAATCAAATACAAAGGGTATCATATTTAGTACCTTTTAGTACTTTTCGTATCGTTCTAATGCGAATTTCAGGCTTATCTGACCCCTTCGGACCATGAGTGACCCTTACCCAAAATTTAAGATTTTAGCTTCAGCCGTTTTGTCTGGGAGTTGTTGAATCAGTCAGTCAGTCAATTACTTTACACTTTTATTAATATAGATGGGTGACGCTATTTCATGTTCAAACATAGATGTCGCTAGATTTTGTACATGTACGGTACGTATTTTCAAAACCACCTCCATATCTCAACCCTATACACCAATTTTGAGGCCAACACCAAACTACAGAAATCTAACTCTATCCGTACAATTAATACTAAATTGAGGACTTCAGCTTTATAGGTTCACCCAAATCCAATTGTACAAAATTTAATAAAAGTAGTACTAATTTTTGTACTTTTCGTACACTTTACACTGTACCGTTCTAGTACAAATTTCCAAAAACTCAGCCTTATCTGACCCCTTGGGACCAAGGGTCACCCTCAAACCCAAAATTTCAAGATTTTAGCTTCAGCCGTTTTGTCTGGGCGTTGATGAATCAGTCAGTCAGTCAATTAATTTACTCTTTTATAAATATAGTTTTTTTTATTCTATTTTTTTTATTTTATTTATTTATTTATTTATTTGTTTATTTATTTATTTTTATTTTTGCACAGCGTTATTTTTATAAAAATATCCCCGTTTAAAAAATTCAAGCTGACTACTTTTGTTGATTGTCCAAGACCAACCAATTCTGTATGAGTGTGTGGTATTTAAATTAGCAGAGATTTCTCTTCATACAAATATGTGCTGCGAATTTAATGCAAATTCGCAACTGAAACGACGTGAATCTCTTTTGGGACTTTCATACTTTCATAGTCCATTCCCTGAAATTGCATTTATTATAATTTGCATTTTTATAATTGTAATGCACTCCAACACTTATATTCACATGTTTATATAGCATGTAGTTTTTGGAAACGTAGTATGGAATTCAGATTTATTTTGATATTGGGAACCTTTCAAATTAATTTTTATTTTTTCTTATTTTTTATATAATATTTTTTTATTAATTTTTATAATATTTATTATATTGCAACGTTTCCATGACATGACTACTTGTGAGAGAACATATTCTATAATTGTTCTCATCAATTTTGATATTGGATCTTAGTCGTAGCCATGTGTGTTTGCAAGGCATCTAACATGTTATTTTTTTTTGATTATGTCGTTTGAACATTTATTTTGCACAAAATTTACAACGTAATTTTTCCAAAGAGCGATTAAATTTCATCCGAACAAAAGGAAGACAAATAAAATTATAAAATTTATTGGCCACACACTTAAAGCCAGCAACCCTTTTTCAACCTGTCAAACAGGTTGTGTCTATTGTGTGTCTGTCTGGTTGGGCGTTAAATTTTAAATGGAAATTTGGAAATTAGCACATACAACAACAAAAGAAAGGTTTATCTATTTCGTCTACCCTCACACGCTCTGTCGACGTGTTTCACATCTGAAGCAGACGCGGGTGATAATCAATGATTATTGACTTACAAGCCATTCTTCTCCAAAGTTTGTCAACTCTTTGGCGAACAATCCAATCTTTTATGCTAAATGTTGCGTATTCATTCAAACATAATTTATTTTCCCTAACGGAACCCTATATAAAATTGTCAACCGTCCACCGGGGTGTTAGATTCAAGTCACACTTCAAGTCTTTGGGTTTTCATTTAGTTCGAACATGAAGGTGGTCGTGGTCGTTGCCTTGTGCCTCTGCTTGGCCTACAGCAGTGCTTTGCCCATTGAAAATGAGGCTAAAATAACTTTGGATAACGTTGATGCTGTCACTTCTGGAGATTCTGGAACCGAACACGTGCGTCAAGCTCGCCAGTTCTATGGCGGCTATGGTGGATACGGTGGATATGGCGGCTTCGGCGGCTATCCAGGATTGTATGGCGGTGGTTATCCAGGCTACTACGGTGGATATGGAGGTTATCCCTTAGGCGGTTATGGCGGTTTGTCTAGCAGTTATGCTTCGGCAGCTGCTTCCGCCGGCGGCTTTGGAGGTGGTTTATTTGGATAAACAAATCTTAAATGAAAAAAAAATAAACTTAATTTAATTTAACTTATTGAAAGAAAAAAAAAACGAAAAAAGAGAAGTGTATATTTTTCAAAGAAAATTGGTTATAAAACAAAAAAATAATTTTTTGATGAGTCTGCAAATGGTATAAAGTTGCTAAAAAAGAAAGTGTTGGCATAGTTGAAGGCGTATTTTACCATTATAATCGGTTTGCTGATATGATGTTATGTTTGCAAAAACATAAACGTTTTAGGAAAAGTCAACGTTCTCAGACCTTCATAACTGTAGAAGAAAATCCATGAAAAAATAAATTTCTAGTAATGTGTGACAAAATTATTGCTGGTGCGAGTTGTACCTGGTTTGTCGAGCGTCTCTCGTTCTACAGTTGCCGATGATATTGGAGAACGGTATTTACTATGCATTCCTCTATTGTTCAACGCCCAAAGTGAATACAGAATACAGTCTATGAAGATCTTTCCTCACATGCCGAATGTGATATCCGTTGGAATTGCAATTTTTGAATTTTGATAAAAGGATTGTGCTCAATTGCGCCGATTGTTTTTCGAAATATTAGAGATATTCAAAAACAAGTAAGCAACGACTACAGCCGACCATGTCATACCCAACAACACTACAATATGTTGGAAGCCCTTTTATGTCCAAATCCATTTTGGAAGATTTCGCTTTTGAAATTATGTCACGGAGCACTGCTCAGATATTACCCTTAGCATTTTGACCAGGGACATTTGCCCAATATTTACGCACTCCGTCGTGCTGTTAGTTGTTATGATCCATTTTATAGCGAAATATAATCCAATGTTCATCCAAAATTCTAGAATTCTTCAAGATCGGTTAAAATATAGCCAAATGGTTAATATCAACCCAAATCATATGGATTTAGCACATACGAATGAATTCAGCCTGGAAGAAAGTGTGTTAAATTTAATGAAAATCGGTTCACATATGGCTATAGCTTCAATATATATTTTTCATGTGAATTGGTGTTTAGGTCCCCACTTTCGTAATATAAACTTCAAATCAATGATAAATGCTCGCAGATATCAGATACAGCTCAGAAATATATCTGTCAAATTTTATCGAGATCAGTTCAGATTTGGATATAGCTTCCATATATATCTACATCCGATTTCACGATTATTGTGCACCAAATTGTTAATATCAGCCCATATATCTGTGTTCCGATGTGTACAGGGTGAGATAAAAAACTGCAACAAAGTCAAAGGCAATAATATTTTATTTCTTTTTTAATTTTATTGAATGAAGGCAAAAAATGTCGAAAATCAAATTTTAGAATAAGTTAAGATTTCTTCGAATAGGTCACATTTGAATTATGGCCTTCAAACGGCCAATGAAACTGTCGCACGCTGCCCGAATGTTGCTCTGTGGTATTTTGGCCCATTACCAACGAAGCGCTTGCTTGAGGTGATCGACACTTTGGTATTTTTTAGTGCCAACCTTGCTTTTCAAAATACTTCAGACACAATAGTCCAATTTATTGGTGTCCGGAGATTTTGATGGCCATTGTGCGCTGGACATGGAGCCAGGAACCTAATTTTGTAACCATTCTGGAGTGGCGCGTGCTGAGTACTGTTGGAATGTCCAAGTTCTGCGGCCAAAATGTTTGCGTGTCCAAGACTTTAATACACCCTCCAGTGTATTTTTGCGATAACATTCGACATTTATTCTGATGCCACGGTCGACTTTTTGTGTGTTTACAAACACGAGCCACTTTTCGGCCACTGCGACGAACGATGGGCTGTCACTAGGATATTTTTAACAGCTGTCGGATGAGTGGCTTGGAAATGACAGCAGTCTTAAGTTGGTTGCAGTTTTTTATCTCACCCTTTATATCCAAAAGTACAGTTATGTATGAGCTATAGTAAAACGTAGACCTGTATGAAAAATATTCTGCAACTGGAGTTAGAACTCGTTAAAAATTCTACATACCAAATATGGAAAAATTCCGTGGAAAAATTTGGCTGAAATCATCAAAATATCCAATATAGGGAGGTAACGTTATATGGGGGCTAAACGAAAACGTTGACCGATTTGTCTCATTTCAATACCAACCATCTAAGACAGAATTCAAACTATTGTGCCAAATTTCGAAGCACTACGCCACATAATGTGGGCTGTACATTGTTCCTAATAGACAGACGGACATCGCTAAATCGACTTAAAATTCTATGTTTAGTGTATCTCCGACCAACATTTAGAGGTGTTACAAATGGAATGACAAATTTAATATAAAGCCCATTCCATGGTGGAGGGTATACAAAATAAACCAAGAAACAATAAGTAAATACAAGTAAATATTTAAAATTAAAATTCTATTAAATATTTTAACTTAAGATAATAATTAATCCAGGCACTCCTGATTAATTATTATAAGAATATGCTCCATTGCCCTACAAAGAACGTAGGGTATTCCCCCCTTAAAATCGAGAACAAAACTTTCCTCTGCGGCAGTTAACTTATGTATGTTGAAATAGAGATCACCGCCATCACCATATGACGGCAATAAATCTGGTTTAAAATATTGAAAACAAAAACGTTGTGTTTAACAAAGTCCATTTCAAACAGAGTAATTTATTCCGCTAAAACAAATAAAAAATTTATTTAGAAAGGTTAATGTCTTCAGAAATTATGGAAATGCCCACCAATGCCCCAGAAATGTAAACAAGATAGAAATTCATTTATCATAATTTAAAGATACACATCCAAAAAACGACATAATTATTTTAATAAGCGATAGAGTCCATTCAGACCTAAACAGTCATTGAGAATATTCAGAAATTCCCGAGTGAGTAATGTTAGAATGTTTACAAACGTTAAACAAAGTTGAAAAAAAAACACCTAAAAACACATCTTGTTTGAAAATCGCCCAGAGTTGCCATGTTCAAATTATATAACCATCTAATCACATCTTGGCGAAATGCTAATATCTATATTAATAAAAAAGTAAAACAATTTACTATCTGATTGACTGACTGACTCAATGATTCATCAACACTCAGATGAAACGGCTGAAGCTAGAATTTTGAAATGTTGGGTAAGGGGTTACCCTGGTTAGAAGGTGTGTAAGAAAAGTACTACATAGAACTAAATTTGGTACAATTTCGATTTGGGTGAACCGATAGAGGTGAAATGCGGAAATTTGGAAATAAGATTACTATTGGGTTGTAGAACTGTGGTATGGATATAATTTTGGAAACTCGTATTTATGTGTACTAAATGGTACTAAATTTGGTAGAATATTAATTTTGGGAACCGGTAGTGTTAAAATCCTAAAATTATGCGTGCTAAATGATACTTAATTTCGTACAATTCGAATTTGGGTGAACCTATAGAACTGGTATCCTGAAATTTGGAAATAACATATATGGAGGTTAATATAGTATTGAGTGAACGAATACTGCTTGAAACCTGAAATTTGGCATTGTGATCACTGTTAGTGTGTAGGGTTGAGATTTGAAGGTGGTTTTGGAAATACGTACTAAAAAGTTCTAAATTTGGTATTTGGGTAAGGGATTGATATTTGGCATTAAGATAACCTCTTGTGCAATTTGGTTGATACTTGGCGGGGGTTTGTAAATGCGTACTAAAAGTTCGAAATGTACTAAATAGTATTAACATTGCTATCTGAGGAAGGAATAGAGCTGGAAATCTGAAATTTGGGGTGAGAGTAGTTAATGTTGTGTAGGCTAGACAAAATGTGAATATGAAAATCTATTCAATTTGGGCTGATATTACATATATGGTGAGCAATAGCCGTAAGTAAGTAAATCGGATGAAAATGTATATCAAAGCTATATAAAAATCTGAACCAACCTCGATCAAATTTGCAGAGGAATTTTGGAGCAGTATCTGATATCTGGTACCAAAGATTTATGTTGTGGAGTGCATATTACGCATTTTGTAACCATTCTTGGGTGGCGCATGCTGAGTGCGATTGTGCCCAAGGCTTTAATACACCCTCCAGAATATTTTCGGGATAATATTCGGCATTTATTCTGATGCCACTGTCGATTAATACGAGCGGAGAGCGACGATCAGCTGTGATGGCGGCCCACACCATCACCATGGCCTGCGTTTGAGTTCTGGTGGCCAACCGAAGATGCCCACTTTCAGCTGACCTCTTTAGAAGTCAACACGATCATTTTGTTTGTTTACAAACTGCTGGACTCATCGGAGAAAACAAAATTCGACAGTTCATCACTTTCGGCCAAGCAACTTTTTAGGTATTTTGAGTATATTTTCTTCTGTTGCGGTGTAAGTTCTTGCACTTTTTGGAATTTCAATGGCTTTACCCCGAGTTCATTTTTCAGTATTTGCAATTTTTCAGTGACTGCGACGTGGGTTTCGGTCAAGTCGCTTCCTTACTTTTCCATTTCAACCATTTCTGCTGATGTTGCTGTTTTCTTCCGTCCACTTCCTTGACGTTGGACTACGCTATCAGAACGACGGTAACGAGCGATGGCACGAGACACAAAAGATTTATTCACATTCAAATGCTGGAGCGCTCTAACCATAGCCACTTTGGTTTCCCAGCCAAACATAAAGAAATCACACTATCGCGCTTGAATTCCATCACGAATAAAATTTTTTCTGGAAAATTCTCACAAAAATACTTTTGTACGCTTGTAAACAATATAACGAGCTGTCACTGGAATAATTTTAACAACTGTCGGACGAGTGGTTTAGAAATGACAGCAGTCTGAAGTTGGTTGCAGTTTTTTCATCGCACTCTGTGTGGGAGCTATAGCTATATCTGAACCGATTTCCTCCAAATTTGATGTACTTGCTTCTAGACTGAATTGCCAAAAAGAAGTAATGATTTTATTAATCCCAGAGTCTTCCAAAATATATAAAAATAGACTTAAAACCAAGCGATTAGAAACTTTTTAAAAAAATAAATTTCACTGAAATTTAAAAGTACTTTCGTTTGGTTGTGCGGTAATTGTATCAAAAAGCTAAGTATTGTAGTAAATAAGTTTTGCGGCTAACATAAACCACATTTTTCGCCTTAAATATTTTAAAACCGATTTTCTTCCCTGTACCAATTGCTCGTAACTTTTCAGTAACAAATCGGAGGATACATTTTAAATATTTCCATCAAGTTTTTTTTGAAGGCATTGGCAACTCTAGCTATATCGTTGGCGTTGTTCATTTGCCTAATGACGATCTTAGACACAGATGACAAACAATGAAATTATTTGTGGCTATTCGAAGGTGCGTATTTTTCCACCTTTTGTAGAAGATGCAAATTACTGATGACAAGCAAATTTAATTAAATTAGCGGAACAGATCATCTTCCTGCACACACACACACACACACAAACATGTACATACACAGAAACATGGTTTTCGGCTTTTAAAGATAACAATAAAATCTTTGTATTAAATATTTAATTTTGGGAAAAACACACACAAATGTGTTCTCAGTAACGAAAATTCTAAGACCATTTCATTACCGATTTTTAGAACCTATGACGTCGATTATTCGCAAATCGAAAACCGTATACATCTATTAACCCTACAATAGTATGTGCGGAAAGATGGATATGAATTCTGAGTCTGTCTCTTCTTTGCGTGTTTCACGTTTTGACAGAACCTAGCTTAAGGGTATCATCGAATTGTATCTATTACGAACCGCAAATATTAATCTGACTTAAATCGCCAAAAGCAATGAATACCGAGGGCCTATACGAAAACAACGTCGACCTGTATAGAAAATCTTCTGCCCATGAAGGCGGTCCCTTTTGCAAACTTCAAATACCAACTTGAAAAAAATTCAAATCAAAATGTGTCTAAAGTCATTTAGATATCGAAATATTGTGTTTTTCTCAAATTCTAAAAATTTTAACTCACATAAGAACTAAATCTGTTATTTTTGTTAGAACATTTTCAAAATTTGCCCACGTTTAAACAGTTCATACATATTGGCAACGGAATTAGCAATAATATTGTATCAGGTTTTTAGTGAGTCAACTCTTACAAAAAACATCGGTCAACGTTTTGATTTATCCTCCATTAAACATTTCCGCTCGATTGAAGACATTTTGGAGCTTTTAACTAGTAAGGAAAAGTTAAAATTCGGGCGGGGCCGACTGTATGATACCCTACACCACTGTGTATATTTATTAGAACTCCCGTAAGAAAAGAATTTATTTAAAGTAGATCTTACCACCTATCAACATTTAGAGCAGTTATAGTTTGGTTTTAGAGTGAACTAATATATGGGAGGCATGTCCAATTCTGAAACGGTTTTCACTAAATTTGACGGAGACATTTTAATCTTTTATACCAAATAATTTTGCTATAGAGTGCATGATATCACTTTCAGAAGGGTTATATTAAAAACAAGTTAAAAAGCAGTAAGTTCGACCGGGCCGAACTTTGAATACCCTCCACCATTTGGAACAAATTTGGAAATTTTCAAAAAAATAAAATCCGTTAAAAATTTTGTTAAAATCTTAAAAATACTAAATATAGCCGTTATATTGGTGTCTATACGACGTGGACCTAATACTGAATATTTTTATTATTACATTACCATATTCAAATACGAAACTTGAAATAAACTGTGAATAATTTAGCTAAAATCATCAAAATACCGTATATAGGGAGGTACAGTTATATCGGAGCTATACGAAGACCTGAACCTGCATAGACAATTTTCTGTCTCAGGCTGTACCATTTATTACGAACTACAAATACGACATCTCAAACTATTTCGGTGAGTATTGTACCTAAAATCGTCAAAATACCAAATATAGGGAGGTACTGATATATGGGGCCTATACGAAGACGTGGACCTGCATAGATAATTTTCTGTCGCAGACTGTAGTTCCCATTACGAACTCTAAATACTTAATTTGAAACTACTCCTGTGAATAATGACACTAAAATCATCAAAATACCGAATATTGGGAGGTACCGCTATATGGGGGCTATGCGAAGACGTGGACCAGTACAGACAATTTTCTGTCATAGGCTGTAGTTTCCACTACGAACTTCAAATACCAAATTTGAAACAATTCTGGTTAATAATGTCGCTAAAATCATCAAAATGTCGAATATAGGGAGGTACCGTTATATGGGGGCTATATGAAAACCTGCTTACTTGCAAAATAACATGTGTGCAAAATTTTAGCCCTCTATCTCAATTCTTTCGAAAGATAGCGTGATTACAACAGACAGACAGACATCGCTTAATCGACTTAGAATTTTACGGGGTTGCCCATATTCGACGGACCTTTGGGCCCATTCCAATCGACGAGGCTTGTCCGCAGGCAACATTCTTTTCGTCAATTGAATTTTGTACGGGAACAAATGCAAATCAATGCGAATATTCCGTTGTAAAGTGGACCGAGCCATGCCCAACTGCTGAGAACGGCGTTTTTGGGATGTTCTTGGGGACCTCTCAACACTGGCTCGTACGGCAGCGATATTCTCGGCCGATCGCCTTGGTCGACTTTTATATGGCCTCTTCGGATTAGAAAGAGTCTTACCATTCGAAAATTTTTCGTATAAACGCTTAATGGTGTTCTTAGAAGGCGCACTTCTCACATCTTTTAATGTTTTAAAAGCACGTTGAGTTTTCACAATTGACTTCTTGTAAATTTCAACTATTTCAGAGCGCTCGCGTGGCATGTATTGGTTCATGGTAAAAATCAGCTTGGACTGACGCTTCAAACGCGGTATGTCATTAAGCGATGTGACATCTCTTTCAAAAGTTATGGCGTTGCCAGATGGGTCCGTGGAATATGGGCAACCCTGTACGCTGATCAAGAATATATACTCTTTGTTGGGTCTGACTTGAGTATTTCGAGGAGTTACAAACGGAATAACAAACTTAATATACCCTCCATAGTATGCTGGAGGGTATAAAAATATATAGCCCAAAATGGGAACGTACGTTCCGAAATTCACTTCATTTGGGCTAATATTAACCATTACTATATCCAAGATTTGAATATCCAAATCTTAGCCGATCTCGATAAAATTTGGCAAAGGCATTTCCGAGCTCTATTAAATATTTGGTATCAAATATCATTATTGTCGTATACGTATTACGAATGTGAAGGACTTAAACACCAAATCGGAGCTATAGCTATATCTGAACCGATTTTCACCAAAATTGATGTGCTTGCTTCTATACTAAATTCGATCGGATGTGCCAAAATTTAGGTCATTTGGAATGATATTGGCCAATCTCAATAGGGTTCGTCCTTGGGCCAAAAAAATATTGTTTGGAAATTTTCATCTCAATCGGATAATAAATGCGACCTGCATTTTTTTAGAAGTATACACGGACGGACTGACATGCATAAATCGACTCAGAAAGTGATTATATGAAGATCCTCAAAAGTGACTGTGGGTCTATCTCGATTCCTCCTCTATATTAAAAACAAATGCACAAATACATAATACCCATAACTCTGTGTAGTATAGGATATAATAAAATGAACTACATTTTAGTATTGTTTTTATACCCTACAACACTATGTGTTGGGGGTATTATAAGTTTGATTGGGCCAAAAATTATGTAACACCTCGAAATATTGGTTTCCCACATAGGAAAGTATATATGGATCTTCCTAGCTCGCCGAGCTGAGTCGATCTAGCTATGTATGTCCGTCTGTCCGTCTGTCCATGTTAATTTGTAATCACTCTACAGGTCGCAATTATGGCCCGATCTTCACGAAATTTAGAATGTAGGTGGGGCTTGGACCAGAATAGAACCCTATTGCTTTTGGAGATGATCGCCAAATGTTTAGGGGTTGAAATGGACCAAATACTGAAAAATGTCGGATTTTGCAGCAGCTATACAGGTCGCAATTATAGACCAATCGACGCGAAATTCCGCATGTAGATAGAGTTTAGGGCGGGGAAGAAGCCTACTAATTTGGGTGGTCATCGGATAATATTTAGCGGGTAAAATATACCATATCTTTTGTGTTGAAAAAAATTCAAAATTTTTCATTAAACCGCGAATATTTTAAATTCCGGCGAAATCATAAAGCCATCACAAGGTTACTTCTGACCTTTACATTGATGTTATTATCCAACAAATCGGATATATAGCAAAATATGTGCGATATATAGGTCTATCAAAGGAGATATGCTTCAAAGATCTCTTATATGTCGAGAACGGCTGAACTGATTTCGACAGTTCTCATTAATTCAGAATGGCCTCTTGGCAGGAAAGAAAAAACGTCTAAAAAATCGCATAAAAATATCTCTCTAAAGATGAAAATATTGATTTTGTAAAATTTTCTCATATTTTTTCAATTTTGTCATATTTTTGGCATATTTTCATTTTGAATTAAACATTTGGTAATATTTCTAAAGCTAACAAAACTAAGTAGTTGGGATATCAGGATATCATATACAGATCGCATTTATGGCCCGATCCTAACGAAATTTTGCATGGGGATCAGATGAGGGTCAGAATAGAAGCCTACTCTTTTTGGAGATGATCGCCATATATTTAGGGGTTGAAATGGACCAAAAAAACTGCAAAATTGCCAGCAGGTCGTAATTATTGCCCGATCCTCACTCACGTTTGAATGGGGGTTACCGGACATTGCAAAAGCCAAGCAGTTTTGGATGGCCATCCAAAAATATTCAATGTGTGAAGGAGTTTGCCAACTTTTGTAGACAAAATACGAAAATGTCAATTCCAGTGACTTTTTGGAGAATTCACAAATACCGACTATTTTGTTAACGCTAATTTCGTTGAAGAATATGGTCAAATGTCTGTATCTCATATAGATGCGTTTCAGTCAAAAACCAATAATAAATGTTAATCTTTTGCCACTTCTGAGAGGTTATAGGTCATTGGGAAATATTGGTTCCAGATCTAGGAAGACCATTTAAGTGCAACATCTACCAATAAATTGGAAATTAGCAAATTAGTTTAAGTTGCTATTATTCGAAAATTAGAGAACGAAACCTGATGGTTTTCTTTTATTATTTGTCACAATATCTTGTGGAATTCTGTCGAGTATTTCGCCTATATAAACGGTATGGTTTATTATAGTGTTGTAGGGTATTCAACGGTCGGCCCCGCTCGGCTGTAGCCTTTGCTTACTTGTTTCTCATTAAGTACACAAACTCGAAAAACACATCGAAATCGGATCAGATTTTAGTATAGCCCCATATAATATTTATGTTTTACATTTGATGTATTTTGAAGGTTATTCCCGATTATAGGTATTTTTAGTTATTCCTTTTTTATTTGCTATTAAGGCTTCATAATATAGGCCTATATTACGATATAATCCTCATCTTACGATACAACCCAATATAGCCCATTTTCAATATAAATCAGGCTGCATATAATATGAACCTTTGTGTGAATTCCAAAGCTCTCGATTAAATAATGCGGACTCTATCGAGGCTTGGTGTTTTTTAGTGCCAACCTTGCTTTCCAAAATACTCCAGATACAATTGTCCAACGGATTGGTATCCGGAGATTTTCCATTGGTCGCTGGAAATGGTACAAGAAGAAATCACACTATCACGCTTGAATTCCATCACGAATAACTTTTTTTCTGGAAAATTGTCACCAAAGTGCTTTTGTATGCATGTCTTAGAATAGACAGCAATCTGATTGCAGTTTTTTCATCTCACCTGGTATATGGGAGTTATAGCAATTTCTTAACCGATTTTCACACATACCAATTCACACAGACATAATAACCTTACCATTGTCTGGTGTAGGGTATAAATATTCCAATACAACTTCTCATTTCATTCTATCGCAAAGTGCAAATTTGTAAATTTTTATTTCCGCAAAACAATTAATTTATTTATTGATTATTTTACTTCTGTGTTCTCCCTCTCCCTGATTGTATTTACTATTAATATTCTCTTTTACTAACAGCTTCATTTCACGATAGTCTCCACGCAATATTTAATTTTCCAAGTTATGAGGAATACAATTCTCCACCATTTAATGTTTTGCAAAGATAGCCCAATTTTGGTACATTTCCATTCGTACCCTAGAATTTGAGTAGCATCGACATCATGTGGGTTAAGAGTCTTGCCTTCTCATAATACCATTACTGTTGTTGTTGTGTTTGCTTTTGTTTATCGGCGAAATGAGGGAGTTGTTTTTATTGATATGTCCATCAACTGCCGGCCGCTCAAAATCGAAAACACCCAAACAGAAGATACAGTCAGCTCTGAATACATGTGATTCGCATGAATGGAAAGTTTTTGTATAACGTGAATTTATTGTATTTGGAAATTGAAGCAAACCGGTAATATCTAATACCAATAAAACGAAGGTGTAACGGAATATGTGTTTGTTTATCTTCTTCTATTTTCGCCCGTGACCAAGTCCAATATATTGACAGACAGACATGGTCGGAATCGGATTATTACATAATGTTTTTCCAATTTTTTGGCAACTTTTCACTAGATCTAATATTGCTTTGAATTTTGAGAAAATCGGAAAATAATTTCACATTTTATTTAAAATGGTTACATTCGGTGGGGGAGGTAATTATTTTGAAAATTTTAACAATCTTGGGGATGAGTGATATCAAAAAAGGGCGGATTGAGACTGACAGAAACAATGGCAAGATCTAAGATTGAAGAAT
This sequence comes from Musca domestica, assembly GCF_030504385.1. Lineage (NCBI taxonomy): Eukaryota > Metazoa > Arthropoda > Insecta > Diptera > Muscidae > Musca > Musca domestica. Next base: position 5,729,028 of record NW_026712115.1, on the reverse strand, counting down.
ATCGGTGGGGGGGTAGGTTCAAGAAGAATTTTGTCGATTGTCTATTTTCATCCTGACACAAATGTTATATTCGAATATGATACGATTAAGACATAGATCGTGAATATACTATATTACCTTCAAGCCAAATAGCTGACTGACTGAGAATCTTGAAATTTTGCACGAGTGTCAATCTTTGTGCGAAGGCTTGTTATAGGTCTGGGTTTTTGGAAATTGGTACACAAAATACTAAAAATGTAATACTTTGTTTTGAACAAACATAATTAGCTAGAATTCTGAAATGTGGAGTGCAGGATAGATGTACCAAACGGTTTTTGGAAATTCGAACTTTAAGGTTACGAAAAGCTCAAAAATTGTACTAAACTTCTAATATGACCTAATTTGGTATTATTTGAATGGATGGAGCTAAAAACTTTTTTTGATTGGTATGAAAATCAAGGTTGGAAAGTTAGTTTGATATATAAAGGTGGTACGAACTGCACTAAATGGTACTAAATTTGGAACAGTTTTGTTTAGGGTGAACGGATGAAGCTGGAATTGTAAAATTCTGCATTAGAGTCCCTGTTGGTGGTAGGTTTGTGATAAAGAGATGGTTTTGGAAATGTGTACTGCAAGTGCATGAAAAGTACTAAATAGTTCAACAATTAGTACAATTTGGTATTGGGTGAACATACAATGCTCAAATCGGACATTTGGTATTTGGGTCGCAGTTCATGTGTAGTCTGGATATATGGAGGTGGTTTTGGACATATTTTCTATAATTGTACGAAAAGTACTAACTGGTACAAAATTTGGACTTGGTTGAAGGAATAGAGATAAAATACTGAAATTTGATATTTAGATAATCTTTGGTATCTAAAGTTGAGATTTTGAGGTTGGTATGGAAATGTGTCATATATTTGTACGAAAAGTACTAAATGGTACTACATCTGGTATTGGATGAAGGGAGGTCCCTGTTTGTATCTGTAATTGAGATATGGTGGTGGCTTTGGACACATGTACTATAATTGTACGAAAAGTACTAAATAGTACTTAATTTAGTACTGAGTGAAGGAATAGAGCTGAAATACTGAAATTTTATAAATGTTGGTGTCTTTGATCAAGATTTGTGGTGGAATTGTGTACTATAATTGTTCGAAAAGTACTAAGTGGTACTAAATTTGGTATTGGGTGAAGGGATAGGACTGGGATCCTCAAATTTGATATTCAGGTCACTGTTGGTATCTGGAATTCAGATCTGGAGGTGGATTTCGAAATGTGCACTATAACTGTACGAAAAGTACTAAACCGGGCTAATTTTGTTATTGGATGAGGGGATAGAGGTGTCTAGGATTGAAATGTGAATCGGTTTTGCAAATAAGAACTTAATTAAACGAAAAGTACTAAATGTTGCTGTATTTGGTATTGAGTGAATGAATAGGGCTGGAATCCCGATATGTAATATTGAGATCTCTGTTGGTATCTGGTGTTGAGATCTGAGGATGGTTTTTACAAATGCGTACTATAATTATTCGAAATATACTAAATGGAACTAATTTTAGATGCCAATGGATATCTAGGATGAAGAGATGTAGATTGTTTTGGATATGTGTTATTATTAAATTTGGTATTGGGTGAAGGGATAGACCAAAAATTCTGAAATTTAATTTTGAGGTCACTGTTAGTTTCTAAGGTTTGAAATAGGTTTGAACAAAAAAATTGGAAGTGGGCCCATTGTGCAATGGTTTTACTAATAACATCCTCGGTAAATTTCAAAATGATAGATTTACAATACTAAGGTCATTTTTTCTACTCCGCTAATATATTGAGTATTCCAACTTATGCGTCTCGGACTGTATTCCGCAAACGACCAATAATAAAAATAACGACAGCGCTAAACGCTGCGAAAATCGAAATTAATAACAGAAAAAATCTAATCTTACATTAATGATCACCGGCCAGCGATTGGCTGTGCGTTTGTCGTTACGCCAAAGACTTATTTAACTCGGTGATTTTGCTGTTGTTGTTATTTTTCCCTCCCGGTTACGTAGAACAGATTTCACCAAAATCTTCTTTGGAAAAAAAAACACGAGACAAAACAAAACAAAAAATCAAAATACATCGTCGATATTTAACGTTTTAGCTTAAGCCGCTGAGAAGAGATTTATATACGCTGCCCCCTTATTGATTCGGTTCATGGATGAAAGTCATCTGTAAACAAACCCAGCGGGGTAAACATTTTTTCGTAACTTCGTATATATAGTGGCAGTTGGCGGTTGCAATAGCATCAGAATTTCAAACACCTCCAGAGTGTATAGTTCAATTTTTACGCAAACAAAAAAAAAAAACAAATTAGAAAGATGCGCTTCTTAGCTGTATTTGCCCTGTTCGTGGCCCTTGCTGTCGTTGCCATGGCTGTTCCAGTCGAAAACTCCGAAGAAACCCAGCAACAGTCCTTGTACGATGTCGATGTTCAAGGTCATGAGAATACCGGTGAACGTGAAGCCCGCCAATTTGGCTATGGTGGATTTGGTGGTTACCGTGGCGGTTATGGCGGATTCGGTGGATACCGTGGCGGATATGGTGGCTACCGTGGTGGTTATGGCGGTTATGGTGGCTATGGCGGTTTCCGTGGTGGTTATGGCGGTTTCGGTGGTTATCGTGGTGGATTCTACGGTTAATACCAAAGAGAAGACAATTAATTTATTTACAACGAATTTTGAAATGCTATCCGACGATCTACAACGAGATTAAATATAATACTCCTCCAGAAAAGGAATTAAAAAAGGAAAAAAAGTTTTGTTTGATTTTTCATTTGAAACGGCTGTGAGACTTTGAGGACTAATATTGCTTCAGAGAATCTGAAGCATTAGACCATTTTTGTATAATTTTTGCGACATAAATGTTTGTCCTGCACATTCCACATAGACCTTAAGTCCTATATTCGCAATAGATATAGTGTGACTGGAAGTTGAACCTTTTTGGGAAGTTAAAAGAAACATCGGTGTAAGAGTTATAATTGATCAAACGTTTTACCGTTTTGTGGGGGAAATACCAAAAGGAGTGGGCCGTTACACCCCATTTTCACACTTTATCTATGCTTGGAGAAATCTACTTCATTCGGATATAATGAGAGTTATAATTTCTCAATATTTTACCTTTTGTGGAAAGGTGCCAGAAGGAGTAGTTCGCTATTCCAAATGTTATAAGAATAATGATTATTCAAAATGTTAACTTGAGGGGGTGAACCGGTAGTATCCATTTTCTCGAAGGGAGCATCCGCATTAATCTAAACATGTACATCGTAATATTTTTACCAAACATACGTCGGCCGACTCCTTTAGAAAAAGTTTGCCGTTCGAAATTTGGCGAAAAAAGACAAAATTGTATGAAGAAATGGGAGTACCCAATATGGTCAAGACTTGGCACTTCATAATATTTAGGTAGGGCTTGGCTCAGGCATAAAAATTAATTAAAAAGTTTATATAATTCCGAATATCAGGTACTACATTTATATGGGGCTATACGAAAACGTGGACCTCTATATCCCGTATCTGCCATACCAAAACTTGGACCTATATAAACAGTTCCCTGCAATGATCATTCCGACATATTGGGAACGCAAAATACCAAATTACAGCAAATTCGGGTTAAGATTGTCACTAAAGCAACCCAAACATCGAAAATCGGCCGGTACAGTTATATGGCTTATACAAACAAGTACCAAAGAACAGCTAAGTTCCACCATTTTGAAGGATCTTGAAAAATCTAAAAAAAATGCGTAGAAAAATACTACTTAAATGAAAACCATTATATGGCGGCTATACGAAGACGTGGACCTGCATAAGTAATTTTTTGTTGTAGACTATAGATACGATTCCGAACTTTAAATACGACATTTAAAAAAATTCCGTTAAATAATGTAGCTAATATCATCAATTTGAATGTAAAAAAATGTTACCAACATAATCAAAACACCGAATATCGGGGGGTACCGTTATATGAGGACTATACGATATCGTGGACCTGTATAGACAATTCTCTTCCTGGAGGTGAAGTACTCATAAGGAACTCCTTTTGTGGATTTTAAGGCAATTGCATTGAAAAATTTGACAACAATCATCAAAATACCGAATATAGGGAGGTACCGTTATTTGGGGACTATACGATATCGTGGACCTATATAGACAATTCTCCTTCAGAGTGTAAAGTACTCAGAAGTAACTCCTTGTGTGAATTTTCAGACGTGGACCTGTATAGCCAATTTTTTGTCTATAGAACCAGGTATGAATTGCAAATATGAAACAATTCCAGTGAATAATATCGCTGAAATCAGCAAAAGACCGATATATACCTATTTATGGGGGCTATACGAAGACCTGGACCTACATAGACAATTTTCTGTTATAAACTGTAGAACCTATTTTGAAATTCAAACACGAAATATGAAAGAATTTTGGTGAATAATGTCGCTAAAATCATCAAAATACCGAATATAGGGAGGTACCGCTATATGGGGGCTATACAAATACCAACTTTCTGTCACAGGCTGTAGTATCCATTTCGAAATTCCGGTGAATAATGTTGCCAGAAACATCAAAATACTGACATTAGGGAAGTACAATTATATGGGAGCTATAACTGGACGTGGACCTATATAGCCCATTTTCAATACCAAAAGTCCTGCACACACATTTGAGTAAAATGTTATCAATCTACTTCATCTCGTTCGAAAGGACATTGGACATTGGACAAACGGACATTGCTATATATAAACTTTGAGGGGTCGAGGTGTTACAAGCGGAATTATAAATTTAAATAACCTTCATAATATGGTGACTAGTATAAAAATGTTGACACAATCTTTGTCAAAAAAAACCTACAACTAAATTTCAAAATGCTAGATCTAATATCACTGTACAAAAAGAAAAAAAAAAAAAAACAATTACAGGAAAAAATCAGACATGTGATCGGCGTTTTAAATGTTTACATCGCATTGTAATCTATAAGGTGGCAGTTTCCCCCCTCTTTCATTTTTTTTGAAATTTTCAGTTTTAGATTCCTTTAAATCCGTTAAACCCTCAAACGAGTCACTATAGAATTTTTCTGACCCTTTTTTCAAAATGTGGTTTAAAACTATATCTAAACGGAATCGTAGCAAGTCAACGTATTTTACAAAATAACTTGTCATAAAATTCTATTATAAGTCACCAAGAATACATATATATTAAAAACTATTTTTGGGGTCTACAAAGCATAATTTCAGAAGGATAGACAAAATTATTTTTCATCATTTATGAGTTACTAAAGAACAGAAATTGCTATTTCCATTACATATCAATAAAATATCTACATCAATGTTGTCAAAAAGTTTTTGATAACTTTTCCTCGATTTGATGCATAAAAGTAACATAAAAGTTAGTTTTGGTTTAAAAAACTATGTTCGAAATACTAATATTATACGTTCCCCAACCAAGTCGATTGAGCCATTAGTACTTTATTTTTATGCCCTCCACCATACATAGTGGACACCACAAAGTCGAATAGAATTTCGATATTGAAATGGGACTAGCTTCAGACTCTTAAAATGGGCTACAATGACAATAAACTGTAATGGCGGCTACTTACATGACATCATATTCTCGACTTGATGTAAAAAAAGTAAACGACCAAATAAAACAAATCCACAAGAAGAATAAAAGTTTTTCATTTTTTCTTAATTACAGCCAAAGAACATCGGAAGCTTACTTTTGCGCCACCTTGTAAACTTTGAGGAAAGGACAAAAAAAGAATTTGGTGGCTTGTTGAGGGTCAAAATCCTTGACAAAATATAATATTGCAAGATTCCAAGGAATCTTAATCCGATAATTTCAAATAAATGCAATGGAAGGGGAACTCGCCCTGTGTTTAGATTATTTTCAATTATTTTTTGGGTTGCAGTATACAGGGTGAAATTAAAAAACTGTAACCAACTTCAGACTGGTGTCACTTCAAAGCCACTCGTCCGACAACTGTTAAATTTTTTCCAGTGACAGCTCATTATATTAATTACAAGCTTACAAAAGCATTTTGGTGAGGATTTACCAGAAAAAAAGTTATTCGTGATGGAATTCAAGCTTGATAGTGTGATTTCTTTATATTTGGCTGGAAAACCACAAGTGGCTATCGCTTGAGCACTCCAGCATTTAAATGTGAATACATCTTTTGTGTCTCGTACTATCGTCCGTTACCGTGATACTGGTAGCGCAGCCCGACGTCAAGAAAGTGGACGGAAGAAAAACAAGTTAAAAAGCAGCAAGTTCGGCCGGGCCGAACTTTGAATACCCTCCACCATATGGAACGAATTTGGATATTTTCAAAAAATAAAATCCCTAAAACATTTTGTTAAAATTTTAAAAATACCAAATATAGCCGTTATATTGGGGTCTATACGACGTGGGCCTACATAGACATTGTTTGTCATAAGCCGTTACCATATTCAAATTCGAAACTTGAAATAAACGGTGAATAATGTAGCTAAAATCATCAAAATATCGTGTATAGGGAGGTACGGTTATATCGGAGCTGTGCGAAGACCTAAACCTGCATAGACAATTTTCTGTCACAGGCTGTAGCATCCATTACGAACTTCAAATACCACATCTAAAACAATACAATTGGGTATTGTATCGTCAAAATACCGAATATAGAGAGGTACTGATATATGGGGCCTATACGAAGATCTGGACCTGCATAGACAATTTCCTGTCACAGACTGAAGTTCCCATAACGAACTCTAAATACATAATTTGAAACAATTCTGGTGAATAAATCATGAAAATACCGAATATTGGGAGGGACCGTTATATGGGGGCTATACCAAGACGTGGACCTGCACAAAAAATTTTCTATCTTAGAGTGTAGTATCCATTTCGAACTTCAAATATCAAATTTGAAACAATTCCGGTGAATAATGTCGCTAAAATCATCAAAATACCGAATATAGGGAGGTACAGTTATATGGGGGCTATACGAAGACGTGGACCTATACAGACAATTTTCTGTCTTAGGGTGTAGTATCCATTTCGAACTTCAAATACCAAATTTGAAACAATTCCGTTGAATAATGTCGCTAAAATCTTCAAAATACCGAATATCGGAAGGTACCGTTATATGGGGGCTATATGAAAACGTGGACCTACATGGCCCATTCTCGAATTTAACCTGCCTACTGGAAAAATAAACATGTGTGCAAAATTTTAGCTGTCTATCTCAATTCATTCGAAAGATAGCGTGATTACAACAGACAGACAGATAGACGGGCTTCGTTAAATCGACTTAGAATTTTGCGCTGATCAAGAATATATATATTTTGTTGGGTCTGACATGAGTATTTCGAGGAGTTACAAACGGAATGACAAAGTAAATATACCCTCAATATTATGGTGGAGGGTATAAAAAATGTTTCGAAACGTGAAGAAGCGACTTGATCGAAACCCGCGTCGCAGTGGCCGAAAAATGAGCTCAGGGTAAAGCCATTGAAATTCCAAAAAGTACAAGAACTTACACCGCAACAGAAACAAAATAGACTCAAAAGAGCCAAAGAGTTGTTTCGCTTGGCCGAAAGTGGTGAACTGCCGAATTTGGTTTTCTCCGATGAGAAAACATTCGTTGTCCAGCAGTTTGTAAACAAACAAAATGGCCACCAGAACTCAAGCGCCGGTCATGGCGATGGTGTGAGCCGCCATAACAGCCGCATCAGAATTAATGCCGAATATTATCGCGAAAATATTCTGGAGGGTGTATTAAAGCTTTAGGCACGCAAATATTTTGGCCCCAGACCATGGACATTCCAACAGGACTCAGCACCACCGCACTCAGCACGCGCCACCTAAGAATGGTTACAAAATGAGGTTCCTCGCTTCAATTCCAGCGCACAATGGCCCCCAATATCTCCGGATACCAATCCGTTGGACTATTGTGTATGGAGTATTTTGGAAAGCAAGGTTGGCACTAAAAACACCAAAGTGTCGATCACAATAATTCGTGCCAAAAGTGACCAATTCGAACAAATCTAAGCTTATTCTAAAATTTGATGCTATTTCCAACATTTTTTGCTTTCATTCAATAAAATTTAAAAAAAATGTAAAAATTATGGTTTTTGACTTTGTTGCAGTTTTTTATTCTCACCCTGTACTTATTGTTCGAACTACTTAAACCTATTTACTTCGTTTTTTCTTCACTACAACAGCGACCCTCATTTCAAATTTAATATATACGGCTTTAACCTCTCCCCAAATACCAAATTTAACACTATCTCATATGCCACCCCTATTTCACAAAAAGCGATCCAAATACCAATTTTCAGATTCCAAACTCCATGCATTCCTCATATACAAAATTAAATACCGTTTTAGTACAGGAAACCCAAACTTTCTATATTTATATAAATATTATATTGAACAGATCTGCCTGTGCTAAATATTAAAACACATTTTAACATGATTTTAGTTAACCATTCATGTAAGTGTATCTTTAAAAATTTTCCAGCAGTACTTGTTGTACGAAAAACGAATAGCTTATAGAAAATCAAAAAAATGTACACAAATCTCATTCGATTCGACTGAAAATATTTCTCCATGCAAAAGATATTTTTGCAGGCTCCACAACCCGAGTAAAACATGTCCTTCTGTATTTTAGAAATCTTATATCCTTGAGTTTTTGTATTTTTTTTTTATTTCTATATATTTATTAGTCACTAAATATTCATATATTTATTTGTTGCAATGAAATAAAAATATTGTTTTGCTCATGGGCAACAAAGAGGAGATTTTTCGATATTTGATTTTACTTGGAAAAAAACTAAAATCGATAAGTTTCTTTTTTAAATGCACTTGACCGTCTACATCGTTCAAGGATTGTTGAACTCCCACAGCCTGGCTCTCTGCCGGATTGGCACTGCAACCCGCAATGGCCAATGCGACCACCAACACAAAACAAAATACCGTAAAACGCATTGTTTTCGAAACAATAAAATTGACAACGACTTGATGTGTTTGATTGCAACTATCAAACTATTATTCGCAATTACAATTTATGGTCATTTTATAGGAAAAGCAATAAAAATATTAATCGCAAACGTTGCCGTGGGAGAAACCATTTAAATGATGTAAACAAATATGCCTAGAATCAAGTTGGCCAAGTAACCAATGAAAATTCAGTCATTCGCGAATGCTACAATGAGGCAGAAATGTTCAATGAAAATAAAATAAAATTTGTCATCTTTTTTTGGGAGAAGATGTTGGAGAAGATATATCTTCCAAAAGTCAAATAGTTCTAAGTTTCGATACATTTACAATATAGATTTTGGGATATGTATTTACAATTTGAAAGTATGAGAGTTGGGAAAGCAGTTTATATAATATATATTATTAATATATATTCGAAATATATATTAAAATTTAAAATCAAATGATTTCTAATTTTCCAATAACACTTAATTTTATGGAGAAAGTGTCAAAGGAAAAAATATTCAATTTAAGTCTCTGAACAGAAGAACCCCGTGACTCTCGCAATAACTTAAATCTGTGGGTATACTTATATAAGGATAGTAAAGTCGTAAATTCAAAAGCCATAATTTTTACATTTTTTTAAATTTTATTGAATGAAAGCAAACCAGTGAAGAAAGTCCTAAAGTCGGGCGGGGCCGACTTTTTGATACCCTACACCACTTTGATAATTTAGTAGAGCTCCACATAACAATTAAAAGTTTTTATGGGACAATTCAATCAAACACGCTATGATTATCATTATAATTTAAAGTTCAAAGGAGTAAATATACCGAAGCATTTGTGTCTTTTAAATTCGGACTTGTATTGCCCATTTGGTGCACAATTAATTTGAAATCGGATAAAGATATATATGGGAGATATATCCAAATCTGAACCGATCTCGATAAAGATATTTCTGAGCTGCATTTGATATATTTCCCCAAATATTGTTGTTACAGAGTGTATATTACGGCTGCGGAGGACTAAAATAATAAATCGGATGAATATATGGGAGCTATAGCTATATCTAAACCGATTTCGATCAAATTTGGCATACTTATTTTCAGGCCTAATTTTATATATTTCTCTGAATATTGTTGTTACGGAGTGCATATTACGGCTATGGGTAACAAATACTACAAATCGGATGCACAATATATATGGAAGCTATAGCTATATCTGAACCGAATTTGGCATACTAGCTTCTAGACTTCATCAAATTTGGCATACTAGCTTCTAGACTCAATTCGGTCGTAAGTGCCAAATTTCATCCCATTTGGACAAATATTAGACGTTTGGTGCACAATAAAAGGTAAATCGGACGAAGTTATATATGGGATATAAAACCAAATCGGAACCGATCTCGATTCAATTTAGCAAATGTATTTCTGAGCTGCATTTGATATATTTGCCCAAATGTTGTTGTTACAGAGTGCATATTACTGCTGCGGAGGACAAAAATAACAAATCGGATGAACAATATATATGGGAGCTATAGCTATATCTGAACCGATTTCGATCAAATTTGGCACACTTATTTTATTTTGGTTGTATGTGCAAAATTCCATAATTTTCGGCCTGATATTACACGTTTGGTGCACAACAAAAGGCAAATCGGACGAACATATATATGGGAGCTATATCTAAATTTTGACCGATTATTTCCAATTTCAATAGGATTCGTCCTTGGGTCAAACAAATGATATGTGCAAAATTTCATCACAATCGGATAATAAATGCGACCTGCATTTTGTTCACAAGAATACATGGACAGACGGACGGACTGACATGCATAAATCAACTCAGAAAGTGATTCTATGGAGATCCTCAAAAGTAACTATAGGTCTATCTCGCTTCCTTCTCCATGTTACAAACAAATGCACAAAGACATAATACCCTTACCACTATATGGTGTAGGGTATAAAAATGTCGGAAGTAGCTTCAAATTTTAGAATAAGTTTAGATTTGTTCGAATTGGTCACCTTTGGCACGAATTATGGCCTTCAAACGGCCAATGGAACCGTCACACGCTGCCCGAATGTTGCTCTGCGGTATTTTGGCCCATTCCCGACGAAGCGCTTGCTTGGGGTGATCGACACATTGGTATTTTTTAGTGCCAACCTTGCTCTCCAAATTACTCCTGACACAATGGTCCAACGGATTGGTATCCGGAGATTTTGGTGTCCATTGTGCGCTGGAAATTAAGCGAGAAACCTCATTTTGTAACCATTCTTGGGTGTCGCGTGCTGAGTGCGTTGGTGCTGACTCATGTTTGAATATCGAAGGTCTGCGGCCAAAATGTTTGCGTGCCCAACGCTTTTATACACCCTCCAGAATATTTTCGCGATAATATTCGAGAGCGACCATCGGCTGTTATGGCGGCCCACACATATAGAGACTATATTAAGCCAACAAACCTGATCCAAACCTCTTTATAAATTTTCAAAGCCTTAAAATAGGACTTTGAAATAAATTAAAAAGTAATCTCAAAATGTTGGGCTCGCTTTCTATATGATGAAGTCTATAAAGTCCTGGCTTAAAGCTGGCCTAAGAACCTTAAACTCTTGGGGATTTTCCGCAACCAACATATTGAAAATTTATGAAAATTTGCAGCAAATCCAAAAAAAATTGTTAAATTTTTAAAAATTGTACCAACCAAAATATTGTTTATATTAAATTAACAGATTTCTTTTTCTTCAAAGCTCATAACGAAATTTGATATAGAAAATGTCTTCCTTTGAGGCTTTCCACAAAAAAACTAAGTATTATTATTTTATTTTTGATTAGCAATATGTGTTAGATTAGCAAAACAAAATGTAAGCACATAATTTAAACTGTTTATATATAAATTGCAAATCTTATTTTCTTATACAAGTATTATAGCTACATGAACGGTTTATTCTCAGACTTATAATAGAATTTTGTGTAGAATAATTCTTCTTTTGGCCTCCTGTGCCTAAAACGAAATTTTATGTTAGTTTCATGCATCAAATCAAAAAAAGAAATATTATTGATTTTTTTTTTTATATAAAATATATTATATATTATTTTTTTATATTTTATAGAAGAAAATAGTTTTTTGATACAGAATGGAAGTAACGATTTCGTGAAATTTGGTGAAGAATACTTTCAGGAAAATTTTGCATAATCTCTAGTGAAGTTCAACCTTAACCAAACACATCAAATGTGTTTAATATTTATGAAATCCTGGAGGTTTGGCAAGATTTTGTGTCTTCATGTATGCAATAAAAGAATTTAATGACATATAATTTTGTAGAATATTTTGACTTGCTGTACCGTTTATTTTAATCATACTTTGAAAAAAGGACTAGAACGATTAATTTTTTGACTCACTCGATGCCAAAATATTCTCTTATTGTTATCCGTAATATTGATGAAGACGCTATATACCTAAAATGCAAAGATTTCAAGGATTCTTAATCCGAAAATGTAGAAAAAAAATATTGAAAAACTTTCTATTTAGGTTACCCCATTTTTAGAATTTTTTTTGTGTAAATCTTTTGTGCAGAAGCTTTAAAACAGAACAAGTAAAAAAAGATAAGTTCGGCCGGGCCGAGCTTTTCATAACTTCCACCAATTTCATGGAACTTGAAAAATTTCAAATTATTTCCGTAGAAAAATATTCTCAAATGGTAGCACTTATATAGAGGCTATACGAAGACGTGTTCAAGTAATTTTTTGTCATAGGCTGTAGTACCCATTACGACCTTCAAGTACGAAATTTGAAACTATTCCTGTTAATGTTGTTGCTAATATCATCAAAATACCGAATATCGGAGGTATCGTTATATGTGGCTATACGAAGGCATGGTTGAAGTATGTATAACGGACTTTAAATACTAAAAACTATAGCTAAAATCATTAAAATAGCTAATATTGGGAGGTACCGTTATATGGGGCCTGCTGGTAAAATACTCATGCATGCAAAATGTTAGCTTTCTATCTCAATGCGTTCGAAAGATAGCGTGATTACAACAGACAGACAGACAAAAAAATCCGAAAACTACCACTTAAATGAAAACTATTTTAAGGGGGCTATACGAAGATCTGGACCCATTAGGATCTTCGAGTACGAAATTTAAAACGATTCCGGTGAATAATGATGCTGAAACTATCAAAATACCTAATATCGGGAGGTACCGTTACATGGGGGCTATACGAAAACGTGGACCGACATGGCGAACTTAACCTGCCTACTGATAAACTATGCATGCATGCAAAATTTTAGCCTTCTACCTCAATTCGTTCGAAAGATAGCGTGATTAGAACAGACAGACTGACATCGCTAGATCGTCTCAGAATTTTACGCTGATCCAGAATATATATACTTAGTAGGGTATATTATGAATATTTCGAGGTGTTACAAACGGAATGACAAAGTTATTATACCCTCCATAGAATGGTGGAGGGTATAAAAAGGTAATTTCGATTAAAACAAATAGCAAACAGTTATTATTCATTCGTATAAAGTAATAACTGTTCCATTCAGTTTAGACATTTATTGACATACTCGGATTGATAACAGTATAAGAAATGTGCTTCAAGATGCTACCAAGTTTTGCTCACACCCAGTAATGTACAAAGAGCATCTGCATCATCAATGGGGGTTTACCTCATAGTTAACATCATGGGTGACAAACTTAATAGCAATTGCATCGAATTTCATCATTACAATATTTTCTCAACAGCTTCTTCAGAAATTTATTTGTCGCCAATTTATTTGGCTTCATAAATATTTGAATATACAATCGAATAGTACTATATTTAAATTTATATGATATCGTGAGATGTTTTGGCAAGAACGCAAAACAAATTACAGAAAATATTTTTTCTCAATCAAGTTATTTAATGAGGCTAACCATTTACAAATTATAGTTTATTGTTCTGTTCAAATTAACACAGTTTATGATGTTTTTGTTTGATGTTTAAATAAAATGTTATTGCCCTGCGCTTATTGCAATGGTGTGTTTTTATATCCTCAGCCATATGGCTACAGAGGGTATATATCATTTGATACGGGCAAAACGTGCCTAGGTCCGTTTCAAGACATTTGGAGTCAGTCTAGCGATGTCCGTTCGTCTGTCTGTCTGTCCGTCTGATTGGTGTGCACGATAACTCTCGAAGGGAGTTTTCGATTTGGTAATATTATTATCATTTAGATCGAGTTCGGAGTTGTGCAATACATTCAACTCCTTCCGGTACCTCCCCCACAAAAGTTCAAAATTTTCAAAAATACTAATTTACTGCACAGAAACAGAAAGGATAATTTGATTTTTGCAAATCCTAATATTTGCATCAGTACTAGGTTAGGTGCGAAAATAACAATATCGGTCTCCCCCACAAAGGGTCAACATTTTAAATAATTTTAACTCCTATAAAATGTGATATAAGAGTCAGATTGTCTTCAAATTACACACATCACAATATTTTTATTAACCCAAGGTCTGGTGTGAAGATGGAATATATCGGTCCACCTCTTCTTCTACCACCCCCACAATGGGTCAAAATTTTAAATATCCATCCATATCTATCCGATTCCTTTCAGACTTGGTACATCTCAATATTTCCATCAACACAAAATCTGTTATAATGATTCTGGTAACTCCCCCTCATAGGCTTCAAGATTTTCAAAAAAAAAACGCCAAAAGAAAGCGAATAAGCATCCAACTCTCTTCAAATTTCACACACACAAAGATTTTTGCTAACACAAGATTTGTTGTGAAGACGATATATATCTGTCAACCCCTTTTGGTACCTCATTCACAAAGGGTCTTAGTTTCCAATACATTATCTGTAAGAACTTGCGTTTTTCTCAACCCGAAAGCAGGATAAATATGGAATTAATGATTTCGCATAAAATTGGTGATTTTCTTGCAATTTTGCCCTACCAATATGACGTAGCAGGACCATTTGCTTCGTAACATACTGATATATTTTTAGAGATCGCATGTCTTTGGAAAATATTGGGTTCAGAATTATGATTATTTTTCGGAAAGAGAAGCAGTATATAGAGATGTTTCTTAGTGGAATCTTCATTCTAACCAAAAGAGAATCGGTCCCAACTTAGAAACGGGGTGAGATAAAAAACAAAAGTCGGAAATAGCATCAAATTTTAGAATAAGTTTAGATTTGTTCGAATTGGTCACTTTTGGCACGAGTTGTGACCTTCAAACGGCCAATGAAACCGTCACACGCTGCCCGATTGTTGCTCTGCGGTATTTTGGCCCATTCCTGGCGAAGCGCTTGCTTGAGGTGATCGACACTTTGGTATTTTTAGTGTCAACCTTGCTTTCTAAAATACTCCAGACTCAATGGATTGGTATCCGGAGATTTTGGTGGCCATTGTGCGCTGGAAATAAAGCGAGGAACCTCATTTTGTAACCATTCTTGGGTGGGGCGTGCTGAGTGCGATGGTGCTGAATCATGTTGGAATGTCCAAGGACTGCGGCAAAAATGTTTGCGTGCCCTCCAGAATATTTTCGCGATAATATTCGGCGTTTATTCTGATGTCGATTATACGAGCGGAGAGCGACAATCGGCTGTTATTGCGACTCTCTCCATTCACATTTTCAGCTGACCTATTTGGCAAGTAAATACGATTAATTTATTTGTTTAAAAACCGCTGAACAACGAATGTTTTCTCATCGAAGAACACCAAACTCGGCAGTTCACCACTTTCGGCCAAGCGAAGCAACTCTTTAGCTCTTTTGAGTCTATTTTCTTTCTGTTGCAGTGAAAATTCTTGCACTTTTTGGAGTTTCAATGGTTTTACCCCGAACTCATTTTTCAATATTTGCCATTTTTTGGCCACTGCGACGCGGGTTTCGATCAAGTCGCTTCTTTACTTTTCAACTATTTCTGCTGATGTTGCTGTTTTCTTCCATCCACTTCCTAGACGTGGGCCTACGCTACCAGTACCACGGTAACGAGCGATGGTACGAGACACAAAATATTTACTCACATTTAAATGCTGTGCTTAAATGCTGCTCTAACGATAGCCACTTCCTGTTTTCCAGCCAAATCACACTACCAGGCTTGAATTCCATCACGAATAACTTTTTTTTTTTGGAACATTTCACCAAAATAATTTTGTACTCTTGTAAATAATATAATGAGCTGTCACTGGAATAGTTTTAACAGCTGTCGGACGAGTGACTTAGAAACGACAGCAGTCTGAAGTTGGTTGCAGTTTTTTCATCTCACCCTGTATTCTCGACCGATTTAACATATTTGATACACCAAATGGATACAGATATCCAATTTCAATGAAATATGGAAGGTGTGACGGAATTTGGTGTAAAAGTAAATTTTGTCAAATTATATTGAAATCGGTTCAGATTGGGATATGATTTTATTAAGAGACATTGACCCACAACGCCTTTGCAATGGTATTAGGCTTAGAGTAAAAAACTACATAACAATTTAATTGAGGATACGATTATTTCGTATTTAAAGTTTTGAATGCATATTAAATCAAAATAGGGTACGAAGAGCGCCCATTTATTTCTAATCTCATTAAAATGTTTTTAATTCATCGCCTGATGGGAATTTAGAAAAGGAAAATATACATCAACTGTTTTTGTCTCAAGTATTTTCGATGATATATGACCTTTGGTACAAACTTATCATATTTAAATGTGAACTCGTATTCCGAACCTAGCCTAATTTTATGTGTCACACAAATGTAGAACATGATTTTATACAATTAATTTAAATTTCTCTTCGACTAACGATTTTCGTGCGTTTCTTCATTACAGCCTATTACTAATGTCGTACTTATTCAGTAGTATTGGTGTAGGCAATTGACAGACGATTATAACTTTCTCATAAATATTTCATTCTATTTGTGATTAATTCAAATTAAATGCAAACTGCGGATGTTTTGAGGCTTAACAGAAGATGCTTTGCCAGCCCATTTATTAATGAATCACAATTGTTTACAAAAATATTTTTGGCGAAATACCTTACAATTACACAATAAGCGAATAACAACTATTATCAACTCCTTGTCTTTAGTACATGATGATACGATCGCGGTAAAATATGATGAATGTGAATAAATCTATGACAAACTTAACTCTTAATAAAATGGTGGGTATATATGAGGGTACATTTTTAACTCCTCGAAAAATTCATTGTAGGCCATACAATAATATATGTATTCTTGATCAGCATAGAATTCTTTGTCGATTTAGCCGTGTCTAGCATCGAATTAAATTAGTCTGATAAAATGATACTCAAATATATTTTAGGTCTGTACAATTTTTGGTATTGAACATGGGCCATACGAGTTTACGTTGTGGTATAGCACCATATGACCTTTCCGATTTAAGTTAACATGGCTGTTTTAGCCATAGTTTTGAACCGAATTTGTAACAAATTGGCAGTTTGCACTATGAAGAAAACTATCTTGCTACGATCTAAGTTTGGTACAGTTCCCAGGTAACTGTACTTCCCTATATTCATTATTTTGGTGATTTGTTTTTATTTTTCAACGGAAATGTTTTTTTTTTTTTTTTTTTTTTTTTTGAGTTAGTAGTGGGTACTTCTTTCCAGGACAAACAAATAGCTATTCAGGTCCGAAATACAACTATAGTATTTTAACAAGTAATAACACATTAATACCTTTTAATAACTTTTAATACCCTCCCTATCTGAATTCAAACATGTTCCACTTGAAACTACAAATACCAGTTAGACCGTCTGGATAATGCTGTCAAAATTTTCAAAAAAAAACAGTAAAAAAGCAGCTAAGTTTGCCCGGGCCGAATTTTTAATACCCTCGCCATTTGGAAGAAAAATTGTCAAAAAATTTCTGGAAACTACCACTTAAATGAAAACTTTTATATTGAGACTATACGAAGACGTGGATCTGCTTACGAAATTTTTTTGTCGTAGGCTGTAGTACCCATAAAAACATCAAAATACCGATTATCGGGCTATACCGTTATATAGAGAGCTATACGAAAAGGTGAACCTACATACGATTTTTTTTTGTCATAAGCTGTAGTACCCTTTATGAACTTCAAACACCAAATTTGTTACAATTCCGGTGTATAATGTCTCACGGATCATAAAAATACCGAGTATTGGGAGGTACCGTCATATAGAGGGCTATACGAAGACGTGGACCTACAGAGACAATTTTCTGTCATAGGCCGTAGTATTCATTACGAACTTCAAATACGAACGATGAAATAATTCCGATAAATAATGTCACTAAAGTCATGAAAATACCGAATATCGGGAGGTACCATCATATAGGGGATATACGAAGACGCGGACCCGCATACGAAATTTTTTTCCATAGATTGTAGTAACCCTAAAGATCACCCAATACGAAATGTGAAACGATTCCGGTGAATAATGTAGCTGAAATCATCAAAATACCGAGTATCGGAAGGTACCGTCATATGAGGGCTATACGAAGACGTGGACCTGCATACAAAAATTTTTGTCATAGGCTGTAGCACATATTACGAACTTCAAATACGAAATTTGAAATAATAATAATAATTGAAAATACCGAATATCGGGAGGTACCATTATATACGGGCTATAAGAAGACGTGTTCCTGCATACAACAATTTTTGTCATAGGGTGTAGTACCCATTACGAACTTTAAATATGAATTTTGAAATAATTCCAGTAAATAATGTAGCCGAAATCATGAAAATACCGAATATCGAGAGGTACCGTTATATGGGGGCCAGACGAAAACTTTCCTACTCGTTAACTATGCATGTATGCCAAATTTTTGGCTTATATCTCAATTCGTTAGAAAGATGGCGTGATTACAACAGACAGACGAACATCGCTAGATCGTCTTAGAATTTTACGTTGATCCAGAATATATATACTTTGTAGGGGCTATTATAAATATTTCAAGGAGTTACAAACGGAATGACAAAATTAATATACCCTCCATAAAATGGTGGAGGGTGTAAAAAATCATATAGTGAGTGAGTCCGGCCATACAAGAACGGGAACCTCCATAGACAATTTTATACTTGAAGGGTTTTCATCTACCAAATCCAAACCATATGACTAGGATTATCAAAATACCGAATATCGGTGGGTATCGTTATATGTTCAATGTTCTGCCATCGGAGCTAGAGCCCATTATACCAATTTGTAGACAAATCCGTAAAAAAATGTGGCAAAAGTCATCAGAATACTGAATATCCGGAGGTACCATTATGTAGAGACTTTACGAAAACGTGGACCAATATATACTATGTTCCGCCACTGGAGCTAGAACTCATTGCGAACTACAAATACCAATTTTTGACAAATTCGTGGAAAATGTGGCAGCGTACCCACGCCACATGTCCGTTTAAAGTTTTTTTTCGCTCAAAAAGGTGATTCTCAAGTGTTTTTTTGACATTCAATATTTTACTGGGTACATTTATATTTTTGTTTGTATAACAATTGGCACATTTTTTATAACCCAATATATACATATTTTTAGCAATTATTTACTTTCATTTTCATCTGTAGCAATCCAATCAATGAAGGGGAAGGCCATAAAATTTCTACAGTCAAATTTATGACAAAAGCAATTAGCAGTTTACAAATTGAAAATTCGTAGCAGAGAATCGAAAAACAGACGTAGTTTGTTTATAAAAGTAATAAATTTTTAAATTCGCACTCATTTATTAGCACTGAATGCTGATTGAAATCTAAACTATTCATTTTATTTTCAATTTGTATTCATTTTGTTGGTACTTCTCGGAATGAAGGGATTTCGTGATTTATGACGGAAATTAAAAAAGTGCCTATACAAATTGATTTGAATTTGTAAAAATATAAAACATATATTCCAAAGTTCAATAATACCTGATGGGTACTACAGCCTATGACAGAATATGGCATATGCAGGTCCATGTCTTCGTATAGTCTCCATATAACGGTATCTCCTTATATTCGGTACATTGATGATTTTAATGACATTGTCCACAGGCATTGTATCAAATTTTGTATTGTAAGTTTGTAATGCGTAGTACAGCATGAGGCAGAAAATTGCCTATGCAGATCCACGTCGTCGTATAGGCCCCAATATAACGGCGACTTCCTATATTCGGTATTTTTATACCCTCCACCAATCTTTGGTGGCTATATTAAATTTGTCACTCCGTTTGTAATTCCTCGAAATACTCATGTTAGAACCTACAAAGTATATATATTCTGGATCAGGGTAAAATTCTAAGTCGATTTAGCGATGTCCGTCAGTCTGTTGTAATAGCGATTTCTTTCGAAAGACTTGAGATTGAAGGCTAAAATTTTTCACACGAGTGTATATTGCCAGTAAGCAGATTAAGTTCGTAAATAGGTCATGTCTATCCACGTTTTCGTATAGCCTCCATATAGCAGTACCTCACGATATTCGGTATTTTAGCGACATTATTCACCGAAATTGTTTCAAATTTCATATTTGGAGTTAGGAATCGGTAATACAGCATTTAGCAGAGAATTACTTATGGAGATCCACGTCTTTGCCTGCTGTTACGATAACATAACAACATAGTTACAAATCTTAACTGATTTAATCGCTAAGGCAATATGCACATTTTTGGAAAGGTCTATGGAATAGACTTTTGAAACCAACATTTTGGATTTTTCAAATTTGTATTTATTATTCGTTTCCGTAATTGTTCTTTTTATATTAACATGTACCTGTCATGAGCTGTTACTCTAAATATTGTAGACACAAACCAATTGAATTTTGTCTAGTCTTTACCATTTTAGGTCTTTGCAACTGGGGTATTTTCACAGGTTTGCCATACTTTGACTCTGTTTTGTCCCCTCTTTATACTTCTATGTCTTTGTATTTTCCAAAGACATAGAAGTATAAAGATGGGACAAGACAGAGCCAAGACATGGCAACCCTGTGAAAATACCTCTGTTGTTATGATATCGTAACAACATAGTTAGCAATGTTATGCGATTTAAGCCGCTTAGGCAATATGCAATTAATTTGGAAAGTCTATGGAATAGAATTTTGAAACCCAATTTTTGAATTTTTCAAACTTTTGTTTGTCATATTTTTCTATAAATGTGTTTTTGGTATTAACATTTTCTGTCATGAACTGTTATATAGATAGTATAGCCACAAACCATTTGCTCAGAATGCATTTTGTCTAGTCTTTACAAAGACATAGAAGTATAAAGATAGGACAAGACAGAGTAAAATATGGCAACCCTTTGAAAATAACTCTGTTGTCATGATATCGTAACAACATAGTTACCAATGTTAAGTGATTTAAACCGCTAAGGCAATATGCAATTAACTGGAAAAGTTTATGGAATACAATTTTGAAACCAAAATTTTGGTTTTTCAAATTTTTATTTGTTATTCCTTTCTGTAATTGTGGTTTTTATATTAACATGTCTCTGCCATGAGCTGTTACTCTTTGTATTGTAGACACAAACCATTTGCTCAAAATGCATTTTGTCTAGTCTTTACAAAGACATAGAAGTATAAAGATGGGACAAGACAGAGTCAAAATATTGTCACCAGGTGTAAATACCTCTGTTGTTACGATATCATAACAACATAATCACCAATGTTAAGTTGATTTAACAGCAAATGCAATATTCAAACGTCAGTGAAATGCAATTTTTAGTTCAAATTTTTGGTTTACAGAAAATTTTATTCTTAAAATTGCTCTGTAAAAATAATTTTTATGCTAACATGTCACTGTTGTGAGCAGCGCCTCTATATATTTTTCACATTAACTTTTTTTCCATTATGCATTTTGTCCACTCTTTACCATTTTAGGTCTTTGGTCTTTACCATTTTAGGTCTTTGGTCTTTACCATTTTAGGTCTTTGTATTTTCCTGATACAGGTATATAGAAATCGAGTTTTGGTATATAGCAATGACCCATGTTGACTACCTCGAAAGTCAAAAGATTCAACAAAATAATGCTTTACATCGTTATTATTAATGTTGTCGAAGACACTATATACCTGGAATCAAAATATGAAATATTATGGTGGATGGTATACATGGGATCACTAATCAAAAACCTTCAAAAATCAACTAGCTATTTTTAAATTTTCTAATTTAATTTTTGCTTCAATTTTTGCTGTTCATAAATACACAAATATGCAAACCAATAATGTATTACATTCAACCAAATAAAACAAGTAATTTCAATTTTTATTTAAATTATTCTTGAATATTAGAAACAACAAACCATCATTTTAAAGCATACGTTAAGGCATTGATGCTTATAACCCAAAGATATTCACCTCTGCTTAAGTATTCTAAATATTCCTTACAATTTAATTCACCTCCTATATTTTCAACAGTACGCACTGACAAAGTTAGTAATTTAAAGAAAAAACATAAAAGGGTGTGGTATATTTACATATAAAAGAAATATTAAATTAAATGTTGGTGGAATTTTTTATGACCCTTATATCTATAAATGGAAATGTGCCGTTAAAAACAAAAAAGTTTGCTTGATCGAATTTGTCTAAAAATTGGTATTTGTAGGCCATAATAGGTTCTAGCTCGTGTGGCGAAACATTGTATGTATAGGTCCAGGTTTTTATATAGTTTAACTCCTTCACAAAACACAGTAAGAAAATTCAGTGTTGGAGGCTGAGTTATTTGAAAACATTAAAATTTTGCGATTTCGTATGAATTCAACATGAACTGGTGTGAGAATATCTAAAAGAATTTTCCGAGGTATCATCAAGATTTAGCTGAACAAGCCAATGAGCTTCGGTCTTCCAACCCTACTGTTGCCAGAGTCAGAGCTATTGACCGGTTGGTCGAGAATCGTGTAAATGTTGCAACATTGAAACCGATATAAGTAAAGAGGAGGCCAAGGATTAGCCACTATAGATCCCTGGAAAAAGCATTGTTGTGATTCCAACCGTCAGGACAAGACGCAAAGAAAGAAAAGGTGTAATATCTCTCCTCTGAGGAAGTAACACCATTGGTAACAATGGGTTAATGTTATCTGATGTCCCAGGTTATTCAAAAGTTCGGCCTTTGTGAAACTATCCATCGATTTTCGAAAGCGTCCTATAAGAGAAAAAATCTTAAAATATTTAGTAAGCTATAAAATCATATTAAAATGTTTACGAAATAACAGAGAAAGCCATCCAATACGTTTTTTCACTTATAAACCACATATGACATTGAACAGGATGTTAAAGATTTACTTTAAACCAAAAACTTGTACCGAATTTAGAGACAAACCTAGTTTTCGGGGGTATACCAAGAATTGAATAGCAGATCCCAATGTGTCAAAAAATAGGGGTTTTAAACCATATGATATCATACACCGCTATCCAAATTTGGCAGTTCTATCTGTTACAAATATACATTTACAGGCATTGCGTTTCGCAACTTCTTCTAAAATTAACCCCATTTAAATGTTGATATCTTACTCCATAGCATGTAGCAGTGAATGGAGGTAACAATTTAATAAGTTTGGCCCAATTTCCTGTAATATTCTATTTCAGGTTTCTTTGATTTATAAATATTTCGTTTTCTAAAGGAATTGGGCAAAATATCACTGTCTTATCCACACGTTTTCAAAGCCATAACTTTAACTGTTTCCGAGATATATTGTATATTTTCGAATTTCGAAATCATCAATAATCACATTTGAAGCCAACAGAGTCAACGATTTAGTCCGAACGTTAGAAATTACACTAACTGATCAGAAAGGCACAACATTTTGAATAATCAAAAACAAACCAGATAGACAGATAAACGGATAAATTCTAAACGTCCCTAAATGGATTTTATTTAAAGAGACATTCGGTCTAACTTCGTTATTTTGATGAAACAAATTTTGACATATCAAATGGTACATATTCTTTGTAACTATTATGATGAGTCGTGATACATAAAGTACGTGAGTAGGTTAAGGGTAAAATAGATTCGTTAAACTATAACCTGCTGCCCGCTTTAAAAAAGTATATAATTTGATATGATCAAAATGATTGTCGAGCTGGTACTTAGATAAAGTTGAAAGAATTACTGTCATCAGGTCAAACTATGGTAAAGCTTGAAAATAGGCAATAACAGTGCACTACTTCTGATGCCTTTACCAAAAACGGTCAATTTTATAAGTAATAGTAACTCTTATAAAATGTTATTATTTCCTTTAAACTGCTCATTCCAATATATTTATTAGCTTATTCTCATACCTCTCTACAAATGACCAACATAGTCAAAAAATAATATCCGATAATAGGGTAAGTGTACCAGTAGTCGGCATTTTTAGGATTTTCGATTTTTCAATCTTTCAACATTCTGAGTGAAATCTTTCAATTGCAGAAAAATAAAGTTGTTCAAATTCCAAATTTTGTTTAGTTTTCGAAATAATAAACAAAAATTGAATTTTTGTTTATTAAATTGGCAAAATTTACAATTTTACTAAAATAGTAGTTTTTTTCCAGTAGTCGGCACCATTTTCCAATGCTCGGCATGTCTATTTGCCAGTAGTCGGCATATGGTATTTCAGTAAAAATAATATTATTTTATATATTTCTTATTTTAAATACCATAAAACAATGCTATATTACTAATTCACAGTTTCATCCAGAATATGAAGTTAATTTCGTTTTTAAATAGTGTTTTATTTAATTATCATTCTAAACCAAATATAGGTAAAAAATCAAGAATAGTATGGTTACTTTAAGTAACGTATGGATTTTCAATTAATATAAAAATGAGATTAAATAAAAAAAAGAAAAAAAGTACCTTTCTTGTATTTGAGATTTGTGAATTGATCATTTTCCTTTAGATAGCCAACATTTTTTTCAAAAAATGCCGCCGCTATCTAAAACGTCAAATAGCTGATATAAAAAAAACCTACTTAATTTAGAAAAGTTGTACAAAAAGCACAAATAAAGCAACTGCCGACTCAAAACTATAGTTTTTGAATTATTTTTTAATACTTTGCTCAAATTTTTGGTGAAATTGGTCAAAAATGATATTTTTCTAGTAATCGGCACCCCCTGCCGACTACTGGCAAATCTCTTTTTTCTGTCCCTAATTTCGGCATTAAATAATATAACAGAAAAATGCTTGATTTGTATTTTTTTAATTTATAAAATGATCTTTAGACTGTTATTTATTATTATAAAATATTTATAATTCCAAAAGTATTAAATTTAATTTACTTAAATTGATTATTAAGTTGACGCCACCACTAATTTTTTTCTTAACAAACAAGCACTATCGCACGCATTTAAAGACACTCACTGACAAAAACCGTTGTTCTCTCGTAATAAATGAACGGAGCTCATTGTATTTTTACAGAAAGAGAGCAGAGAACACTGTTGACGTTTTTTTATTTCATTATTTGGTCAATTCTATTCCTATTTATTTAAGTTTAAATTTTAAAACAAAACTGGATTACTGGGACATGCCGAACTTATGCGCACTTACCCTATAAAATGAGTCATTATTTCCGATTTCCCACAAACTTCAATCAACACTTGAAAAGGAGTTAAGATGAGATATATATATTTTGGAGCAAAAACCCGTATTTGGATCACAAAAATCCAATTACAAACAAGTAAAAAGTGGTCCGGCGAACTTTTAATACCCTCCACCATTAGGAAAGTAACACTTATGCTCATAAGATCTGAGATCATAAGAAAAAGATAAGAAATTTCGAACAAATCGGTTAAAAATTTTGAATATCGGTTATATGAGGGCTATATGAAGTCCTGGGTCTGTATAAAAAAAATACTGCCATAGGAGTGGTACCCATTGCGCAGATAGCACACTTGGGAGGTTATACCAAAACTTCAACTGAATCGCGACATAAACCGCCAACTTTCAGTAAATTCTGTGTAAAATGATGACTAAAAGTCTTAAAACGCCTTAAATCGGTTCGTACCGTTATATGGGGCCTCCTATACCCAGAACGTAGACCTATGTGGCCCTTTTTTAATACCAAAATTCTACGGACCAAAAATATATTTCAGTTAAATTTTGTCCGCCCACTTCACACCGTTCGGGAGGCAGAGTAGTTTCCACAGACGGACGGGCAGGTAGGCGGTCGGACATGGCTAACACGATATCAATTTATTGTTTCTGACCAAGAATATATTTACTTTATGGGGTCTACGACGAATATTTCCAGGTGTAGCAAACGAAATGACAAAATAGAAATATACCCTTCGTCCTATGGCGATGGGAATCATAGACAATAATTTCGGTTTTGGAATATAACGAAATCCCGAAAACCCAAAGAATTCAGGATTTTAGATCTCCTTAGCAAAGATTTAAAACTTTCTAAACTTAGGACTTGGGATACAAACGAATGCATACATACATAATACCATGTTCCACATCAGTGTGGTGTAATCAAATACTCCTTTTATCTGTTGCACACAAATACCCACAGCATATTACTCAAAGTCGCCGAGTGTGGGTCAATGGACACCAAACCATTAATTGGGATACTGATGCATGTTAACCCCACAACTAATTATCATAATAGAACATTTAAATCTCCTCCATAAATAACATTTGAAGGAAATACAACAGGTCAGGCAGGTTTGTGTCTTAAGTCTTTTGTTTTCTTCATACAAATTTATGGTATTTTCTAGCGACTGAAAACAAAAGGAAAATCTTTCAAATTTATTAATTTTAATCGAGACTGCATCATCGTCGTCTTAGTCATCAGCATTAGCACCGCCAACATAATCAACGCCCTTCGCTGGCCATCATCCACCCAACATTTAGCTGTAAAACAGAACACTCATAAACGCTAGACAAACGAACCCATTGTATACCTGCCACAGATAGCCCAAAAAGGTGTCAATTGGTGGCGGTGGTTAATGTGGCTTCGTATCATTTCTTACATAAAACCAGATTATAAAATCTTTGTGTACCTAACTAACTATGACCTAAAATGTGGGCAGATGAGCGAGAAAAAAGAAAGTGGACATGAAATGGAAGACAACAGAAACAAAATTTCACTGCATCAGCGGCAGCTCCGCAAAGGTCTGGTGAAATTTTTCCAATAAAATTGAAAGCCAATCTTCTGTTGGAAATCAGTATCGAATTGAACACCGCAACATGTGGAATATACGGAAAATTTTGATCGGCTTTGTGGCCATTGGAGTTGTTTGCCAGTTATCATTGGCCAAAGGATTCGAAGATTACGACAACAATAACGGCGATGTAAGAAATATTCGTGTACGCAGAAGTACTAAGAATAAAGAAGAAAAGGAGGACAAATATACCAAAACTAAGGATACCGCTTCTAGCCGTTCCCAATTGCTCAACCAAGAGGTTAATAATCCAGAATTGGCCATAGAACAGCCTCAAGGAAATTCAGTTGAATTCAGTGGCAAATATTTAGGATTCCCCAACGATGCTGCAGTATATCCTCCCAGTTATTCATTCTTGAGAGCACCCATGCCTGCATATGCTTCATCGTTTCCCTATCCAGGTTTAGCTGGTCTGCCACCACCACAGCAGATGCGCCAGAATTTCGCCAGACCACCACTGAATACCTTTGGCTACTTCTTTGGAAATCCCTCGTTCCAAGCCAACGCTATTACTCCCTTTATCCAAAATGGCAATAGTTTCGGAAGACCACAACCAGGACCTCAATTACCATCTCCCGTAGGTATTCCACAGTATCCAGTATCAGGAGCACCAATGCCTCAGTTGCCAGTTTCCGCTGGACCTTATGCCAATAACTTTATGTCATATGGCAATCAACAGCAGCAGCAACAACCACAGATACCATTACAACCACAACAGCTTCAACCCCAGCCAGCGGTCCAACCTTTTGTTGCCCCTCAATATTCCGTACACAATTTACAAACCGGACCGGCTAGTCTCCAACTCCAAGCATTCGCTCAACATCAGCCGGAACAGTTCAATCCCATGGCAAGAGCTGATTTTGGCCTACCACCGGTGTTACTTGCCAACTATCCCAGATATCAGCGTTCTCTTAAACAAGCGAAAAAAGATTAAAATGGTACCGAGAGAAAAATAAACTTATTTATTTAACATAATTTTTAACATCGTGTGTTTCATTCAAAAATGTCTCTTAAAATTGGACATTTAATTTTTTTTAATACAGGGGTTTCAAAGAGTAGTGATTGTGGATTCGAACTTCCTGACCAAAGACGCAGGTCTACACCAAAATTTAATTTCCAAATATGAAACTAAGAATTCCTTTAAAATTGCGCCATAATATTCGAGATGTAGGCATAGTGTAATTTTTATACCCTACACCTCATAGTGTTAAGGGTATCATGTCTTTGTGCGTATGTTTGTAGCATGGTGAGGGAAGCGAGATAAACCTATAGTTATTTTTGAGGATCTTCATAGAATCACTTTCTGAGTCGATTTATGCATGTCACTCAATCTGTCCGTCCGTCAGTATGTCCATGTATTTTTGTGAACAAAATACAGGTAGCATTTTTTAGCCAATTGAGATGAAATTTTCAAAACAACATTTTTTGGCCCAAGGGCTAACCCTATTTAAATTGGTGAGAATCGGTTCTAATTTAGATATAACTCTCGTATATATCTTCAAGAGATTTCGGGTTAATTGTGAAAAAAATGTAAAATTTTATCGAAATCATATTATATTAGGAAATAGCTTAGAATTATTGTGCATGAAATGGGTCATATCATGGGACTGAATTGTGGCACTTCCGACCGAATTCATCCTAGAAGCATGTACTTCAAATTTGGTGAAAATCGGTTCAGATATAGATATAGATATAGATCTAAAGTCCCTTACATGCGTAATATGCACTCCACAACAACGATTTTTGATACCGGATGCAACTCGAAAATACCTATGCCAAATTTTATCGAGATCGATTCTGATTTGTAAATAGCTTCTATATATATCTTCATCTGAATAGATTTTTTTCAAACTGAAAAATTTTTTCATATTCAACCATTTAAAGAAACTCGGTCCGGTGTATCTATTGCTCCAATAAATATTTTTAAGTCGAAGTCAGCAATGTCACTAGAGGTGCTACTAGAGGTGCAAAAGCTTCCGTCAAATTTGTTGAATATCGATTCAGAGTTGGAATAAGGTTCACAGTTCAAATAAGGTTCACAGTTCACTTCACATTAATCCATTACATTACATTTTTTTTGTTACGGAAGCTCTACTAAAAACGCATAGTAGTAGGATATCCGTTAGGACATTAACGGGAGCCGATCTCACTTGAAGAATCTTATTATGGCGAGGTAAGAGAAACGAAAATATTACTGATAACAATGCGATTATTTCGATCGAAACTTTTAAAATCTTAAGCCAGTCGCCAAAGCAGTCTTTTGGACCTTTTTATAATCTACAAAACTATGTGTTGGGGGTATTATAAGTTAGATTGGGCCAAAAATTGTGTAACACTCTCTCGAAGGGAGTATCCAATTTGGTCCAAACTTGATACATCGTAATATTATTATCAAACTTAGATCGTTCGTTCGGAGATGGGCGACATCTATCCACTCCTTCTGGTCAAAGATTTTGTGCAAACATTGTAAATCCCAATATTGTTGTCAGAGCTAAGTCACGTGCGACTCCATCAAGTACCCCCCGCACAAAGGATCAAAATTTTGTATAATTATAGCTCTTATAAAATGTGAAATAAGAGTACGATCGTCGCAAATTTCGCTCATATTAATATTTCTATCGACACAAGATCTGTTGTGAAGAAGGTAGAAATCCGCTCACTTCTTCCGGTATATCCCCCACAAAGAGCTAATCAGGTAGGAACAGGTGCGCCCTGAGACTAAGAGAACTTTGGGACATTATGTGTGGAACACATTGGAGGCGGTCCAGGCCATCGAATTTTTTTTGGCAATGAAGCAGCGGATGAATTGACAATATGTGGATCGGAGTCGATCGATATTGAAGGGTCACGACGAGGAGAAAGCTGAAATGGTCGAATATTTGCTCTATCACTATCCAAATCTCTTCGATGTGGAACATAGGCTTATGGAAGAATAAATTATCAACGATCTGTCTTCATTCTCCGAAACAGAACTATCAGTTTTTGTACTGCTCGCCAGAAAATTAAAATGACTAAAAACGCCACAATAATATCTCGTCGGGCATCACAACACTATTTGTCTTTTTCCTCCTTCCTTTTCTTTTCTCTTCTATTCGGGATGACCACAATTACAATCTTAGGGCAACTGCGCTTCTTTTAACCTAACCTAACCTTCATCCGATTTGATATTTACAAATACTCTGAACAAGAAGAATTACCACTTTTAAATGAATTTCGAAATATTTAGAATTTTATTGCTGGAAAATTGTTACAACCAAAAGATCAGCCAACATACTTCGATTCGAACTATTCCACAATGCACACCATAAATCAGTTTACAAAAATTTGTCTAAAGTTTATGAAAGCCAGCATTTCATCTAAAATGGCTGATATTCGTAACTGGAAGCAGCTGGTCTCTGACGATGATAGACTTGCTGTGGTACTTGCCTACGCTGCTGTGGTTGTTGCTGCTGCAACTGATGCTGGGGTGCTTGATGCGACTGGTATTGTTGTTGCTGTTGCTGCTGCTGTTGGTACAATTGTTTTTGCTGCAATTGATATTGGGCCGCTTGCATGAGAGCATGTTGTAATTGATTTGCCTTACCAATACCCCCAACAACTGTTTGACTGGAGGGTGACTGCGGACGTATGGGAGCACCAACACCCCCCTTGATAACATTACTCGCAACTTTGCCATGTGGAGAATTATTGACGGCAAAAGCGTTTCCATTTGTTGGCCGACCACTTGCCATGCCACCGAAACTAAATGCACCCACACCCGACGAGGTACGCTGGCCACTGATTCCCGAGAAGGCATGATTTACTACTGCCGATGATTGATCGACGTTACGTATTGCATTGTAATTGGATGCTTGAGATGACAACGGTCGATAATTGGAGCTGGCACCACCAATGGAACCAGAAATGCCACCACCACCGCCCACTGAGCTGCCGTAACGCGTAGCCTGCCGGGTAATCCTCTGAATTATTTCTGGCGCCTTCTCAATGTGCAGCGCATTGACACGCGTCTGGGCATAGCACACCAACCACACTACGCCCAACCAAATGCAACAAATGTATCTCATAACTTGATTCGACAGACCTTCCACTAGAGCTTTGAGATTCTGTCTTTCCAAATGTTCAAGAGCAACTGCAAATGTCTTCGGCCAAAGATGTTGCATTTATAGAGAATTTTTTGCCAGACGAAATTCTTGTCTGACAAGGCTTCTGGTGCGTAGCTGTCGAACTGGCGGAAGAAATGTGGAATCGTGTCAAGTTTGGCAAAAGTTTGAAAAATGTTGAAAACAGTTACACAATTCGCAAGAAGAGTGCACTTCTGCTTACATAATTTCACGCAGTTGAAGAGGTTTGGCTTTTTTTTTTTTGCTTTGTAACCATCCATAAGTTCGGTGGATCACCCTTCTGGCGGTTTATTGGGCAGCATAGAAGCTATTTTAAGAAAATTACAATTTATGATTTTTTGAATGTATATAGAGGTTCCTCTATAAAAATAAAAAAACAAGTGTCGTTTGTCGAATCAGTTGAGAATGGTCGAACCCCCACGTAGGTTTTAATAGAAAAAAATTGACCACACCCACTTTTTTAGGTTTATTTTTAAAAATCTTTACATTTGCAAAAGTAATGAAGATTTCGATTTGAAAATTAGTATACGAGATACTGTTGACTATCTCTCTAAAACTAAGCAATAATTTCGGGCGGAAGAATATATATATTACAAAAAACCCTCCCTGGTCGCATTTTTAAAGTGACAAATAATCAGGGGCTCTGAAGTGTCTCCGTGTCAAAACAAAAATCCAGCTAAATCAGGTTCAGTTAAGTGCTATTATTCAGTTCCGCACACAAACTGCATGTCAAAATTCTATAAATTAGCCGATATGGAATAGCCTCCAAGCAATCCAAGCAAAAGTGGTTGGGGTCGACTATATGATATCCTACACCATTAAGCATATGAGTAGAGCTCCCGTAGGAAAATAATTTATTTGAAGTAGATCAACATTTGGCTTTAGAGCAGTTATAGTTTGGTTTCAGAGGGAACTAAGATATGGGAGGCACATCCAATTCTGAATCGATTTTCACTAAATTTGACCGAGACATTTTAATCTTTTATAGCAAATGACATTGCTATAGAGTGAATGATATCAATTCGAGAATTGTATTAAAAAATATATATCGGAGCCGAGTTCCACAAAATGGAAACGAACGTTCTGAAATTCACTCCATTTTGGCTGATATTAGCCATTATTTGCACAACAAAAAACCTGAAATCGGATTAAAGATATATATGGGAGCTATATCCAAATCTTAGTCGATCTCGCTAAAGGGTATTTCCGAACTTTTTTAGATATCTGGTACCAAATATCATGCTTGTCGAATGTATATTACGAATTTGAGGGACTTAAACAGCAATTCGGATGAGACATATATATGGGAGCGATAACTATATCTGAACCGATTTATATACTTGCTTCTAGACTGAATTGGGGCGGATGTGCCAAAATTTAGGTCTTTTGGGCTGATATTGGCCATTTTGTGCACAAATAACCCGAAATTGTTTGAAGACATATATGGGAGCTATATCTAAATCTGATCCGATTATCACCAATTTCAATAGCGCTCGTCCTTGGACCAAACAAACAATGTTTCATCTCAATCGAATAATAAATGCGACCTGCATTTTGTTCACAAGAATACATAGACAGACCAACGGACGGACAGACGGACTGACATGCATGAATCGGCTCAGAAAGTCATTCTATGAAGATCGTTTATTTCGCTTCCTTCTCCATGTTACAAACGAATGCACAAAGACATAATACGCCTACCACTATGTGGTATAGGGTATAATAATAAAATGTTATTTATATTACGACACAAAATCCTGAATATGTTGAGCCGAACTATTTTTTGAAAATTAAAGTTCGGATTTTGGTTCGGTTCAACAACTTTTTTTAGAAAATGGTTCACGGTTCGGTTCTGAAGCGGTTTACATCCCTGGTTATAAGTTTATATGGACGTGTTTTGTTACATTGGTTCAATTTTTTTTAATTCAGGCCTTACAATATCGTTCTTTTTGGCAGGGTATTGAAGTAATACAAATATATACCGGTTCTTCAATACATGGCGCAAAAGTTCCGTCCGCCACATAGTGGTTTAGAATTTCCTAAATATCAACCTAAATTTGGATAAGATTTATAAAGGAGCTATATCCAAATGTTAAGTGATCTGGACAAAAATTGGCAAATGTATTTCTAATTTTTACATTTTTTTTAATTTTACGAATGAAAGCAAATAATTTAGGAAATAGCATCAAATTTTAGAATGAGTTTAGATTTGTTCGAATTGGTCACCTTTGGCACGAACGTCCAATGAAACCGTCACACGCTGCCCGAATGTTGCTCTGTGGTATTTTGGCCCATTCCCAGCGAAGCGCTTGCTTGAGGTGATCGACACTTTGGTATTTTTTATTGTCAACCTTGCTTTCCAAAATACTCCAGACACAATTGTCCAACGGATTGGTATCCGGAGTTTTTGATGACCATTGTGCGCTGGAAATGAAGCGAGGAACCTCATTTTGTAACTATTCATAGGTGGCGCGTGCTGACTGCGATGGTGCTGAGTCCAGCTGACCTCTTTGGAAAGTAAACACGATCATTTTGTTTGTTTACAAACTGCTGGACAACGAATGTTTGCTCATCGGAGAAAACCAAATTCGGCCGTTCACCACGTTTGGCCAAGCAAAGTAACTCTTTAGCTCTTTTAAGTCTATTTTCTTTCTGTTGCGGTGTAAGTTCTTGCACTTTTTGGAATTTCAATAACTTTACCCTGAGCTCTTTTTTCAATATTTGCCGAATGGAATATTGCGATATGTTCAGTTCACGAGCCATTTTTCGGCATTTTCCGTCCGCTTCCTTGACGACGGACTAAGCTACCAGTATCACGGTAACGAGAGATGGTATGAGACATTAAAGATTTATTCACATTTAAATGTTGGGGTGCTCTAACGATAGCCAAGTGTGGTTTTCCATCAAAATATAAAGAAATCACACTATCACGTTTGAATTCCATCACGAATAACTTTTTTCCGGAAAATTACGTATGTTAAATCACAATTAAATCACGTATGTTAAAACATTTGTAACTGATTTATGTCATGTTCGGGAATATCTGCCCACTCCTGGTACCTCTACCACAAGGGGTCAACATTTTTGAAGTTTCATGACTCTCAAACTGTAAAATGTTTCTTCGGATTTCTTCAAACTTTGTTCATCCCAATTTCCGGGACGTCATATGCTGAGGGTATAAATGTGTCGGCAAACCAACTGATATTTCTAGTTTGTCAGGCTAAGGCAACTGACTTTTCAATTTCCTTTACTCATATTGTTAAAATATTCTAATTCTTTCTTCTGAAAGTCGGATCAAAATTCTGTAGCGTACATAATAAACACCAAGTGTGAGAAAATGCATCCTCAACATACCCAAAGATAGAAAAATCTTCCAAAATATAGAATGGCAACAATCGATGTCCAACTATCCATATCCAGTTTTACCTGTGGTCATTGAGATTCTGTTGCTGTTTGCATTCGAATAATTTCTATCATAACTGGTTGGTTGGCTGTTGGTAATCGCCTACATTAGATGTCCTCGAACAAAAAGAAAAAAACACATATGCGTAAGTTTAAATGCGTACATATGTTATTACTGAAGCATATTAAAATTGATAACTTTATACTAATGTGGTACTGCTGGGGCAGAGCATTTTGGAATTGATGTAGAATAGATTTTATCACATTCTGATCACATATAATGGAGAAATGTTTTTTTTTGGACGATATCAATCCAATTAAATTAGGAAGAACGACAAAGTTAAGAAAAGCAATATTTTTGGGAGAATCTCGATAAAGGCTATCTGATATTCGTTTTTTATGTTCTTAATCCTTCTCTTTTAGGTACAGGACTTGTACGTTTGCTCTCTTAGTTAGAATCCATATTGGTCTGATTTATTTGGAAAGAAAAAACAAATTCAAAGTGCTTTCATAAGCCTTTTTTGATTTGAGTTCAATTTAAAAACTGACCCATCTCAATGCATTTGGGCGCATGCGTACGTGCGACCGACCGACCAACCGATCATAACCAACAACATCATTCCAATGTACAATGTCAAGTGCAAGTGCAACCGGTTTCATTTGAAGACAATCTTCTTCATTCCAACTACAACTTTATCGCGGTGAACAAACATTCAATGCATGCAGTTGTTTTTGTTGTTGTCTTGACTTTTCAGAGAATCAAGCAGCTACGTGAATTATGATTGATGTCATTCTTAAAATAAAAATTGATTGACACATTGATCCACATTTCTTTCGTTTGAATATTTTACTGTGCGGGATTTTAAGACGTGTTTTATGAATAAGTTGCATCGGTGGATGAATACCCAGATTGTGATCAATTTAGAATCAAATTACCCCTAATCTTGTAGTACAATCGTGTTTTTTACAAGTTCTCCTTCTTCCGCCTTTATTTGAAATTTTCGGATTGATATTTTATAGAATTATGGCATTTTAGGCCCATATTCACTTTGGCAATATTACTGATAACAATATAAGGTTTTTTGGGCGAAAATTTTAACCCGCAATTAGGTCAAATTTCTAAAACGGTCGCCACGTAAAAAGGGTCGCCACAAAATATTTGTCATGACATTTTACCTGTAGTAAAATGTCATGACAAATATTTTGACGTATGTTGAACCGGTTTCCTGTAATATGGAGCAAAAAGAAGCATTCGGAGACCCACTTGAGGGTTTAATCAATAAAAATAATCCAAGGAATCTTAATCCCAAAATGTCAAAAATTGTGGAAAAGAGGGGATCTTGAACCCTCTATTTAGATAACTTTACTATTTTTATACCCTCCACCATACAATAAAGGATATTCTAAATTTGTCTTTTCGTTTGATACACCTCGAAATAATTCGTGGGAGACTTCAAAAAGTATATATATTTTTGATCAGTGTAAAATTCTAAGCCGATTTCGCGATGTCCGCCTGTCTGTTGGAATCACAATAGAGTCAACATTATATAATCTAGACCTTTGAAATTTGGCTGTTTGGTATTGAAAATGAGCTATGTGCGTCCAAGTTTAGAAATAGCCCCCATATAACGGTACCTCTCGATTTTCGATATTTTGAAGGTTTCTGACACAACTTCCATCCAAATCAGCCGAAAATTAGGGTTCTCAGTAGGTTTTTCTCTCCTTGCAAAAAATATTCGATTCAGGTCCACTAGTTGGTAAAGCCCCCATATAACGATACCTCCAGATTTCCTGTATGTTGAAGGTTTTTGCCATAATATCCAACCAAATTGGATGATAATTTGAGTTTATGCTATTTGGGTTACTTTTTATTTAAAATTAAACGGATTTATATTCTTAGTTAATATTCTACCCTTTCCATATTTAACTTTACTTTGATAAAAATAGTGATGAAGGGTATAAAAAGTTCGGCCTGATCGGACTTATAGCCCCTTTTACTTGTTAACTCTGTTTTCATAATATACTCATCAGTGTATGTTTTATACATTAGCCATATGGCTAGAGAGGGTACATATCATTTGATACGGCCATAACGTGCCTCATCGATCTAGCGATGTCCGTCCGTCTGTCTGGCTGATACGCACGATATCCGATTTGGTCCAAACTTGGTACATCGTAATATTATTATCAAATTAGATCAGAGATGGACAATATCGGCCCACTCCTTCTGATACCACACCCACAAACGTCAAAAATTAAAAAAAAGTTGTCAATAACAAAAACTATTATAAAATCTGAAATATACATCCGGTTCTCTTTATATTTCACGGATCCCATTATTGCTACTAACACAAGATCTGCTGTGAAGATGGAATGTATCGGTCAACTCCTTCTGGTACGTCCCCCACAAAGGGTCAAAATTTTGAATATTAATGAAACTCATAAAACGCGAAATTAACATCCGATTTTATGCAGACTTGGTATATAGCATTTTCAGATTAAATGAAACCTTTTGCAATTCAAATGAAACTTTTTGCAGTGGAATTGAAACCTTTTGCAGTGGAAATGAAACCTTTTGCAGTGGAAATGAAACTTTTTGCAGCGGAAATGAAACCTTTTGCAACCGAAATGAAACCATTTGCAACCGAAATGAAACTTTTTGCAAATCAAATGAAACTTTTAAATTTATAGAAGGAAAAATAACAAAACATTTTTATTTTTAGTAGTTTTTAAATTAAATCAATTAATTATAACTAATATATTGACAAAGAGGATTTTTTATTGATTATAAATATCTACATTTATTTATATTATTTCTTAAATTTTCAATTATTGTAATAACAAATGGTTCTTTTTTGATTTGATATAAAATGCTTCCATACTATTAAATTCCAAATGCTTAACGATAAAAAGAGAAATTTAAACAAATTTTGGCCTTTATAGGTTTGGCCAGGACTGAAATGTGAAATTAAGCTTTACCACATTTTTTATAGTTATAGTATACTATTAATCTTACCTAATAAAGGATTCCCGCTTCGCAGCTTTATTGATTATGGAGATAGAGCAGTCGTGATTTCAATAGACAGATAAGTGGAAATCATTAAATCAATTATGATCATGATTGTATATACTTTATGGGGTCTACGACGAATATTTAGAGGTGTTACAAACCGAATGACTAATTTATTATATCCCCCTTTCCATGGAGGAGATTATAAAAAGGTACCTAATTCGGGTCCTTTGAAAAAAATACCTTGAAAAACTTTTTTCAATCTTTCTGCATCTACACTTGTGTTTTATGGAAGCTTTAAGAACAAAAAATTATAAAAACATAGATATTAATAATCAATAAAAAATCCTCTTTAACTATATATTAGTTATAATTAGTTGATTTAATTTTAAACCTACTAAAAATAAAAATGTTTTGTTATTTTTTCTTCTAAAAATCTAAAAGTTTCATTTGATTTGCAAAAAGTTTCATTTCGGTTGCAAAAGGTTTTATTTCGGTTGCAAAAGGTTTCATTTCCACTGCAAAAGGTTTCATTTCCACTGCAAAAGGTTTCATTCCACTGCAAAAGGTTTCATTTCCGCTGTAAAAAGTTTCATTTGAATTGCAAAAGGTTTCATTTAATCTGAAAATGCTATATCTCAACATTTCCATCAACACAACTTCTTAATAAAACTTCTCTTAACCAGAAATCTAATATGAATATGTAATTTACCGGAATTTATGATTTCGTATAAAATTGGATACAACTGTTCGATTTCCTTTAAATTTAGCACATACCAATGTTTTTATCTGTATTAGATGAAGTGGAATATTTCGGTCCGCTATATCTGGTACCTCACACATATTTTTAGATTTTCCAAAAATTTGAACATACTTCAAATAAAGTATAGGAAGTAGACGATATAGTCTAAATCTGGCACGTTGTAATATTTATATCAGACTAAGGTCAGATACGAATTGGACAATATTGACCAACAGCTTCGGAACCTCCCACATAAAGGGTGAACAGTTTAAATAATCATACTTCGTTCTGGGGTATTCATCAGTCGACAAAACCGACTGATACTATTTAATTTCTTTATTTTAATTTAAACGAATTGATATTTTAAGTTAATATATTCTACTGTTCTCATTATTTCATTTTACTTTGATAAACGTAGTGAACTTATAGCCCTGTTTACTTATTAGCTCTATTTTCATTATATACCCCTCAGTGTATTTTTTTATACCCTCCGCCTTGGAAATTCCGTCATTCCGTTTGTAACATGTTTAAATATTCGTCGTAGACCCCATTATTTATATATCTTCATAATCAACATAAAATTCTAAGGTACGGTGTCCGTCTGTCTGTCTGTCTGTCTGTTGAAATCACGATACATTTAGCAGAATAATTTGTATTGTGTCTAGGATGGTTGGTATTGAAAATGACATATATCGGTCCACGTTTTGGTATAGCCCCTATATAACGGTACCTCCCAATATTGGGTATTTTGATGATTTTTGCCACTTTTTTTATGGATTTGTCTAAAAATTGATATTTGTCGGTCATAATGGGTTCTAGCTCCGTTGGCGAAACATTGCATGTATAAGTCCACGTTTTGGTATAGCCCCCCATATAGCGGTACCTCCCGATATTCGCTATTTTGATGATTTTTGCCACATTTTTCACGGATTTTTCTGAGAATTGGTATTTGTAGGTCATAATGGGTCCTAGTTCGTGTGGCGAAACATTGTATGTATAGGTCCACCCTTTGGTATAGCCCCCATATAACGGTATCTCCCGACATTCGGTATTTTGATGGTTTTTGTCACATTTTTTCACGGATTTGTCTAAAAATTGGAAATCCGTTGGCGAAACATTGTATGTATAGGTCCACGTTTTTGTATAGCCCTATATAGCGGTACCTCCTGATATTCGGTATTTTGATGATTTTTGCCAAATTTTCCCACAAATATGTTTAAAAATTGGAATTTTGGGGTTATAATTGGTTCTAATGTTTCCATTACCCTAAGGTGGAGGGTATTAAAAGTTCGGCCCGGCCGAACATAATGTTTTTTTACTTATTTTTATTGAGATTAACTTGGTCGTCAAAGAAATCTCCATATGTAGGACATTATCACACCGAAACACTTACCGGGACTATCCCACTCAACTTCTATTTTCTATTTGTTTTCAAATTTTCCATTAGGTTAGGTTAAGTCTCGTAGGCTCATAAAAACTCCAACTTAAAAACCCTATACAACATTGAACTAAGAACTTCTTAATAAAACTTTTGTTCTTCCCAGGATGAATATGGAATCGTCTCACATTGTTATTTTAAATATTTAAAATTTCCATCACGGCGCCGTACAAGTGTTTTATGTTTCTATTTGACCTCATATTTGCATGGGTGCCCTAAATGCTTTGCCTAAATACCCGGCACCGACAAATGCATTCACCTCTAGGCCAACAACAAAGAGTTCAGTTTATGACCAACATAAACGGCAGTTTAGAAGATAGTGGCATTTCTATTTTATGAGCCCGTGATCAATCGCCCAAACAAATGGCCGGTAATCAACAATAGGAGGCAGCAGTAAAACAAAAATAATAAAAAGTCGTAAAGTGTTCATCAATCAAAAACAAAGGCAGTAGCGACAGCGGCAGCTACATAGGTAGGCTCTGCAGACAATAACACCCCTCATTCAGCGATTTGTTCGACCTGGTTGAATGAACCCATAAAACTTCAAGTATTTATAATAATTACTTAAGCAATCAGACATTGCATCATGACCCACCGCACCAAAAAGGGTGACTAGTTTAGGAACGATAAAGATTGAAAATGTAACTTTTTCAGTTTATGCAGACTAAAATACATCTGCCAAATATACAATAACGATTTTTTAAAACCCTTTCTGATATAATGCATTAGCGATTGTATTAAAATAAAAAGTAATTATTTTTTAGAATTTTTTTCTTTGACTACTTTAAATACTATGTAATTAAAAAGTCTTATTAAAATAAATCTAAATCTAATCTCCGAGTACTTGTGCAAGATGCTGCCGGTTATTATACGCTCGTCACATGCTTTAATTTTCAACGGATCATTTTCGAATTCAACCTACTCAATTAGGAATGCAACTTTCACCTGATTTGAAATTTACTAATTACCAACAAATGTTAAATTACCAACCATTGAAAATTAAAGAACCGTATCTAATTAATACATTTGTTCAAATAAATTTCCTTTAATAGTACAACCTCCACATTAGAAATCGTTTTTTAAGAAAGCCAAATTGAAATATGTGATCATTTGAAAATTTGATTGAAATGTTGACCATTAGCAATTTCGAACAATTCGAAATGGATTTAATAGCTTTTAAAAATACCTTATGTTTTTAAACTATTATCGAACACAAAATTCTACTTAGTATCCCAAAAATTTCAAAGTCAGACGTTGTTTAGATTTCTAAATACACTGTGCTAAACTTGAGAAGTATAAAACTTGTTTGCAAGACAAAGAAAAAAAAAATTTTTTGGTTTTTTTGAAGTGTAATAATTAATTTTTTATACCCTCCACCATAGTATTAAGTTTGTCATTCCGATTGTTAAATCTCGAAATATACATTTTAGACCCAAAAAAGTATATATATTGTTGATCAGCATAAAATTCTATGTCGATTTAGGGTCCGTCCGGAAATCACTCTAG
Organism: Musca domestica; assembly: GCF_030504385.1. NCBI lineage: Eukaryota > Metazoa > Arthropoda > Insecta > Diptera > Muscidae > Musca > Musca domestica. The sequence continues at coordinate 5,687,738 of NW_026712115.1, read as the reverse complement.
CTTCCGAACGAAATGAAGTAGATTGATAAAATTTTACTCATATGTATATTATGTCTGCATGACTTTTGGTATTGAAAATGGGGCATGTAGGTACACGTTTTGGTAGGTCCAAATTTGGTATTTGAGGTTCGAAATGGATACTGCAGCCTAAGGCAGAAATTGACTGTGCAGGTCCACATTTTGTTATAGTCCCCATATAATAGTATCTCCCTACATTGACGATTTTAGCTACATTATTCACCGAATTGGTTTTTACTAGTTTCGCATTTGAATATTGTAATGGCTTATGACAAAAGTTACCAATTCAGGTCCACGTCGTCGTTTAGACCCTAATATGACTACATTTAGTATTTTTAAGATTTCAACAGATTTATTAATTTAAAAATGGTCAAATTCATTCCAAATGGTGGAGGGTATTCAAAGATCGGCCCGGCCGAACTTACAGCTTTATTACTTGTGTTTCCATCAAAAATGATCATTTTAAAATGGAAAATGGAAAAGGAGGCCGGATTGAACACCATCAACCCATCGATATTCGGTATTTTGATAATCCTAGCCACATTTACCCACGATTTTTTTTTTAAATTTGCATTTAAGACTCACAATAGATAACAATCGTTTTAATATCGTAAAGTTGTCTATATAGGTACCCGTTTTGGTATGGTCCCCATATAACGGCCCACTCACTTTATTGTTTTTAGATAAGTTTAACTGCATTATCCAAACGGCCTTACTGGTATATATAGTTTAAAGTGGCACACGCTTGAATTCGGATACTTTTACATGAACATGTTTTTCTTATTTTTTACAGTGCTTTAAAATTAATTCAAAATATGTCAAAATAATATCGAGAAGTTACTAGAATTTTAATTTTGTATTTTAGTACGGAATGTTATCTATCATAATCAAAATAAAACTCGTGCGGTTTTTGTTTTATTGGGTATATCCTAAAAATACATTTTCCAAGTTTTGTCGAAATGTGTTAAGATTTAGATATGTCTTCCATATATAATTCCCACAAATTTGAAGAAAATAATACATCAAGGACACTATTTTTTTTTTTTTTTTTTGTAAAGAACGTAGTTTCATTCGATTTTACCTATTCCGAAAGTCATAAGATGTACAACATAGCGACGATATTTGGTTTGGTTAGTCACACAAATCGATTAAGATATAGCTTCTTTAGGCTAGTTTTAACCCATTTCAAATTTAAGCCGCTCTGAAGCCTTAATACACAATTAACACTTAAATTTCCACAACGAAAGTTTATTTGCTACACGGGACTCTAAATAGTTATAGTGGTGTCGGCTTTCATCAAGTCGGCAACGCCCGACTTTTTATACCTCCACCATACTATGGAGGGTATATTAACTTTGTCATCCTCGAAATACTCATGTCAGACCCAACAAAGTATATTTATTCTTGATCAGCGTAAAATTGTAAGTCGATTTAGCGATGTCCGTCTGTCTGTCTATCCGCCTGCCTGTCTTTTTTAATCACGCCATCTTTCGAACGAATTGAGATACAAAGCTAAAATTTTGCACAGATGTTTATTTTTTCAGTTGGCAGGTTAAGTTCGAATGGGCCATGTCGGTCCACGTTTTCGTAAAGCCCCCATATAACGGTACCTCCCGATATTTGGTATTTTGATGATTTTAGCGACATTATTAATCGGAATTGTTTAAAATTTGGTATTTGAAGTTCGCAGTGGATACTACTACAGCCTAAGACAGAAAATTGTCTGTGCAGGTCCATGTCTTCGCATAGCCCCCATATAACGGTACCTCCCTATATTCGTTATTTTGGTGATTTTAGCGTCATTATTCACCGGAATTGTTTCAAACTAGTTATTTAGAGTTCGTAATGGGAACTACAGTGTGTGACGGAAAACTGTCTATGCAGGTCCAGGTCTTCGTATAGGCCCCATATACCAGTACCTCATTATATTCGGTATTTTAACGAGTTTAGGTACAATACTCACCGAAATTGTTTGAAATGTTGTACTTGAAGTTCGTAATGGATGCTACAGCCTATGACAAAAAATTTTCTACGCATGTTTAGGTCTTCGCACAGCACCGATATAACGGTGCCTCCCTATATTCGATATTTTGATGATTTAAGCTACATTATTTACCGTTTATTTCAAGTTCCGAATTTGAATTTGGTAATGACTTATGACAAACAATGCCTGTGTGGGTCCACGTCGTATAGGCTCCAATATAACGGCTATATTTGGTATTTTTAAAATTTTAACAGAATTTTTTAAGGATTTTATTTTTTAAAATTTCTAAATTCGTTCCAACTGGTGGATGGTATTCAAAGTTCGGCCCGGCCGAACTTACTACTTGTGAAGATATGAAGTCTAAATTACCAGCCAATTTTGTCTATATATTTTTATTTTTATTCCTTTTCATAAAAATATGTAGTATTTTTGTCTTCAGCTGTAAAAATGTTTCCCAAAGGATCCATTATTTTTTCTGATTTAACTCAAAATGCTCGCCATAAAACGTCACAATAAATCGCAGAAAAACTCAAAGCTTAAACCAAACATCGGCAATTGTTAATATTCTTGAAGTTTTGGCAACAAAAATCCATTGATCATGATACTGTATCGGTTTCCATTTACGGTAACGCATTATCCTTACTCATGTTGGTCTCTGGCCACTGGCCCCAACGACATAAACTTTTTTCTGTACGCACTCTTCTCCTTTTTTGGTGGCTTGGTATAGTGGTCTCAGACAAATGATTAATTCTCGAAGTACTCTATAAATATTTTTAATTAAAAACTGTTTATACCCTACACCACAAGGTGGTCAGGGTATTATGTCTTTCTGCATTTGTTTGTAACAGGCAAAAGGAAACGAGATAGACCCATAGTTACTTTTGATGATCTGCATAGAATCACATTCTGAGTCGATTTATGCATGTCCGTCCGTCCGTCTGTCAGTCTGTCCTCTGTCCATGTATTTTTGTAAACAAAGTACAGTTCGCATTTAATGCCCTATCCAGATGAAATTTTGCACAAATCATTTGTTTGGCCCAAGGACGAACCCTATTGAAATTGGAGATAATCGGTAAAAATTTAGATATAGCTCCCATATATATATTCGTCCGATTTGCCTTTTATTGTGCACCAAACGTGTAATATCAGTCCGAATATGCACGTACGATCAGATTGGACCTGAAAATAAGTATGCCAAATTTGATCGAAATCGGTTCAGCTATAGCTATAGCTCCCATATATATTGTTATTTTTGTCCTCCGCAGCCGTAATATGCACTCTGTAACAACAATATTTGGGGAAATATATCAAATACAGCTCAGAAATACCTTTGCTAAATTTTATCGAGATCGGTTCACATTTGGATATAGCTCCCATATATAACTTCATCCGATTTACCTTTGATTGTGCACCAAACGTCTAATATTTGCCCAAATTGGATGAAATTTGGCACTTACGACCGAATTGAGTCTAGAAGCTAGTGAAATTTGGTGAAGATCGGTTCAGATATAGCCATAGCTCCCATATATACTCTTCATCCGATTTGTCATATTTGTTACCCACAGCCGTAATATGCATTCCGTAACAACGATATTCAGGAAAATATATCAAATACAGCTCAGAAATATCTTTGCCAAATTTTATCGAGATCGGTTAGATTTGGATATAGCTCCCATATTTATTTTGCACCAAATAGGCAATACAAGTCCGAATTTAAAAGATACAAATGCTTCGGCATATTTAGTCCATTGAACTTTAAATTATAATTATAATCATAGGGTGTATGATTGAATTCTCCCACAGAAACTTTTAATTGTTATGCGCAGCTCTACTAAATTAGCAAAGTGGTGTAGGGTATCATAAAGTCGGCCCCGCCTGACTTTAAGACTTTCTTTACTGGTTTTTAAAATAAATTTCCATGATTTGGAAACATTCTGCTCATAAAAAACACCCTGTATAGTGTGTGTGTTTTTGCGTTAGGCAAAATCTGTCGCAAATTAAGGCGTTTGGGCAAAATAGGCCAAACAAAAGGTTAGAAAAAAATCCCAATTTTTCTATGAATATTACAGCTAGTGTGAAATGGGATTTATTGGTCCGCACCCCTTAAATTGGTGTTATTGTATTTATTTATAATGTGAAAATAGAGATTGGTTACATTTGTTGCTCTATCCCAAATAATAAATATTAACAATAATTCAATTTAATTTTTTAATATCAAGACAAATTTGGAAACCGGACAGACCTTTTAAATTGCTTTGTTTTCCTTCCAAAAAAACTGCTTGGGACCACTGTAACCTCATGCCCTACAATTAATTTAAATATCAATTTCACTCCACAAAAGAACAAAACACAAAATTTTAATTATTCTGACAGCTTAAGGCTCGCTGCAAATGGTTCAACTCAAAACTAAATCCGAAAAAATAGACAAAAGTACAGATAAGGAAAATTCTCACACATTTCAATATAAACTGGAACATAGACATTAAGATATCACTTTACTCTGCACTCGTTCTCCTCCTACTCGTTCAAGTGAAGACCCAAAAACAATGGTAATGTACCTTCTCCCATTACTACATTGTAGCTCTTTCACCTTTCACTCAGGCTTAACTCCATGGAAATAAGAAAGAAAATAAAGAACAGATAATGCATTCATATCCTGTCAATTATTTTATTATTGTGATGGAATGCCCGACTGGCTCGCTGCCTGTCTGATCGACAGCGGCTGGCTATTCTGAAAATAGTTGTTTTTTGTGTAAAGAGGTCACTGGGCTCACAAAATTATTTGGGTAACAACAATTTTTACCTACCCAAACTGAACACGCTCGTGAGACTATGAATGATACCTCCCTGGGCGACACGGCGTACAGTGCTCGTTTGAATGAATGAAATACCCAGAGAATTATCCAAATCAAGAACATAACTTGTCTGATGGCAGATAAAACGGGGTTTTTTCACCGACCAAACGAACAATCGATACAAATGTGATTTACGACAGTTGAAAGGGATTTGGCTTTAATGTAGTTTTAATACCTTTAATGCCAGCGTCACAATGGCGGCATATGTCTTGCATCCTACTGAACCATGGATGGTTTTGTGCAATTTAGCCTTTGTTTTAATTTACAACTGCAAAGGTCAGCTCTATTACGAAAAGAAGGCACAAGACATTGTCTACGCATGCTCCATATTGGGTTTGTTAGAAAGGAAATCTTAACCCTTTTGTTTTTTGTTTCCGATGATTTGCTCGTGATAATTTGTTTTTATCCTTTTCTTAGATTTCCTTTTGAGAATTTTTGAGAGGGATTTTAACATTTTCTAGTTAACAAGTCACACCATATTAGACAACATATTAAGAATGGGTTAGTGTGAATAATTTGTTCGATGTTCTTTTTATACCCAACACCACACTGTGGTACAGGGTATAATGTATATGTACATTTGTTAAAGACAAATGTAGAAAATAACGAGATTGACCCATAGTTGCTTTTTATGATTTCCATAGAATCACAGTCTGAGTCGATTTATGCATGCCCGCCTATCCATGCTACTTCGTCAGGGAAAAGTCCACCTTAAAATTTTAGAGTCGTTCCACCAGTTCATTATACCCCACAACTCTAGGTGTTGTTATGTAACACCTCGATATATTTGTCCCCGACATAGGAAACTATATATGGATCTTCCTATCTCGCAGAGCTGAATCGATCTAGCTATGTATGTCCGTCTGTCCATGTAAATTTGTGATCACGCTACAGGTCGCAATTATGATCCTATCTTCACTAAATTGAGAATGAAGGTGGGGTTGGGGTCAGAATAGCCTATTGTTTTTGGAGAAGATCGCAAAATATTAAGGAGGCTGAAATGGACAAAAAACAGAAATTTTTTTTTGGTTTTGCTGTTGTTCTACTGGCCGCAGTTATGAACCAATCGAAATACACGAAAATTTCCACCAAACCGCGAATATTTTTAATCCCAGTAACAGTAACAACAATATTTGGGGGAATATATCAAATACAGCTCAGGAATACCTTTCCTAAATTTTATCGAGATCGGTTCACATTTGGATATAGCTCCCATATATAAGTTCATCCGATTTGCTTTTAATTGTGCACCAAACGTCTAATATTTGCACAAATGGAATGGAATTTGGCACTTACGACCGAATTGAGTCTAGAAGCTATTGAAATTTGGTGATGATCGGTTCAGATATAGCTATAGCTCCCATATATATTGTTCATCCGATTTGTTATTTTGACCTCCGCAGCCGTAATATGCACTCCGTAACACAGCTTAGAAATATCTTTGACAAATGTTATCGAGATCGGTTCAGATTTGGATATAGCTCCCATATATATCTTTATCCGATTTCAAATTAATTGTGCACCAAATGGGCAACACAAGTCCGGATTTAAAAGATACAAATGCTTCGACATATTTAGTCCTTTGAATTTTTAATTATAATTATAATCATAGCGTGTATGATTGAATTCTCCCATAAAAATTTTTAATTGTTATGTGGAGCTCTACTAAATTAGAAAAGTGGTGTAGGGTATCATAAAGTCGGCCCCGCCCGACTTTAAGACTTTCTTTACTGGTTTCACAATAAAAATTGACCACCATATCTAAATCCTAGAAACCAACAGTGACCTCAATATCAAATTTCAGAATTCGAGCTCTATCCATTCACTCAACGGCAAATTTAGTACAATTTAGTACGCATTCCCAAATTCACCTGCTTCTCTAAAAACTAAATATTAACAGTGGCATTTATATCAAATTTCAGAATTCCAGCTCTACCCTAAAATCCATACCAAAATGCATTACCAAAACCACAACCTAGTTCTCTCCACCCTACAAAGGCGCCCTTTCTCTTTACCAAAAACACCAACAGTGGCATCCATATAAAATTTCAGGTTTTCTACTCTATCCCTTCACTCAATACCAAAATAATACTATTTTATACTTTTCGTATAACGTGTAATATTGCCAAAACCATCTCCATATCTTAACCATAAACAGCAACAGTGACCTCAATATCAAATTTGAGGATTCCAACTCTATCGGTTCACGCATATGGCAATTGTACAAATTTAGTACTAATAACCACGAATTTACAAAACTTCCTACATACTCCAATCCAACACTCAAAATTTTCAATTTCAGAGCTCCAGCTCTGATCGGTTCACCACAATTCCAATTTGTACCAAATTTAGTACACAAAATTACAAATTTCCATAACTACTTACATCATACAATCCAATAGAAATCCCATTTCCAAATTTCAGGAGTTCAACTCTACCGGTTCTCCCAAAATTTTAATTGTTCCAAAGTTAGTACCAATTAGTACACATAAGTACGAATTTCCAAAGCTTCCTACATGTACCAATCTTATCCTTCCACAGTAATCCCAATTCCAAAGTTCAGCATTCCATCCTTATCGGTTCCCCTAAATAACAATTGTACAATATTTTGTACCATAACGTACAGATGGATACGAATTTTCAAAACTTCCTACATAATCCAATCACACACTACAACAGTAATCTTAATTCCAAATTTCAGGATTTCAGCTATTTGGGTTCCCGCAAACTGAAATTGTACCAAATTTAGTACATATAAATACAAATTTCCAAAATTACCGACATATCCCAATCCTACACTCCGACAGTAATCTAATTTCCAATTTTCAGGATACCAGCTCTATTGGTTCACCCAAATCCAAAATGTACCAAATTTAGTGCACTTAAGTTACATCATGCAGTCCAATAGAAATCTTATTTTCAAATTTCAGGATTCCAATTCTATCGGTTCACCCAAAATTTAAATGTTACCAAATTTAGTACCATGTAGTACTTTTCGTGCACATAAGTAAAAATTTCGAAAACTTCCTCCACATCTCAATAATACACTAAGGATTCCAGCTAAATCCGTTCCTTCAAATTGTACTAAATTTAGTACCGTTTAGTATTTTTTTCATATACTTTTGAACACACTTCCAAAACTACATTCTTATATCCACTCTACTCCTCAACCATGTTTCCCATTCCAAATTTCAAATGTTTAACTCTCATGATACGAACGTTTGGTACCATAATCGTAGTGCATATTAGTACTTTTCGTACACTTATAGTGCGAATTTTTAAAAACTCTTGGTATATCTATCATTCTCTCCATCGGTGACGCTAACTCAAAATTTAAAAAAAAATATTAGTCAAAGGTACCATATTTAGAGTCTTTTAATACTTTTCGTACCGTTCTAGTACGAATTTCCCAAAAACCCAATCTGGGTGTTGATATGTCATTAAGTCAGTCAGTCAATTACATTACCCTTTTTATTAATATAGATTGAGATGAATTTTTCCGCAAATCATTTGTTTTGCCCAAGGACGAATCCTATCAATTGTTGATAATCCATATTTTTATACCCCACGCCACAAGGTGGTCAGGGTATTATGTCTTTGTGCATTTGTTTGTAACAGGCAGAAAGAAACGAGATAGACCCATAGTTCCTTTTGATGATCTCCATAGAATCGCATTCTGAGTCGATTTATGCATGTCCGTCCTTCCGTCTTTCCGTCCGTCCGTCTGTCCGTCCGTCCGTCTGTCCATGTATTTTTGTAAACAAAGTACAGGTCGCATTTATTGCCCGATCAAGATGAAATTTTGCAAAGATCTTTTGTTTGGCCCAAGAACGAACCCTATTGAAATTGGAGATAATCGGTCAAAATTTAGATATAGCTCCCATATATATCTTCGTCCGATTTGCCTTTTATTGTGCACCAAACGTGTAATATCAGCCCGAATTGTATGGAATTTTGCATATACACCCAAATTAGGCCTGAAAATATGTATGCCAAATTTGATAGAAATCGGTTCAGATATAGCTATAGCTCCCATATATATTGTTCATCCGATTTGTTATTTTTGTCCACCGCCACCGTAATATGCACTATGCAACAACAATATTTGGGGAAATATTTTAAATACAGCTCAGAAATACATTTGCTAAATTTTATCGAGATCGGTTCAGATTTGGATATAGCTCCCATATATAACTTCGTCCGATTTAACTTTTATTGTGCACCAAACGTCTAATATTTGTCCAAATGGGATGGAATTTGGCACGCACGACCGAATTGAGTCTAGAAGCTAGTATGTCAAATTTGGTGAAGATCGGTTCAGATATAGCTATAGCTTCCATATATATTATTCATCCGATTTGTTATATTTGTTACCCACAACCGTAATATGCACTCCGTTACAACGATATTCAGGGAAATATATCAAATACAGCTCAGAAATATCTTTGCCAAATTTTATCGAGATCGGTTCAGATTTGGATATAGCTCCCATATATATCTTTATCCGATTTCAAATTAATTGTGCATATTTAGTCCTTTGAGCTTTAAATTATAATTATAATCATAGCGTGTATGATTGAATTCTCCCATAAAAACTTTTAATTGTTATGTGGAGCTCTACTTAATTAGTAAAGTGGTGTAGGGTATCATAAAGTCGGCCCGCCCGACTTTAAGACTTTCTTTACTGGTTATTTAGATGAAATATATGTCAATGTTTAATATTTGCCTAAATAGAATAGATGTTGGCACATACGACGATCTCAGACTAGCGGCAAGCATGTCGAACTTGAAATTGGTACAGATATAACTATACCTCCCATATAAATGGTTCAACCGATTTAATATTTTAATCCCCCGCTGCGATTTCATATTTATTGTGTACCAAATGTGTAATATATGTCTTAATTGGTTGGATTTTGGCACACACGACCAAATTCGGAGCGTAAATCTATAGCTCCCATATATGTTTCATCTGATTTGAAATTTATGTCGTAAAATGCAATCCACAAATCATAAATCGGACTATACACATTTCATAGACAACTATAGATATCTTGCTATGTTAAGTGTCATTCCTAAACTTTTCGAACTTTTAGTTTCACGACAAGTGTCACATTTTTAAATAGCATAGTTTCGCCTTTACAGCATGGTTTTCATACCGTACACCATAGTCTGGAGGCTATATTAAGTTTGTCATTCCTTTTGTAACACCTCGAAATATACATTCTAGACCCCACAAAGTATATATATATTCTTGATCAGCATAAAATTCTATTTGGATTAGCGATGTGCGTCCGACTGTCTGTCCATCCGTCCGTCCATCTGTTCGGGCCAGACCCCATATAATGGTACCTCCCTATTTAAGACTATTTATTTTGGTGATTTAAGCGACATTATTCACCTAAAATGTTTTAAATTTGGGATTTAAAGTTCGAAATGGGTACTACAGCCTATGACAGAAAATTGCGCGTACAGGTCCACGTCTTCGTATAGCCCCCATGTAACGGTTTCGGTTTTTTGATGATTTTAGCGACATTATTCACCCGTTTTTGCAGGTCCACGTCGTCGTATAGACTTTAATATAACGGTTACATTCGGTATTTTTAAGATTTGAACAGAATTTTTAACGGATTTTATTTTTTTGAAAATTGCCAAGTTCATTCCATATGGTGGAGGGTATTTAAAGTTCGGCCCGGCCGAACTTACAGCTTTTTTACTTGTTTGAAAAGAAGATCTAAATAAACAAGTTAAATAGCATCAATTGATTTTGCCGACAGTTGTATACCCTCAGCCTATGTCAGCTTTTTAAAATATATTTTGCCTTACATTATGATTTTAAAAATGTGAACCAATATTGTCTACCTCTCATCTGAAATGTTTCACTTATTATGAGATATGTAATGCTTTTTGGAAAAGGTTGACATGCGTGAGGTACCAGATATAGTGGATTTCATCCATTATTTCATTTCATCTAATTTTCTAACCATTTTTTTTTTTTTTTTTTTTTTTTTTTTTTTTTTTTGAATAATTGTTAATCATAATTTGATCCTTTTGTGAGGGAGGCAGAAGGAGTCAGTCGATAAATTCCATATTCACATCAGATCTCTGATCGAGAGAATATTTAGATATACATCGTTGGAAAGAATCGCTGACTTGTTTCGCAAATTATGCGAATATTGAACATTTCGAACCTTTGTGGGAGAGACAGCAGAGGGGTAGGAGAGAAGAGAATCGGATGCTTATTTTGCATTCTATGAGTCACAATTATTCAATATTTTGACGCGTTGTGAGGGAGGTACCAGTAGGAGTGGTCATATTTGTGGAGTGCATATTACAAATGTGAGGGACGTAAACATCAAATCGGATAAAACACATAGCTATAGCGATATCCGAATTGATTTTCACCAAAGTTCCAAAATTCACTCCATGTGGATCGATATCGGATAAAGATATATATGGGAGATATAGCTATATCTTAACCGATTTTCATCAAATTTGAAGTACTTGTTTCCAGGCTGAATTCGTTCGGATATATCGAATTATTAATTACACATTTGTCGCACAATAAAATTGAAATCGGCTGCAAACATTTTTTTACAAGCAATAGAAATTTAGATTTTTTTTGGTAATTCATAGAAAAATTTGCTTTATAGGAGATTTTTGCACAAACTAGCTCAAATTACGTCTTTAACCCTAAAATGTGTATATTCATGAATCCTGGACTTTAGTTATTTTATGGAAAATGGTCGGCTCCGACCGACCTTAATCATTGCTTACTTATTTTGGTATAAATTGCGGCAGCAGGTTTCCTAGGGTATAAAACATTTGTAAATCGGGATTCCTTGAAGGCTTGTATGAATATATTCACAAGAAAAACAAACAATACGAATGTTATTCCACTACTATGCATTAAAAGAAATCTCTATAAAGGGTTTAAACCCTAGGTGTTTACCTAAATATCTCCTTGTTATTCTCCATTTGTTACATTCAGTTACATTACACGTTTTTATGTTTTTAACAAAGAAACATCCATTTCGACTAACACCTAAATCGCATTTTCCCCTTGCATCCGTTTTTCTTTTGCTCTTCTTGTTGTTATGAATTTGTCAACGCCATCATTCGAAAATAAACCGGTGCAATTTATGGCAAGGAAAATTCCGTTAGCCGTACCTAAAACAATGCTTAGTGCGTGAAATGAGCAAGTGTTGTATTTAACACATTCCCTCCTTTCATTGTTTACTTACAATAGGTTTTGTCGAAATAAGGTCAGCCAGACAACTGCATCGATGTCATAACCCTTTTTTCCAAATGGCTCAAGGTCAGTGTGATTACAGTTAATTGGAACAATGTTGGTGCATTGTTAGAATTTGTGAAAAGTTAAATAGTTGAACACTCAGTGGAAAAAGACACGAAGAAAGGACAACACTGGACAAAGACAGTTGAAGAAAAAACAGTGCACAATGGGGCGATATAAACAAAATGCTCTAGATTTAGTTAAGTATACACTCATATTAAATTTTTTATAATAGTTTCGTATATAAGTGAGTATCTGATATGTCCAAACTTGGTACATCGTAATATTTTTTATCGATATTAGATGATGTTTGAAGGTAGGCAATATAGAGGGTGAGATGAAAAAACTGCAACCAACTTCAGAATGCTGTCATTTCTAAGCAACTCGTCACTATATTGTTTAAAAGGGTACAAAAGCATTTTAATGAGCATTTTCCAGAAAAAAAGTTAAGCGTGATAGTGTGATTTCCTTATATTTGGCTGGAAAACCACAAGGGGCTATCGTTAGAGTACTTCAGCATTTAAATGTGAATAAATCTTTTGTGTCTCGTACCATTGCTTGTTACCGTAATACTGGTAGCGTAACCCGACGTCAAGGAAGTGGACGGAAGAAAACACCAACGTCAGCAAAAATGGTTCGAAAAGTAACGAAGCGACTTGATCGAAACCAGCGTCGCAGTGGTGACCAATTCGAACAAATCTAAACTTATTCCAAAATTTGATGGTATTTCCGACATTTTTTGCTTTCATTCAATAAAATTAAAAAAAAGATGTAAAAATTATGGCGTTTGACTATGTTGCAGTTTTTTATCTCACCCTGTATATCTTGCAACCGGTTCCTTAGTACTATTTTTTTCAGATTCTTCAATCCGAGGCTTTTGAAGCGCCTGACGTAATAGTTTATTAGTCTCATGCAGAGTTCTTTTACCTTCTACCTTCTTGAATTAATGAATCTACGACTAAAAAACGCTACAATTGTCATCAAGCTTATATGAGCTTTTAAATATTGGTTAAGTGCAGAATACGACAGTCCCGGTGGCTTTATCCATCTTGTATTCGTCGGTTACATGGTTAAACCTTCCAGGGTTGGTTCACCACCAGCCCTAGCGTCTCTTTCCGGTATTGTTACGTCACACATGACAATGTAATCATTAATTTTATCAACTTCAGCTACGATTTTTCAACTAGAAGATATGTGCGGGATTCATGCATGACCAAAAACGGGGCAAGTGCTATCCACCCGCTTCCCGTAGTCTCAGCGTACTACTTGCTGTTTGAAATAAATTGCATAAATAGAGTGCAATGAGACTTTTTTCGAACGCTCTTCGATGTCCCTGTTCCAGTTTAAATGATTTTTCCAGGATCACACGGAGATATTTGACACTCAAAGAAAAAGGTTCAATGCCACCCCATACAGTACTGGAAGCGGAAACTTATTCACTTCCAAAATGGGGAAATGGAAGATGCATCGAGAACATTATGGATCGACTCGAACTTCACATGGTTGAAACACCCTCTATAATGAGAAATGTTGAAGTTTTCCATATTCTTCAATCGGGAAATACCTTTCGAAACCATTTAGGGAAGGGCGTCCAACTGGCAAAAAAAATACATTTTCTATACACCAAGTACTACAATTTTTGGAATAGTAACTATTCCGGGCCCCATGCGTACGTCCTTATTGTTGGTGAATTTAAATTTCAACGAATTTCCAGCTACAGCATCTTTTCTAAGGTCTTCATCAAAAAGGAAGAAAGGCTAATTGGTCTGTAGTCTTTGGACAATGTGTGACTATGTTTCTCGGCTTTTGGAATATAGGTCACTGTTACCTCTTTCCACAGACTGGGTACGAAGCAATATTGCAGGCATTTCTGAGTATGTAGCTGATATAGGCTCCATGTAACGACATTCTCAGATGTTTCACCAATAATATTTTGCCAATAATTTGGATTTTTGAGTTTTGATTAAGTGTTTTAGCATTTTGTGGGGGATCGTGACAATTTCCCAACAGAGTTATGTGCAATTTGGTATATGAAATCGTTGCAAAAATGTTCAATTTAAGTAGGAATAAATCTTCATATAATAGTAGCGCCCAATTCCAAATATTCTGAAAATTTACTAATATTCACCAAATTTTTCATGGTATTTATATTTTCATTGCTATTTCCTACTTCAGAAACTACTAGTCATTACGATGCAATAGAGACACTATAATATTCAACAAATTTTCAATTTCTTTCAGGATGGCAGCCCTTATTGTCCCACAGGTAAATAGAACACACATGCATGATTCCAGTGCCAACATTTGCCCAAATACAACAACAATAAATACAAATCCCACAGAAATGGAAAATATGTTGAGATATTACAACCAAATATGGGTAACAATACTTAAAACAACACACTCATGCTTCCTCCCTACACGCACACTTACATATGTATGCATACATTGATTCGATGCCCAGAGCAAATAACAAACATTGTAAAATACAGCAACAAAAACAACACCAATAAAGATACTCTCAGTTGCACATGCGTGTGTACGTGCCGGCCGAACTTTGTATGCACTACGACCCGACGACCAATGACTGATTGGCTGGCTGACTATAAGAGACCCTGTCAAGAGTTCAAAGTGCATTAGTCGCTTGTGAACAACTGATAGCAACGCATGTTTACAAAAAACGGAAAAAACTACGAAAATCCCAAAAAATAACAAACCAAAAGAAAACAATATAAAATATTCGAAATGATTTGCATTGGATTTAAAGTGTCGTTAACAACAGCATTCTTCGTGTTGTGTCTGGTGGCCGCTACCATTGCCATACCTTGGGGCATGCATCAGAGTAATTATGATGCCAGTCTAGATCCAATTGTGTGGTCCCGGGGCTTTGTTAAAGACTCTATACGTCGTCCCCGTTTGTATCGTTCAAATGTGCACGATGAACCAGAGGAAATGCCAGATAATCTACAGAAGACTTCCAAAAAATCGAAAGCCCTACAATCAAATTCTTATGATTTGCATGGAAGAAGAGCTTATGCCAGGACAAATGCGGATAATTTCAATACTTACTACAATGGAGAATCTTCGTTGCGAAAATACAATTCAATGCGTAGAAGATTCTATCGACGTCCTCAAAAGCTGGATTCCCGTGATCGTTATGATTTTGTCTAGAATTTGAATTAAGTCACAAGTGTACAAATTAGAGTAAGATTTAGAACGATAAGAGATAATTTGGACGTGATAACTGTGTATTTATTTAAAAGCTATCGAACCTAGTTGAGTAGGACAACTATTTAGGGTACAAAATAAAAACCATATATAATTGCTAACGATCGAAGTGTGTCATAAATATTTATAGATATATTTCTCAGATGCAGTTGCAATGCAACTAACTTGTTGCTGAAACTATTACAAAATGTAATACAATAACGCTCAAAAAATATATTTTTTCATATATTTAGAAGAACTATTTTAAGTGTACATATCTATCATTAATAAAAATTTATAAAATATAAATTATTTGTTATTTTCTCTTCTTCTCTTCTCAAGTTTCTAAAGAAAATTTGTAAAAGGCCTTCTTGCATCTTCGATAAATAGAGGACATCCTATAATGTTGATTATACATACGTATTCGAATATATAATGTCTAAAGTTACCCTGTTGGTTATCGCTAATATTCGATTTCTGGGTCCACATCTCAATAGAGAATCATTTAGTACATCTAACAGTGTCATGTAATATATGGCGCCCAATTAACAATTAATGAAGTGAAATAGTAGCAAGGTACTTAGAAAAATAGACCTTAGGCAATTCACCATACTCGGGCGGACTCCGTTGATGGTGGAATAACTGCAGTGGTTGACTATAGGGTGAGATAAATTCAAACGCC
This sequence comes from Musca domestica, assembly GCF_030504385.1. Taxonomy (NCBI): domain Eukaryota; kingdom Metazoa; phylum Arthropoda; class Insecta; order Diptera; family Muscidae; genus Musca; species Musca domestica. The sequence continues at coordinate 5,671,698 of NW_026712115.1, read as the reverse complement.
ATAATTTTTACATTTTTTTTTTAATTCTATAGAATGAAAGCAAAAAATGTCGGAAATAGCATAAAATTTTAGAATAAGTTTGTTTTGTTTGTTCGAATTGGACATTGGCTGAGTCCTGTTAGTATGTCCAAGGTCTGCGGCCAAAATGTTTGCGTGCACCCTCCAGAATATTTTCGCGGTAATATTCGGCATTTATTCAGATGCCACGGTCGATTAATACGAGCGGAGAACGGCCATCGGTTGTAATGACGGCCCACACCATCACCATGGCCGGCTTGAGGCTTGAGTTCTGGTGGCCAACCGAAGGTGCACATTTTCAGCTGACCTATTTACCAAGTAAACACGATCATTTTGTTTGTTTACAAACTGCTGGACAACGAATGTTTTCTCACCGCTTTTCACCACTTCCGACCAAGCGAAGTAACTCTTTAGCTCCTTTGAGCCTATTTTCTTTCTGTTGTGGTGTAAGTTCTTGCACTTTTTGGAATTTCAGTGGCTTTACCCCGAGCTCATTTTTCAATATTTGCCGAATGGAAAATTGTCATATGTTCAGCTCACGAGCCAATTTTCGACCACTGAGACGCTGGTTTCGATCAAGTCGCTTCTTTATTTTTCGAACCATTTCTGCTGATGTTGCTGTTTTCTTCCGTCCACTTCCTTGACGTCGGGCTACACTACCAGTATCACGGTAACGAGCGATGGTACGAGACACAAAAGATTTATTCACATTTAAATGCTGGAGTGCTCTAACGATAACCACTTGTGGTTTTCCAGCCAAATATAAAGAAATTACACTATCACGCTTGAATTCCATCACGTATAACTTTTTTTCTGGAAAATTCTTACCAAAAGCTCTTGTACGCTTGTAAACAATATAATGAGCTGTCACTGGCGGACGAGTGGCTTAGAAATTACAGCAGTTGGATGCAATTTTTTTTAGGCATGGCGCCCAATGGTAAAATTAACAATTATTGAAGTGCAATAGAAACAAGGTACTTAGAAAAATAGTACTCGGTTGGACCTCGAAGGAAGGTAGGCAGAAATTTTTTTTTTTAAATTTTTAAGATGTAATTTGTAACATTTGTATTATATGTAATTGGGAACATTTCAATTCCATTTGAATTTTGAAATATTAAATTTGTAATTCGATTTTTTTTATTTGTAATTCGAAAAAGCGAATGTGAAGCAAATGCAACAATTTCTTCCGATTTTTTTTGTTTCGAATTTCAATGGAATAATTCGAATTTCAAATGAAATATTTCGAAATAAAAATGGAATGTTACACATAAAAAATTGGAAATCTCGATTTATAATTGAAATATTGCGAATTACAAAAAAAAACTCTCGAATTTCAATTTTCCAACCCTTCAAGTTTCCTGGTCCTAATGTCATTATACTGGCAATGTTTCAAAATGAATCTAAGACCTACATTAGAAAGGAAGGGAGGCTAATCGGTCTGTAGTTTTTGGGCAATGTGTGACTAGGTTTCTTGGCTTGGAGAGTATACGTTTCCACAGACAAGGTACGAAGCACCCAACATTGCGAACACCCATCTTGCAGATATTTTTAAGGTTTGTCGTGGGTTGTGTTTCGTTCCAGTCTGTGGCAAAAGAGATAATGGTGGCCCATATTCCCAAAGCTGAAAGCCCTTGTCATACATTCCCCAAAGACTTCACCCCGAATTGCCTCCCTTCCTTTCTAATGAGGTCCTTGGAAATGTTATTGGAGCAGGAAATTCGTTCAAATTAAAATTTATCAACAATAAGGACATCACGGCCGCTTAAAGACTGTCCTACATTAATTTGTCAGATTGCATGAGTACTTGGACTATTCCCTTTTTTGTACTTTTTGTGTGAAAAATTTAATTTTTTGCCAGTTAGGCCTCTCCCCTAAATGCTTTAGAAAGACATCCTGTGTACGTACCTGATTAAAGAATATGGAAAACTCCACCTTTTCATTGACAATTTTTCCCGTTATCCTGATTGACTGGATTTATAGGATTATCAATTCCAGCTGGGAAAACGAGCTCTATAAAGAAAACTTTCGGCATAGATACAAGCAGTGGGAAGTTCTCTCACACCTGATTTGACTTCTGGTAAGTAGTGAATGAGAGTAAGCCCAGTAAAGACTGAACTTGTACTAATCACAAAAAAGTAAACAAAACGTTGCTAGCAGTGGATGGATGCACTGGATCGGTACGATTCTGGACGAGCGTTTTAAGTGAAGCAGGGATATCGAGGTGTACAAGTCAGAACACAAGTCTTGCACTGTATTTACGTCACAATTACCTTACCTTTTCTGACCTATAGGTGCCTTGTCTTGTGCCATGCGAGTATGTTAAGGTCGCTCATGTCCAAATTATCCACCGGAGCTCTCAAGAGCGTTCCCCAATCTACATTGAATGTGCTGCTACATTTCCAGCCACTGAATATTCAAGATGTGCTAAGCGTAGGCGTGGTAAATTGAGAAGGTAAAGTCATTTCAAGTAAGCATATCCATCTCTGTATTTTCTGTAATTTACCTTGTCAAATTTCACAGATTAAAAAAGATCAGGGCCTCAATTCTTGTTCTATGAAAATGTGAAATGAAGACTTTTATAAAAGAAAGAAATGTCAAATGAAAAATTTTATAAAGGAAATATTTTTCATTTCATATTTTCATAGAACAAGAAACCAGACCCAGATCTCCGATTTCTGTGTATACAATGGATTTATAATTATAATTTTTGACAATGAGATGTTGTCAATTGAATAATATTGAAAAAATTGTAAACATATGATTGCATAGTTTTACCTTTTTAATTCCACCATGGGTGTGGGTAATATTATTAGTTATTACATGTCGGATGGGGACGTCAGGGCTGGTGGTGAACCTCCTCTGGATGGTTTGACCATTCCCGACGATTCCAAGATGGGTGAAGGCACCGGAACTGGCGTATTCTGCCCTAACACAATAATAAAATGCTTATATAAGCTTAACGATAACTGTAGTGTCCTTCAGACCGAGATTAATATAACCAAGAGTGCAGACGTAAATTTAGGAGAATTTTACAATAGCATAATATGAGCAGTAGCTATATATGTCTCTAAATCTATCTATTTTAGTGTCATTAAATCAAAAATGCAATTGCAAGCAAGAAATGTCTCCTTGAAATACGTGAATTCATAAGGCTTTTTTGGGTTCCAGGACATAGCAACATGGTGCGAAAAGCATGACTCGTCCATAGTGCATATCCATTCTCACACTCGTAAGAATGCCGCACGACGGATATATACCTTATTTCATCTAGCCAAGTTTTCCTCTTTTTTATCAATTTCAACATGCTTGGAGCTTAAAAATTTATAAAAGGCCAGACCAGATCTTCACAATCTAGAGAGGAAAATAACCGAAACATTGTTTCCAATCAAAATGCTTGTGAATGGGAGCCAATATTTTTCATATGCTTAATATTTAAAAGCCTTATAATTGTATAAATAACTCAACTGTTTTATTCAATGTCATATTTTATAAATAGTTACAAAATCAACATATAAAGCATACAAAAAATGGCAGTTTCACTTAATGTGCACTTGAGTAACATGAATTTGAAATTCGCCAAAGTGTATAATAATAAGAATAATAGTTGAGCAATATAATATCAAATCCTTCGTGCTGCCAAAACTCATTTCCGCATGCCCACATATTTTGTCCAAATTCCCTTGGCATCAAAGTATGGCTTGTTGCGCGAACATACAATGGCGTCTTTGAAAATGGAAGCATATATCTCTGGTATGGCCGGGTTTTTGTAGAGATTATAAAGGAACTCATAAATCTTAAGGACATAAAGAAGATTATGTTTTAGTGCGTCTTTTGGTATGTTCCAATATTTTTAAATTACTTACTTTCGCCTCTTGATCTTTCCAAAAAATATGATCACATAAGAACTGCATACTCTCAGGGAAAATTTGAAACCGTTCGTTGCGTTGTGTGGCTACTACATCTAAATTGCCCAATAGCACTGCACAGCCGGACAACACATCCACGGATAATATAAAAATATCTAATAAATACAATACCTTTTCCAATTTCTCCTTATTCGATGATTCGGCCAGGAGAGCTTGAATTTGTATAAACATTTCCATTATCCAATTGCACGATTGTTCATCGCTATTAAAGGCATACAGAACCGAAGTTAAATGCCTAAAGAAAAACAATTGGTCTTCTTTTCGTGTGGCATAAGCATCAATGATGGGATTAAGCCATTTCAAAGGATTGCTTATATTTCCATTGTACAATACCAAATACGAACGAATTATTGTAGCCTTTTTCAACTTGCCTATGGGAGTTTCCCACCAATTCGAGGGTAAAGTGAGGCCATCGATGGCATTATTGGGCAAAACAGCCACAGCTTCAGTATATCGCTGAAATAGTTTCGAGTCGACATCCATGGAATCCATATAACGTTCAACAATCAGTGTGAAAATGTCCAATACTTCAGGAATTTCACATTTTCCCATGAAAATATATTTTACACTGTCCATAAATTTCTCAAATAAACATCCTTCATTAAAGCCAGCCAGCTGCGATTCTTTAAAACAATAGACTGCAACCTTTTCGGCAAAGTTTTTCAATATCGTCAAGCTAACACCATTGGAAATTTCGGGCAGCAAAGAAAACAATAGCAACAAATCTTCTTCGAAACAATTTGGCTCGAAATCCATGAGGAAGTTTTCCAATAAACGCTTAGCGGTACCCGAATGTAGCAGTTGATTTTTCGCTATGAGAATACAATATTTCCTGGTATCGAAGGACAGGTGAAAGAATGAATGAAGGAAACTCCAATCAACCGGTGGTATGGGTTTCGGAAACTTTTTCGATATAGCTCTCAAGGCATTGGTAACGGCTATCGGTTCGGCAACATGATCTCCATAACGTGATTGGTTAACCAAATAACTGATAATGGCACGCAAAGGACTCTTTGGATATAATCCCTGAAGTTTACGAGGTTCTGGTTTGCCATCAGGCAGGCGATAGAGACCTCCACGGAATTCATTAATTTCCCCATAAATATAATGAGCAATTAAATCTGCAGCAGCGGCCCCACACTCTGGTCGTATTTTTTGCAACAATTGTACCCATACTTCCCCGGGTATCATTTCTTGTTCAAGATCAACAACTTCACGACCATTCGGACCCTTATATTCTCGTGCAACATGCAAATCTTGCCTAAATTGTGGTGGTATATGCTTCAGTGTCAGCAGTGTACCAATTTCATAGTGTTTTAGTGCTTCCAATGCTTCACGTATCATTTCCGGATCGGTATCAGAACGACTTATGGTTAACCATAACTGATCGAGAGCCTCGTCGACCAATTGTTCAAACTCAAGTGTTGGTGTCTGCAGCAATGGAACGTGTGCAAAGAATTTATACAGCGATTTAAGGGCCCGAGGTCGCTTCTCATGTCGAAATTTACTACTCAATGCACGCCAGGTTGATGTTATATTAACGGTATTGCTGTCACACAGAGCCACGATGGCGTCCAGAGCAAGGGAGGTAGGTAAATCACCAGCATCGTCGGTGCAGGTATTGAGAATATCAGAGAGGTGGGAAACCAAATCGGAGCCGTGTTGCGTGGGTCTGTTAAAGAAAGAAGCAGAAAGATACATTACTCTGGGACCACAAAATAAAATTTTAACCCCTTACAAAATGATTTAAATTAAAATATATTGGACTAACAAAATCGGACCCATTGCCTAATTAGGACTGGGATATAAGGTTCCTTAACGTTTTTGAGAACAGTAACCAGGAAAACTTAAATTACAATTTTGGTATTTATATACTATGGTATTAAATGGAGCAGAATTATTGGGGTCCAACGAGGAAAATCAACCTAAAACTTTAACCTAGGTTTGGTTGAGGTTTTAGGTTGGTTTTCTGACAAATATCTATTTATTTCAAAGAAAATATAGTCGATAGACACCGAGAAAGCTGAGCTACTGAACTCAACACACAAGATTGGACAAGTATTAATTTAACAAGAATATCTGCGTTTAGGCACGACAAAACTGAAGAACAACAAAGCAACAATGACAGAGATATTGTTGACTGATTGATTATACCTTTTTAATTAATTTTGAATGAAATCTCAACTTAGAAAAAAATTTTTTTTGAAAAACCGAAATCATATGTTATTTTGAGAAGAGGCTTTGATTACTGCTTATCGGATCTCTTACACCTCTCTATTGTGACAGTATCACAAAATTGACCAAAAAGTCTTCGAGTTGACTCGACTTGTAATAGATTTCCCAAAGTAACCAATTGTATGAATTTTCTTTGGTTAGAGTTTTATATAACTTACTTTTCATAGCATATTTCACGTATTGTATACGTCTTTGCAACATCAAATTCCCATTTATTACTTTTAACATCTTTGGATGGCAGTGACAGTAATTTAACCAGGAACGGATAGGTACGGGATTCCACACGCCAAAGTTTTAAATATAGATCCATGCTGAATGTCGGATTGTAACTACACAAATTTCGAATGGTATTCAAAATCATGGGTATATTGTCCTTAAATAAAAGAAAAACCACGATTATTAATCACTCACATCAAATAAGTTTTGATTCCCTTACCTTGGATATTGCGAAATTTGGTAGCCCTCTTAAAAGTTCCATCTGCAATTCAGGATTGTGTTCGCCGGCCAACTTGAAAATATAAGTCATTAGGAAATCATATGCGATGTCGGCATTTACTTTTATTATTTCCAAAATAACTTCGTAGATTTTAAACCAACAATCCACCGATGGCTCACGGGACAAGAATAAGGCACGCAGGAATAGATGTAGCCGCTGGCAAAATGTTGTATTCGCCTTAACATTGAGGGTATCCACAAATGTGTAGACATCTTTGTCTTCTGAATCATCGTACGATTCCACTAGTTTGGCCAAATCAAATGCCATTGCTATATCCGGATGAAAATACCGTATGGTTGCTGATTCAAAGGTTTTGGTTTGAATGGGTGTTGTTGCCGCATTTCCCTTAATGACATCCAAGATTTTACGTACAATTTGATGGGCTATGGCCAGACCATCTGCAGGTATAAATGCAGTCTGAGACATCCACTGGATGATACCATCTAGACACATGTTCAGAATGTATTGATGCCCACAGTTTTCCTGAACCACAATGAACGAGATAATACGCAGCAGATCTGGCAAATAGCTGGGCGATAACAAGTGCAAGCTTTCCGAGAGCAGGACTAACATAACATTATAATGACTCTGTGAGTGTTCTCGTGTCGAGTGCAGAACCCTTAGAATACAATGCAAACTGGGTCGTGGATCTATGCCAAATTTTACCAAATGATTTACTACCAAAATTTGAAAGACCGACAATTCAATGGATTGTTTGAAATCTTTCTGACTCAAGAAATGCTCAATGGCTTCTATGAGCAGGGTGGATGTGAACAGGCAATTTTGAGAGGTTGTAATTTTGCTCCATGACAAGACTTCTTGCATTAGGGTCTTTGCCTCCTGATTGTGTTTACTTAAAGTCAAGAGACCGGTCCATATGGTTTTGGAATCGGACAAGGTCTGTGGATTACACAGAATGTATAAATAGACAGGGCGCAAATACTCTATACTAAATTCTTTGATTCTAAAAATAAATTTAACAATTGTTTTATTTTTAGAGAAAAATGACCCATAAACACACTTACTGTTTGTCGTGATGATTACAAATACCATTAATTTTGTTCGCTACGTCATTCATGTTAACCCCTGGATTTTGTAGCAGAGTAATCATGGGATGTTGTTGCGTTTTAAGGCCAAATTGTGATTGGAATTTCTCGTTTTCCTTTAGCGTGGCAGCCTTTCGTTTCAAATTCAGCAGAAGGAGACTGACAATACCTTCGGTAATGGTGGTGTATTGAATGTGACTGTAAGTAGAAACAATAACGACATTAATTAAAAGCCACATCAAATGTACGTAGGTGTAGATGGATATTAATGGTGTTGAAGTGTTATTTCTTTCTTCTAACCTTCACTCAAAAAGGTAACAACTTCCTTAGAAAAAGAACCAAATTCTGTTTGGTCATTTCCACACACTATCCACCACCAAGAACCTTTGTTTATTGAACTTGTGGAAAAACCGAAAACAGAAAAGTGGAGGAAGTATTGTTCAACAAACTTCAAGTCACGAATTTATAATCGAGCAAAACTTAGCTAGCCTAGATTTGACTTCGCATGTGAAAATATCTTTCCATTTACACATAAATCTTAGTGAAATGTTCATTTCATGTTTAAATTAAATTGCAAATTTACTTCTTAACATGCAAAATAATAAATTGAGTTTATAAAAAAGTGATAAATTTAAATAAAAATATGTAGGGCAGAATGTAATCCGATGAACTCACATGCTTTTTGGTTATATTAATTTCGTTTGATTTTAGGCCACTAGTTCAAGTCAATGTTATCGACCTGAGTTTCTACATTTTTTGTGAGATTAAGAGCATCATAAGTTTGTCATTCCATACGCCCCTAATGCTATGCCCAATTTCTGTCAGAATACATACAAAATCAGATGCAACATGTTTTCTTCATTTATAAAAAATGTATGATATACAGGGTGAGATAAAAAAGTTGTTTAAATTTATCGAATGAAATCAAAAAATGTTTTTCTACAAATTTTAGAATAAGTTTAGATTTGTTCGGTGACCAACCATTGGCATGAATAATGGCCTTCAAATGACCAATGAAACCGTCACACGCTGCCCGAATGTTGCTCTGCGGTTTTTTGGCCCATTTCCAGCGAACCACTTGCTTGAAGCGATCGTCACTTTGGTATTTTTTAGTGCCAACCTTGCTTTCCAAAATACTCCAGACACAAGTCCAACATATTGGTATCCAGAGATTTTGGTGGTCATTGTGCGCTGGAAATGAAGCGAGAAACCTCATTTTGTAACCATTCATTTTTCAATATTAGCCGAATGAAATATTGCGATATGTTTAGCACACGAGCCATTTTTTTGTGACTGTGACGCGGTTTTCGATCAAGTCGCCTCTTATTCACATTTAAACCAAAATGCTTTCGTACGCTTGTAAACAATATAATGAGCTGTCACTGGAAAAAATTTTAACAGCTGTCGGACTAGTGGCTTAGTAATGACAGCAGTCTGAAGATGGTTGCCGTTTTTTCATCTTACCCTGTATACAGACCTGGTATAGAAGTTGAGTCCGATAGTATCAGCTAAGCAGTTGTCACAACGAAATAATACGATTATGATGACGTACGAGAAGAACCATTGTGTCCTTATTAAAATAGTTAACAGGAGACGTTCTGACATTTTTGAATACATCTCCACCACACTTGTATATGCAGACCATGCTGGATCTACATGGCCCCTAAGTTCTTGGATTAATAAGATCTCCGCGGCCCATGTTGTAAAAATTTATATTTTCATATATATCACTTTGAAAAAGGCGACAAGCTCGATAAGATAGATTAAAATGACATCCATGATAGTACAATCATCCACAATCTCCAGATTTAAAATTTCCGCTACCTTCGCAGGCTGTAAGTGGTAGTGGATATGGTAGGTTTAGCTGGGCAATTAAAGACATGCAGCGTATTGTGCGGTCCTAAGTCACACGCCGGGCAGACGGCATAAATTCCTGACCAATACGAATTGAGGCGTCCTGAACGCCAAAATTAGCCTGATTTGTGTAGGCAGCCGACGTTCAATCATAAAGACCGACCTACCGTGTTATAAAAGGTCAACAATGTCAGTTTGTCCGCACCCAAGTGCCACCGGCTAGTGCTTTGAGGAACTTGTTCCTACTTTTCAATTTACCGAAGATAGCTGTGGCTTGCGTGGTCGGTAGTGACCCTTAGGATCTTAGGATAGTTGGAGGTCGGAACTAAACTTCTCTCGACCAGCACATTCAAATGAGGAACTGCCGAAGTAATGGGGATTAACATGTCTATATATCACTCAACAGCTGTGAGTTGCTTCATTTTCATTAAGAAACAAGTAAGGAAAGGCTATAGTCGAGCGAGGCCGACCATGTGATACCCTACAACACTACACTTTGTTAGAAGCCCCTTAATGTGCAAATCCATCTTCGATGATCCTAATTCTCTTCTCAGGAAAAATACATTGTCGATTGATTTCAATTGTGTGATCAGGGAAATTGTTCTGTTTTTGGTTCATTTGGCCCCTAAATATTTCGTGACAATCTCCAAATGCAAGAGGCCCCTCCGTATCTCCAAATTTAGACTCGTCTATATGACTTGCTTGTCTACAAAATTTGGCTATATTCGTCAGCGAAATCAGCATTAAGGAAAGTTTGCCTATTGTGTATTTTGGATTTCGCTTCAAAGTTATTTTCAGCGTTTCGGTAGAAGGGAAATATTGGTATTTTTTCAAACAAAAGTAGTGGTCCATTCTACTCGCTGTCCCAAACTCTAACTTCATGCGTGATTTCGTATCCTTAAGTTTATATTTGTGACCTTTATAATGGCTGCGAAAACAGAAAAATTTAATTTTTAGTTATTGGTCCATTTCAACCTCTAAATATATTGCCCTTCTGAGCCTAACCCTACCCTTATGAAAATTTTCGTGAGAATGGGACGATAATTACAATATCTATATAATAACACTAACCTGTGTTGTAAGGTGTAAAAATATTACAAAATATACAAGTCAAATTGAAAAAATCGCATGCGATAAAATATATGAAAAACTAAAAAAATTGTCACAAAATACTACAAAATCTATATTAACATCATTATTGACATATTTTTATGCATTTTTTTTTTAAATTTTATACTTTTATGCCAAGAGGACATTCTGAATTGACAAAATTTGTCAGAATCGGTCTAGCTATTCTTGAGATATAAGCATTCTAGCTAAGGGATGTTAAGTAGAATGCTTATATCTCCTTAGTATATATACATTGTATATATTTCGCTATATATATTCTATATTTTTATTATCGGCATCTACGTAACGGTCAGAATTGACCTGTTCGGTTATTTGTGATTTCGCCGGAATTAAAAATATTCGCGGTTTAATGAAAATTTTGACTTTTATTTAACACAAATATTATGGTCTATTTCACCCACTAAAAATTACCCGATGACCATCAAAATTGGAGGGCTTCTGCCCAGTCCTAAGCTCTAGTCCCATGCTAACTTAACTTGATCTATAATTGCGACCTGTAGAGTTTTTGGTCCATTTTAACCCCTAAATATCATGCGATCATTAAAGAAATAGGGTTCTATTCTGACGTAAACCCCACCTCCATTTTCAATTTCCTGAGGATCATAATTGCGACCTGTAGAGTGATTACAAATTAACATGGACAGACGGACGGACGGACGGACGGACATACATAGCTAGATCGACTCAGATCGGCGAGCTAGGAAGATCCATATATACTTTCCTATGTGGGAAACCAATATTTCGAGGTGTTACATAATTTTTGGCCCAATCAAACTTATAATACCCCCAATACATAGATACATATACAATTACAAATTAACATGACATACATACATAGCTAGATCGACTCTGCTCGGCGAGACAGGAAGATCTATATATACTTTCCTATGTGGGAAACCAATATTTCGAGGTGTTACATAATCTTTGGCACAATCAAACTTATAATACCCCCAACACATAGTGTTGTAGGGTATAAAGAGACCCGAATGACACAACTCGTGGTGAAAATTAAAATTTCTATGACGAAACAATCTACTGTTGTTAAGTGGTAATCTAAACATCTTAATCATCACTACTTCTCAGTTTCACATTTGACTGCAAACCCCCATATTCCATATACGATTTACGAGTCTACATCAGAAGCATGATGCAACATAAGCACTTTCTCTGTAGTCTTGCAACCGGATTAAGCTGGCGCAATTGCTGAAATGTACCCACTGTGGGGAATGAGGTCGCTGGCGATGTATCTCCAACATTTCCCTTGGCAATAAGAATAGAGAGGAGGTCCAATTTTAAATGAGCTATCTATTATAGTATGTCTTCGAGGAATTCAGGTATACCTTTTACTGGAGTTCTTTAAAGTAATCTTGTCTTTTGAGACCTGTTTTTGCCAGAAGTAAAGTCAAAGGAAAACCCCTTTCCTTGAAAGTTTTTTTTTTAATTTTATTTTACAAGGTTTATATAAGGTCGGCCAGGGGGACCATCTGATAACCAAGTTTTCTGTCAAAATATATTTTGAATTCGCCCTTTCACGCCAGCTGGTATCAATTTGATATGTAAAAAAATTGTTGTAATTTGAATTCGCCATACGGAAACATTACCAAAATTCACACTCAAAACAGTAACAATAAATAAACTTAGAATACCCCCAGCCAAATTAATACATCGGCTATATACCTTTTGATAGGTCAAAATGTGCCTCATCGAAATAATGGTTTTGGACTCTAGATTTTTTGGATGAAATCCATGTTAGACATTTGGAGTCGATTGGGCGATGTCCGTCCGACCGTCTATTTGTGTTTTCATTATTTAAGGCCACAATTTAAGACATAGAAGTTTCAGAGCTTTCACGTGGTAATTGCTTTAAAACGGAAAGCGTAATTTTGAAAATTCGCCTGAAATAATTTAGCGCAAATGATTCTGCATATTTTTAAAGGCGAACGTATCATTTCTATATAATCTAATTTGAGATAGAAACAAATAGTGTAATATTCTGCAGTTTTATGATGCCAATGTTAAAATCGTTTATTTGACTAATCTTATATTAAAGACATATGGACGATCAGTGATTTTATATATCTTAACTTCCTCCGATTTGAATTCTTAAAGACATTAAATAAACAATTCGATTCATTTGAAAAACAAAAATTTTGAGAAGCTAATGATTACTCTCTTGAAATAGTTCTTTAAAATTCAACAATGTCGGACTCGGAAATATTCTTTAGAATCTACGATTTAACGCCGGAAGAATGTTTTTAAAACTCATGATTTGGGGCTCGTACATTTTCTTTAAATCCCTGAAACTATTTCAAAATCCACAATTTGAGAACTGGAAATATTTAAAAATCCAGGATTTGATGATGTGAAGAACTCTAGATTCTTTCAAATTTCACGAGTTGGGTCTTGAAAAAATCCGCTATCTGGGGCGAAACTTTTATAAATTTCTACAATCACATCGCCCAAAAAGTTCATACAAATCCACCATATAGTGAGTGCATTTTTGTTGGATTGATGATTTCTTGCCTTATTTTGAGTTCTCCGTATTCGTTTTGAATTTGTTCCAACTGATTTTATCATTCCACGCGGTATTCACCCCAATATTTATATACCATTTGCTTTTATCTAGTTCTCTTATATCAAGGATCGGCATAAACTGTACGAGTCTCAGCAACAAAAGATTTCCCTGCAAAATTTTCCAAATTTTTCAAAATTAAATGTTCTGATTGGTGCAGAACAATTTGCCTCAAATTTTATATGTCAAGTAAATTCGCCTAGCTTACAATTTTGACATATCAAGTTCGAACAAAAGTTACTTTGTTGTAATTTTCGCCTATGTTGCTACCTGGTATTTCTACCATGGTTAATGTCAAGAACATTTAGAAGTAATTTAAAGATTTTGAAAGGAAATCTAAATAAATAACATCTGAAAAGGAAAATTGTGCGGCTTTTACTTAAAAACAAGAATTTGAAAAATATGCCGAAGGAGAGTGGTTCCTGGAAGGGATACTTTTTTCGGTCCCAAAGAAAGAAGTTTCGCGGGCAGAATGGAGTAAAGTTTGCCAGGTAGAGTTTAAACCAACGTCTTCTGTATGCTCTCAACACATCAACATTGGTCATGTGGTGATATCTGGTAAGAGATTTATACTTTTGCCTATAGCTTTACCACAAATGGAACTCTACACTCCTTCCGATACTTAAACCACAAAAGATCAAATTTCAAAGAAACGATTTTTCTAACACAACAAAATCGGATCATCAAACTCTGTACATCCCAATAAAAGTATCAGTGCTTAGTCAGGTGCGAAAATGGACGATGTCGCCCTTCACTATAAAGAGCCTCCACCACATAGGGGCACAATTTTCAATATTTATCTCTCATAGCAAATACAAATCAACAATTTTGTGAATATGGAATGTATCATCCAGCTCCTTTTGGCTCTTTCCCACACAAAAGTTCAACTTTCTAACAAGGCCTACATAAGCTCGGCCAAGAAGACTACTTTTGACAATAAACGTGGTAGTTTTTGCACTATTTTGATTTGACCCTCTTTGAGTTTTTAAATCACAATATGTCTTTTGACGGCAGATGGGCTTATAGGCCGACCCATGGTAGAAATACCAGGTAGCAACATAGGCGAAAATTACAACAAAGCAACTTTTCTGAAAACTTGATATGTCAAAATTTTATGCAAGGCGAATTTAATTGACAAATATAATTCGGGGGAAAATTGTTTTGCACCAATCAGAACATTTTATTTTGAGACATTGAATAATTTTGTTTTGGTTCATTGAAATTAAAAAAAATCAAATTTTGCAAGAACATTTTGTTTCGTTGTGATATAGATTTTGAAGAAAAATGCCGGATAGGGTCTCAAATTACGGCATTTTTAGGATATCTGTGGTTCTTAAATAACAGATTTTTAAAACATGTTTGCGGATCAATTCGTGTTTTTTTTTTATAACGTCTCCAGTGTATAATCGTGAAGCTGTTATGATTTACTTTAGCCCTCAACATTATCAATAAATGTCCATTCGAAATATTATAAGGGTTCTTTCTTTTTAAAATTGGTTTGCAATTTCAATTTTTAAGGATAGAGAAGAAATCTTTTTAATGCTGAATATTAGGAAATATACAAAAACTATATTTGTACTAACTACCTCTAGATATGGATAAAGGGAATTGCTTGGAGATTTTTATGTGTGTGACTCGTGACGACACTCATGAACGCATTTATACAAATATTAACTTAAGGAAGGTATTGGACTAAGCTTGTCCACCAATATACGTTCTTTTACAAACCATACAATACCTCAAAATTTACTATTCCAAAATTTTCAATGTTAATAATTATTTGCATTCTTTTTTCTCTTTGTGTATATGAAAGGCGAATTCGAATTACAACAATTTGTTTGACATATCAAGTTGCCTACAGCTGGCCTGATAGGGCTACCCTGTAATTCTACCATGTAAGGGGCGAAACAAGTTTTTTTCGCCTAGAAAAAAGCAAAGATTTGACATAAAACTCAATAGAAAAATATGTATTTTTTACGAATTCGCTTCCTCGCCGAATTTATATAGGTCTTGGGCTTTTATTTAAATTAAAAAATACATAGAATTCGTATTTTTCTTTCGGGTTCACTTTCGAATTGTCCTGCAGAAACAGGCCCTTAATTTTAATCAGAAGGTTCCCAATAATATTCCACTTTGAATTTTGCTTTGATTCTAAACTTATTAACTATCATTTATTCTTAAGAACTGGATACAATAATCTAACTTAGCTCTCAATGATATCATATTCGATTTTATTTTGCATAATACTTGTTGTTTCTTAGAGTACATGACATCGGCGATTATCACGTTTATATGCCTGAACTAAGAATTTCAGGAAGTCTTGCAGTTTTTAGAAAATCTTATATACATAGAAATACAATCAGCCCCCAATTGTATACAATTTTGATACGAAATGACAACACTTCTGTTTCGGTCAGCAACTGCAACTTCAATGTATTTTTTACTACTTTGGCTTGGGCGCAACAATACGTCTCACAATATGTATCCTACCAACAAAGAAAATAGCAATTAGCCCGTCTATTTGTAAAAAATGTAAGTGAGAAACGTTATGACCTGTTCATCATAAGTGTAACATGTTTATTACGGATTATGATCACATATGGTAATTTTTCATTACACCTCATGAAACAGCTGAGAACAGAACAAAAAAACACAGTAAATGTTAGAAACAAAAAACCGCACAATTGCATATTAAATGCTACCAGTGGAAGAGAACAATCATGATAAAAGCCACTTTACTGCCAAGGCAATTTCCTTTTCCTCTTGAATAAGTAGTTCCCAGTTGGAGTATATCTACATCAACGCTTAATATGCGTTTATTCTTTATTACAGTCCTATGTAGCCAAGTCATATAGCAGGCCACTGAAAGGCACTTAATATTATGCAATTAGTTTTGATTTCTAGTTTTTCTGTTTTTTCTTTCAGTCTGAATATTAGACGCCCAGCTAAATTGCAAATTGCCATATGAATTCCATTAAAGTTTATATTCAAGGACAATTGTGAGTGAATTTTTTTGTTTCTTGCACATTGATTGTGATTCAGTAACCGCAAGATGTCCTTGAAATTCTATAAAATAACAACAACAAAGTCAAGTTCAATGTTAAGCAAAGAACTTTGCTCGCGAAAAAAACTTAAATGAAAAGCTAAACTTTTTATAAGACGATGAAAAATATAATTCAAATGTACATCCACCACAGGGTACACGTACTGGGAAAGAAATTTGAAAAAGCGCACAAAAAAAAAACAAGAAAACAAAAACGCAGTTCAGATGGAATGTGCTCCAAACCCTTGACAGTGGTAAATTATATTTCATGTCGTAATGACCATTAATTATGAATTGCAAAATTTTCGGTGTATTACAAAGTTGCCCTCAATCGGTGCCATATCCACCACCATCTGCAAAATGGTGGTTTCTGCCGACACCCACAATAAAAAGCAATAATTTTTATGGTATGCCATAAATATTTGATAAATTACTAACAATTTACAAAACGTTACGGCATACGCCTTGTAATAAAATCTTGATTGCGTCGTATTGTAATTTGCCCAGTTTGCAATTTGACAGTTTATTAACTGCCATGAAGGACATGCAAAACACAACTAAGTTTTTGTCAACAAATTAAAAATTTAATATTGCAAAAAAGTTGTAGGAGTATTATGAGATCGATTGTAATACCTCGAAATATTGGTCCCTCACATTGGATGTTATATATGGTTCTTCTTTTCTCGCCGAGCTGAGTCAATCTAGCCATGTGTGTGTCCATGTTAAATTGTAATCACGGTACAGGTCGCAATTATGGTCTATTGACCAGAATAGACCTCTATTGTTGTGGGAAATTATCGCAAAATGTTTAGGGGTTCAAATTACCAAGAAATTAAGACTTTCCAGTCGACCCGAAATTTAGCATGAAGTTAGGGTTTAGGACACGGCAGAAGTCTAGCATTAAGAACGACCTTTGGATTATATTTAGCGGATAAAATGGACCACAAGAAATTAAGACTTTCCAGTCGACACGAAATTTAGCATGAAGTGAGGGCTTGGGACAGGGCAGAAGTCTAGCATTAAGAACGACCATTGGATTATATTTAGCGGATAAAATGGACCACAACTTTTGTGTGAAATTGTTTTGAATAGCTATCAGCACAACAGAAAGCGTAAATAAAGTGTAAAAGACCCTGCTCCAAAATCAAAGGTTTGAAAAGATGCCGGGCTGTATGGCAGTATTTAAAAAAATCTACTAAAATGGTTTTGGATCTCTAAAGTTTTATAGGGTATCACATTTTTCTTTTTTCTTACAGTCCATCCATAGAAAAATGTGTATAAAATATAAGTCCCTTCCTCTTTGTTAATCTATAAAACTTACATAACTGAACTCATATTTTGAAAGATTGTGAAGGGATACTTTAACGAACGACGGTGCAGGCGTATAAATTGGCATTGGAGATTTCAAATGCCCTTCCAAACCAACCCTACTGAATTCTCGAACTTGTAGTGTTAACCAGATGAACAGAAACGAATAACACATATATTGTTGTTAGGGCAACAACAAAGAACATTGGATTGCAACTCCTCGAAATACTCATGCCAGACCCAACAAATTATATATATTCTTGATCAGCGTAAAATTCTAAGTCGATTTAGCGATTTCCGTCTGTCTGTCTGTCCATCTGTCTTTTGTAATCACGCTATCTTTCAAACAAATTGAGATAGAAGGCTAAAAATTGCACATGGTTATTTTTCCAGTAGGCAGGATAAGTTCGTAAATGGGCAATGTAGGTCCAAGTTTTCGTATAGCCCCCATATAACGGTACCTCCCAATATTCGGTATTTTGATGATTTTAGTGTCATTATTCACCGGAGTAGTTTCAAATTACGACTTTAGAGTTCGTAACGGGAACTACAGTCTGTCACAGAAATTTGTCTATGCAGATCCAGGTCTTCGTATAGACCCCATACATCAGTACCTCGCTATATTCGGTATTTTGACGATCTTAGGTACAATACTCACCGAATTGTTCGCCGTTATTTCAAGTTTCGAATTTGAATATGGTAATGACTTATGACAAACGATGCCTACGTAGGTCCACGTCGTAAAGACCCCAATATAAAGGCTATATTCGGTATTTTTAAAATTTGAAGAGAATTTTTTAAGGATTTTATTTTTTTTTTTTTTTTGAAAATTTCCAAATTTGTTCCAAATAGTGGAGGGTACTCAAAGTTCGGATCAGCCGAAATTACTGCTTTTTAACTTGTTTTGCTTTGGAATCAGCATATCCCTGAATTCTTGCAGACCAGACCGTGCTTTTATTATTAGTCAAAACGTAATCCATTTGAAGCGATGTAATTGGGAAAAAAATGAAGTCTTCAATGAAGTCTTCAAAGACAATGTAGACTTTTTGCAAATTTAAAATTTATGTGGATTGATCTACGGCTGATAAGAAGGTGAGAGTGCCTATATTATATCTGCGATAGGGAATAGGAAACTTACAAACCAAACGTTCGACAGTACCTAATTCCTGCTCATTTCTACAAAATCTACAGTAGTATTTTCACTGTCATTTTGTTTTGAAGTCAGAAATCTTATAACACCATTATATAGCGATAGTAGAGTCAGTTCTACTTCAGGATAAGCTCGGCCAGATCTCCCTGCATGTAGACTTCGTGTGCCATGCCTTCTCAAAGCAGTTTTTTGGTTTTGTTCAAATAAGAGGTCAGCTCGGGTAACTGAGATCCACCTTCAGCTTTTTCATTTCCCATTACGTTTTAGTACCCAGGTATAGTTAAACATATCCATGTATAATATAAAGGGCTTCTATGTGGATTATCGTATTCGAATCCCGCACTAGGGCCTTTCTACATCTTAGAGCCGTCTTTATAAGTTCTAGTTCATCTATAGAGATGCTGATCAGTACAGTTCCTACCCTGTTTTTTTCTTTCTTCGATATAAATTAAGTTTGCATGTTTGAAGGTGCCGATCTCACAAACAAATAGTTATGCATATATAACCCAACCCATTACTTCCTAACTGATCTGTCGCAAAACACATTTAAAATCTTACTAAAATCTGATATGCAGTACCAAAGCATTCAACTAAATTATTTTATTTCCTTTGTCATAATTAATATAAAAAAGAAGAGGTATAGACATATTTTTCTTATTACATTTAATAACGTGCTTTTTGTTGATGCACTTAATAACTAATAATGCATGGTAGCAAATATGTGTTACCATAACAAAAACACTACTCAAGTGTTATTTAATGATACGAAAATCAAATCAAAAGAAAAATGTTGATGTCAAGGATAAACCTCAGCATAAATTATATCAAATTTCCTATTACCACTCACTATCCGCTAAGTCTTTGCCACCCTTGATTTGTTTTGTTTGAACAATGTAATTGTTGTTGGTTTGAAGTTTTATTCAAGCAACTCTAGAAGATTAACAGTTCCATTGCTAATGACTACGTTCCTCTGATTTGTTTTTTATAATTTGTTCGTCTTGTGTTGTTGACATTGTTCTCTTATACATTTCATTTTAAGCGTTTTTCGCCGTGATTTTTTTTGTTTTGTGTTATTTTTCATGTCTACGAAAACAACACGAAGTTCTTCCTACTTGGGCCATGTTTTATGGCTAGAGTTTCCGTTTCCAACTACTTGGCATACCTTGACCAACAATGGTCGTTGGCTTTTCTTATATTAATTGTTTAAGTGTGAATGTGTGTGTGTGCCGCGCCGTGACTGAGTACAGTTCGTATAGGACATAAGACGCTAACTTTAAGCACCCATACACATAAGTAGGTCGTTAAGTACAATGGTTGAAATTAGATTTGCAATATATTTCAAATCATAGAGGAGGAATTGGGCGCCAGTACCAACATGGCAAGACTTATTTCAATCGCTTGCTATATGCTTAAGCGTTCATGCTGAAATAAATATCCATGCGTAGTAGCAATATTTTTTGGTAAATAATTTGTAAATTGGTATCCCAAGGAAAAATTGATGTACCCAGCAAACATTATGTATGGCAAGCATTTGATGCGTCCGCACAAGTCATACAAAAAATGTAAAAGTAATATGTCCGTCCGTCTGTCCATGTTAATTTGTAATCACGCTACAGGTCGTAATTATGGACCTGGAAAATTTTCCTGATTTCGCAGTTGCTCTACAGGTCGCAATTATAGACCAATCGACACGGAAGTTAACATTGGGCTAGATCTTAGGGCTGGGCAAAAGCCTTCGAACTCTAATGGTCATCGAGTAATATTTAGTGGGTGAAAGAGACCATATCATTTGTGCTAAATAGAAGTCAAATTCTCCATTAAACCGCAAGATCACAAATAGACGAAGAGGTCAATTCTTACTTAGATGCCGATAGTAAATATATCGCGAATGCTTCTATCTCAAGAATCGCTGGACCGATTTTGATTTTGTCAATTCAGAATGCCTTCTTGGCATAAAAGAATAAAATGTAAAAAATCGCATGAAAAGGTGCCAATAATGATACATAGATTCTGTAGTATTTTGTGATATTTTCATATTTTTTATTGTATGCGATTTTTTCAATCTGACTTATAATATTGAAGTGTACATTATACACATATTGCAATGTATTATATACATATTGTAATTACTGTCTGATCCTCACGAACATTTCCATATGGGTAGGGCTTAGATCAGAAGTGCTAGGCCTATTGTATTTAAAGATGTCCGCAATATATTTTGGGGTTAAAATGGAACAACAACTAAAAATGATTCTGCAGCCACTATAAAGGTCACAAATAGAAAGGCAATCAAATATCGCAGGAAGTTTGAATTTAAGACAACGGGTAGAATGGACCACTAATTTTGTGTAAAAAATACCAACATTTCCATTTTACCGAAACCCTTAACTTAACTTACAGGCAAAATCCAAAATACACAAAAGGCGAACTTCTGGCTTTTTCATGTTGATTTGGTTGACGAATATAGCCAAATACCGCAGACAAGCAAAACATATAGATGAGTCTAAATTTGGAGATACAGGGGAACCTCTTGCATTTGAAGATGATAGCAAAAAAATTAGATTCAAATGAAGAAGAAGAATCTGTAAAATAGACCACAACAACTAACAACACGGCGGAGTGCGTAAATATTGGGAAAATACCCCTGGTCAAAAAGCTAAGGGTAATATCTGGGCAATACTCTACGACATAATTTCAAAATGGATTTTGACATAAAGGGGCTTCTAACATATTGTAGTGTTGTAGGTTATCACATGGTCGGCCCCGCCCGAATATAGCCTTTGCTTACTTGATTTAATATGGCATACAAAATTAAAATAATAATTTGCCATATCAGCATCTCTTCATTAGACAATGTGGAAATTTGCACTCATCTGTATATGATTCGTTCATATATTCGCTATATCAAAAATGGTCCTTTGTGGATAAATACTAAATATGTTAAATTATTTGTTTTAATGGAGAAGCGTACATGTGCCGGAGTTTATTGAATGGACTAGAAAAATTGACTTAACACAAAGAAATGTACTGTGGAACATCTCCGATAATGAACGAGTCATTTAATTTTCACAGCATTTTCCTTTGTTTTCCCATTCACATCACTGTTACTAAAACTTACATGTTTATTACAAACTAAAACATTTTCTCCCAACTCAATCGTTTTAACCTTTGTTCTACATTCTAATAATTCTATAATTCTGTGCAAGAACGCGATCATAATAAACTAAAATGTTTATCTGTGAGCCCTCTTCTGAATATACCTCGGCTTCTAGAATTGCTTACAAATTTATCCCTAAGAAAAATTTAAAAAAAAGTAGGAGTCTATAGTATCTTTATAAAAAAAATCAGCGAAAATTCAGAGTATATATTATCGTTTAAAGACCAAACCAGCAACAACAGCAGATGAAGAGCATGTTTAAAGAATTTAAAACAAATTAGACTTTAATAAAAAACACAAAGTAGCCCTACCGCCTAATAATTGGCATTTTAAAGATAACTTAGGTATACAATAGGAGAAATTAAAACTTTTTTATTATTTTTTTAATTAAAAATAATTTCGAAATTTAAATAGAACATTAAGTAGTTATAAAATACACCAAATACTCACCTAGAATTTGGCAACATGGACAACAACATGGGCAAAACATTGTTGGCCTCCAAGACACCGTCCTCCACCAACCGCACAAATGTCTGACAGCTCATTAAACCCAGTTGGACGTTTTCTGCTTTGCATTGTGATTTCAAAAATTCAATTTCTTTAATATTATGTTCTGCAATCTTCTTTTCGCGGCTTTCCACAATTTTACGAAATATTTTTTCCAAACATGCAGATATTTTCACCACCGATGTGGTCGGTGTTATCGATTTAAACTCTTCCATGGCAAGTTAAATGCCCTAAAATAAATGCACTGATAACAATAAATTTAAGAATAATCAATAATCAAACGGACGTGCCTTTTTTAATTGAAAATTTCGACGGTGGTTTTATTTATTACAAATTTAAAATCCAATCATTACATGCGAGTATTCGTTGAATGGTTCGATTTTCTGTTTTAATTTCATGGATCAGAAAAATTAATATTTGTTTTGCTTGCTTTTATTTCTGTCGAGCACATTCACTTCCTGCTACATATACCTTTACAGTTCAGTACTACCGTGACCACTTCTACGTTGTTTCCATTCAAAAGCCTGCACTTGCAATGGCTAGTGCCATGTAAATTCCAATGTTGGTTACCACTTGCAGAAGAAGTTTGTTTGCCACAATACAGCGCAGGTCACAATTCCACTTATTTAACAAAGATTGGAGATTGGTAGTAAATGCTCTGCAGATGGTTTTAAATGCAACAGATTGTTAGGATAAATGAAACAAACAACGTACACTAGACCTGCCGTGACTACTTTTACGTTGTTCTCATTTAAACGCTTGTAGTTGTAATACCTTGTGTCATGTAAATGCCAGTGTTGGCTACCACTCGCAAATAAAGTTTGTTTCTAACAATATACTGCGCAGGTTGCAAATTCACTTCTCTAAGAATGATTGGAGTTAGTTAGAAATAACTTCGCACATGTGGTGTAAAATGCAACAGATCGTCATGATATCATACCATTACGTCCAGTCCTGCCGTGACAACGTTCGGTTGTTCATATTGGAAGGTTTGCACTACTTGTAACTGAATTTCTCGCCGCTAACAAAATAAAATGCATATCATATAGTATGGAGGATACATTAATATGTCTTGGTTTTGTAACTCCTGAAAATAATCATTAAACACCCAGTAATTGTATATCTGTCCGTCTGTCTGTACTTCTTTCTGTCTGTTTTTTGTCTGTCCATATTGGGTTTTAGTATCTTATTTTTTGGATTTACATTATCTTTATGCCCTCATGTAATGGTATATCTTGCTATTTTAATGATTTTTGCACATTTTTCGAATGGGAATGGACGGAATTCGGTTTGGAATGTTCGTAATAGGTACCAATGCCACTTTAAAAAACGTGAACCAACATATTCTTCGTATATCCCCATGGCCCCATCACGATATTCGATATTCTAATGACTTTAGTCCTGATTTTCCAAAGAATTGTCGCAAGTTTATTGCTTGAAGATCTCGGTAGGTTCGTTTAAGTTTTTATTTGGCCCAATCCTTCAGAATAGCCAACACTACCGGTACTTCCCCTTAGTCGATATTATGATTATCGTCACGACCTTTTTGTACGAAATTGCCTTCAAATTGGTAGTCTTCAAGTTCTAATAATATCTAACCTTCTGGAATGGCCTATAAGAATCTTTGGAACGTTCAGATAAGGTTCCACAACCGGCTCCTGTTGCTCTTATAATACTCAAATACAAAAACGTTCCAAACGAAACAAATTATAATAACAAAACACAATGGCCGATGAAAAATAAAAGGAAACGACAGGCGGAGCAATACGGAATTTCTGTTGTTTACGAACAAGACATGAGTAAAACGCAATGAACTGAATGATTCACTAAAATGAGCCGCAGAGTTAGCAGCCGATGACTTACAGTGCAGGTAAAATGGTAGAAGAATATAGGTAGATGCATCGACACAGCTGCTGGGACAATGAACTGTCAAACCAATTTTAAAATTGAAAATGATGAATGAAAAATTATTTAAATTTGTAAAAATTGTTCAAAAACACAAATTATAATAACCTCCGAATGACGTTGTATAATAAAAATATATGAGAATCTATATATATAAAAATCAATTGTTGTTTGTTGGTAACGGAATCAGTTGAAAACGGCTAGACCGATTTGCATAATTTTTTGTACAAACGTTCGTTATACCCCGAGTTAGGTTTTTAAAGAAAAAAATATTGACCGCGCCTCCTTTTACGCCCACTATTACGATTTATCTAAAATCTTTATATTTGCCAAAAGTGAAGATATCGGTTTGAGAATTATTACATGAGATGCTGTTGGCTTTCCATCCAACCCTATGTACCTATTTAGGGGCTGAGGAACGCGCCTACTTTTAAATCTATTTCTCTATATGTAAAATAAAGTTGTGTTAGTTACTACTCTTATAACATAAAGACCGCCGGTCTGATTTTAACGATTTAGACAAATTCGGAATTGCCTCTTGGTAGAAAAGAATAAAACCCAAAAAAAATCGCGTAAAAATGTGAAATTTTAACATTTTCATTTTGACTTTTAAAATGTACAATAGTAATGTTTTATATTGCATATTTTTTTCCATTTTGACTAACTATTTTCGAATGTACATTTGTAGTGTTTTTTCCTTTTTTGAGTTCTAATATGATGTGTAGGTTTTTTTGGGTAATATAAAGCCACAACGGGTAAAACTATTATTTATAGACTTTATGTATTTATTCGTAATACCCAATAAATACATAAAATCTATAAATAACGCTTTATATGAATATTCTAGAATCGGGGAAAATCGACAATTTTTCAATGGAATCGAATTTCAAAATACCGACAAACTTAATAATCACCTTTAAAAATTTGCCGCAAAAAATCAGCGAACCAGTTAAAGATTCTTTCTCTTTTTTCTATATTGAAGTGTACATTTTTTTATTGGCTTGAATTCTGAAGGAATAATATTAAAAAGAAATGAGGGCGCAATACGATGTTAAATGCTTTCTACTCCAGGACCTATATCGTGCTTCAGCTGGAAGATGCGAACACATTTAAACAAACAAAAATGACCGAAGAAGCGTTATGGGGTTAATTTCAAAAAGTGGACCTGCTTCTTTCATATGACAATAAATTGTCAAATGAGAACACAAAATGCAAAATACATTGGGACTGCAATCAGTCAAATACCGACTATAAAGAACGCAAAATAGAAAGTCTACCTAAACATTCAAGATACCTTTAATCGCTTTGGCAGGTCATGATATGGATCATATCCCCTGATAACGGAACAACCCGATTTCAAGTATATTCTACATTTTAACCATATTTTTCGTACTAATTTTAGCTTATGTTGATAATTCAAGAAGAAACCATCTTTGCAAAAAAAATATCACGTTTTGGTATCACCATTTAAGGTGTTGGCCACTTTTTTCATTTTTTGGCCCTTATTTGACATATTTGTTTCTAAGAGGGAAGAAAACCTCTTCTTATCAAATTTTTGTTTTTCGGAAAAGTGCACATCTTAGTCTTGAGGCTACCTGGGGTAAAAAAACCTGGGGTAGAAAATCTTCTTACAGATAATTATCCTCATAGGAATTTATTTAAGCATAGTCCCCACATTAGTATACCCCCAAGTCCACTTTCCCAACCAATGTGTGGTCAGAAAAGAAAATTTTGTATTCTATTGAATTTGTGACCCAAGAGAATATTGGTTGGGAACGGAGATTTGGGATGCACGTCTATATGAAATAAACTCTGAATTGCAATCTGGGACTCATTCAGTCAAGATAATTACTTTTTCAAAATCGTTAAAAAAATCACGAAAAAAGAAATCTCATTGCAACAATTCTCAAAACGGGAAAATATCGAAAAAATTTTCCAATAAAATTGAATTTTAAAATAAAAGTACATTCTATTGACAAACTTTGTAAGGATCTTTAAACAGTTGCTGTAAAAAATCAACGAACAAGTTGAAGATTTTTTCTATTTGTTATTCTTCTTTTGTAAATTTTTTTCAATTTGTAAAATCATATTGAATTCAGTGGATTTTTTGTGAACAAAATAAATGCGCAGACATTTAAACAAACAAAAATGACCGAAAAAGACTAATGGGGCTTATTTCAAAGAGTGGCCCTGCTTCTTTCATGTGGAAATAATCCGTCCAATGAGAGCTCAAAATGCAAAAAATTTTGGGAGTACAATCAGTAAAATACCAAATATAAAGGGTGCAAAATAGTAGAGCGAACGGGAAAGAAAAAGATTTCTATCCTTCCAAAAATTCTTCCTGAACATTTAAGATACCTTAAATCGCTTTTGCAGGTCATGATATCGATCATAAATAACCATCGTATGATTTAAGCCATTTTTGGAGTCTTCGCCACTTTCTTCTATTTTTGGCCCTTATTTGGCATCTTTGTTTCTAAGGGGGGGTAGAGAACCTCTTCGCATAAAATCTTCGGAGTAGGGCCCATATTGGTCTTGACCACTAAAAAATTGTATTTATGCTACCCTGGGGTAAGGAACCATCGTACAGATAATTGCCACATAGAAATTTATTCATGTAAAGTCCCCACATTGGAGTATCCCCAAGTCCACTTTCACATCTAATGTGTGGTCAGAAAAGAAAAATTTGTATTCTATTGAATTTGTAACCCCCAAGAGAATATTGGTTGGGAACGTAGATTTGGGATATACATCTATATGAAATAAATTGTGAAAACATGAACAAATTACAAATATGTGAAAGTAGCACAGGACCGAATATTTGTTGAATCGTCATTGAATTATACAATGATGAAAAATATGGACTTTATGGGGTCTCCAATTTACAATTTAAATGACAAATAAAATTAGTTCCCATCTTAGGGTAATGGGTGTAAAATAGTAATTATATTTGACTATTCTGAAATCAGTCTGCCCTCAATTAGTCTGCCCTAAAACTCCTTTGTTCCTCTTCGAAGAAGCCAGCCGATAACTTAAGCCAGCTAAATATGCGCTTTATGTATTCCCACCCTAAGGCTGGAAATACATAAAGCGCATATTTGGCTTGCTTAAGTCATCGGCTGGCTTCTTCGTAAATGAACAAAGGAGTTTTAAGTTGACCTATTTCGATTTTGGCCCTAGGCTCCTTTGTTCATTTCCGAAGAAGCCAGCCGATGACTTAAGCAAGCTAAATAAGCGCTTTATGTATTTCCACCCATAAATCATCGGCTGGCCAGCCTCTTTCCCGAAGAAGCCAGTCGGCTCCACTCGAAGACCTGCTGGTCCATTGTGATCATCCTGATAGAGTGAAAAATAAGGAGAAAAAGAAAAAAGCTTACGTTAAAAAGGGAGTATCCATGGCACAATTACAGAAAGTAGAACAAAGCTACCCCATAAATACAATTTTTTATTCTGTCAAAACATATACACATTTTGTGTAAGTATGTGTATTGTTTTGAATAAAAATACAATAATTTGAAATTATTTCAAATTCGGTTGCAAAATAAATGCATACTTTCGAGCATGGTAGAAATACCAGGTAGCAACATAGGCGAAAATTACAACAAAGCTACTTTTTTGGAAACTTGATGTGTCAAAGTTGTAGTCAGGGCGAATTGATTTGAAGTACAAAATTTGGGGCAAATTATTTTTCCAATCAAAATATTGAATTAAAAATTTTCAAAATTGTTGTTTTTTCTATTACAAAAGCAAATATTCAAAACTTCCAACATCGATTGAAAGTAATGCTGAAGCCGCTGCATCTTGGTTTGATTATAGCACGTTCAATACAACATTTTTGAAAATCACAGAGACTGGAAATGGAGTGATCGTAGTCTCCAGCGCGCCAACGAAGGACATTTGCGATAATAGATGTCCAATCGTTGTTATCTCTTCATCATCCTTACACAATTGGTAACGTTGGCAACGTTGATTTCATATTCAACAGCGATAATGTTCTTTACAAGAAAATATCCGGAAAATTAGTTTTGGTGCTTTAAAATTAGGTTTTGTGGTGGTTCTGGTGGGGTGTACCCTTTTTTCTTTTACTACATCGCACTATGGGTAAAAAGCATGATTTTTTGGCATAAAGTCATTTTTTTTTGGTTTCATATTTTGAAATTTAACTGATTTCCTAAATGTAGATACCCATATTAGAAAAAAAAAAATGTTTAATATCAATACGGGTGGCAACCCTTTTTTGCTGGCGAGCTTTTAAAGTCAGCTGTTTGAAAGTCACTTTGTTTTGGTACAACTGGCGGTAAAGATCAGCTAAGTTCAAGTGCTTCTGATTTGACAAAATTGAAAAAAATAAAATGTGTAATTATGGAAAACGTTAGTGCAGGTATGTAAATTTAAGACGAGGTGCCCTTTTTGTCATAATTGTCTGTTGTTGTAATACTGTGAATTGTTTCGTTTATGTATAGCTTTATATAAAATCTATAAATTGTAGTTGTATTCCGTGGAGTGTAACTTGTGAATGGCAAAGCATTGCAAAAAGGTATAAATGCCAAGTTATTAACAAAAGTGTGTTAATTAATGAGTAACTAGCCTTTTTTGTTCTATTTTGTGCCAACACGTGTTTTGCAGATAAACATGTGTTTGTCCATGCAGCGCTTATTGAAATTTGGAGAAGCAACAATCGCTCAGAAGATGCACTTGTGAAATATGTGTTACAGAATATCAATAATATCAGTTTAAATGAAGACCAAATGCGTTTGATATCAAAACAAGTGAAAGATTTTGTTAATTATATAAAAAAGCATTTGCCAATGTGCATCCGTAAACTACAGCGATTTAAAACTAAACATTCAAAATGGCTTAGCAAAAGTATAATTATTGTAATGAATGAGCAGTATGTTTCTCCAAATCATCATAGCCGATCGGCCAGATCGGCTATATAGCAGCTACATGAAATAGTGCCCCAAATCATATGAAAATTCGTAGGTCATCTTGGGGGCATAAAAATGAATACAAATCAAATTTCACTTCAACAGCTTCATAAATAAAAAAGTTGGGTCAAATAGGCCAGACCGGCTATATAGCAGCTACATAAGAAATAGTGCCCCAAATCATATGAAAATTCGTAAGTCATCTTGAGGGGGCTTAAAAAATGAATACAAACCAAATTTCACTTCAATAGCTTCATAAACAAAAAAGTTGGGTCAAATCG
Source organism: Musca domestica (assembly GCF_030504385.1). Classification (NCBI taxonomy): domain Eukaryota; kingdom Metazoa; phylum Arthropoda; class Insecta; order Diptera; family Muscidae; genus Musca; species Musca domestica. Next base: position 5,642,141 of record NW_026712115.1, on the reverse strand, counting down.
GCTATATAGCAGCTATATGAAATAGTTCCCCAAATCATATGAAAATTCGTAGGTCATCTTGGGGGCATAAAAAATGAATACAAACCAAATTTCACTTCAATAGCTTCATAAACAAAAAAGTTGGGTCAAATCGGCCAAATCGGCTATATAGCAGCTATATGAAATAGTGCCCCAAATCATATGAAAATTCGTAAGTCATCTTTGGGGTAAAAAAAATGAATACAAACCAAATTTCACTTCAATAGCTTCATAAACAAAAAAGTTGGGTCAAATCGGCCAGATCCGCTATATAGCAGCTATATGAAATAGTGCCCCAAATCATATGAAAATTGGTAGGTCATCTTGGAAGCATAAAAAATGCATACAAACCAAATTTCAATTCAATAGCTTTGAAATTAGAGTTTATGCCAAAATAAACGTAAAAAAACCCATAGTGCATCGTCAGCTTTCTCGCTGTAGTGACATGCTACCTAAAAGGTACTTTAGGGTATATTTACTCCTCAGGCTTACTTAAGATTTGGATCAAAGATTGCAGAAGATACAGGGGGCTGAGTCTACTGTGAGTCCACGCATATTATTTGCATAGCTATGAAATGTATAGCAGACAGGAAGTCTTTTATGTATAGATAACTTTAATACATTCGAACAATTTGAAATAAAAAAATTATCTCAATATTTATTCACACCCCAAAAATTGCCAATGTTTTGTTCCCCAAACCAATCCAATATGCTTTGGAATCATTCACCTTTCACAGTTGAAGCCCTATAGTGTATAACATAGTTGAAAATCCGTACAAATAAGATGATGAAATTCCATGTATCGGTTTATCTCCTATATGAAATTGATTCCCTGTTTCACTTATTTGAAATATCCACGAATTTCAGATCTCCATATTACCTATGCCTACCATATGTTGAATATACACTTTTTCTCTCATACTCTATAAAAACGTAAAATCTCGATTTTCTATCAATAGCATTGTTAAAGTTTGAAATCATGCTACAATTTTGTTATGTGTAAATGAAGGCGAATTCAAATTACAACAATTTTTTGACATATCAAATAGATACCAGCTGGCCTGAAAGGGTTACCTTGTAATTCTACCATGCTTTCGAGGTTAAGGGGCAACACATTGTACAACATTGGGATAAAACTGTATTGTCCTATTATTTTAGATTTAATCTTGTGGAATAACCCTAAAATTCCATTCTTGTTTCGTAAGTTTTCTCAATATAAGATTTTTTTTTTAAAAAATGAAAAATAAACAAAACCAATTGTTGCATATTTAAAAGGCTATTTGACACTATAAGACTCAAGCACAGGGTTGCATTTTTCCAGTTTCTTTTAAGTTGAGCAACCTTTCTTATTGAGCCATGGGTGTATCCACGAAGAATCTATCGCTACCACCTAAATACAATTTTTTTATTTTGGTCTTATTCTATCACACATTTTGTGTATGTGTGTGTATTGTTTTGAATAAAAAATACAATAATCTGAAATTATTTCAAATTCGGTTGCAAAATAAATGCATACTTTCGATTTAAAGGGGCAACACATTGTACAACATTGGGATAAAACTGTATTGTCCTACTATTTTAGATTCAATCATGTGGAATAACCCTAAAATTCCATTCTTGTTTCGCGGGTCTTCTCCAATATAAGAATATTAAAAAATATATAAGAATATTAAAATGAAAAATAAAAGTCTATTTGACACTATAAGACTCCAGCACAGAGTTGCATTTTTCCAGTTTCTTCGAAGTTGAGCAACCTTTCTTATTGAGACATGCTCCCAGTTACCAAAAGCTAACATTTATTTCCAATTTTGTGCGAATTGATTAATCAAAGCTTTAACCTTGTGTGGAGGAGGTATGAGAAGGAGTGACCCGATATCATAAAGGAGTGACATCACATATCATAAAGGTGAAATAAGTTATCGTAGTAAACATTTTTACATTCTTGCAATTCTGGACCAGACAACTTATAGCATGTTTCCATTGGAAACCGAACAACATTGTTCGCTCTCAGAATTAGGTACACGAATTAACCCGTTCATACGGCACGATTCGTAATTCATAGTAAAATAATTCCTTTTTTCAAAAAATTCTTTGTTGATTTTAAAGGGAATGTATACGAAAATACATGAAATTCTCACTAATATGAATATAAGAAATTATTGTTTTTCTCCCAAAGATTTATTATATCATTAATTTTCTTATTTTCATTCACGTTTTCAACTTTTTGTGTAAATGTTGACATTTTGAACATATTTTTGTGTTTTTCCATTTTTAAATTCTGCTGAAGAGACACTTGTCAAACATTTTTTCTGCCGATAGAAACGTTTTGAAAATATTGACTATTTTGTTTGCAGTTTTCTGTAGAAATTTTAACTCGTGGACCAAATGCGTACTTCGAATGAGAGAGAAAACAAAATTTACTTTCGTTTGAATGTACATACGCCATTCAACATTGTAGTTTTCATTCATAATTTTCAGTCTTCCCAAAATTTTTAAAATTTCATTAAATTTTTCTATCTATAATTTTTAAATGTAATAATTTATTTTTTCGATAAATGCTCTCATTTGTTAGGGATGGGACATATTTTTTCGTTGTTCTGAGAGTGATTTGATTTGAACAACGGACAAATATGAGTGTTCGCTCAGGAAATTTTGTGTGAAGAATTAGGTAGTTTTTTCATAGTTAAGGGTCAAACAACGAATAGAGAGCGAATCAAGTGCAGTGGAAACGCCACATTACGTATGCAGAACAAAGAATGATAGGGCGAACAAATATAAATTATGGCCCGAAATTGAGCTAAGGCAACCTACCCATTTGTTCTTTTACGAAGTAGTCAGCCGATGACTTAAGAGAGTAAAAAACTAGTTCTATGTGTTCTCACCTTTAATCGGCTAGCTTCTTCGTAGATTAACAAAGGAGTTTTAGGTTGACTTAGTTCGATTTGACCCTAGTCTCCTTTCTTCATTTCCGAAGAAGACAGCCGATGACTTAAGCCAGCCAGATAAGCGCTTTATGTATTCCCACCTTAATTCATATTATTCTTGTGATCTATTACTTATTATTAAAATTTTGTTTTATATAATATAGATGCCGGAAATTTCAAAATCATAAACGATGTATATTTTTGCCAGGGAACGCATTTCGAAATAGAATTTTTTATTTATTTTCAATTATTATTTTTAATTTTGAAAGTTGGATGTTGTCAATGAAATATTATCAAAATTTAGCATACATTTACCTCGTATACTTTTCCATGGAAAAAACTCTCTTTTGTTTGATTATTTGTTTTTAATTTTTGATCAGTACTGGAATATGCCAAATTCTACTAACTTTGAATTTTTTTGTATCATACATAAAAAAATTATTACAGTAATTATATTTTTGTAGATTCTGGAGCGGAGCATTTGTTAAATGTCATTGACAATTTATGGCCCGTTCTTATATCATTCCTTTCTTATATCATTCCTTTATCCCATACTTTAGATTTTTTTACAGGGATATGGCAATTTTTTGTAAAAGTAACTGGTAGTCCCTGCATTTTTTTACAATGCCATCTTCATTTTAGTTTAAAAATAATTAACAAAACGAATTTTTACTTCCTTTCGTGAAATAAATTTATAAATCAGTTCTTCAATGTAGAATAAACGATTTGCGTTATCCACTTTTTTATTTAAATAAATTTTGCTGTTATTGCCATATTATCAATATAAAATATGGCTACATGAATTCAGTAAACTACGTTAAAAGATAAAGGGAAGATGGTCTGATCTTTTGCTTATCGGACAGTTCATACTTAAATGAAACTTGTAACAACGAAAAACGATTTATGTGTCCGACAGCATCACTTTTTTCTATCAGAAAGATATAAATTCACAGAAAGTCAAAGCACGATAGTGATGAATAAACTACAAAGTTTATTGTCAAATTGTTATCAAAAGCAGTCTTCTGTCTTACCTCACATAGACGTTGACTATAAGTTTGTAATCTAATTCTGATGATTAGCGTTTACCTACCTTTTTAATGTAAGCTAGATTGTTTTCTTAATGCAAACATCGATTAGTCGATCTTCAACAACTATTTATTTTTGATATCGATTAGTCGAAATTTCTTGTTACAGGGGAATCACCGAAAAAGTAGCTCGTGGAAGCAAGGCGTGTCGTTCGTTGCAGAAACTTAATTTTAAGCTTGACAAAGAACATAATTATTTTGACAATGGATGCAATAAGACAAATGGATAGAAAACTCAAGAGCCTCTGTTCCGACTACGAGAAGGCTGCTCGTGCTTTATTGGAGATATCAGCTTCCCAGGAAATGAACCTAAAGACAGTATTCGCCAAAAACACACAATTGAAATTAGATGCCTTTTTTTTGGAGCTAGGTAGGAAAAAGTGTGAAACACAAATTCGACTCCTAGAAGCGAAGCCACACAATTGTGGAATTTCTGAATATCAACAGCTTATCGCAATGAATCATCATTATGAAAACTTCGAGGAGTATGCAGAAAAACATGTCGAGGAGATAAAAAGAAAATTATTGTTGGAGGGAATTATTACCATTAATGTACTTGGCAATCGATTAAATCCGGGAATTTGAATATATTCATGGATCTCTATAAAGTTCGTTTTTATTTTAACTGCGTGAATTACTTTCCCCATCATCAAATATGTGTTGCAAAATATGTTGGAAAGTTTAAAAAGTAACAAGATTTATTAAAATAAAATAATTTTTCCAAGGAGTAGATATTTTTACTCTGATTAAGCAAGTGTTTTTTTCTTGGGGGACGGAAAAGTTTGGAGTGCCAGTAATATGTTGGTATTCTATTGACATAGAGACTTTTTTCTAAGTTCTGGAAAAGAGTAAGAATGTGAAAATATTTCCCATTTTTCCTTCATGATGCCGAGAAAAAAATGCAAAATTCGTAGATTATTGCAGGCAATCATTTTCATCAGTCTAAAAAGCGAATACTTGGTTTTTGCGAACGAAATTTGTTTGATAGCGAATGCGAGACTTTTGCCCTTTATTGTCGGTTATCTAAAAGTTGGAAGCAATTGGTCTGTTCCAGAACTGCAAGAATGTAAAAGTTTTTACTATGATAACCGATTTTTCCTTTATGATATCGAAAAAATTGCAAAACTAGGGGATTCTTGCAGGTACTGGAACAGAGCGAAAGATGAACAACAGAACAATCTCCAATGCCTGCATTATCAAAACATGATCATATGCCGAAAGACTGGAAACCAAAAACGATAAATTGTATATTTTTCATTACCGATATTTTGTTATTAATTTCGAATAATCGATTAGTCAATAGAGCACATTTGCATCCCTAATGAAAACGTGAACGTGAATTTGTTTGTAAATAGAGTGAAATGGAAGAGAATACAAATGAACAGTTCATTGATGATGTATTTACGTGTGCAGAAAAGTCTCTTACTGATGACGAGAAGCAGAAATTGGAAGAGCAGAATAAACGTTTAATACCGGAGTTCAAGGCTCGGCAATTAGAAGCGCAGGTAAAAAGCCAGTTATGAATCCTTGATTCAGGTTTAATAACAATAGCTACTGCTGTCTCCATGTTCTCCATAGGCACAAAAACATTGGGACCTCTTCTATAAACGTAATGAAACTAGATTCTTTAAAGATCGTCGATGGACAACGAGAGAATTTCAAGAATTAATTAACGACTATCCCTCCCTGCCATCGGGCGAGGGAAATGAGTGCAGAAAACTATTGGAAGTGGGTTGCGGAGTTGGAAATTTTGTGTTTCCTTTAATGGAAGAACTCGAATCCCTAGGACAGAAAAATAACTATTTTTATGCATGTGATTTTTCTCCCCGGGCCGTGGAATTTGTTCGTTCCAATCCAAAGTACAATGAGGATCGTATTAAAGCCTTTCAATGCGATACAACGACGAATTCAATTCATCAAAATATTCCCCCCGAAAGCATAGATATAATATCAATGATATTTGTTCTGTCTGCTATTTCACCCTGTAAATTCGATGCAGTGATTAAAAATCTTCACACTATACTTAAGCCTGGTGGCATTGTACTATTTCGGGACTATGGTCGTTACGACATGGCACAACTCAGATTTAAGTCTGGACATAAAATTTCCGATAATTTCTACATGCGCCAAGATGGTACTCGAAGTTATTATTTTGCCGAACAGGAATTATCAAATTTATTTAGAGAAAATGGTTTTGAGATAATGGCAAATTCGTACGTACATCGTCGTACACTTAATGTAAAAGAAGGTATCGATGTACCACGTATTTTTCTACAAGGCAAATTCCGTAAGTTATAGTCGTAAAGACCAAATAAAAAGGCAATAATTGTTTACTTGAATATATAGTTTTCTCTTGACAGTTTATTTTTAGTAGATTATAATTTCCATTTCTTTATTTTAATTTAATTGATAATATGTAACATGATTTGGTGTAATTGTAATTAACATTTCAATAAATACATATATGATTTTCATTATTAGTCGGCTTTAGATTACAGAATAGGTATGTATTGTTATCATATCTGGTCATTTATTATTTTCTTTAATTATGCACACAATTACATAGATATTTTTTATTTATTGTATTCATTTTTGTTTTATTCGATTAATGCTCAAAATAATACAATAACTTGCTAGAGTAAAATTAATTAACAATTCAATTATTCACAAATGTATATTATATAAAATAATGTATTTTTGGACAAATAGAAAAAATAAATGATTTCTATGGTTGTTAAAATCATTTCAACAATAGCTACCGCATATAGATGAATGTTTGCAATTAATTCCAGAACTTCTAAATATTTGGTCTGAAATATTCAAAATATCTGAAAAGTTCCTGTGATATCATTGCCCTTTTATAGCCAATAAAAATACTGCATAAAACCAATGCGAAATACTTTTCTGTATTAAATTCTGAATTAAATAAGTACAAATCTTCTATTTCCGAAAAGATCGTTTAAACTACTCAAAACTTTTGATAAAAAATATATGCGTAAAAACATGCATTTTGCCCTTTCGAAGGAGAACATTTATTTTTATAATTTGCCCAAAAGATAATATGTATATGTTTGGTTAATGAACGCAACATAGTATTTTTTTTTGCCAATTTCTAAACAGGGCGTGGACTATATGTTAGTAAGGAGTTTGAGATCTTGGATTCACTTTGTTTTTCAATCTCTTTTCAACATAGAATTGTTTCATTTATAAATTGTTATTGAAACTTATATAAACCAATTTAATAAGGAGAGACATGCCTCTCTGTGGTTAAGTGAATGAATAATTTGTTTATTTATCATCATTATTTCCATTTTAATTTATGTATACATTGATAACGAATTTGTTATAAGTTTAAGAATTACATAAATATATTTATTAATTTTTTAAGTATAAGAACAAGAAAACAAACAATAAAAATATACAATGATTATTAAACGCTTTTCATTTATGTACTTCACAATTTTTACTTAAAATTAAGAGGAAGATAGAATAGAAATTTAGGGAAAGATATAGTACCAGTTTAACCGACAAAGGTACAGTGAGCATTCTAAGAATCTGTTCCGTTATTTTAAAAAATTTTAAAACGTACACATACTAACAAAGAAGTATTTATATTCTTTAAAATATCTCATACTCAAAGTATATTTAGTTTTATTGGATGCGGTTTGTGAGTAGTGCCTTGGGAAATTATAAATTTACACCTAAATAACAATTCAATGAAAAAATAGAAAGAAATAAAAACTAAATTACTTTGCAGTTTAGTAATATTAGCACAGAATGTAATGCCAAATACATAAAAGGTGGTGTGATAAAAAATATAAAGAAAAAACACTGTGGAGCGGTGCTTTTCTAACGATAGTCAAATTCTAAAACTGTTGATACGAAATTTACTAAAACAAATGCAAAGTAAAATGATTCATCATTAATTGGCACAATAACAAAAGTATGAAAATAACTACCAATCAAGAAATACTTGTATACACATGTATTTACATTTCATGATGTAAAAGCAGAACTTTTCCCACAACGCTATGACAGATTTCTTTTCCATTGGATGTGCTTTTCATTTTACAAAAGAAATGTAACACACTGCTCCACTTAAAAGCTCTAACATTCAACCATTTGTTATTTTTTATATTTTAGTGTATTCATCTTTTGCTTTGCTTATTCCTTAACTATAGCACGCATCAATGATGCTTCATTTTATAACATGTTTCTTTATTCTTATGGTTTATCGCTTGGGGGTTTTCTTTGTTGATTGCAATTTAAATAGCCAGTGTCGGCTACTGGAAGCCTTAGAAAGTCACTAATCCATGTTAGTATCACTCGTCGTTTTAGCACCCCCTACAACGGTCGTCGCATTAACAATGGCTGGCATTTCAATACTGGAATCAAAACTTTTTGTCGTTAATAGGTCACTGCTTGTGGTGGTGGTTGTACTATTGTTATTACTATTATTGCCTAATCCTCCTGTGCTACCAACATTGATACCACCAATGCCGCCCACACCACCACTTCCACCCGACATCACACCGACTGCAGTGCCACCATTCAAATCACTGTCAATGCTAAAACTATTACTGCCACTTTCATTGGCCAGTAATGATTGCATGGGCAGCATTTCCATGGTGTCTATAGAATCATAGTTTTTAGATTTGGTCGTAGGGCCAGGGCTTTTTTCAAAGTCCATTGCCGTTGAGCCCTCCATTTGCAACTGAAGCAGTGAATTGCGTTGTATATGTTTGTCTAATTTTCGTTGCGGTGGTTTAATATTGTCTGCACTATTTGTCGTTGCACTGCCATTAGTTTGATGAACTGATGATTTCGTGGTATCCTTTTCCTTGTCCTTATCCTTATCTTTATCCTTCTCTTTGTCTTTCGATTTTTTAAAGCCTGCAATTAAAGCCTTGTGAGCCTGAGCCTTAATGCCCTCCATGCTGGGACGTATTATTGAATTTCTTGAGCCCTGCTGACTCGTTGACTCTTTAGCATTTTGCGTTTGTTCGGCAGTTTCCTCCGTGACACTGGCCAATTGTTGTGGCGCCTGAGGCATTGTTAAATCTTGCACCTGAATGGGTATGTCGTCGGGTAACTTTTTCGTACGGAATGATGCATTTGTAATCATTGATTTAGATACAGCGGTGGTAACGGTATTGGTGGATGGTGTTAGAGCTACACTGAGACCCATTGGTCCATCACTGGGCTGTCCCGAAGGATTGGCATGCAGAGAATTGCGAATAGCACTCGTGATCAATATCAATTCCGTATACATTTCAAAACATGCCCGATTATGTATATCTTCCAGAGTCTGGATGGCTACTGTACCAAAGCCGTTAAACATGGCGAAATAAATGGCATGCACTAACTCCACTAGGAATGCTGAGGATAACGGAATGCGTGGTATCATTGATTTGGGCATTAGTGATGGATCGGAGCTTAAATGAGAGACAAGTTTAATTGTTATGATTAGCGTAAATAAAAAATGCAATATATTCATTGTAAAAAGCATTGATAATATCATAAAATAAAGGTTGTTTGATTTATCTTTCAAAAACTGCAGCAATTCAATTGAATTTTTTTCATATTTAAAACGATAACTTCAATTATTATAATTGTATATCATAAAAATTTAACAATAAATACTTGTAACACATAAACTATAACTAGCTAATCCATTTTCCATGTTCTTCGATTAACAATATTCTAATTTTGAGAGACATTGAAATTGAGATTCAGAAGCACATTAAATTAGTCTGCTGAATTGTTAATGTACTGTAAAAGGACATGTAAACAAATTAAAAAAACTGATCAAAATATTAATATTGTTAAATATTAGGGCTTCTTTAAGGTATATGCAATATACCTCGGTTCTGCTAAGGCATGTCGTAAGAAAACAACAATTCTATTTTTTATACCCTACACCACAAGGTGGTCAGGGTATTATGTCATTGTGCATTTGTTTGTAACAGGCAAAAGGAGTCGATTCTGAGTCGATTTATGCATGTCCGTCCGTCCGTCTGTCCATGTATTTTTGTAAACAAAGTACGGGTCACATTTATTGCCCGATCCAGATGAAATTTTGCACAGATCATTTGTTTGGCCAAAGGACGAACCCTATTGAAATTGGAGATATCTTCGTCCGATTTGCCTTTTATTGTGCACCAAACGTGTAATATCAGCCCGAATTGTATGGAATTTTGCATATACACCCTGATAATATGTATGCCAAATTTGATCGAAATCGAAAACCATTTTCCATGTTCTTCGATTAACAATATTCTAATTTTGAGAGACATTGAAATTGAGATTCAGAAGCACATTAAATTAGTCTGCTGAATTGTTAATGTACTGTAAAAGGACATGTAAACAAATTAAAAAAACTGATCAAAATATTAATATTGTTAAATATTAGGGCTTCTTTAAGGTATATGCAATATACCTCGGTTCTGCTAAGGCATGTCGTAAGAAAACAACAATTCTATTTTTTATACCCTACACCACAAGGTGGTCAGGGTATTATGTCATTGTGCATTTGTTTGTAACAGGCAAAAGGAGTCGATTCTGAGTCGATTTATGCATGTCCGTCCGTCCGTCTGTCCATGTATTTTTGTAAACAAAGTACGGGTCACATTTATTGCCCGATCCAGATGAAATTTTGCACAGATCATTTGTTTGGCCAAAGGACGAACCCTATTGAAATTGGAGATATCTTCGTCCGATTTGCCTTTTATTGTGCACCAAACGTGTAATATCAGCCCGAATTGTATGGAATTTTGCATATACACCCTGATAATATGTATGCCAAATTTGATCGAAATCGGTTCAGATATAGCTATAGCTCCCATATATATTGTTCATACGATTTGTTATTTTTGTCCACCGCCGCCGTAATATGCACTCTGCAACAACAATATTTGGGGAAATATATCAAATACAGCTCAGAAATATATTTGCTAAATTTTATCGAGATCGGTTCAGATTTGGATATAGCTCTCATATATATTTTTATCCGATTTTAAATTATTTGCGCACCAAATGGGCAACACAAGTCCGAATTTAAAAGATACAAATGCTTCGACATATTTAGTCCTTTGAATTTTAAATTATAATTATAATCATAGGGTGTATGATTGAATTCTCCCATAAAAACTTTTAATTGTTATGTGGAGCTCTACTAAATTAGCAAAGTGGTGTAGGGTATCATAAAGTCGGCCCGCCCGACTTTCTTTACTGGTTTCATATTCTTGAATTTATTTTATTTGAATAACAATCTCAAGTTTGAAAACACACCATGAACTTATGTTTTTCTTTCCTTTTTTTTTCGACCCACAAAACCTGGCCCTAACTTATATTGTTGCTGTTTTGAAGCTGTAAAAGGGTAAATTGTGGGCCAATTTTTATTTTGTTAACTGTTATGAAATTGAATGACGTAAAGAGTTAAGGTTGATCTGACATCATCACATATCATAAGTTAAGAATATTAATTAGGACATATAGATTTAATTTATTACGCATACGAATCATTTATCATGTATTTTAGTAAGAATATGTCGAATAAATGCTGATGAATGATAAAAAAGGCTATGTCCAATGTGAAGTATAAGAAACACATTTGCCTGCATAAAAACCTAGGAACCTGAAACAATAATTGCAACCAAATTAAGACGCTTTTTTTATGAAACTTTCAAATATTTAATGGAGGCTACAACAAAGCTTCGAATAACTTTATTTATAGAACGTTTCTATACCACAATAATCTGTCATAATAGATTAAATTCAATTGACATAAACATATGGCTCAAACATTCCAATGGATCAATATGTTTTGACATCTAGGGACCAAAATGACGAAATGCAATTAGCCCATATCTTAGTGTATTAATTTAAGGCGTGGTTGACATTCGTTTTATTTATATATCTGACGAATATCATATTACCTCAAAATTAATACCACATTCAATCAATTATATAATGACAATGACATTCGTAGTGACAAATATTGCATGATTAGCAGGTGTCTGTAATGTTTGTAATTATCTTATATGAAGTAATGTTTAAGTGTACATCACGAATATTGTATACTCAAAGTACATTTTACCAGCCAATGAGATGCACTACATATTTTGTTATACAGTTCTTCCTCACTTTTTGAGTATATATATAATTTTGTTGTTTCCTACAGATCATGCGAAAATTCACTTTTTTAAATGGTCATTGAAAATAATAATTTTCAGAACATTTCTAGCTACTGCTTAGATCATTACAATAAATCTCGAGCAGGGCATAGTTTACTCTTTGGCTAAAGGTCACAAACTTAATTAGCAATGAATCAACACGTGATCAAACAACCCTTATTAACAGACTATTTAGTTTAGCTATCTGTTGTTCAACTAATTATTTTCTTACCCATATGAGATCCTGTGAGCATGTGTCATTTTCGAAGTAAAACCTTCGGTGACCAATTGAGAGGCTACCCGACACAAATAAATTAATGCCGATTTTTGCGTTAAACTAACTTGTTGATTGTAGCAAAATAATAATGCCGTCATTATTCTCAGGCGGTTCTGGGCTGTTATTGCTTCAATTCTCGGATGGGGTCCCCATTTTACCTCTCGATTGCAATTCTCCTCCCACCGCCTCAAATCAGTCATTGGCAGATTCTTCTCCTCGTGATATACTGAGGCTTGCGCAAGTATTGGCATACGAAATTGTACTATTCTTGGACTGCCATCGTCTGTGGACACCTCTCCATTGTAAATGCAAATGAGCAGGGTTTCTAGGCTACGCACGCCCTTCTTATCACCACCGGCTACGGCACGCAGGTACGTATAGATTAGAACAGGTATAAATTGAAGGGGAAACTTTTGCAATGTCTTTTCCGTGCTGCGATAGAAGGCCAACAATTGCTGGCATATATCATGGACCAATGATTCGTGGCGCTGACGTTCGTTGAGTATGGTGAATATAACCTCAGCGATTTCCGACTCAGTGTCATGTTCGGCGGCAAACTCTTTGATCTCTTCCGGTTGACCCTGGATACGTTGAAAATCCGAAAGCCAATCTTGGACTATTGATTCTGCCATTACTCACTCTCCCCTGCCAGAAGACAGCTATGACACTTTGAACGAGGGCAAAAGCAACAAACCAACGTCTCGACAAGTTGCACCAATCGATTATAGAGGCAGTTCGGTTACTGTAATCACAATATTGCACAATATTTCTGTAGAACGACAATTAACAGGAGGAATTCTGCTTTTTCACTCTTAATTAATCACAAGTCTTGTTATAAAAATCTTTGGCTAATCAAAGAAGAAAAATTTAGTTGTTTTGACGTAATGTTGTGTTTTTTTCTTCAAAGTTTTACAATGACAGCAATAACAAGGTGTGTCGCAGCTGTGTCAAATTATTAGTTCTGTGTCACCCTGTTAGTGAAACACCTCTGCTTTTACACTGCGAATTATTTAAATAGTAAACAAAAATTGCGTTTAATTAAGCCCTGATTACACATCACATTAGTCAAATTTAAATTGATCTCTTCCAGTACTTATTGCCCATATCCACAAAGATGAGGTTAAAATGCAAAAGGCCTGATAACCTACCATAAGAATGGTTTCAAATACCCTACCAAAGGTTGGGTAAAAATATCATGCCAAAGGCCGAATTCGAATTTTCTGAACAATTCATTTGTTATTGAAAAGAATACGTACACATATAGAAATAAAGTTGACATGTTAAACCAAGAAAAAAATAAAATCGTATGGTATTATATCCCTACCTTGATTTTATTGTACCATGTGTGTAATTTATATGTGACAATTAGATTTTTTCGATCTTATTTATATAATTTCGAACTTCACAATTTCAAAAAATCCATCCAAGTTGTAGACAATAAGCCACTTGTCCGATAACTGTTAAAATTTTTTCAGTGACAGCTCATTATATTGTTTACAAGCGTACGAAAGCATTTTGGTAAGATTTTTCCAGAAAAAGTTATTCATGATGGAATTCAAGCGTGATTTCTTTATTTTTAACTGGAAAACCACAAGTGGCTATCGTTAGACTACTCCAGCATTTAAATATGAATAAATCTTTTGTGTCTCATACCATCGCTCGTTACCGTGATACTGGTAGCGGAGCCCGACGTCAAGGAAGTGGACGGAAGAAAACAGCAACATCGGCAGAAATGATTGAAAAGTAAAAATGTGACTTGATCGAAACCCGCGTCGCAGGGGCCGAAAATGGCTCGTGAGCTGATCATATCACAATATTCCATTCGGCAAATATTGAAAAATTAACTCGGTGTAAAGCCATAGAAATTCCATTAAAGCCTTGAACATTCCACCCGCCACCCAAGAATGGTTACAAAAGAGGTTCCTCACTTCATTTCCAGCGCATGATGGCCATTTTGGAAAGCAAGGTTCACACTAAAAAACACCAAAGTGTCGATTACCTCGGGCAAGCGAATGGGCCAAAATTCCGCAGAGCAACATTCGGGCAGCGTGTGACGGTTTCGTTGTCCGTTTGAAGGCCAAAGTTGACCAATTCGAAAAATCTTAACTTATTCTAAAATTTGATGCTATTTCCGACATTTTTTGCTTTCATTCAATAAAATTAAAAAAAATAAGTTTTTTATCTCACCCTTCAAGTCGGTTGCCTTAATTCCACCTTAGTGATAAAAACATTCCGCTTTTTGCAGAGGTAGGTATTTTAATGATACATGACTGAATTCAAGGTAAAACAAATTCAGGTAGATGCATCAAGTGATATGTCGAAATTTTGAAAATATTTGTTTAAAAATAAGTAGACTTTTATATGTTTGCTTACATATATTTATTATTTTTATTATGGTTGAATTGTAATTCCCGGAAGGTATTTTTTCTTGGGGCGCACATGGGTACTCGGACTCAAATAAACAAATATGGGCAACATAGGCATCAATTGGAATCTTATGGAGGATGATATAATTAAATCACACATATTGTAGCATTTTAGAAAGGTTCGAGTTTGTTAAAATTTGGTGTAGGTACATTTTTTATGAAACCCCACAACTTTGATGTATCCCCCTAAACCAAATTACACCCATATTGTATATATAAGTTTAGTTGACCGGGACTAACCAGGGTCATGAACTTCAACTTTCAAATCAAATATCCGGGTACCAGGTTGTAACCGTTTGTAACTTCTCGAAATACTCATGTCAGACCCAACAAAGTATATATATTCTTGATCAGCGTAAAATTCTAAGACGAATTAGCCATGTCCGTCTGTGTGTCTGTCTGTTATAATCACGCTATCTTTCGAACAAATTAAGATAGAAAGCTAACATTTTGCACATATGTATATTTTGCCAGTAAGCAGGTTAAGTTCGTAAATGGGCCATGTAGGTCCAAGTTATCATATAGCCCCCATATAACGGTACCTCCCGATATTCGGTATTTTGATGATTTTAACGACATTATTCACCGGAATTGTTTCAAATTTGGCATTTGAAGTTCGTAATAGATACTACAGCCTAAGGCAGAAAATTATCTGTGCAGGTCCACGTCTTCATATAGCCCCCATATAACGGTACCCCCCGATATTCGGTATTTTGATGATTTTAGCGGCATTATTTAACGGAATCGTTCCAAATTTGGTATTTGAACTTGCCTATGCAGGTCCACGTCGTCGTATAAGCATTCGGTATTTTTAAGATTTTAACAGAATTTTTAACGTTTTTTTTTTTTTTGGAAATTGCCAAATTTGTACCAAATGGTGGAGGGTATTAAAAGTTCGGCCCGACCGAACTTACTGCTTTTTTACTTGTTATACCTTGTTATTCATTAAAAAAATCTACTTGAAACAAATTTGCAAATTCATTTTATTTGATATGAAAAACGCAACAGAACTCAAAACAAAAATATCATTGCGAAAAGAAAAATAAACAAACTTCGAATATAAATCCTTAAATATTCATATTTAAATATTCCAATTAAATGTGTGTTCAAAAGCACCTACGCTCTCCATAATCATCTTCTTTTTAAGATCCTCGAAATATTTCCGTGCATAATCACAAAAGTTTTCGTAATGATGAGTCATTTCGACAAGTTTTTGATATTGATGAATCCCAGAATTGTATGGTCTTGCCTCTATGAGCCGAATTTGTACTTCGGTCTTCTTCCTGGATATCTCCAACAAAAAAACCTCCAAAATCCATGCTTGGTTTCTCGAAAACAGCTGCTTTAGCTTCAACTCGGGACAATTAGGATCTTTTAAATATATTTCTAATAACTCATGTACAGCCTTCTCGTATTCAGCGCAAAGTTTTTTGAGTTTTCTATCCATTTGTCTTATGGACTCCATTGTCAATAGAATTTAATTCTTCTTTTAAATAAAAATCAAATGTCTGCAACAGACGCTCTATTTCTTTGTGATTCGGTAATTCCCAAGATAAAATTGGCACCACTCTCTTCTAATCGAAATTAAATATTTGTAGAAAAATCGACTAATCGATTTTTAAAGTAAAAGTTTCATTTTATTCATACATTTTACATAAATCAGGTATCAATTTGTTTTAAAAACAAATCCCGGACGAATAATTTGCCTGTTCCCACAAGCAAAATCGGTTATCGCAGTGAAAACTTTTATGATATGTTCTCATTGCACTTTCAATCTAGTTGTTCGCTCTCGATTCGTAATTCATATTAAAATAATTCCTTTTTTAAAAAATTTTGTTTGTTGATTTTAATGAAAGTTTATACGAAAATACATGAAATTCTCACTAATATGAATAGAAGAAAACATTGTTTTCCTCCCAAAGATTTATTATATCATTAATTTTACAATTTTCATTGATTTTTTCAACTTTTTGTGTAAATTTTGACATTTTGAACGTATTTTTGTATTTTTTTAGTTTTAAATTCCGCTGGAGAGACACTTGTCAAATATTTTTTCTGTCGATACAAACATTTTTGCCTCTTTGGAAATTTCAACTCGCGGACAAAATGCCCACCTCGGATGGGAGAGAAAACAAAATTTACATTCGTTTGAATGTACATACTCCATTCAACATTGTAGTTTTCATTCGTAATTTTCAGTCTTCCCAAAATTTTGTAAAATTTTATTAAATTTTTCTATTTTGAATTTTTAATTGTCGAAGTTTATTTTTTGGATAAATGCTCTCATTTGTTAGGGATGGCACACATTTCATCTTAGTTCTGAGAGTGATTTAAATGGAACAAAGAACAAAAATCTTTGCTCGCTCAGCAAATTAATGGTTAATTAATGGTCGAAAAAAATTAATTTATTTTTTCAATTTCTTGTACGTTGCAGTTTAGAGTTCATTATTCAAAACAAAAAAAAAATAATAATAATAATTAATAAATAAATAAAAAAAAATTTTTATTCATCATTTTGAATTCCCTAAAATAGATTGACAATTCATTGAACAGCAGCTTTTTTGATGCGCTTGCATGTATTATTTTACCACGCATGGTACAAGCAAAAAGATTTACATTTGGTCTGTTCCACAACTGCAAGAAGGTAAACGTTTTTACTACCTTAACCGATTCTTCCTCTATGATATCGAAGAAAACTAGTAGATTTTTGCAGGTACTGGAACAGAGCAATTATTGCAATTCTGGAATAGAATAGCATGAATATGTACAAATCAAGGCCCATTGCCTTAAAAACAGCTGTTTTACTTCTTTGAACTGTCAAAATTTCTTCTGAAACGGATAATAATTCGCCTTTTTTATCTTTTTTGTGGCCAATTTGTAAACATCTACGAGAAAAAAAAAACAAAGTAAAGCATACGAAACAAGGCACACGAGCATAGTATTAAAATTATACAGAAGGCAAGACGTTTCAATGAACATATTTTGGCAAATTGTGCTCCTTTTTGACCTTGCGTCTTCGTACTTTGGAATGGAGGAAAAATCGGATTTGCAGTCAAGCAGTCAGAATAGAATTAGGTGTGTCTGGTTACCGTAAAATTTTTAACAACTGTTACTTTTAACACAAAAGTTCTGCAAAAGAGAGTTATTCTTTCACTGAGTGTTTGCAAATTCTTCCTGGACAAATTTCTTCTTGCAATCATTTGCAAGAATCATTTAATCATTCTTCTCCTTCCGAAGAACATATAAAACATATTTATTTTATTTATTTTTATTATTTTATTTGTGTGTACTTCACTTCTTTTTATTCCTTCGTTTTTCATAAATCAGCTGAGAATAAAAGAGAATAAAACTCTCAGAAAGAAACTACTAGACAATTACTTCAGGAAAATGACCAGGCAGGCCTATTGTATAATGACAGCTTGTCATTTTTTCGGCGAATTCCAAATATAAACAAATGTATTTTGACAAAGTGGGTGAAATCAGGTGGGCTAATCGGACGACCTATTTAATGGGCCTTGGTAAAAATTTTTCACAGAAAACGCACAGAACTAAAAAAAATTAAATTCGTTTGGTACATGGTAGAAATACCAGGTAACAACATAGGCGAAAATTACAACAAAGCAACTTTTGTCGGAACTTGATATGTCGAAATTGTAAGCAAGACGAATTTACTTGACATATAAAATTTGAGGCAAATTGTTTTACACCAATCAGAAAATTTCATTTTGATGCATTGAATTATTTTTATTTACATTTAAAAAATATATATTTTACAAGGAAATTTTGTGAAAAAGTCGAAGACTCGAAATAAGACAAGAAACCAAGAAACAACCACCAAAATGAGGATAATTTACAAAGGCTGCTGCTCCAAACAATGAATTTTGCCGTGGAATTCTAAAAATGTAGATTCCTTCAACACATCAAATCCTCAAATTTTAAAGAAAATTACCGGCTCTTAAATCGTGGATATTTGAAGAACATTCCGGGTCTCAGTCGTGGCTATATCTCGAAAGCATATTTGCGGATCTCAAATGGTGGATTTGTTGATTTATTTCAGACCTAATTTTTTTTATTTTTGAAATGAGACCAATTGTTTATCTTGAAGTCCTAAAGGAATCGTCCATCAATAAAAGTCCAAGTTTTAAGGAGCTTCAGTCGGAGCTTCGACAGAAATATATAATCAGAATTTGATCACTTATTTATGTTTTCTTTATTTAAAGGACGTATTATAATTGTTTATCTCGAAGTCCTAAAGGAATCGTCCATCAATAAAAATCCAAGTTTTAAGAAAAAAAAGTTCAGTTGGAGCTTCGACAGAAATATATACTCAGAATTTGGCCACTTATTTATCTTTACTTTATTTCAGGGACGTATCATAAAGATTAAATAATTTCACTAAATCTAGTGTTATTACTTTGAAGAGAACTGGGAATTATATCACATTTTATGAGAATAGTCATTATTAAATATTTTGTAGGATAGGTACCAGATATATTGTTCAAATATGAACTGATGAAGATATTATGAAAGAACATAGACTATTGTCTGGGTGATTCATTTACCCTTTGAGGGATAGAGAAGAAATCTAAGATTTGGTGAATAGTAGGAAATAGAAATATGTATGAACTAGAAGTGTATGTTAAGGAAGGTATTGATCTTTCCTTGTTCTACAAAGGTATTGGTCTTTGCTTGTACTCGCTTACAAACTATACAATACCTCATATTTGGGTTGTTTTTAACTTTTCCAACATTTTCAATTTTAATAATTGTTCAGGTTTCTTTCTCATTTTATGTATCTTGCGAATTCATATTACAACAATTTGTTTGACATATCAAGTTGCCTACAGCTGGCCTGATAGGGCTACCTTTTGGTAGTTATGAACCACTTTGATTTCTGCTTTGTAATTTTATTCGATACCATAAATCAGGGCTAGGCAGAAAATTCAAAATTATATATTTTTATATCTGTTTTCATATTTTTTAAAGATTTTTCGAGACATGGATTTCTTAAAGAAGAGCACTCGATACGTGGATTTCTTAAAGAATATTTTTTGAAGAGTCTTCGGGATGTGGATTGTTAAGAATATTATTTGAAAAGCCTTCAAGACGTAAAATTTTAAAAAACATTAGCCGATGGGATGTTTAGAACCTTTCTCATTCATTATCGATATTAAACTAATTTTTTTTGGGGAGAACGAACATTTATTTCTAACGGTGTATTCATAAAAATATCCGGCAGCAACTTCCTCATCGACTTCTTGAATAAAGCTAAATATTCTATCAAAACAACTTTGACAGAAATTTCAAAACAATTTATTTATTACAAGTGTGTTGGTGAACACACAGACATCCCATGGGATACCCTTTGTCTACCCCTGCATACACATCATGGTAGAAGAATATAGGTAGACGCGTCGACACAGCTGCTGGGACAATGAACTGTCAAACCAATTTTGGAATTGAAAATGTTGAATGAAAAGTTATTTAAATTTGTAAAAATTGTTGAAAACGCGAATTATAATAGCCTCCGAATGACGTAGTATAAGAAAACATATAAAATTCTACATATATTTGAAAAAACATTTACATTTTTTTGACATATCAATGCTCCCAAGCGTTGATGCATCTACCTGTATTCTTCTGCCATGATGCACATACAAAAAATATTTGGTCTGTTTCAGATCTGTTTTTACTACGATAAACGATTTTCCCTTTATGATATCGAAAAAAATCGCAAAATTAGTAGATTTTTGCAGGTTCTGGAACAGCCCTATTGTATTCAGGTTATTGCTATGTCTTAGCTTGAAAATTATTGTACCACTCTTTAAATGACTTTTAGTTGGCTACAACAGGCAACTCGTGTCACCTCTGTGAAGGCGCTTTTAGATGAAATTTTACAATATATATGTAAAACATGTGCATGTCAAATACATGTTGTGTGGCCAGCTAGTTAATTCTGTTAAATATGTAATGGCAACACTGACAATACCGCCGGTAACTATTTAATTTGATCGGCATAGATTCTTAATCACACGTCGAGATTTTCGTTGTCGGTGCTGCGTTCTTTTCCTTTTCTAATACAGTGAAATTGCATTTAACATCAATTTGTGACTTTTATTTTCTTTTTTAAGTTTATAAGTTGAATTGAAATGGCCACAAGAACAAATACAATACAGCACAATTCAAGTGGCAGTTCCAAATCTTCATCTCTGAAGGAGATTTGCAATCGTGCGTTGACAGCAAAATCAGAGTGGCTAGATAAGGTATGCGAGAAAGGGCTGATGACAAAATGTTGAAGGGGGATGAGGGTCCAACGTGAATTATTTTAACAAGTTGAATGTTTAATTAAGCTGTTAATTAGGTCGATATTTATATTAACAAAAGCATCAAGGCGACAAATGAAAACTGAACACTTCTATATAAAATAAAGTAAAACTATTTAATTTCTTATTTTCAGGATGAATTCTTAGATGTTATTTACTGGTCCCGCCAAGTCCTTGGTATTATTTTAGGCATTGTTTGGGGTATTGTTCCACTGAAAGGCTTTCTGGGACTTGTTCTGTAAGTTTTAAGATATAAAAGTCAAATACGTTCATGAAATAAAAGTATTTTTCATTGCAGATTTGCTGGTATAAGTTGTGGCCTAGTTTATGTTTATGCCATACATTTCCAATCAATCGACGAAGAGGCCTATGGCGGCGCTTGGGAATTGATTAAAGAAGGCTTTATGACATCATTTGCGGGATTTTTGGTAACATGGATTATTTTCTACACCGGATTACACTACGATTCCATAATGGAAGCGAAAGGACTTTGAGACATCTGAATATTTACTTTATAGACGAAAATTTGTAGTTAATTAAATTGTTTAGTTACTCATTTATAAAAGTCAAGCCAAACCGATTCGTTCCATGTCATTGGCAAATTTGTGTGTGTTCGAAAGCAATATGTTATATATAAATGTAAACTTGAAAATATTTATAAACTCGGGTTTTTGAATGCATGGTGCTTAGCCAAGATTCAGCCAAAAAGCCTTGCTTTGTTATGATTTAATGATTCCTTTTGTGTAATGAATACATATTTCCCTTGTTCAAGTCATTTTGAATACAAACTTTTTTCTGTGAAAAAGAATAAAGCCAATCGATTACCAAAACAAAAATAAATACATTTCTTTAAAGTTTCTTCTTACAAATTTCAAAATTTTGTATTTATAATTAAAACTTACGAGGGATACAATTTGTTACAGTAGAAAATAAGGTTTATGACTAATGTTCCATGGCAACATCTGAACCGCCTCCTCCATTGGTCGTTGCTCCATTTTGTTCTAGGACAAAATTATCGGGAATTTGACCACTTTGTAATATCTGTGATAGTCTCTCAACCTCAGCTAGGGAACTGGCGCGTTTGATTGCCTCTCTAATGCGTCGAATATCTTCTGGGTTGGCAAATCGTCCGCCACCAGCTTTAGCAGCAGATCCATCAGCCAATGCAGCAGCAGCTGCGCTCTGTTTTGATTTCTTCGCCACTTCCTTCAGTAGTTCTTTTCCCTGTTTTGAACGGAAAAATTCAATAGCGGCCTTACGATCTTTTTGCTTAATTTTTCTGAAGTCCAAGAGTCTTAAATGTGGAAACTTGTATGCCATATATTCTCTGTAGTACGGTTTCGTAGAGACGGGGTTCATAAGAAGACAAATTGTTTCTAAATGCTGGAGCTGAGTTAGGGGTTCCAAGTCACCCAATTCTTGCAGGTTGTTGCCACTCAATATTAGGGAATTTAGGTTAGGCACACATTCATGTAAGTCATCACCTATCCGAAGAATGCGATTGTTGTTGAGAAGTAAACACTTCAGACGTGATAAATAAGGCAATCCGTCTAATTTCCTGAGATCGTTGTCGGATAAGTCTATGGTGTCAAACTGGTCTAGCGTTGCGCCCAAATTTTCTATTTGTGGTATTTTGTATCCACGCAAATCTAGTTCCCGCTCCCGGCAGGGATTGATGAATTGCATAGATTGATTTATTAATTCAGGCGTTAATTTTACCATCTTAGTTAAACTTTTGATAATCAATATGAAAATGATATTTTATCCTAAAACAGCGTTTGTCGTACTCTTCTTCTTACGATGAATAAACGTCGAGTACTGATGATTGATAACAAAGTATGACCGGTAGTAATGTCAATTTCTTTCTGTGAAAAATCGCTACAATTCTTTTATACACTGGAATAGCACATTTATACAGGTAACATCAAGTGTCTTGTTGAAAACAATTATGGAAAATAAAACAAAGGTTGTTCCAAAAACAAAATGTAAAAGAGAAAAATACAATATACGCTTCAATCAATTAGATTTAACTTACCAACTCTATTCCTAGTTACTAAGGAAACAAATAAAAATAATTTAGACTATACCCTCATATCATGATTAAGGAAATTATCTCGATTTAGGTGCTCAATCATCTCAATTTTACGAAGATTTACCATACAAATTAAAATCAACTCAAAACTAGCATTTGTTTTAAATCCAATATTAAATCGAAATATTTTGAATATATTTTGAAAATGGGCAACAGTGTTCGTGTATCGTTAACTTAATTTTAAAATAGCAGTAAACAGAAACAAACGAATACAAACGCAAGCTTTGGAATAAGTAAAAACCTGTTTAAAAATAAATAATATTGATGCAGAAGCGAGAGAAAATGTTGCTAGAGTTTAATATATATTGTAAACTATATAGTTGATAAAAATTTGCCTGCACATTCTTCACAGGAAACGAAACAAACTCCTAAACTCTGCAGACATTCTTATACTTCGGGTGGTCATATTTAGTTTTTTTATTATAATCAAGATTTTCATCAATTTATTCTTCAGATCCGAGTATATTGTTAAATATTATTTGTTGACATTCCTGTCGATCGAATCATTGGCAAAAAATTTGAGTTAAAGCATCAATTCTTTCCATTTTTAAATTTCAAACAATTATTTTTGCGAATTTTTTAGAAAACAAAAAGTGTGTGCGTATACGTATTAAAATAATCTAAACACGTGTGGTTTCAACGTTTGATTTGGAAATATAAGTTGTGTTCCAGTACTTTTTTAGTAGTAAAACTAGCAGAAGAGAGAACAGTTCGAAATGTCATTCTCATTTAGGTTTGTTCAAAAAATAAGGGAACGGAAAATTAGCAGAAATGCGATAAAATGTCAAAATTCAAAATTCCAAAAGTAAACAGCCTAAATCGGACTGGTGAAACCTTACTGAAAAGGGCGCCAACATTTAAAAAATGAGTATTGAAGACGATAAGTTAAAATTAATAATTTATAATAATAATTAATAATCTGATTCCTCATTCAGCCAGTCCTCTTCACTGCTGGAATCATCCAAAAGTGAATACATCAGTTGCTCCATATTTTCTCTTTTTGTTTTATTGCACGACAAATATTAGTTTTCCTTTAGTTTTCAAGTTGATCATTTCTTTATTGAAACGTATCAATACATTTTTCAACCTTGTCAGCCCTGCCAATTAAATGTCAAATTCACAATTTGCACATTTCTGCTCGGCCAAATTCATGTAGCTAAAACAAGCAGAAATGTGCACCACTCAGCGCCATTTTTTTCTCGAGAGAGCTGCAAGTTTTGCTAGTTTTTGGAGTACGGGAACGCGTTGTAGCAGAATTAGTGCTAATTAGTACTAATTTGCAGGATCTGGAACACAACTATAGTTGATTTAAAATGACTAGTCTAAATGGGCTGTAACACAACCATGGTAGAAGAATACAGGTAGATGCATCAGAGCTTGGGAAAAATGATATGCCAAAAATTTTGTTTTTGTTTCTTCAAAAATAAGTAGATTTTTATATGATTTCTTATACGACACAAATCGTGGGTTGTTATGATATTCATTTTTCAACCATTTTTACAACATTCAATAATTTTTCATTCAAAATATTAAATTCCAAATTTGGTTTGACAGATCATTGTCCTACCAGCTGTGTCCATGTGACTACCTGTATTCTTCTACCATGAACACAACGTTATTTTCATGGTAAAACAGTACATGTAGAGGCATCAACACTTTGAAAAATTGATGTCAAAATTTTTTAAATGTTTTTTTTTTTTTTTTTTTTTTTCAAAATTAAGTAGATTTGCACATGTTTTCCTATACGACGCCAATTGGAGGTCATTATAATATGCTTTTACAAATTTAAATAAGTTTTCATTCAACATTATCCGTTCTATAATTGGTTTGACAGTTCTTTGTCCCAGCAGTTGTGTCGATGCGACTACCTTTATTCTTCTACCATGGTTCTTCTTCATTTTAGACATATGTTACAATACAACGTTGGATGTTGATCTTAAAAAAAATTCAATTTGTATATATTGTTGAAAAACGCGTATTTTAATAATCTCCGAATGACGTCGTACAAAACATATAAAAATCTACTTATATTTGAAAAGAAATTTAATTTTTTTGACATATCAATGTTCGCAAGCATTGATGCATCTACCTGTATACTTCTAACATGGATCTTACTCAGTAATTTTTTCCAGTAACTCAGGAATAGCATTCTTTTTCCGCTTTATCTGGCGTTTACACAATACAAATTGTCTTTAATCAGAACTTATGGTACAATAAAAAGGTAAGGTAGAGCCATCAGCTGATTACAATTTTTTTCTAAGTGTGCCCGACTTCTGCCAATTTTGTGTATGTATTATTGTTTTGAAAAATGAAAACAAAATATTTTCAAAACCAATGATTGGAAGACACGTACATCGCGGCTCGCGTATTAAAGCTATTATCCAGTTTAGCCGTGAAATTGAAAGACTGAACAGTTTGGATCATATTTTTGAGAAAAAATCCAAACATTTCATTTATTTATCACGATATTTATTTTATTTTAAAATTGAGGGAAAATATGAAAAAACTAGAAAAATGAAACTAGAAAAATGCAACTCTGTTTCATAGTTTTTTAAGTTTTATAGTGTCAAATGCAACTGCTGGCTTTGTTTTTTTTAATTTTTTTACAAAATGTTTATATTGGGGAAAACCCGCGAAACTAGAATAGAATTTTGGGGGGTTTCCACAGTATTAAATCTAAAATAGTAGGACAATACAGCTATTTTCCAAAATTGTAAAATGTGCTGCCCATTAACGTCGAAAATATGCATTTATTTTGCAGTCGAATTTAAAATATTTTCAAATTGTTGTATTTTTTATTCAAAACAGCCGAATTTCAAAAATTTTCAAATTGTGGAATTTTTTATTCAAAACAATACACAGAATAAGGGTACTAAAAGAAAAAAATGTATTTAGGGGGTAGCTTTGTTCTACCTTTTGTAATTATGCCATGATATGTACTAAATAAGATGTATTTTACAAGCTCAATAGTGGAATTCTCTAACTCATTTTTTGAGTTACTGACAAAATAAAATTAAAATGCTTTTAATTTCGGTAATTAACGAAGTTTGTCGGCAAGTTAGCGACGATATCAACATAGACGCTAAAACCAACCGATAGATACCATGTTGTCAACCTTAACATCTTTTTATACCCTCCACCATAGTATGGAGCATGGTAGAAGAGATAGGTAGACGCATCGACACAGCTGCTGGGACAATGAACTGTCAAACCAATTTTGGAATTGAAAATGTTGAATGATAAATTATTTAAATTTGTAAAAATTGTTGAAATACGCGAATTATAATAACCTCCGAATGACATTTGAAAATCTACTTATATTTGACATATCAATACTCCCAAGCGTTGATGCATCTACCTGTATTCTTCTGCCACGGTATAGAGGGTATATTAGGTTTGTCGTTCCGATGGTAACACCTCGAAACTACGAAAAAAGGACAGATATTCTTAATCAGCATAAAATTCTATGTCGATTTAGCGATGTCGTCCGTCTATCCGTCTGTGGAAATCACTCTAGCTTCCGAACAAAATGAAGTATATTGATAAAATTTTACTCAAATGTATATAATGTCTGCAGGACTTTTGGTTTTGGTATATATAGAATTGTCCATATTCGACGGACCCATCTGGCAACGCTATAACTTTTGACAGAGATGTCACATCGCTTAATGACATACCGCGTTTGAAGCGTCCGTCCAAGCAGATTTTTACCATGAACCAATACACGCAACGCGAAATAGTTGAAATTTACATTCAACAGAAGAAGTCAATTGTGAAAACTCTACGTGCTTTTAAAACATTAAAAAACGTGAGAAGTGCGCCTTCTAAGAACACCATTAAGCGTTTATACGAAAAATTTTCGACTGGTAAGGCTCTTTCTAATCCGAAGAGGCCATATAAAAGTCGACCAAGGCGATCGGCCAAGAATATCACTGCCGTACGAGCCAGTGTTGAGAGGTCCCCAAGAACATCCCAAAAACGCCGTTCTCAGCAGTTGGGCATGGCTCGGTCCACTTTACAACGGATTATTCGCATTGATTTGCATTTGTTCCCGTACAAAATTCAATTGACGCAAAGAATGTTGCCTGCGGACAAGCCTCGTCGATTGGAATGGGCCCAAAGAGTCATGGGTACGTCGAATATGGGCAACCCTGTATATATAGTTTGATGATTTTAGCGACATTATTCACCGGAATTGTTTCAAATTTAGTATTTGATGTTCGTAATGGATACTACAGCGTATGATAAAAAATAGTCTGTGCAGGTCCACGTCATCGTATAGCCCCCATATAATGGTACCTCCCGATATTTGGTATTTTGATGATTTTACCGATATTATTCACCGGAATTGCTTTAAATTTGGTATTTGAAGTTGGTAATGGATACACAGCCTTTGACAGAAAATTGTATGTGCAGATCCACGTTTTGGTGTAGCCCCATATAATAATATCTCCCTATATTCGATATTTTGATGATGCAGGTCCATGTCGTCGTATAGACCCTAATATAACGGCTACATTTGGTATTTTTAAGATTTTAACAGAAATTGTAGCGGATTTTATTTTTTTGAAAATTACCAAATTCGTTCCAAGTGGTGGAGGGTATTCAAAGTTCGGCCCGGCCGAACTTATAGATTTTTTACTTGTTATTTTTCAAACTTGTAATATTTGTGTTGCTTCCTTTCTTTTAATTCTTTTAATGGCGGATAAATTGTTTGTTTGAACAAATCAGCTGATTAGTTACAAGCTTCTGCAGTATTACCGTCTGTTTGCTTTTCGCATTCTCCTTGCAAAAGAGAATAAAACTACCTTACTCTCTGAGAAAGATGTTGCTGGACAATTCCTGCAGGAAAAGTAACCAGACACATCTATTGTTTTTGAAAATATTTTCAGAAGTCGAACACCCTAAGAGAAAAAAATTGTAATCAGCTGGTATCTCTACCTCACCTTTTCTTTGTACCCATGGCTCAATAAGAAAAATAGACTTTTTAAACATGCAACAATTGGTTTTGTTTATTAACCATTTTTCACAAAAATATTATGTTGCGGAAAACTACAAAACTTGAATGGAATATTGGGGTTTCTCAACAAAATTGAATCCAAGATAGTAGAACAAGATTGTTTTATACTAAAATTATACATTTTGATACCCGTTTACGTTGAAAATATGCATTTCTGTTGTCTCTAAATTTCAAATAAAAATAAATTATTTTCTTTTTTCAAAACAATACACACACATATACAAACTGTGTATATGTTTTGACAGAATAGGGGCACCAACAGAAAAAAATTGTATTTGGGGGGTAACATTGTTCTACCGTCTGCAATTATGCCATGATAGTACCATGCTTATAACATATTTCGATATTCCTATTATATTTTGAGGGATATTAATTCATTTTTACATCATTTTTTATCTTGCATTTATTTTAATGTGATATAATCGGTACATCGGATCTCATGACCATGATTTTAAATAGCTTGCATTGTCTGTAATATTCATATCAAGCTTGATTGCTCTATTTCGTGGTGATAATTCAGAAAAGGGCTCTATCTCTTAATTTGAACAGGAGGATTTTTGACAAAAAATCTATTAAACTTGTGCAACTTCAAAGTAAAATTTGGATGTTTCACAAGAAAAGAACCAGAAAAATTACTATTTGGATGGAACTATTTCCAAATAATTATACTGGGAACTTAACGCCGTTTAATATAAAGTTATTAATTACTTTTTTCTCGGATCACCAGAAGATTGTATTCCACATGTCTGTAGAGGGCGCATTGAGACAAATTTACAGAGTCTGTTATATCGAGACTGAAGTGTAAATGAGAGGTAAAATGCCCTTATCTTGTCCGTCCACCTCCTTGGCAGACAATTTCATCCAGTTTGGTCATCCAAACATTAAGCCAACTTAATGAAAGTAGGTTGACGAGAACAACAGTGAGATCAAGAAGGCCAAGCGCGGTATGGAGGGGTATATTAAGTTCGTAATTCCGTTCGTAATTAGGAAGCTAAACTTTTCTGCAGGCGGATCAGGTTCGAAGATGGGCTTTATCGGTCCACTATATCGCATAGCTAGCTACATTTTTAATGGAATTGTCTAAAAATCAATACTAGAAGTTCTATCTAAGTTCTTTCTTGTTCCTCGTAGAGTGGATTGATGATATGATCAGTAGCAGAATGAGCAACTGACACAAGGGTAAAAGATCCATCTAGAGATCGATTACCACAAATCGGTGTTCTGTCTCCTTTAGTATGGCTTTAGGTACTCAAGGATCTGCAACAAATTTCAACCAGCGGGCGGCTTAATAGCATTTCGTTTGGTGCCACTTGTTAGAAAAATCATCTCACAAGAGAAGCATTGATAAAGTTTAAAGAAGTGTATCTCTAATGATCACAGGTGTATTTTGGAGCTGGACTAGATAACCTACTTAACTCTAAGAATATTTTAAGAGGAACATGCAGTCAGATGCGCCCTGAAACTCAGAAAACTTGAACAATGGCGAAGCCAGTTCTTTGGACATTCTGCTATTTAGGGCTTGTGCAACACATAAAAGACCGGACAAGCCCAGCGATTATATATCACAACGGCTGAACTTCAAGCCACTAGACATCCACATACTTGATAGGGACATCTGGATCCGCAACAATTCATCTATACACGGTATGGCTATCTATACCGATGGTTCAAAGATGGAAAATGAAACGGGAGCAGGGATCTTTTTCTGAAACATAGAAAAATTGACAATACATATTTCCAAGTCAATTGAAGATTTCAACAAAACTGGCTAAGTGAATGGGAATGTAGTTTCTGTTAGAACAGTTCTGACACTCTCTGAGTGCCACTGTCCAACACTGTTCGGACTGATACATTGCCTTATGGTGGAGCAAATTATACACGGCTGTCTTCATTTCCCGACACAAAAACCAGCAGCCATTCTTCAGTTAATTAGAAGACTAAAGTTAAATTCAAAGATTACAAAATTAATTTTCCTTTCTATTTCCCCTCTTTCGTTCGCTTTTTTCTTCCTAATTTTAGGATAGTAATTGCCTCGAGATAACTACGCACCCTTTAACCACGCCTAATCTATATATTATTTCATATAAAACAAAACTGTTTAATTAAAAAAGTGATTCCAGAAATATATTGCTTCAAATTGTAAGCAGCAACCCAACAAAAGGTTGTCTGGGAATTTCACCACAGCAACTGAAGTTGGCCGTTTTGACTGCCGGTTGCCACTGTAATGCGATTGGGTGAGTCAAAGACACTCAAACCGCCTAATTTTGCCCAAACAAAAAAACTACATTTCGTTTTTATTTTTCATTTATTCAGTTTTATTTGCATGTAGTTGTTTATTGTTTCTTTCGTGAATGTTATATAATGAGGGTTAACTTAAAAATATAAAAAAGTCTTAAATAATTTACAGAAATATATTTGTAATATATATAAAAATATGGTGTGTGTGTGTGTGGGATACAGAGTTGTTTGGATGGGGTTGTTATTGAATTAGGGGTTTCATAGACGAAATTATATTATATAGAAAATAAATGTAATGTATAACTTTTCAGTTTTTTCTGCTTTAATTTGTTACTTAATGCTGTAAGATGGTTCGTTTTTAATAGATTTTTATTATTTGATTAAATAAGTTAAAAATATAAAAATATTTTACATTGAAATACTTCATTTATTTATTCACTCTTACTGTTTACTTAATAAACTAATTATTAAGACGCCATTTAGTAAAAACAATAATAAAACTTTCAATTGCACAAAATTTTGATTGTAAAAAAGAACAAAAACTAAAAAATAAGATGACAATGGGATGGGAAGTTTCCTTGGCTTTGTGTTCAAAAATGCTAATGTTTTTCTTTTGAAGTTGTTTGCTTATTACTTAAATGCTAAATATAAACTTTTTTATTAATATTATTTTTTATTATATTTATTTTGCTCATAAATCAACGACATCCTCTTTGGTATATTGAGTATCCCTAAAAGTTTGCCGTATAGAGGAGGATCGTTGTGGTCCTTCAACTAATGTCTCCTAAAATAGATTTTAATGTAAAAAACACATTTTAGACATATTAAATTACTATAAAAAAATTAAAAACAAATGTATATTACCAACATTTAATATGACATAGTGATGAACATGCAATTTCTTTGCTGTGATAATTTGTTAATTGTAAAAAAGTAAATAAAAATACGACAAGAGAACATACACACAAACATAAGGTGAATCACAAAATAAAACAGTCAACAGTAGTTAAATATTTATATAGTATACAATGAACGTTTAACAAAATCATAAGGAAGACAAAAACTTTAAATTATATTTTCGTATATTTAGGTTTACAACAATAATGTAAATAAAAATAGCAAATGTTTTGTAATTAAGGGATGAATGATATAGAAATATTATTAACAAATCGTTACGTTACAAGAAGAAGAACACAATAAAATTAAGATATGTTATATTGGGCGAAGAAGGGCATCAATTAGCGGGCAAGAGAAATTTCTTCTTTTAAGCATAAAAAAGGACAACCCAAGAACCCACATTTATATTTTTATCACTGTGGTTTAGGTAGAATGTTTTTGTTTGTTTTTCGTTTAGTTTTCACTGAGACAAGACAATTTTGGTATTCGTGTTGGATTTTTGAATGAATAATTAACAATTTATGTAAACCAAGACCATTCATTAGTTAATGGAACAAGTGTAGGAAATACATAATTACGATATATAAACCAATTCTTAAATGCATATCGCGACATTACCTACTTTAAAACAAAAAATCACACGCACACAAATATAACAGCACATAATGGTCAGGACATCACAGGAGGAGATAAGTGT
Source organism: Musca domestica (assembly GCF_030504385.1). Taxonomy (NCBI): domain Eukaryota; kingdom Metazoa; phylum Arthropoda; class Insecta; order Diptera; family Muscidae; genus Musca; species Musca domestica. The sequence continues at coordinate 5,609,970 of NW_026712115.1, read as the reverse complement.
GTATGAGTATAAAGCAATTGCAATGAATTCTTGTGTAGCATTAAAAAAGCATGTTATTAATGCACACATACAGGCAAACATAAACATTGTTTGTCCAAAATTTTCAATGAGTTCAGCATGAAAGATTTGAAAGGTTTGATGGAAATGAGGCATCGAAAAGTATCAAACCTCAAAAAGTGACGACATTTCTTTGCCGGCAATGCGTTTAAATCCAATGCTTGTTTCATTACTTTCTTCTTGTGACGTTGATGTTGCGGTACGACTGTTGCGTATATTTAGTATTTCATTTGTTCCATTCTCACTGATTAGACTTTTGCTTAACATCTCCTTGATTTCATTATTAAACGATGTTGTGTTAACAATTTTCGTTGTAACTTCATTCGTGGAAGTTGATGACATCGAAGATGTTATGATCGACGACGAAACTCCTGTTGCGGAGTTGGTGCTAGTTATCGAGGACGATGAATTTCGATTGATTTTATTTATGGCCGATGATGAGGATGACGTTAGTAACGAACGTGGTAATACTTGTGGTTTAAGGGGTAGATCTATGCAAATGTGCAATAAGTTACAATACAAAATCGTTGTTTCATCACACGCAGTTGGTTCGAGGGGGGTTGGGTTGGGATTTCAAACATAAAAAGGGAAGAAAAATAAATTTTATTGAAGTAAAAAAATTAAATAAAATTAAAAATTAGAAGAAAAATATATTTTAAACAAAACATTGTTGCCAATAGTAATTCTAGTTTATTATTCGCTGGTTTGTAATACACAAACAACCATAAGTTAGGCCCTAACACCTCACGTAAGATTTAAAGTAATTATTACTTTCGGTACCTTACTGCATCTGCGAACATATTTTTTTCTACCAAACAGAACCATTGTATAATATCCCTTAAGGAGAATCTTCATCTACGGAAAATAAAGTAATTATATATTGTTGAGAACAAATATATAGAAAAAGTAAGACACATTTTACTTATAGTTTTAAGGGTAATTTCATTCTGAGTTACTGCCCCTCTCTCTTCAATATTCAGACAGGATAAGATAATCACAATTTATCAACCTGAAATAGTCTGAACCATGGAAAAAAATATGAGAAGATGCAATGAAGGTCAAAGGACAAGATATTGTTAAAATAGAAGCATACTTTTCATCGGTTTAAGTATAATTTCTTTTGGAGCCATTGTCCCTTCATAATCTGAATCGACCTGAACCGAAAGGGGATTAGACCAACAAAATACTTGCAGATACCACACGAATTCTAATTTAAGTTCGAACGGAAAAGACAAAACAAAACGTAAAGAAGGCCAAAGAGCAAAATATTATAAAATTAGAATCTAATAATGTGTGATAAAAATGCAACAAAATCAAGATATGCTCTTTCAAAATTGAACTTTCTAACAAGTGACGAACGAAGTATTCAACCGCAGAACTGCAAATGAAGGCAGGTTATGTTATAGATATACAAGACTTTTGTCAAATTGATCAGCATCAAATCGGCCCAATTTGCTAAATTTGGAATAAATGTCGTTATAGGAGTCCAATAGGTCAGCGAGTTCTAAGGATCTTAAATACGCATCGACTATAAGAAATAATACCCGTATGCTATTCCGGTGGAAGGCATCAAAACAAATTTGGCCAGACATTTCCGTGCATAGTATAGCAGTATATTTAGTAAGAATGAAATCAACGTTACGGAAAACGTATTCCGTAAATAAAGTGAATGAAACAATTGAACGCCTATTATGTCACTATCTTACTCTATCAAGGGAGATACTACGAGCTATATGTGAACATTCGAGCCAGGATCTCAGTGTGCATTTAGGCACATATCTAAAACTGGCCAAAAGGTCTACATTGGCTCTGTGGCCGGAATCAAAAAACGAAAATCAAATCAACATTATTTTTCTTCTTCTCTTCTTCTTTTACTCTCTACAAAACATACACCTCTCATTCTCCCTCAACTTACTTTCTATTCTTCCTCCTTTCTTTTCTTTTTACACAGGAGGATCACAATGAGTCCAAATGTCTCAAATTTAAATAGTAACAACACATCCTTATAATGAATAAATACCGCATTTAATTATAGAAAATTCAGTCGAATAAGTCACTTTTCATTACACCCATCTGGTTTAGATGCTTTGGTTTTTGTGTTCAAGAACATCCATTGGGGAAAAATGTTTCGAAAAACAACTTTGAGTAAATGATATTGAAATTCGCAGGCAATTTTCAAAAAACTCATATATGTGAGGCATTCATTTTTTTTGTTTAAATATACATGTATATGTAAGAAAACAATAATAATTTAATTATTATTTTCTATAATTATTATTGTATTTACAAAACAAAAAGAATTAACGTGTATTTATACTTGATAATGTTTAACTAAAATATATTTTGACGACATTACAGATATACATTAAAAAATAATACTCAATGAATTACTGAGGCAACATTTAAATTAGAAACAAGGAATTCAAAAGGAACTTGTTGGTAAGATATTAAAAGTGCATACATTATGTTCAAATTCTATTTTTAAAGAGTTTCTATATTCTTTAACATTTAAGATTAGAAATAAACTACAAGTTTCAAAAATTTTAAATTACCTAAACGATTTAGACCAGCAGCAAGTTCCCGTACAGATTTCTTTTCCAAGCCAGCAGCTAAAAATAATAAATAAAATGTTAAAATTATAAATGAAGTAGTTAATAAAAGAGAAAGGCCAATGTACATTATATTTCATTATATTTATATGCAGGGTGAGATAAAAACAAAGTCAAACGCCATAATTTTTATTTTTTTAAATTTTATTGAATGAAAGAAAGAAATGTCGGAAAAAGCATCAACTTTTAGAATAAGTTTAGATTTGTTCGAATTGGTCACCTTTGGCACGAATTATAGACTTCAAATGGCCAATGAAACCGTCACACGCTGCCCGAATGTTGCTCTGCGGTATTTTGGCCCATTCCCAGCGAAGCGCTTGCTTAAGGTGATTGACACTTTGGTATTTTTTTAGATTTTCAAAATACTCCAGACTCAATAGTCCAACGGATTGGTATCCGGAGGTTTTGGTGGCCACTGTGCGCTGAAAATGAAGCGAGGAACCTCATTTTGTAACCATTCTTGGGTGGCGTGTGCTGAGCCCTCTTGGAATGTCCAAGGTCTGCGGCTAAAATGTTTGCGTGCCCAAGGCTTTAATACACTCTCCAGAATATTTTCGCGATAATATTCGGCATTTATTCCGATTAATTCGAGCGGAGAGCGAGCATTGGCTATTATGGCAGCCCAAATCAACACCATGGCCGACGCTTGAGTTCCGGTGGCCAACCGAAGGTGCACATTTTCTGCTGACCTCTTTGGCAAGTAAACACGATCATTTTGTTTGTTTACAAACTGCTGGACAACGAATGTCTTCTCATTAGAGAAAACCAAATTCGGCAGTTCACCACTTTCGGCCAAGCGAAGCTACTGTTTAGCTCTTTTGAATCTATTTCCTTTCTGTTGCGGTGTAAGTTCTTGCACTTTTTGGAATTTCAATGGCTTTACCCCGAACTCATTTTTCAATATTTGCCGAATGGAATATTGCGATATGTTCATCTCACGACTCCTTGGAACTAACCACTTCCAAAGACCTTTTCAGGGCATGACTAAGAGGCATTGCTAAAACAAATAAATTTTGCCAAAGGTATTTCTGAGCTGTATTTGATATATTACCCTGAATTTCTTTGATATATATAAATGCATATTACGGCTATCTAAGACTAAAATATCCAATCGGATTAAAAATATACATGAGCTACATCTAAATCTAAACCGATTTCCACCAAATTTGGTCGTATGTGACAAATTCCTTCCTATTTGGACTAATCTTCTATATATATAAATGTAAGTTGTGTTAGTTACTACGCTTATAACTTAAGAACCGCTGGATTAATTTTAACGATTCACACAAATTCGGAGTTGTCTACTCTCCGAAAAGGATAATATCCAAAAAAATCGCGTAAAAATGTAATATATTAACATTTTCATTTTGACTTTTCAAATGTACAATAGTAATGTTTTATTTTGCATGATTTTTTTCCATTTTGACTTACTTTTTTCTAATGTACATTTGTAGTGTTTTTTTATATTTTATTTTTGAATTCGAATATTTATACCAATTTATTTAATTGACTTGATTTCTTGAGAACTGAAATTGATGGCGGGTTACATGGAAGTGTAGTAGCGAATTATGTGGTGGCGAAACGGAATAGATGATATCGAAATAATTTAACGCGGTCACACCAAAGTTAAAAGATAATTACTTTTTCTAAATCGCTGAAAAATCATGAAAAAGAGATCTCATTGCAAAAATCAAAAAAAAAACATTTTCAATGGAATCGAATTTTAAAGTAATAGTACATTCTATTGTCAAACTTTGTAAGGAAGGATCTTAAAACATTTGCTGTAAAAAATCAGCGAAAAAGTTGAAGACTTTTTCAATTTGTTATTCTTTTTAAAAGAAAGTTGTGTTAGTTACTACGCTTATAACTTAAGAACCGCTGAACTGATTTAAATGATTCATACAAATTCGAAATTGTCTCCTATCCGAAAAGGATAATACCCAAAAAAATCGCGTACAAATGTGATATATCAAAATTTTCATTTTGACTTTTGAAATGTACAATAGTAATGTTTTATTTTGCATGATTTTTTCCATTTTGACTTACTTTTTTTCTAATGTACATTTGTAGTGTTTTTTATATTTTATAGCTGAACCCGGTGCGCTTCGCTACCCCTTTTGATTTTATATGCATTCAAAATTTTATTTACGAATATATGTTGGTTAAAAAAAAAGTTAAAAATTAAAAAATAATTTTGCACTACTTTAATGCGTAAATAACCAAAACCATTAGAAAAGCAGTAACATGACATACATACACGAAGGGTTTGTCTTTCGGATTTATTTATTTCATAGCAAATACCAAGCGTGCAGTAAACTGCAATCTTTTGAAGTTGAGTGGCATTTCTATTGCAATTAGTGAATTCGAGATAGCAACATACTTCGCCGTAATAAGCGTATTTCAAATCAATTGTTGTGTTGTTTTTAGTGTTAGCCAAAGGCGCTGTGGGTCAATGGTTCTTATTAAAATCAAATCCCAATCTGATCCGATTTAAATATAATTTAAAAAAAAAATACTTCTACACCAAACTCCGCCACACCTTTCATATTTCATTGAAATTGGTGCGTCAGATATGTGAAATCGGCCGATAATATATATATGGGAGCTATATCCAAATCTTAACTAATTTCCAATTAATTTGTCACATTTATTATTGTAACCAAATTCCGCCACACATTCTGAATTTCATTGGTATCGGTCATATATATCATGTTTGGTACATAACATATATGAAATCGGCCGAAATATATATGTTAGCTATATCCAAACCTCAACTGATTTCAATATAATTTGGCAATTTTTTCAAATTACTGCTCATTTGACTGGAAAATTTTGCTACGATATTTACCATACTAAAAATTAATTTGATCCCTTACATGGGGATAAGATTGATATATACTTTTAAATGGATTTGTATAGCACATCCACACATTTGAAGCCCACGGTTTAAAAATTGAAGACCACGGCTTAAATATGGGTACAGGTATTTTAAAACACTTTTAATCGACCAGTACGGGAACACTTATATCAGTCATATCTGTGAATAATTATGCTTTGACAAATATGCATAATAGACAAAAACTACGGGCCGGCAACGCGGACCGGGCCAGCTAGTATTACATATTTGTTACACAATAAAAGGGAAATCGGACGAAACCATATCTAAATTTTGACCGATTATTTCCATTTTAAATAGGGTTCGTCCTTGGGCCAAACAAATGATTTGTGCAAAATTTTATCTCGAAGGGGCAATTGACACGACGTGTACTTTGTTTACAAAAATACATGGACTCAGAATGTGATTCTATGCAGATCATATAAAGGAACTATGAGTCTATCTTGCTTCCTTCCCAAAGACATAATACCCTGACCATAGTGTGGCGTAGGGCCTTTTCGTGTTAATTTGTACCAAATTTCACTTTGAACCCAATATATCATAAGGGATCAGTTATCTCGGTAATAGGCCTCAAATGTAAAGTCAAGTGAGACAAAGGTTATAGAAATTGCGACAAAAAATTGCTTTGTTCTTTTAGACAAGACGAGACGTGCATGAGAAAAAGAGAAGGTTCGGAGAAATTTTTCGATTATTAAAAGATATTGTTGTATTTGTCTTGTGCATTCGGGTCGTATGCGTGTGAATAAGCGACCTTTTTTATCACCTGGAATGTGGTTTCAGAAATATCGATTAACTGGTATCTGAATGATCGGTTCTTGTGTACTTTTATATATTTGTAATATCCCTTTTATACACTAAGCGATTGATGAATGCGAAGCTAAACAGCATTCTAACTGATATATTTTTTTCGCATTCACTGTCGTATCTTAGAACAGAAACTGGACCTAATCCTCTTTTAAAAATATCGCAACTCACCTGTTGCTTTGCCACCAATGTTATTGGCTGTGCCATTTCCAAATGGCACACTTTCCATTTCTGTAAATTAAACAAAAAGTGATTTTATATGGGCAAAAATCTAATTATATCTCTCAGACAGACAGCAATTACCTTCATCCAATTTATCAGGCGTCGTTTTACTTGAATCCGCACTAGTATGCATCACTGAATTTGTTCCTTGTGCTGTTTTGGGCTCACTTCCCACCACTGACCATGGTCGGGGTTTTTGCAAATTGATCGGTGTGCGTAGAATACCATTGCCGGTTTTAGCACCCGTAGTGGAATCCGTATGTGATTTAATGGAATCGGTACTGGGCGAACGCATTTTGTTCTCACGACCCGAACATGTTTTGAGCAAACGTTCAGCTTGTGTTGTGGGCTGTGCGGAATCTGGAACATTGTCATTTGCCCCACCAGCAGCACCTTCAGTGCGCATTTTGACAAGTGGTGATTTTCGTCCCACCAGAGGTGAATATTTTTCCAAATTATCTGTGGAACGTGAACGTGTGGTCCATGCAGCACCTTTCAGCAAGGGTGAATTCCGTTCCAGTTTTATGGGACGACGTTCCTCCAGAATAGGTGTGGTTTCTTCGGAGGTCATGTGATCGTTGCCATTGCGACTCATTGTGGGACTATCAACGAATGATAGGGAGCTGCATTCCTCCGAGGTGGGCGATACTAGGGGTGTAAGTGTGGTGGGTGTTACCGAACCAGGTCGAAAGAATTGATCAAGGCCCTCACCAATTTCCCTGGTACTATTGCCGTTTTCAATGGCTGCAACCAGGGGCCGGGTGGGCGCACGTGTCTTGGCTCTTTTCGGACGACCTTTGACTAGATGTTGCAATTGAAAAGAGGCACTTGGCAATTCGGTTATGGAGTCACAACATTCATCGCCACCTCCATCATCGAGGGCACCACGACTATCACTGGTCAGGGTGGCATCACCATTAATTGAGGAGTCACGTCGCGATATTTGTGATGTTGAACGATGTGATGACGGCGACTCCAATAGATCGGGTATATGGCCAAGGCTTAGATTTTCCACAACCGATTGTGGACGTACCTTACGGGCTGCAACTGAACGTCTTTTGGTGGGCATGTGTGGTGTAGCCTTTAGCAGTAATGGAAGAAAGAGAGAAGAAAAATATTGTATTTGAGCAAAAGAGATCAACAAAGTCCAATCCATGTCTATTATGTTAGAGATTTTTCAAGTTTATGATTAACCATGCATATGGCATTACGAATGATAATATAGAGAGGACAATGAGGGAGAGAAATGATTGGAATTGGCAAGAAAGGAGAAAAATGCAATGCTCATTTGCTAAAAATATGTAAACTTAAAAATTAGATCTTTATCTACGGAAAATAAAAGCTCACTACAGATTATTTGAAGAATTACTAAAATGCAGACGACAACAATCATGTAAACGTTAACAAAACAAATGAAATAACTTATGCTTTAAGTACAACAGTTGGGGAGTGGGAATTAATAAAATACACATTTTATTAGAGCCAATGATGCATTTTCCAGTTTGTATTTTTCATAAAGGTGGCTGGACTATATTAAAATTTCAATGGTATTGTATTTTTTATTAAAAAAAACAAGTATCAGTAACAAGTATCAGTCGGTTTTGCCGACAGAAGTATACCCCTAGCCCTGAGTTACGATTATTCAAACTGTTGACCCTTTATAGGGGAGGTTCCGAAGCTATTGACCAATATTGACCAATTCGTATCTGACCTAAGACGGATATAAATATTACAACGTGCCAGATTTGGAATATATCGACTACTTCTCATATTTTATATGAGATATGTGCACATTTTTGGAAAATGTGAAAATATGCTTGAGGAAACTGATATAGTGGTAGCTAATAAAGAGTCATAGTTCATCTAATGCAGATAAAAATACCACACCTTGGGTTAATAAAATATTGCGATGTGTGTAATTTGAAGGGATCGTTTTGGTTATTAAAAAACCTTGACCCTTTGTGTGGGAGGTACCAGAAGGAATAGTCCGATTTCTACCATCTTTATAACAGATCTTGTGTTTATGGAAATATTGAGATGTACCAAGTCTAAATTGGAATCGGATGTTAATTTCGTATTTTATGAGCTTCATGAATATTCAAAATGTTGAAACTTTGTGGGGGAGGTACCAGAAGGAGTGGACCGATACATTACATCTTCACACCGGACCTTGGGTTAATAAAAATGTTGTGATGTGAAGATAATCGGACACTTCCATCACATTTTATAAAAGTTATAATTATTCAAAATGTTGACCCTTTGTGGGGGAGGAACTTGATGGAGTGAGCACTGATGCAAATATTGGGATTTGCAAAGTTGGGGCAAAAACGGGTAATAATATCTCTTTCTGTGCAGAAATCTTTTTTTTTTTTGAAATTTTTGAGGAGGTTCGGTCGATATTGCCCATCTCCGTACTCGATCTAAGTATGACAAGAATATTACGATGTACCAAGTTTGAATCCAATCGGATACAGACGTACATACCTTGTCGTACGGACATCGCTAGATCGACTCCAAATGTCCTGAAAAGGATTTGGACCAAAGAGACCTAGGGTCTAAAACCGTTATTTTGATGAGGCACGTCTTGGCCGTCAAATGATATATACCCTCCCCATCTAGCCATATGGGTAGGCTGAGAGTATAAAAATATACTGACTTTTTTTGAAGATTTTTTTTCAAGATGTGTGACACAATTGATTAACTCAAGTCGTAAAAGAGGACCCATGAAAATATATTGCGGTGAATTAGGTGGATCCTTGAGTTTTTTTTACCATTATTACATGAACAGAGATAAATTGGTTTCGCAATTCGGAGTCCAATATTAAACTAAAAAAAATTGACGATAGATATTAGGAGGTGCGAAGAAACAAACCACGAGCAATCATATCAGTAGGTCATTAGTCATATGGAGTCCTCTATATTCTGTGTAGATGACGAAAGCGATACAACTTTTTAAAAAGGAAAAATTAAAAAGGTACTCTTTGCAAAAACTGGCAATTTAGGGTCCGTAGTCCCTCGAAATGAAGCTCCAGATTAACGCGTCTTATTCAAGAGTGAGTTTAAAATGTCGTTTACTCGGTGATGCTAGAATAATTTTGATGTTTACCATAGTATGGAGGGTATATTAAGTTTGTCATTCCGTATGTAACACCTCGAAATATACATTTTAGACCCCACAAAGTATATATATTCTTGATCAGCATAAAATTCTATGTAGATTTAGAGGTGTCCGTCTGTGTAAATCACTATAGTTTCCGAACGAATTGAAGTAGATTGATAAAATTTTACTCAAATGTATATTATGTCTGCAGGAAATAGGCCATGTAGGTCCACGTTTTGGTATAGCTCCCATATAACGGTACCTCCCGATATTCGTTATTTTTATGATTTTTGCGATATTATTTACCGGAATTGTTTCAAATTTGGTATTTGAAGTTCGTAATGGATACTACAGCCTATGACAGAAAATTTTCTGTGCTGCTCCACGTCTTCGTATAGCCCCCATGTAACGGTACATCCCCATATTCAGTATTTTAATGATTTTAGCTACATTTTTTTTTTCATTTTTAATATTTTTTTTTTAAGTTTCGCATTTGAATATTGTAATGGCTCATGACAAAAGTTACCTATGCAGGTCCATGTCGTCGTATAGTCCCTAATATAACAGCTATATTTGGTATTTTTAAGATTTTAACAGAATTTTTACGGTTTTTACTGTTTTTGAGAATTGCCAAATTCGTTCCAAATGGTGGTGGGTATTCAAAGTTCGGCCCGGCCGAACTTACAGCTTTTTTACTTGTTTATCCTTCAATGTGTAATGGAGGGTATATTGCATTCATATTGCAACTACTCGGAATAATCATTAAAGACCCCATAAAAATATATTCTTTATTAGCGTAACATTCAAATACGATTTGCATTGTCTGAAGGTCCTTCTGTCTGTCTATCGTTTGAATGGGTCGAACTAGACGACTATAATTGGGCACATTGTCATAGCATTTCTGCAAATTTTATGGTATATAGAAAACATCGGTTCACTTTTATGCAAAGACCACACCCATTTTACCACACCGTCCGATAACTGGTATTTTGAAGGTTTGACATTGGTCACTCAAAAAATATAAAAATCAATACAGGGTTTGGTGTAGTCCCACATAACGTTTTAGAATTATTGATTTTTAAACAAAACAACTATGATAAAATGCATCATTGCCCTTCTTCGTTTCAATTTAGGAATTAAATTATTTCAAAAATGTATTAATGAATGAAAAAATGCATTTTGGAATTATTTGTAATGATATGGAGATAATGTATTTTTTTTCTTCATCAAGACAATCTACTTACAAGGTTGAGATATTCCAATTTCTGTGGTATATTTTTTTAAGAGAACATGATTTGATTTGGATGTGATTTGTTTTGAAAAAGTTTGATATATTTTTTGGAAAATTGCATTAAACGGATGATTGATAATGAATGAATGGTTGGTTGATTTATTGATGGAATTTTCGTTGAGTTTTTTTTTTTTTCAAATATTTTATTGGTTGTTTTGTTTCGTTGTTGTGAAAAGAGAAGGGGGAAAGACATATAAGTAAATGGATGTTTAAATGGTAATGTTTAAGAATAAAATGAAATAATTGTTCGAACTTAAATTAAACAATGAAAACAACATAAAACATTGTAATAACAACACTCAGACAGATGACTAAAGTGCATTCTGATTTGATGAGTTTTCAGAATTTTGGTTTCATTTCTTGCATTAAACTTTTTGTTATTAACTTGAAACTCAATGTACAATTTCCAATTGTTGAATTGTGTATTTTCTAAGTGTAACTAAGTTTGTTTGTTTTTATGAGGAGACTTGCGTTTTGTGTAATGTTTTTCGGATTTAAATTTATTCACGACTAAATGATAAAATGTTTATTCTTTTTTTCTAAAATATTATGATATAAATAATATTAATAATATTGACTGATATGCCATGAAATGAAAGTGTTTGTGTATGGGTCTAGTATGTATATTTGTGTTTGTTTCGTGGTCATATTGTATTTTTTATTGCAACCACATTGGTGGTTGTGATTCAACACTTACAGTGGGTGATTCTAATCCTAATTTGGGTAAAATGGAATTGCGTCCAGTTCGCAGAATCATTCCATCAGAGTCCTGAAATTATACGAAGTAGAAGTTATGTTTTAATAAATGATATATGATATGAATGAGAGAGACTTTTAGAGACTTAATCACTATGAATATGTTGAAGTTATGTCTTTTTTAAGCAAGGAGTACATGATAAAAAAATATTTACAAAAATATTGGACAATCGGAATGAGACATGCTTCTTTTAACATTGTGATGGTTTTGCTGCCAGTATTGAATGGAGTTATACTGGATATTTCTTTGAGCGCCAAATACATTGGTACAATCCTAGACAAGAATTTATTACTTAGCAGGTCAGAGATTCTCAGACATAGATCGTCGTCTACAAGCTTGCTAAAAACATTCCCTGGCAAAGCAAATCTCTTTCTTATAATCAACAATTTTATTCCTCCTGGGATGAACACTGTGGATTGAAGGTCTCCGAGTGAACCTGTGCCAACTCCTATGTAGCTGCGCATTCTTGAACGAAACCATCGCATTGTAGATGTGTAGGTGCTACGCAGTAAATAGAATAATACGCTGCGAAAAGCAAAATGGAGACATCTAATTTCAACAGTAGGCTGCTATTGTGGTAAAAATACTTATAAAAGTCCCATCGGACACGCAAATAGATCTTCACGAAAAAGAAGAATGGGAGAGATCCAGAGAGATAATTGTGTTTTGCTCGATCAACAATCCTACCAGAAGGTGACAGGAAAAAGTGGAATAACATTATGCATTTGTTTGTAACATAGAGAAGGAAGTGAGTTAGACCCATAGTTCCATTCGATGATCTGCATAGAATAACCTTCTAATTCGATTTATGCATGTCGATCCGTCCGTCTGCCCATATGTTTTTGTAAACAAATTACAGGTCGCATTAATTGCCCGACAAAGATGAAACTTTGCACAAAACATTTGTTTGGTCCAAGGACGAACCCTATTGGATATAATCGGTCAAAATTTAGACATAGCTCATATATATATCTGCGCCCGATTTTATTATTTTGCATCAAATATTAAGCCAAATATGATGAATTTTGGCACATACAGGGCGTGACTAAAAAATTGCAACACACTTCAGACTGCTGCCACTTCTAAGCCACTCTTCCGACAGCTGTTAAAATTATTCTCACAAAAGCATTTTAGTTAGAATTTTCCATAAAAAAAGTTATTAGTGATGGAATTCAAGCTTGATAGTATGATTTTTTTATATTAGGCTGGAAAACCACAAGTGGCTATCGTTAGAGCACTCCAGCGTTTAAATGTGAATAAATCTTTTGTGTCTCGTATCATCGCTCGTTACCGTGATACTGGAAGCGTAGCCCGACGTCAAGGAAGTGGACGGAAGAAAACAGCAACATCAGCAGAAATGGTTCGAAAAGTAAAGAAGCGACTTGATCGAAACCCGCGTCGCAGTGCCCGAAAAATGGCTCGTGAGCTAAACATATCGCAATATTCCATTCGGCAAATATTAAAAAATGAGCTCGGGGTAAAGCCATTGCAATTCCAAAAAGTGCAAGAAACAGAAAGAAAATAGACTAAAAAAAGCCGAATGTGGTGAACTGCCGAGATTGATTTTCTCCGTTGAGGAAACATTCGTTGTCCAACAGTTTGTAAACAAACAAAATGATCGTGTTTACTTGCCAAAGAGGTCAGCTGAAAATGTGCATCTTCGTTTGGCCACCAGAACTCAAGCGCCGGCCATGGTGATGTGTGGGCCGCCATAACAGCCGATGGTCTCTCTCCGCTCGTATTAATTGACCGTGGCATTAGAATAAATTCCGAGTATTATCGCGAAAATATTCTGGAGTTTGTATTGAAGCCTTGGGCACGCAAACATTTTGGCCGCAGACCTTGAACATTCTAACAGGACTCAGCACCATCGCACTCACCACGCGCCACCCAAGAATGGTTACAAAATGAGGTTGCTCGCTTCATTTCCAGCGCCCAATGGCCACCAAAATCTCCGTTGAACTATTGTGTCTGGAGTATAAAAAATACCAAAGTGTCGATCACCTCAAGCAAGCTCTTCGCCGGGAATGGGTCAAAATACCGTAGAGCAGCATTCGGACAGCGCGTGACGGTTTCATTGGCCGTTTGAAAGCCATAATTCGTGCCAAAGGTGACCAATTCGAACGAATCTAAACCTATTCTATAATTTGATGGTATTTCCGAAATTTTTTGCTTTCATTCAAAAAAATTAAAAAAATGTCACAATTATGGCGTTTGACTTTGTTGCAGTTTTTTTTTATTTCTCCCTGTATTGTGTCAAATTTAAAAAGTAAAATCTAAAATCTTTTAAACTAATTTGTGACTTATACATATATAATTTGGGGTCTCGACAATTTCTAATTTAATCATTGTAAATGAAATTTCAGTAGTGGAATTTTCTAAATTGTTTTGCCACTATCGACAAAAATCGTTATATTTAAAACCCAAGGATTTCGTGTGAAAAGCGACTAAATGTACACGACATTTTTTCTGTCGGTAGGTCACTGTAAATGGGCTAATAATTCCCTGTTTATCAGTCTAACGGTTTGGTTTAGAGTTAAACTCTTGACAAGCTCCAAAGTTTTTTTTTTTAACAGATGACGCAGTTTGTTGGAGATAATAATAAATTTTTATTTTAATAATTTTTATATTTACTTTTTTGTGGCAATTTTATTCTATATGTATTTCATGAAGATAATTATATTAAAAGCTGCGAGAAATAAAATATACAGAATTTAATTGTTTACCAACGTTGTCGAGTAAAATGGAATTACGATATTTGTTTAAGAACATATGTATGGCCGGTTAAACGAATTATGACTAGGTGCGAAGGAATTTTCTTCCCGCTTCATGGGGTGGTAATTTTTAATCTTTGGTGAATGCAGCAAGTTGTTCTGTATATTTATTAACAAATTTCATATTTTTCTTTTAAATTAAGAGAAAATTCTTTTAAATATTAAATTTTAATTTTTAAGTTTATGTAGACAAGTAGGGTACTCTAAAACGCAGTAAATTGACCAGTACTGAAAGTTTATATTAAAAAAATTGCAGGTAGTGCATTCACCTCACCCAATTAACAGCAGCATTAATTTGAAGTTGTTCTATGTGAGGTAGTTATTTCAGTGTCGTTTTGAAACAGTGCTTGGAGGAGTATCCACTTTATATCATTGTACTTCTCTCTTATAAAAATAAGTAGTTTTTGTCTAAAGTTTTAAGAACGTGTTTCAACGAATAAACTATTTTTATATCCTCAGTCATATGGCTACATAGGGTATATATCATTTGATACGGCCAAAACGTGCCACATCAAATTCAAATCGGTTTCAGGACATTTGGAGTCGATCTAGCGATGTCCATCCGTCCGTCTGTCTGTCAGTCTGGCTGGTTGGTGCTCACGATAACTTTCGAAGGTAGTATCCGATTTTTTCCAAACTTGGTACATCGTAATATGATTATCAAACTTAGATTGAGTTCGGAGATGGGCATTATCGGTCCACTACTTCTGGTACCTCCCACACAAAAAGTCAACATTTTCAAGGAAAATAATTTGCGGTATAGAAAGAGAAATGATAATCCGATTTTGCTCCAACTTTGCGAATCCTAATATATGCATCAGTGCTATATATATATATATTTATATATATATATATATATATATATATATATATATATATATATATATGGAAATGTTGAGATGTCTGAACGGAATCGGATGTTAATTTAGCATTTTATGAGCTTCGTGGATATTCAAAATGTTGACTCTTTGTGGGGGAGGTACCACAAGGAGTTTGAATATCCACGAACCTCATAAAATGCTAAATTAACATCCGATTCCGTTCAGACATCTCAACATTTCCATCAACAAACGATCTGTTATAAGGATGGAACAGATCGGACCATTTCTTCTGGCAACTCCCCCACATAGTATTCAAGATTTTTGAAAAACAAACCACTCAAAGAAAGCGAAAAAAGCATCCAACTGTCTCTTCATATTTCATACATCCAAATATTGTTGTGAAGATGATATATATCTGCTAACCCCTTCTGATATATATCTGCTAACTACCCACATGGGGGCACAATTTCCAATACTTATATCTGTCATAACTTGCGAAACAAGTCGGCGTTTCTTCACAACTTGTTATATCTAAATATTTCATTTTATCAGAAATCTGATAAGAATATGTTGTTTATGATTTCGCATGACAATATTTTTGACTGTATTAGAAGAAGTATGAAAATATAATACTTCGGTCGGCTATATCTATTTCCTCACGCATATTTCCACATTTTCCAAAAATTTGCATATACCTCATATGAAGTATGGGAAGTAGTCTATATAGTTCAAATCTGGCACGATGCAATACTTACATCAGTCTTAGGTCAGATACGAATTTGTCAATATTGGCCAACTGCCACGGAAGGGTCAACAGTTTGAATAATCGTAACTCAAGGCTGGTGGTATACATCTGTCGGCAAAAGCGACTAATACTATTTTACTTGTTTACTCAGAGTTTGTTCTGTTTAACTGACTAGGATATAAACTTTGAGAAACAAATAAAAGAATGTGAACAACAGAATTCTTCATTTGAATTTATATTTCTGTGTTTTTGGGGGTTTTAGCCCCAAACAACGTCGTTAAATCGTCAAAAGTTAAAAGTCAAAAGTGAAAATGTTAAAATCTGAAAGTCAAATTTAATACACCCTCCTTTCTATAGCAAAGTGTATCAATAACCTTTGCGATGCGACGAATGTATGTTTGTGCGTGTGTGTTTGAATGAAAAATAAAATATTTAGACTTACATGACTGGAGCGACTACGCACAATGTCGGGTGTTTGCGGTTCATCCAGCATAACAGAGGGTGAGTCGGCAATACCCAAACCGCGGCGATAACGTGTTAGAGCTTCCAAGACTTCATCTGTAGCACGATCGGATATTGAGGCAGCCAATGACTGTTCAATTTCACTGGAATTAAAACGGGGAACAAAGAAAGAGTGAGCGATTAAAAGTTAATCAGTCAATAATTATTTTTACAAATCACATACATACATACATGATGTAGATGTAAGTATATATGTTATAGTGTAACAGAAATACTCGATATTTTTCTATAAAACAAGGTAATTATAAATACTACAGCTTAAAACAATTAAGTATACGGACATTATTCAAATGATATGTCGATCATTGCACTGTGTAACTAAAGGCAATTTGAAATTGAATACGTAAGAAATCCGATTATTCTTGTCTTTCAAATATAAATTTGAGGATTCTTAAAGAAATTTATTTGTAAAGAATTCAGCTGCTATACAAATTTATACCAAACGCATGGCTATGGTAGTACCGCAAAGTAAAAAATAAACGTTTTATCGAGAACTAAATACGAATGACGGATTAGAAGCGGCTTAAATTAGAAATCGGAAGGAACTAATACGGAAGTTATACCTTAATCTGAACCGATTACCACTAATATAAATGGGGGAAAGGATGGACCCTTGGGAAAAAGCAAATGAACAGTGCGATATTTTGTCATGCGGAAATGCACAAATCGAGGTACAAATGTGTCTAAAAAAATGTTCGGACCTGTTCAACAAGTTGTGCCGCTAAAATTAGGATTTTGAGTCGTAATGCAAACAACGCTTTTTTTATTATACCCTACAACACTATGTGTTGGGGGTATTATAAGTTTGATTGGGCCAAAAATTATGTAACACCACGAAATATTGATTTCCCACATAGGAAAGTATATATGGATCTTCCTATCTCGGCGAGCTGAGTCGATCTAGCTATGTATGTCCGTCTGTCCATCTGTCCGTCTGTCCATGTTAATTTGTAATCACTCTACAGGTCGCAATTATGGTCCGATCTTCACGAAATTTAAAATGGAGGTGGGGCTAGGGTCAGAATAGAACCCTATTTCTTTTGGTGATGATCGCATAATATTTAGGGGTTGAAATGGACCAAAAACTGAAAACATTCCTGATTTTGCACTTGCTCTACAGGTCGCAATTATAGACCAATCGACGCGGAATTTCGCATGTAGCTAGAGTTTAGGGCTGGCAAGAAGCCTACCCATTTGGGTGGTCATCGGATAATATTTAGCGGGTAAAATAGACCATATCTTTTTTGTTGAAAAAATTCAAAATTTTTCATTAAACCGCGAATATTTTAAATCCCAGCGAAATCACAAAGCCATGACAAGGTTACTTCTGATCTTTACATTGATGTTAACATCCAACAAAACGGATATATAGCAAAATATGTGCGATATATATGTTTATCAAAGAAGATATGCTTGAAAAATCTCTTATATGTCGAGAACGGCTGAACTGATTTCTCATTAATTCAGAATGGCCTCTTGGCAGGAAACATAAAACGTCTAAAAAAATCGCATAAAAATATCTCTCTAAAGATGAAAATATTGATTTTGTAATATTTTCTCATATTTTTTTCCATTTTGTCATATTTTTGGCATATTTTCATTTTGAATTAAACATTTGGTAATATTTCTACAGCTAACAAAACTAAGTAGTTAGGATATCAGGATATCATATACAGATCGCATTTATGGCCCGATCCTTACGAAATTTTGCATGGAGATAAGATGAGGGTCAGAATAAAAGCCTATTCTTTTTGGAGATGATCGCCATATATTTAGGGGTTGAAATGGACCAAAAAACTGCAAAATTGTCAACAGGTCGTAATTATGGGGGTTACCGGACATTGCAAAAGCCAAGCAGTTTTGGATGGTCATCCAAAAATATTCAATGTGTGAAGGAGTTTGCCAACTTTTATAGACAAAATACGAAAATGTCCATTCCAGTGACTTTTTGGAGAATTCACAAATACAGGAATGACACACTTCTGACTATTTCGTTAACGCTGATTTCGTTGAAGAATATAGTCAAATGGCTGTATCTCATATAGATGCGTTTCAGTCAAAAAGCAATAATAAATGTTAATCTTTTGCCACTTCTTAGAGATTATAGGTCTTTGGGAAATATTGGTTCCAGATCTAGGAAGACCATTTACGTGCAACATCTACCAATAAATTGGAAATGAGCAAATTAGTTTAAGTTGCTATTATCCGAAAATTAGAGAACGAAACCTGATGATTTTCTTTTATTATTTGTCACAATATCTTGTGGAATTCTTTCGAGTATCTCGCCTATATAAACTGTATCGTTTATTATAGTGTTGTAGGGTATTCAACGGTCGGCCCCGCTCGACTGTAGCCTTTGCTTACTTTTTTTTTATTAGTTTCTTATAACGTACTATTAAATTAATATAATTAAATATGTTTTTGCTATGAATATATTAAAAATTGTTGCGAGGCTACATTAGCAGCTGTTTCGTAGTGAATTTTTACAAGCAGTTTGTGTTCGTATTTACAACCATAGCACAATTACAGGAGGTCGAGTAAAGCTACCTCTTAAATACACTTTTCTCTTTTGGTGCACCTACTATGTCAAAATGAAAAACAAAGAAAACAATATAAAATTCTTTCAAATTCATTATCAAAATAATTATATTTTCGCCGGAAATGGCCAATAGTTTTCTACCATGGGTTCAAATTTTTGGAATAACCTCTCCATTCAAGAAAAGTTATGCGAGTTTTCCGTAATTAAAAAAATTGTGAAAAATTATAATATAAACAAAATCAATTGTTGCATGACTTCAAAGTCTATTTGACACTGTAAGACTCTAGTAGAGTGGTATATTTCCTAGTTTCTTGGAAGTTGAACAACATTTCTGGTTAACATTGGACCGATTCGAACTAAAACTACGGTTCGAGCCGTTCGAAAAACCATTTCAAAAACCGAACCATGGTTCAAAGCTAGTGTGAAGCATTAAACCGAGCCAACCACAAAAAAAAAAAAAAAAAAACAAGTAAAAACATTAAGTTGGGAGGGCAAACTTAAAAAAACATTTTTTAAAGTAACTGAATTCAAACGTGCTCCGGTAAAAAGTACAAACACCAGTAAGAACATTTGGATAATGCTGTTAGATTTTTCAAAAAACCATAAAGTGGGCAAGGTCGTTATATGGGGCCATACAAAAACGCGAACCTCTATAGACCATTTTATACTTCAAGGATTGTCATATATTGCGAGTCTTAAATACCAAATTTGAACCAATTTAGTGGACAAATATGACTAGTATTATCAAAATACCGAACATCGGTGTGTAACTTTATATGAGCGCTATTGGAACTAAATATTTAGTGTTCTGCCACCGGAGCCACCATTATGAACTACAAATACCAATTTTTATACAAATCCCTAAAAAAATGCAACAAAAATAATCAAAATACCGAATATCGGGAGGTACCGTTATATGGGGGATATACCAAAACATGGACCTATACATACAATGTTTCGCCACACGAGCTAGAACCTATTATGACCCACAAATACCAATTTTTAGACAAATACGTGGGAAAATGTGGCAAAAATCATCAAAATACCGAATATCGGGAGTTACCGTAATATGGGGGCTTTACAAAATCGTGGACCTGCGCATAAAATGTTTCGCCGCCGGAGGTAGAACCCACTATGACCAAAAATACCAATTTTTAAATAAATCCGTTGAAAATGTGGCAAAAATCATCAAAATACCGAATGTCGGGAGGTACCGTTATATGGAAACTATACCAAAACGAAACTATACACAATATTAATTATTCTGCCAAATTTTAAGTCAAATAATATGGGCTGTATCGTGATTTCAACAGACGGACATTGTTAAATCGACTTAGAATTTTATGCTGATTATGAATATATATACGGTTATACGATATACCTACCATTCCAAGGTGGAGGGTATAAAAAATGGTTTGCAGCCCTGGATTCTATGAACTATAAAAACTATAGGTCCATTTCATTTCCTGTCACATGTTACAAACATATATACAAAAATATTTTTGGTTTTTCTTAAAAAATATATGCTTATAGCTCCAAAAAAGGTATATTTAAATGGGCTGATGACCCTTCTAAAAATATGGTTATGGCTCAGATAGCTCTTATAAAAATATATCAAAAATATTCAACAGAATCTACGTCTACAATTGTCATAAATCTTCCTCGCAATTTTTTTATAGAACGTTCCTATGCCTCACTTTCCAAACCCTTCCGATTGAGGGGCAACCTGCCGGTCTTCGCAAAAATTTGATACGCTCATATGCCATTTTCACCATTACCAGTAATGACAACACTCTACATTAGCAGTTTCCCAAATGACGACTGCATTCCCCCTGCATTACCCCAAGCAAAAAAAAATTGTTCAAATGAAATATCAAAACCACAAAAAAGTTGGATATCATTTCAGTTTAGAGCTCACTATTCCCTGTTACGTTATGATTCTCAGCATCCGTGCAGAAGTACGGTCCAATGATGCAACCAGCCCATGAACGGCACCAATCTGTGACTTTTTCTGGATACATTGCAGAGACTGGCTTCGAATCACCACAACTCCATACTGTATCGGATAAATTCATAAACAAATTATAAATTTTACCGATTGCATTCTACCTCAAAAAATTGCAGAGACGGTTTGTATGAGTGGCTTTTTTTTGAAGCGTTTGCAATGCTTCTAGCTGACCTTCTCACCAAAAACGACAATTCTGCTTATTTACGTACCCATTGAGCTATAAATGAGCTTCGTCACTGAAAACATGGCACGCGCGATGAGCAGAAGGAGTGGACCGATATATCTCATCTTCACAGCAGACTTCGGGTTTGTTAAAAGTAATGGGATGTGTGAAATATGAATAGAACCGGGTGCTTATTTCGGATTTTATAATTGTTTTGGTTATTCAAAACTTTGACGCTTTGTGGAGGAGGTAACAAAAAGAATGGTCCGATCTCGATCTAAATATTTTGTAGGGTAAAACTATTCAAAATTATTCTTAAAATCCAACTGGATACCTCTAATAGCGCTTCCAAAAGTAATTTACAATCAACGTATAAAGTTTAGATTGGCCTTCCAAAAACATTCTTATCTTTCTAAAACAAAAAATGAAAAAACAAGGAATTTAAAAATACCGATGGTGAATTGGTTTTTGATAACTTCCTAAAAATAAAAAAATGTATTTATCGGGGTGTGTCTGTCTGTTTCCACTCCTTTCTAATGATACTCAAAATAAACCATTTTCATTGACATTTACACTCCAACCTAATATACGTAATATCTAGAGAACATAGAACATTCAATCTGTAGCGCCAAGTCAATGTCAATATCAAAGTTCTGTTTTTTGCCAATCTCTCACATTGTAATGCAAAAAAAGCAAATAAGCTGAATTGCAGAATAATAGTAAATTTCAATACCAAAACAAATGAATGCAGCTGGGTTGGGGTCGCGGTAGTGGTGGTGCGATGTCTTACTTGTTGTTTTTTAACAATTCTGCTTCTTCATTGTCTACTTGCGGTATATGTGGTGGCGGCGGTAGGTCTTTGGAACGTTGATCTTGCCGTTTGACAATTTGTATTTGTGACGTTGTCGTTTGCTGCAGATGCGTATCGATGAGATGTTCATGCAAATCGTTGTTATTGGATTTTTTCGATTTTAAAATCACAAAATCATCATCACATTCGGGTGCAATTTCATACGAAGTCGAGGGGGGTACACGAAAACAACAACAAAATGCATCACTGACACGACCCATCTTAAAGGGGTTTCGTTTTGTTTTTTTTTTTTTGGATTTTCAATTATTTCCGATTTGTTTTTTATTTGTTATTATTTTTAATAAATTTGTATTTAAACACTTAATTGATGACCATTAAAGGTTTGCCATATGACAGCTAACTAACTGATTGTGCAGCGCCAGAAAGAATATTTTAAAACAACATCGCAATGAATAATGCGCCAGACGAACGAAAACTGCCGTACCGTATTTGTGCGTTTCGATTCTCAAATATGCACAGCCACACTCCGCACGCCAGTGACAAAAAAAGGCAGCTAGCCAGTCACTCTGTCGGCAAGTCGGTATTTTAGTTTTTTTGTTTTCTGAGTATGGGTCCAACGCGCCACAGTCAGTTTCTGTATTTGTTTTGTTTTGGTTTTTTATTTTGTTTGCATTTGTTTTCATTTAATGCACAATTTTTTAAGCTAAGAAAAAATTAACAGTGCATTCCAAAATACGGCAAAGGTCTGCACCATGTATTGAAAAAGAGGTCTTCCGCAGGAGGTCCGAAGATTTTACACAGCTCTTCTGGAAATAGAAAATCTTCCGTAGAGTGGCTCTATGGATAGAATTTCGTTTACAAAACTTATTAATAAAGTTTAGGGTTTGAAGAAGGGTAGGGTTTTCTAAAAAGAAGGTCTTCAACATGCCT
Organism: Musca domestica; assembly: GCF_030504385.1. Classification (NCBI taxonomy): domain Eukaryota; kingdom Metazoa; phylum Arthropoda; class Insecta; order Diptera; family Muscidae; genus Musca; species Musca domestica. The sequence goes on along the minus strand of NW_026712115.1, from coordinate 5,586,921 downwards.
TTCTATATATGTCTTTCAAGAGGTGCCCTTCCTTCAGAGGAAAAAAATGTGCACATATTTTCTATAGACTGAAGACTGCACCTTCTATAGTTGATTTTTATATGTCTTTTATAAAAAACCCAAACATAGAAAATAAATTAAAAGATCTCTTTCTCCATTGATGAAGACCTAGTAAAATAAATTTTACTGAAGACCTTTTACCAGACCTTTACGGCCTATGCATGGAATAGGTCCTTCCACATGTTACCTATAGTTGGATGAATGCCAAATGTGGAAAACTAAGTTAAATAAATTTTTCCCTTAGCACCTTCGATTTTGTCAAATCGACTGTAATTTGACAGCTCTCACTCACTCTCTCTCTCTCTCTGCCAATTTTATTGCAATACAAATTTCATTGTTTCATTTCTAGTTGTTGTTGCTATTTGCTTCTACTATTTTTGCCATTAATCTTATCAATTAGAGTCTTTTCAACTTGAACACCAATTCAGATACCCACTACTCACATATACACCAAGAAGAGATCTCTTTATGTGAATGTGCGTATCTCCCCGTATACTCGTCTGTTTGTTCATACATATGGATTTAATAGAATTGTATAGACCGAACCATCGTCTTACGCCAAATTGGCCAAAATAATAACAATAGGGTAGAGTCAATAGCGCGTCGAAAAGAAGAGACAATACAAACAAAAACAAATCGCAATGAAAACGCCAACACCAAAAATAAGTTTTGACAACATTTTTGGGGAGATTATATTTGCCGCTATCGATGATTTAATACATTTTTGTGGGATTGCTTGTCATTGGGGCCATTATCTTTCGGAAAGTAGTGGAGTGTAGGAAATGCTAGTTATATTTTTGATGTTATGCAAAGTCGACATCTGATACCCCTCTCTACAAAATAATATGTGTGCTTAATAGTAACATACTATATAAATATTTTATCAGCTTCAATCCTGAAAGTATATATTAAACCTATATCTATAAAAAAAGAAAATGTTTGTATGTTTGATTGTTTATTGGTAATTTATGCCCTCGAAAGCCGCTGAATAGATTTTCGTGAAAATTTCCAAGTATACACAACATCGCCTGAAAGTAACATAGGCTACATAAATTTTTAAAATTCCACTTGGAACTGGAAATATAGTATCAGAATCGAAGGTACCTCCAAAAAATTTAGATTATATCTATTAATTGATTACAGACACAGTCTCCAAATTTGGAATGTGTAACGGAATTTGCCAAATTATTTTGAGATCGGTTCAGATTTGGATATAGCTCGATTTCATGTATTTGATGCATCAATCACGCTGTATATATGTAATTTTAACGAAATTTGAAATGGGTGGTAAAATTTATATAAAAAACTATTTGCCAAATTATATTGAAATAGGTTCAGATTTGAATGTAGCTCCCATATACATTTCCGGCCGATTTCATGTATTTAATGCACCAAACACACTATGTATCTCTTATCTCAATGAAATTTGGAATGCGTAACGGAATTTAAAACGAACATACATTTGCCAAATTATATTGAAATCGGTTTAAATTTGGATACAGCTCCCATATATATATTCCGTTGTTTTCATGTATTTGATGCATTATATTTCATTATATTTTATACTTTTTCACTTTCAAAGAAATCTGGAAATACATTTGTAAAATTTTATTGAAATCGGTACTGATTTGGATATAGTTCCTATATAAATTTTTCGCCTGATTTCGTGTATTTGATGCATCAAACACGCTATGTTTGTCAAATTTCAATGAAGTTTGGAATGTGTGACAGAATTTGGCTAACTCAGCTAACAGTAAAAAACTACACAACAAGTTAATTGAGGCTATGATTACTACGGGGAAGTGTGTAAGTTGATATGTATTGCTACCTAGATTCCCTCCAATAGCTAAACCAATGTCGTTAAACTTGACGTTGACATTTGCTACGACAATTAATAAGTCCCAAAGACAAACCCTTCCGCATGCGGACTAAATTTTAGAATTTCCACGTGACCTATCGATTTTTTTTGTTTACTCTCCTGAAGGATAGAAAATTGTATTTCCTAAACCATTAGAACAAATACATTTTTTAAATTCTTGAGTTTGTTTTATTTTTATTAAAAAAACGCAAAATATTTATATATAAAATTTTGAATACATATAAAAGCAAAAGGGGTATCGAAGCTCACAGGGTTCAGCTAGTAGTTCATAAAAATTGCTTAAGCACAAATTTAGTGAAATTGTTAACCGTTTAGTAGTAGCGAAATAAAAATTGCACTACCACTAATTGAGTAGTGGTAGTGAAGTTGTTAGTGCACTAAAAATATAATGCATTATGTCCATCTCTGTATCTCAATATATCTGACGATTTCTTTCTTTCTTTGTTCAATTCATTCTTAGTACTATTCTATTCACTCACGGTTAAATGCTTCAATGTAGCCTCCCAATGCGTCAATTGAAGTAGCATGAAGTGGTACAGACATGAGCTTAGAAATAGCCCCACAAGAAATTGTCTACAAGCGTTATATCGCACGATTGAAGCGGCTTCGTCTGTATAGATATGAGCTTTAACATAGCACAGCAAATATTGTCTAAAGGTTTTAAATCGCATGATCTAGGCGCCCAACTGACCGGTCCCAAATGTTCACCAAACTCTCCTCTTAGACATTACAATTACTTGTTAGCATTTTTGATCGTTATTTTTAAATGTTTCAATACTGACTCCAAACTAATTCCATTTTTTGAGATGGTGACAAAAGGAAACATTCAAAATTAAATTTCTATATGGGTTTCTGAAGAAAAGAAATCTGTAATCGTAGTATATAGCATCTCTAGTAGCTCTTGTTTTTGTTATATAGCTTTAGTCCATTTTACAACTTTTAATCAGGTTTTCTTTTTCATTGGAAACAAAAAACATTAAATTAAAGGTTTTCCGAAACGAACTCCTCAAGGAGACGTAGTATACCCGATTTAAATAGCTTTTGTAAAATTTGTGGTGGTAGATATTTGAAATATATAAGAAATCTACATCGGATTTTGTAAAATATGCATTTGCTGTACTTTGAACTACAATTACACCATCTGGATGATGCGATTATATTCTAGTGAAAATTAAGATGTTATGTAAGACGTAATATCCATGATTTCATATGGAACTATCTATAGGACGTAACATCCATGAAATCTGCGATCGTTTCGGCCTGTTCGTTTTTACCGGACGTTTATATTTTAAACCAAAACTTCAATCGGTTACAAGTGTTTGGATAAAAGGAATATACCCTTTATCACATCTAACAAAATTTTATCATATGCGCGAATCTCAAAATATGATTCATCGTTATCTTTTTGCATCGCAGTGTGAATTGAACAATTAGACAAAACCGCAAAAGCAATTCAAAACCAAAACAAATGTTTCTGTTTTTGTTGTTGTTTTAATTGCTCTTGATAAACAAGATTTGCTGCTACAATGAATGAGAGCAAAAGAAACTGTGAAGAGAGCTGTCAAATATACAAATAAGTGTGTGTGCTTTTTTGCAATTAGATACCACAAATATTTGCTTTTGAAATTATCTAAGTAGCGTATTTCATTGAAATTATCTGTTACAAAGTTCGATTCTAGAGAGATGTTAATACATATGTATGTACATACATATTTAACAGGGTCATTAAAAATAAGGTGCTGAGATTGATATAAACGAAACAAGGTACTGCTAACTACTTGAGGCGCTACAATTTATTTGTTAATATTTCCAGTGACATCCTTGTGCAAGGTGAACTACTCACATACCAATGAGGAAGTCTGCCGCTCCCTTTTGAAGCTCATTATATGGGTACCCCTTAATACAAACTCTGAAAGATATTCCCATCATCTACCACGTTTGGCACATGATTCAACTATGGAAATATGAAAGAGATATGAAAATTATAGGTGGTTTCCACTAACACTAAAGTAGTTCCCGTCAGATAGTCCCCTGTAAAAAAGGTGTCCATGATTACTATAGCAAAAATGTGGGTTTCAAACACCTTAATAATGTATACAGAGTGAGATAAAAAAACTGCAACAAAGTTAAACGCCATAATTTTTATTTTTTTTTAATTTTATTGAATGAAAGCAAAAAACTTCGGAAATAGCATAAAATTTTATAATAAGTTTCGATTTGTTCGAATTGGTCACCTTTGGCACGAATTATGGCCTTCAAACGGCCAATGAAACCGTCATACGCTGCCCGAATGTTGCTCTGCGGTATTTTAGCCCATTCCCGGCGAAGCGCTTGCTTGAGATGATCGAAACTTTGGTATTTGTTAGTGCCAACTTTGTTTTCCAAAATACTCCAGACACAATAGTTCAACGGATTGCTATCCGGAGATTTTGGTGGACATTATGAACGTGAGAAACCTCATTTTGTTACCATTCTTGGGTGGCGCGTACTGAGTGCGATGGTGCTGAATACTGTTGAAATATCCAAGGTCTGCGGCAAAAATGTTTGCGTGCCCAAGGCTTTAATACACCCTCTAGAATATTTTCGCGATAATTTCGGCATTTATTCTTATGCCACGGTCGATTAATACGAGCGGAGAGCGACCATCGGCTATTATGGCGGCCCACACCATCATCATGGCCGGCACTTGAGTTCTGGTGGCCAACACAACACAGGTGCACATTTTCAGCTGACCTCTTAGCAAGTAAACACGATCATTTTGTTTGTTTACAAACTGCTGGACAACGAATGTTTTCTCATCGGAGAAAACCAAATTCGGCAGTTCACCACTTTCGGCCAAGCGAGTCTATTTTCTTTCTGTTGCGGTGTAAGTTCTTGCACTTTTTGGAATTTCAATGGCTTTACCCTGAGCTCATTTTTCAATATTTGCCAAATGGAATATTGCGATATGTTCAGTTCACCAGCCATTTTTCGGCAACTGCGACGCGGGTTTCGGGCTACACTACCAGTATCACGGTAACGAGCGATGGTACGAGGCACAAAAGATTTCTTCAGATTTAAATGCTAGAGTGCTCCAACGATAGCCACTTGTGGTTTTCCAGCCAAATATAAAGAAATCACACTATCACGCTTGAATTACTTTATTTATTTTTTATTTATTTATTTTCAATTTGTACAGAAACCTAACCGACAGGGCCATGGACGGTTCAAAAAAAGTTCTATACATGACTACTCTAAATTAATTATAATATCCTTAATCCTAAAAGAATTACTTAAAATTAAACACTAAAACAAATTAACAAAAAATGAATAAAATTAACAATTGATTGATGATTTCAAGAACTCCTATACATGACTACTCAAAAAAAATAAACTGTTTTTCTGGAAAATTCTCACCAAAATGATTTTGTACGCTTGTAAACAATAAAATGAGCTGTCACTGGAATAATTTTAACAGCTGTCGGACGAGTGGCTTAGAAATGACAGCAGTCTGAAGTTGGTTGCAGTTTTTTCATCTCTTCCTGTATAGAAATACTTTGAACATTTAAAGTGACAAACTTCATACAACTCCTGACACAAACCAAACAAATACTATACAAATTAATCTCCATCCGTCTTAAACTAAACTCATAGACACTTGAACCTAAATAAATTGCATTTTGTTGTATATTAAATAGTCAGGCTTCGTCGAGGCTGCGTTATCATTTAAATTCGGATTAATGTCAAAACATTTGTAGTTTTACTTAATTCTTTAGTCCCTCTTCTATTGAGATTACTATCGTTACTTAGATACGAGAACATTATTGCCATACGAGTCATTTGTAAATAATTTCTGGGGAGAATAGCCCCAGGCAAAAACCAAGCTAACTGATGAGGATTGGCGGCTCTTTCCGAAACCGGCTTTACCCTCCTGGCAAACAATGCTATTTTTCTCCTCTAATAAATAAAAATTGTTTTTATAAAAACAACAACAATGCCAAGACTTCTTTAAATTTCAATTCTTATATACAATAAATATAGAAAGAACAGTATATTATAACAGTCCTTCTAAAACAAAATACAATTTGTTTTTCTCTTTCTATAAGAAAACGAGCATCATACATCAACTTGATCTAATCTCATACTACACCTATTAAGATTAACGAAAACATTTCCAACACTTACCTAACTTTATTCATTATCTCACTGCCGGCATTGTTAAGAAGACATTGCTGTAGAAATCCTTCGGGTATAGTTAAACGCTCACTGAGCACTTTGCGTAAATCTTGAATCACAGTTTGATTGCCCAACGTTTTTGGGCATTGTTCAACACCTGTGCGTATCATTGTCTCCAGAGTTTCTTCCAAATAGTTTTGTATGGTATAGCTTAGATCACTGGCGACACGGGTTAATTTCACTTCAACCGGATGTGTTTCACAACGAACAGCTTCCTGTAATTTTGGCATTAATTGCTTGCAATTTTCCGCATCTTCGATTAGACGTTGTACAGCCGATGATGATGATGTCGAATCGTTGCTACTTTTGGCAATCGACATTGTGTCCTGTGTCTCAGCCACAAGTTTGTCGACCAACTGATGTGTGGAAGAGAGTAAAAAGCCATGTTGCAAACGGAATCCTTGACCATTGGTGCGTTTCAGACCGCTGCCATTACGTTGCAGTAGCTCTTGCATTTTGCGCATAATTGCATCCGTTTTCTCCGGATGATTTTTTAGATGCGGTGCAATATCGAATACTGGAAATGGTATGCAACGCATGCTGTAATTGTTTTCCAAGGCATAAACAATATCGGCGTAACCCTGCAGGGTTATATTATTCTTATCCAAATATATGGTGCGCAGTTTATTGTTGATTTGTAAAGCTTTGGCCAGCAAGCGGGCACCAACATCACCCATATAATTTCCCGATATATCTGAGGAAGGAAAAAAATACACATCAAGATGTAACACATAATCCCCGCTTTACAACTTACCCAACTTTTGTAGACTTTGATTACTGCCCAAAGCATTAATAAAATCGTGTATATCAACTTTCAATTTATTTTCCGATAAAGTCAATTCAGCCAATGGAAAATCATCTTTTTGTATTAAATTGACCAGAGCTTCCATTACCGTAGGAATATGTTTCAATTTCATGCCAGTTAAACTACGGCACATATTCAATGTGCGTATAGAAGGATTCTTAGAAATAGAAGTTAAAACAGGAGCTAATTCGACGTCCAAATCTAGAAAAATTGAGGTGTACGACAAACATGAGTAATAAAGAGCACCAAATCATAGAATGTTGATTTGCTATACTCACTATTGTCACTTATATTTAAACTTTGTAAAACACGAACACCATGTATGCATGATTCTAAAACATGTGCACCCTGGGCACCCAATGTATTGCCACTTAAATCTAAATACAGCCCAGCTGTTGACTCGTTGCATGCCAAACCGAGTAGTAAATTTCTGTAAAAAATAGAAAAAAATTTAATTAAAAATCGGCAAGTAAGGTCCATGTTTTGCCATGTTTTTCGATGACATTTTGAAACCATCGGTAGCAATTTAAAAAAAAGATCTTCTGCTAGCAATAGTTGAGATAAGGAAATCCGTTATAGTTATCCAAGGCATTTGGACATAGCTTCCTATGTCTTTTGTTTTTTGGTCAAGGCGTCTCTTGGTAGCTTAAGCAAATCGAATTTATTAGATTTTTAGAATTCTTGCAGTATAATTTTCAAAATTTTTCGTTCGTCTTGCTGTCATACTAAAAACTTTCTTGGGAATCTATTTTGAAAACAATGAAACAAAGCGACTGCCGTTGAGGTGATCACACATCCTCCAACCAAATAACGTCATATGAAATCTCTGAACCGTTTTATGTTTTGAGGAGCTTAATGCCATTCCGAAGACCTTCGAAATGTGTGTGCGGTCAGATTGTCGCTTTATAGGTTGGACTGAAATGATAAAATTTGACCGAGTAGAACTGTGGATATTTCGGTTGGTAGACCTGACTGTCCCGGGAAAAAAATAAATATTTTTTTTAAATTCAGATATCACTAAATTCAATATAATTTTTGATATCCTTCTTAATTTCTATTGAAAAAAAACCCCAATGAAAATACTTACTTCAATGCTTCCATGGGCAATTTACAACCGGCAATATTTAAATGCTTTAAACTTAAAGTACTGGTGAAGAATTGCTTAAACGATGGCGGTATCTCTTTGCCTTTCTTTGTGCTGAACGAATTATGGGAGACATTAAGATGAGCTAAATGCGTCGCACAACCACGTAAGAGGGCACCAAATAACTACAAATATAAAACCATATGAAATATTAAAAACTTTTTGAATTTATTACGAAAAATTCGGATACTTACATTCTCTAGTGTTATATCAGTCGAAGAGAGATCTAAATATTCTAAAACATTTGGTTGTGCTAAAAAATTGTGTAAATTCTGAAAAAAAATGATAAAATAAATTTTGTTAAGTTTCAATAAATAATAACACATTTGGGAATCGACTTACAGTTATATCATCTTTAAGATTGTTACCACTTAAATCTAAATGTGTCAACGAATTTGGAATGCTTGGATTGAGCGACAGTGAATGTGACATTTGATTAACACCCTTGGATGTAAGGCCACAATGTGCCAGAGCCAATTTGCACAGACCCTTGGAGACTTTTGCAATAGGTCCTGCCAAATGTATTGCACCTGCAAGTTAAAAGCATTTATGTGATTAGTACATTTTGAAAAAAAAGCATGAGGAGATTCAATAAAATATGAAGAAAAAATATTAAGAAGGAACAAACTGGAATAAGCATTGCAAAATTATTATAACAGTAATGGTGGCTGTGGTTCAATGAGAAATTGCAATATATATTTTAAATAAAATGGAAGTGTTGTGTGGTGGTTTTGGCTGGATATTGACCTAAGTGTGTGTCTGTTTATATGGGTGAGGCTTAAAGAGAAGAGAGAAATATTAAACACCTAGTTCGAGCGATATATGAAGGTGTCTCAAAAGACGAAAACCAATATGTTAGAACAGAATTTGACGAGGGACTAGATTAATTCTGATCATACTATGTAAAGTTTAAGACGAGGATTATACATGATATGCATTACTATTCACACAGAGTAGAATACAAAGGTACAGCTAAAAGTATGAGGCAAGTGTATCGGCATTTTGAACGTTTACATCGGAATGTAGCCAATACAGGGTGAGATAAAAAAAAAAAACTGCAACACAGCCAAACGCCATAATTTTTATTTTTTTTTTTTTTAAATTTTATTGAATGAAATCAAATAATGTCCAAAATAGCATCAAATTTTAGAATAAGTGTAAGTTCTTGCACTTTATGGAATTTCAATAGCTTTACCCCGAGCTCATTTTTCAATATTTGCTGAATGGAATATTGCTATATGTTCGGTCACTGCGTCGCGGGTTTCGATTAAGTCGCTGATGTTGCTGTTTTCTTCCGTCCACTTCCTTGACGTCGTGCTACCAGTATTACGGTAACGACCGATGGTACGAGACACAAAAGATTTCTTCACATTTTAATGCTGGAATGCTCTAACGATAGCCACTTGTGGTTTTCCAGCCAAATATAAAGAAATCACGCTTGAATTCCATAACGAATGACTTTTTTCTGGAAGATTTTCACCAAAATGCTTTTGTACGCCTGTAAACAATATAATGAGCTGTCACTGGAATAATTTTAATAGCTGTCGGACGAGTGGCTTAGAAATGACAGCAGTTTTGGTTGCAGTTTTTTTCATCTCACTCTGGGTATGGCTGGAAAATTTCGCCCATTTTTACATTTCTGAAAATATTTGGGTTACGATTTTTGAATCCATGCATTTTACGCAGTACTAAGGCAAAATTCAGGTGAATATTTTTGTAAACAAATTATGAATCAGTCAAGTCATCAAAGGGACTTTTAGGTCTTTTTCTTCAAAAACTCCATTAAGATGTCATATCTTCAATATCAGTTTAAAAAATTCTAAAAATTGGTTGTCATACAATTTGACTATAGGTTTCAGATTACTAAAAAAGCCTCAAAACTTTCTTAAAAACCGAAAAACTAAAAATAAACAAAAAACGTTTTAGGGTTAAAGTAACACTCCATCTGAAATTATGCAAAATAGCTCCACGAATGTCATTTTAGGAGGAGGGAGAATTTAAAAAAAAAAAAATCCGTCGGAAAATATCGCTCAAAAGAAACTCGTTATATGGGGGTTATACGAAGACGTGGTCCTACATAAGTAATTTATGTCATAGGCTGTAGTCACTGTTCCGAACTTTAGATACGAAATTTGAAACAATTCAGGCGAATAATGTCGCAAAAATAAAAAAAAAAAAAAATACCGAATATGGGTAAGAAACGTTATATAGGAGATATATGATATAGTGGACCTATATAGACAATTCTCTTCCAGGGGGTTATGTACTCACAAGGAACTCCTTTTGTGGATTTTAAGACAATTCCATCGCAAAATGTGGCTAAAATCATCCAAATACCGAATATCGGTAGGTGCTATTATATGGGGGATATACGATATCGTGGACCTATATAGACAATTTTCTTTTAGGAGGTAAAGTACTCATAAAGAATTCTTCGTGTAGAATTTTAGACAATTTCATTGGAAAATGTGACTAAAATTATCAAAATACTGAATATCGGGAGGTGTCGTTATATGGGGATATACGATATCGTGGACAGACAAAAGACTTATCTGTGCAAAATTTTAGCTTCCTATCTTAATTCGTTTTGACTGTAGCGTGATTACAACAGACAGACGGACGGACAGGTTTAAATCGTCTTAGAATTATTATTTCGATGAGTTATGAATGGAATAACGAACTTAATATACCATCCATACTATGTATGGTGGAGGGTATAAAAACCTAATATTCGAAATGTTCATCGGATAATATTTAGAGGGTGGAATTGACCTTACATTTTGTGTGAGAAATATCAAACTTTCCAATAAATTATTTTTAATGTAGACAGTCTCTAATTGAAACTAAATGTTTCGGGGCCTCGTGGCTCCGGTCCCAAAACCAAGATAATCCTTTTGTATAACCTTATGACATTATGTAGAGAATGAAATGGACCATACATATACCTGTGAATGGAATGTCCATAGCGAACGAATTTTTCTGAAGAATATTAGATTCAGATCTACTAGAATTGTTCAAACGGAAGGACGTAACAACGACGACATACGGCCTTGAAATTTAAACTTTTATATCCCAAACAATTGAAAATTAGAGGACGAACCTTGTCATTGGAATTATTGTTTAAGCAGTAGATAAACGTCATGTGGAATTCGTTCATTCTAGCCAAAATGGTTTTAGGTTTACAGAAACTTTGCGGCAAATTATAGTGGTATATGCTATCACATAGACGGCAGGGCCATACTATTCAGGATTCAGAACCAAAACCAATTTATCAGAACAATATAATTTATGAAAGAAATCGGGTTTGCCGTTGATGAAATCTTAATAGGTCAAAAGGAAGGTTATCGTATAGAGAATTACACTTCTTATAAGGTTTTTAGTAAAACCATATTGACCATATTTAGTAAAACCATATTGACCTTGTATACCCCAACAATTTCTCATTTAAAACATAATCAACTTGGAATGCAATTCTAATTCATACTTCAATTATTTGAAACAATGGAAAGGCTTCATGATTTCCATGGATGTGAAAATAGAATTTTAAGCTTGATAAAAAAAGTTCAGCAAGAATTTATCCTTGAGCTCATTAAAGCATTGAAGATGAGTACTCGCGTATTGATTTTCATTTTACGTTTTTCAATGCGTAAAGTTTCAATAGAATAAAAATCGTTGTGTGAAATAATGAGAAATTGTAGAATAGAATTTTATTGAAAATTCGATGTTGTTGTAGTTTGTTATTGTATGCATGAAGTATGTATAAAGCGCAACAAATAAAAGCAACACAAATGCAACTTCAAATTTGAAATGTTATTAGAATGGACGAACAAAAAAATCAAACATTAAACAACATTTAGAGAATGATTGATTGACTGGTTGGTTGGTCGATTGAATGAATGATTTTCAATTTGGTTTTCCGTTTTTTTTTTTGTTTTGTATGCGAAAAGAAACTCAAACACACACAGAGAGAATTGTTTTTAACTGTTGTTAATCAAACCTTGAACAATTTTTCCAAGTAGGGCACATAATGAGCTTGCACCTACAATATTTAAAATTGATACGGATAAAAAGAAACGGGAACAGAAAAAAAATAAAAATAGAGGCATACGTTGGGGTTAAATATTAGAGAAATTGGATTAGAAATGGGTTTAGCAAAAAACTAAAAAATGTATAAATAGGGTCAGTGGTACATAGTTGTATATGCATATTGCTGGGACACAATTTGGACAGTTATTTACAGTTTGCAGATTTCGTTTTTGTACTTCTTTTTGAGGAAAGTAACATTTAGAGGTTAGTACTTGATGGATTAGCTTTAAGTGTAATGGCGTTTACCTTTATCCTCAATTAAATTATGACTCAAATCGATGGTACGTATTGCAGGATTAATATTTGTAATCACAGATATGGCCAATTTATAAAGAAAATCGGATCTAGGAATTAAGAAAAAGTATAAAATTAGTTGAAAATCTCAACAAGAATTGAATACCAATACAATAATAAATATTCAGCCTTTTTCAACTCACTTTAAACCTAGGGCTTCCAAATGCAACTCCTCGAGCCACATTGAACGTTTGAGCACATGCAGAATACGCTCCAAAGTTTCATTTGATAAGCGCATATGTGAAGCTTTTAAGCCACGAAAAAATGTATTGTATTCCAATGCCGATACAATGGCCATCAAGTCTCTGTTAAAGTAAAGAAAAAAAGAATATTATTAAAAAAACACACAATTTTTAAGGTAATACTTTGGGCGAGACTTACTTTGGTTCTAAATGGTCAAAATCACGTAAATTCAATATTCGTGTATCGTGTGACAAATAAATGGTATCGATATCCCAGGCAACCTCCTCTCGATATGGCACTCCATGGAAATCACACATGCAGGCATATTGAGTACTAAAACCACCGCATGGTCCAATGTTGCGCGGATCGGATGGTCGAAACTTTTCAGAGAATATACCCACTCTTTCCGGTGGTTTTATGTCGATCTGGAATTAGGAAAAAAGCACAATAAATGTAAAAACTTGTCAGAAAGAAAGGAAGTTTTTGGAGTGTTGATTTTAGAGATCGTCGGAACTAAAGTATTTTTATATAATAAACCATTTATAATAAGTTATCAGAAGTTACCAGAAGGAGTGCCGATATTGCCATTTTTATACCCTACCTACCATAGTGGTAAGGGTATTATGTCTTTGTGCATTTGTTTGTAACATGAAGACGGAAGCGAGATAGACCCACATTTACTGTTGAGGATCCTTATAGAATCACTTTCTGAGTCGACTTATGCATGTCCATCCGTCCGTATGTCTGTCCATGCAGGTCGCATTTATTATCCGATTGAGATACAATTTTCCAAACAATATTAGTTTGACCCAAGGAGAAATTGGTGAGAATCGGTTCAAATTTAGATGTGGCTCCCGTATATGCCTTCAACCGATTTTGGGGTTAATAGTGCGCCAAATAGATATCAGACAAAGACAATATCCGTTCAAATGATTTGAATTTGGGCACATCCGAATTCAGTCTAGGAGCAAATTTAGTGAAAATCGGTTCAGATATAGCTATAGCTCTCATATATATGTTTCATCCGATTTGGTGTCCCTCACATTCGTAATATACACACCACAAGAATGATATTTGGTAATAGATATCAGATAGAGCCCAGAAATATTTCTGCCAAATTTTATCGATTTTATCGTTTCAGATATAGCTAAATCTCCCATGTTTCATCCGATTTGGTGTTAAAGCCCCTCAAATGTGTAATATACATTTGAAAACAATGATATTTGTTACCAGATATCTTATAGAGCTCGGAAATACCTTTGTCAAATTTTATCGAGATCGACTAAGATTTGGATATAGCTCCCATATATATCCTTAATCCGATTTCAGGTTTATTGTTCAAATAATGGCTAACATCAGACTAAATGGAGTGAATTTCGGAAGGTACTTTTCCATTTGGTGGAACTCGGCTTCGATATATATATTTTTTAATATAATCCTTCTCGAAGTGATATCATGCACCTTACAGGTTTTCTTTATGGAATTAGTCCTTATTCTTCTCCTCTGTCTAGTATCCTCGATCCTGGTACATATGGTCCAAGAAAGTCGCGCCTCTCGAATCATTCAGGTTTTTTTTGTGGACGAACATGCACTCTGGCGAAGTTGTGGTAAAAGGTTGTGCCTGGTATGATGTGTGCTTGATAAGATTCAGGGCTTGACAACAGAGTCTGTTTCTAAATTAGGTTTAACACGTTTTTTGCCCTTTGAACTTTGTCTTAGAGTTAGTTGAAGCTTGAACTTTTAATTATAAACTACCAAGACGTTCGAACGATATTCTACGGAGAGAAGAGTGTTCTTTGTTTAAAAATCACTAGCGGCATATTTTCATCATAGGAGCGGCTTTGTTCATTAACGAAATATTCAAGGAATTTCACTATCCAGGCACAACGTACTTCTGACGAATTGTGGGAAATTCCCATCTCTCACTTTACCCTTCAGATAGGACACCATATATAAGCTCTCACCTTCTTCTCCCAGGTGGAACTAACACCAATATACAAACTAGCTAAAAGTTCAGTGCCGAAAGGCTGTACTCAATCAGAACAATTATAGAACTCTTCTCCTTTCTCCCTTCTCACGCGCTTTTTTCTCCTTTTTGAATATCTGAAAAATCGTCTGAGCTCTCAAGATACCTCACTCGTTGGCATATCCTTTAACATACTATGGAGGGTATATTATATTGAACTCCACGAACTAACCATTTCATTTTCCACAGAGTTTGAATATTATCGCGAAAATATTCTGGAGGGTTATTAAAGCCTTGGGCACGTAAACATTTTGGCCAGAGACCTTGGACATTCCAACAGGACTCAGCACCATAGCACTCCAAATACCGCAGAACAACATTCGGGCAGCGTGTGACGGTTTCACTGGCCATTTGAAGGCCATAATTCGTGCCAAAGGTGACCAATTCGAACAAATCTAAACTTATTCTTAAATTTGATGCCATTTCCGACATTTTTTGCTTTCAATCAATAAAATATATCGTATATTCACCCCCCCTATGTAACGGTGCTTCCCTATATTCCGAATTTTGGTGATTTTAGTTACATTTTTCAACGGAATTGTCTAAGAATCCATACTAGAAGTTCGTTCTAAAAACTTTACTCCCTGGAAGAAAAATGTCTATATGGATCGTATAGCTCGATATTCGATTTTTTTAGAGACATTATTCACCATTATTTTTTATTATTTTATTATTATTATTCACTATGCCAGAATATTATCTATGCAGGTCCAGGTCTTCGTTTATGTCCCATATATCAATACCTCCCTAGGTACAATATTCACCGAAATTTTTTGAAATTTCGTATTTGAAGTTCCTAATAGGTACAACAGCCTGTGACAGAAAATTGTCTATGCAGATCCAGGTCTTCGTATAGCCCCGAATTAACGGTACCTCCATATATTCGGTATTTTGGTGATTTTAGCTACATTATTCACCGGATGTTTTCAAGTTTCGTATTTGAATATTGTAATTGCTTATGACAAAATTTGCCTATACAGGTCCACGACTTCGTACGGACCCCCTTTCCCCTTTTTCGGTATTTTTAAGATTTTGACAGAATTTTTAACGGATTTTATTTTTTTGAAATTTTCCAAATTCTTTCCAAATGGTGGAGGGAATTCAAAGTTCAACCTGACCGAACTTACTGCTTTTTAACTTGGTAATTCTTTCAATGCTAAAAATTCTCAGTTGGTCAAAGATCTTTTTGCTATTGGTCCATGTTTTGGTATAGCCCTCTTTGTTAGCGGTTTTATTTTAGGAATTTTTCAAAATGATTTGAATTTTTCGAAAATAAGAATTGTATTATTTTCTAATTCTAGAATCTGGGTTTTTTTTTTTGAATCATATTTATAGAGAAGCTCATTATTAACAATAGTAAAATGACTATAAAAAAAACCTAAGCATATACATACATCGTATGCTTAGCTTCTTTCGGCAAACTATGAAATAAGAAACCCTAGAAATTGTAAATGAAAAGTTTTTGATTACTTTTGTTTCTTGTTGACCATGTACAAGCAAAATTTCTAAGCAACTTGAGATGTTACTGACCTATGAAATGGTTGCTTGATATATAAAAAGTTGTTGGATAAATAGCTGGGACCTTTAAATTAAAATTTGAAAAATTATATAGGGCTTTATAAACAAAAAAAGGGAAAATTGGTATTTTAAATATAAAATAAGTATGGACAACAAATTAGCACACACAAAAACACAAGATTTGCTCTTGTGTCGGCGGAATTACTCTATGGATTAATGCTCGTCTTAAAAAATCCACGACAAAAAATATAGGATATTTTTTCGGAAATACCATTGCAAAAATATTTGTTTTAGTTTATTATCATGTTCGAAGGTCATTTGTATATCTGACTTGGGTTGTTTCAAAATTTTACGAACATTTTTTTGGAATATTTCCGGTATTGCCTTTGGCATTATAAAATTATAAGGTTGATTAGATTTAGATTTCTCGCATTAATAATACCTTGTTTTGAAGTTTATGCCACCGCTAAATTCTAACGTTAATTTTTTGTTTTACCTGTGACGTTGGTCTGGGCGACAATGACATGGAATTGGTTTCGGTAACCGTTCCAAAGTACCAATCCTTGGCTTGGCAAAAATAATCGAGTACTGCTTCCATGATACGTTTCAAAGCATCAAAAATACACCAGAAACGCATTACCCCACGAACTAGAAAGAACTAAGGCAGGCAATAAACTCGAATCTCGAATTGGTTTGAATTGAAAAAAATCATGGTGGTTATTTTCAGAACGAAACAAGTGCATCATCAATAACCACACAATATAAGTTTATAATTATTAATAAGTGACGAAAATAAAAGTGGATTCATTGATTCAAAATAGCAGCTATATCAAAGGGGTAATGAATTGCAGTGTGGTTTGAAAAATGTACAAATGTACAGGGTGAGATAAAAAAACAGCAACAAACTCAAATGCCATAATTTTTACATTTTTCTTTCAAATTTTATTGAATGAAAGCAAACAATGGAAATAGCATCAAATTTTAGAATAGGTTTAGATTTGTTCGAATTGGTCACATTTGGCACGAATTATGGCCTTCAAACGGCCAATGAAACCGCCACACGCTGCCCGAATGTTGCTCCGCGGTATTTTGGCCCATTCCCGGCGAAGCGCTTGCTTAAGATAATTGACACATTGGTCCATCGGATTGATATCCGGAGACTTTGGTGGCCATTGTGCGCTGGAAATGAAGCGAGAAACCTCATTTTGTAACAATTCTTGAGTGGTGCGTGCTGAGTCCTGTTGGAATGTCCAAGGTATGTGGCCAAAATGTTTGCATGCCCAAGGCTTTAATACACCCTCCAGAATATTTTCGCGGTAATATTCGGCAGTTATTCTGATGTCGCGGTCGATTAATACGAGCGTAGAGCGACCATCGGCTGTTATGGCGGCCCACACCATCACCATGGCCGGCTTGAGGCTTGAGTTCTGGTGGCCAACCGAAGGTGCACATTTTCAGCTGACCTCTTTGGCAAGTAGAGACCATCATTTTGTTTGTTTACAAATTGCTGAACAACGAAAACCAAATTCGGTAGTTCACCACTTTCGGCCAAGCGAAGCCACTCTTTAGACTCAAATTTTCTTTCTGTTGCGGTGTAAGTTCTTGCACTTTTTGGAATTTCAATGGCTTTACCCCGAGCTCATTTTTCAATACTTGCCGAATGGAATATTGCGATATGTTCAGCTCACAAGCCATTTTTCGGCCATTGCGACGCGGATTTCGATCAAGTCGCTTCTTTACTTTTCGAACCATTTCTCCTGATGTTGCTGTTTTCTTCCGTTCACTTCCTTGACGTCGGGCTACGCTACCAGTATCACGGTAACGAGCGATGGTACGAGACACAAAAGATTTATCCACATTTAAATGTTGGAGTGCTCTAACAATAGCCACTTGTAGTTTTCCAGCCAAAAATAAAGAAATCACATTATAATGCATGAATTCCATCACGAATAACATTTTTTCTGGAAAATTCTCACCAAAATGCTTTTGCACGCTGGTAAACAATATAATGAGCTGTCACTGGAATAATTTTAACAGCTGTCGGATGAGTGACTTAGAAATGACAGCAGTCTGAAGTTGGTTGCAGTTTTTTTCATCTCACACCGTACAAGGTGGCGAAAATGTAATCCTCATATTAGAAAAATGCTATAAATCTTACGATTGGCCCCTAATGTGTAAATTACAGCCAAAAAATAGCGGAATGTCTGTCAAGTACATATACATGTACAAGGCGGTGCAAAAGTAAACTTCCGATGTTTTTGGCTGTAATTGAGACATTGGGGGCCAATCGTAAAATATATGACATTTGCTGATAGAAAAATTACATTTGCGCCACCTGGGTCTAAAATGCTTATTTTGAGGAGTTACAAATCTTTCGCTTTAACTTTCCAAATTGGACAAGGACTAACCAAACCATTTTACATGTGTGTTAGGTAAATTTCTTTGTAATCGATTGTAATTCCATGTAATTCAATTTCCCATATTTACCCAACCTAACCCGATGCATTATTTTGCATAATTTTATGATGTTTATGTGAGAGGTTTGTTCAAGCATTTAGCCATTGAAGGCAATTATGGAATGAGTGACTGTCACGCGATATCTGCGTCAAGATTTCACCTCTAGTCAAAGTGGGTAAAAACTCTGTCAAGTAAATCATGAGCTACCTAACTAGCTGATGTTGTAACAACAATGCAAATAATTTAGAGAGTTTGTTCACACTTTTAATAAAAACAAATTAAAATTTGCATGAATTATGTTTGGCTGTTGTAGCCACAAAAGGTTGTCACGAATGCATGTGATAGAATAAAAAAATAAATAAGTAAAAAAGCAGCTAATTTCGCCGAACTTTTAATACTCCCCACCTTAGGGGGAGCACCTTATAAAAGCATCTGAATTCAAACGTGTTCCACTTTAAACTACAAATACCAGTAAGACCGTTTGGATAATGCTGTTAAAATTTTCAAAAAAACATAAAGTGGGTGAGGCCGTTATATGGGGACCATGCCAAAACGGGAACCTCCATAGACAATTTTATGCTTCAAGGAATTGTCATCTACAAATCATCTTAAATACCAAATTTGAAGCAATTTCGTGGGTAAAGTAACTAGGATTATCAAAATACCGAATATCGGTGGGTATCGTTATATGTGCGCTATAGGAAAACGTGGACTTATACAGGGTTGTCCATATTCGACGGACCCATCTGGCAACGCAGATTTTTACCATGAACCAATACACGCCACGCGAAATAGTTGAAATTTACATTCAACAGATGAAGTCAATTGTGAAAACTCAACGTGCTTTTAAAACATTAAAAAATGTGAGAAGTGCGCCTTCTAAGAACACCATTAAGCGTTTATACGAAAAATTTTCGACTGGTAAGGCTCTTTCTAATCCGAAGAGGCCATATAGAAGTCGACCAAGGCGATCGGCCGAGAATATCGCTGCCGTACGAGCCAGTGTTGAGAGGTCCCCAAGAACATCGCAAAAACGCCGTTCTCAGCAGTTGGGCATGGCTCGGTCCACTTTACAACGGATTATTCGCATTGATTTGCATTTGTTCCCGTACAAAATTCAATTGACGTCGATTGGAAAGGGCCCAATGAGTCATGGGTCCGTCGAATATGGGCAACCCTGTATATACTATGTTCCGCCAACGGAGCTAGAATTCATTACGAACTACAAACACAAATTTTTAGAAAAATCCGTGGAAAAATGTGGCAAAATTCATCAAAACAGTAATATCGATAGGTACCGTTATATGGGGACTATACCAAAATGTGGAGCTATATATGTTATGTTTCGCCGCCGGATCAAGAACCCATTACGAACTACAAATACAAATGTTTAGACAAATGCGTGGAAAAATCTAACAAAAATCATCAGAATACCGAATATCAGGAGGTACCGGGCTATACGAAAACATGGACCTATATATACAATGTTCGGCCATTGGAGCTAGAACCGATTACAAACAACAAATACCATTTTTTAGGCAAACCCGTGAAAAAATATTGCTAAAATCATGAAAATACAGAATATCGGGGGGATATACGATATCGTAGGCCTACATAGATAATTCTTTTCCAGGGGGTAAAGTACTCAGAAAAAACTCTGGTGTGGATATTGCGACAATTCCATTGAAAAATGGGCTAAAATCATGAAAATACCGAATATCGGTAGGTGCCGTTATATGGGAAATATACGATATCGTGGACCTATATAGACATTCACTTCCAGGGACCAAAGTGCTCACAAATAACTCCCTGTGTAGATTTTCAGACAGTTCCATTAAAAATGTGGCTAAATCCATCAAAATACATATATGATATCGTGGACCGATATAGCTCATCTTCGAACTTGACCTGCCTGTAGACTGAAGACTAATCTGTGCAGAATTTTAGCATCCTATCTAAATTCCTTTTTAACTCTAGCGTGAATAAAACAGACGGGCAACATTTAATTAAAACAGACGGACGGAATAGAATTTTATGCTGTTCAAGAACATATATACACTTTGTTGGGTCTAAAGTTATTTTATCAATGTATGGTGGAGGGTACAACACAGACGAACAAAATTTGATTAAAACAGACGGACGGAATAGATCTTTACGCTGATCCAGAACATATATAAACATTGTTAGGTCTAAAAATCGATGAGTTACACACGGAATGACGAACATAATATACCCTTCATACTATGTATGGTGGAGGGTAAAAAACCTTGGTATTGACGTCACCTTTCAAATGAAGTTTGCAGAAATAAAATCCGTTCACACATTCCAGAGAATATCACTTACAAACACAATGCAACAATATTTTTTATATATGGATTCGAAGTAAATATGTAATCCTTTAAGTCATATTTACAAAATTTATATTGGATTACTTTGACATTTCTAAGAATTTAAATGACAATGTCGATACTACCATTGCCACATTCCTTGATTGAAAAGTTAATCAATCAATATAATGCCGATACACCGAGAATAAAGTTAAGTACATTTTTTTCAACGACGACATTGACAACTGGGTATTTAAATAACCCAAAACTTAATCATCCCAACCGTGCTTCCTTGTAAAGCAAAAAGTTGTCTACTATGTTAAATCTATCCATCTCTTTATGACTCTAACCTTAGTATTTTCTTTAATAATTTCTTTTTTTATTTTCATTCAAAGGTAAATATTTTGCCCTGTGTAATATGCCATCCGCATATGACTCATTCCCCGTCAGTGTAAGTACATAATGTATTACACATGATTATCTTCAAGAATTACATGCCATCGGAACCACTGAACAATAACAATTACTTATTCAGTAAGTCAGTCAGTTATTCAGCCGGTCATTGAATCGGTCAATTCGATTTGCCTACAATTTGAATCATCCACCCATCCAACTGACTATCCATCCATCCATCCATCGGCCGATTGCCATTTTCAATCGGTCATTTGTTTTAAACTCTTCAATTAGCCTTCGTTGTTGTTATTTTTCGGATCCAACTTATTGTAATTGGGTTAAAGACCCAAACGAACGGCAGTGCTGCACATTTAGATAGAGAATGCTTACAACAACAGTACAAATAACATGCAGAAATAAAAGAAAACAGAGCAGAAGAATGACAAACAGAAGTATAGGAGGAAGCCGCCAGCAACAACATAATAATCAAATGTAATCTTTAACATGTGGCCTTTACGGGTTCATTCATTTTACAATTAATATGGGTCAATGAGAACGAAGAAGCTGCAGTGTCTGGAAATGTAATCCTCCGGTTGGGAGAAAAAGTAGTAAGCATTGTTGGGCATAAAAAGAGCAATGAAAATGTTGAATTAATTCTGAATGTCGTTGTAACTTTTGTAAAGAAAGCAAGTAAAACAAAATTAAGTTCGTCCAGGTCGAACTTTAAATACCCCCCACCATTAAAGAAAAAAACAATAAAGTGGGTTAGGGCGTTATTTGGGAGCTATAACAAAACGGGAATCTCTATAGACAATTTTATACTTCAAGGATTGTCATCTACCAAATCTTCTTAAATGTGACTAGGATTATTATATCGGTGGGAATCGTTATATGTGCGCTATAGGAAAACATGGACTTAAATATTCAATGTTCTGCCGCCGGAGCAAGAACCCATTATGAACAGCAAATACCAAATTTTGGACAAATCTGTGGAAAAAAGGGGCAAAAATCATCAAAATACAGATTTTTCGGAGGTACCATTATGTGAGGGCTATACAAAAACGTGGACATACAGTGTTTCGTCACCGGATCTAGAACCCATTATGACTTACAAATACCAATTTTTAGACAAATCCGCCGAAAAATGTGGCGAAAATCATCAAAATTCCGAACATAGGGAGGTTATGATATAAGGCGGCTGTACCAAAATGTGGACCGATATATCTCATTTTCACCAACCATCCTAGAAACAATACAAATTGTGCTTCCAAATTTTGAAGTTCTACGTCAAATGTGGGCTGTATCGTGATGTTAACAGACAGACGGACATTGTTAAATCGACTTAGAATTTTATGTTGATCATTAATATATACATTATGAGATCTACGACGAATGTTACAAACGGAATGACAAAGTTAATGCATGCTCAGTTAAGCAAGTTCTTTGCGCACTTCTTCCATTTTATGCTCAGTTTAATCGACCCATTGTATCGGCTATTTAGGCTATTGTGAGTAAATTTCGAACAAATATGTACATTGTTGGACATTAAACCACCAACTCGTAGAGTGCAAACTGAAGAAAATATTGCAGCTATATCGGCCAGTGTTAATGATGAACACCAATCATCGATTCGTCGCCGTTTGCAGCAATTGGGTCTCTGTTACTCGACAACGTGGAAATTGTTGCGGAAGGATTTAGGTTGAATTGACGCAAGAATTGAAAGAAAACGTCCTACAGCAAAGCACAACTTTTGGTGAATGAGCTCTAGGATAGTTGGCCAAGATCCACTTTTTTATCGACAAATTGTGTTCGGCGACGAAGCTTATTTTTGGCTTAATGGATACGTAAATAAGCAGAGTCACGTTTGTAGTAAAGATAAGCTGCAAGCATTACCAAAGCTACGAATGCATCCAGAAAAAGTCATTGTTTGGTGCGATTTATGGGATTCATTGGATCGTATTTTTTGCCCAAAATACAAGAGCTTGATTTGGAAATAATAGTTTTTTTTTTTTTTTTTTTTTGGAAAAAACAACTAAAGAGCTCGTTTATTGAGAAACTGACATTCGTCCCTTTACAGTTTTTATAACCTCGGTCATATGGCTAAAGAAGGTATATATCATTTGATACGGTGAAAACGTGCCTCATCGAAATAACGATTTTAAAACCTAGTCTCTTTGACCAAATCCGCTTCAGGACATTTGGAGTTGATCTAGCGATCTCCGTCCGGCTGGCTGGTGCGCACGATAACACTCGAAGGGAGTATCCCATTTGGTCCAAACTTGGTACATCGTAATATTATTATCAAATTTAAACCAAGTTCGGAGATGGGCAATATCGGTCCACTCCTTCTGGTTACTCCCGCACAAAGGGTCGAAATTAAAAAAAATATATATTACTGCACCGAAAGAGAAATGACAATCCGATTTTGCTCCAACTTTACAAATCCTAATATTCCCATCATTGCTATGTCAGGTGCGAAAATGGACAATATCAGTCCACTAAATCAAATTTCTCCCCCACAAAGGGTCCAAGTTTTGAATAATTATAACTTATAAAAGGTGATATAAGAGTTCAATTGTTTTAAAATTATACACATCACAATATTTTTATTAACCAAAGATCTGTTGTGAATGTAGAATTTATCTGTCCACCCCTTCTAGTACCTCCCCCACAAAGGTTCAAAATTTTGAATATCCATGAAGCTCATAAAAGGCGAAATTAACATCCGATTCCATTCCAGACTTTGTACAACTCAGTATTTCCATCAACACAAGATCTGTTATAAGGATGGTGGAGATCGGACTATTTCTTCTGGTACCTCCACCACATAGAGTTTAAGATTTTGAAAAAAATATAAGCACCTAAATTTCTCAAAATATAAATATATAAAATTAAACCACCAGGCACAACAACAACATATCACCCTCATTATTGTGGAGTCTTTTATGACCCATTGCTATTTAACTCCACTCCACTGTTATTTGAATATGTTTTATGCTGCCTCCATTTGTTATGTATCAATAAATTATTTGCCTATGGATTTCTGCACACATACATACACATGTACACCACACTCATGCTAGACACATAGAATACGAGTACATCAAAGCAAAATTAATTTAGAATAGATAAAAGAGGAAACCTCTGACGTCAGAGGTTAATCGATTACCACCGCAGGGACAGATTCAACTTTAAGCCGAGTTCATTTATCAAATAGTCTGCAATGAAATGAAGTCAAATGATGGCAAGTGGTGCGCAACGAAAAGGCAAGTACAGGGCTAAGATGTGGTCGTTTAGATTTCCATAAATGATGGAAAAATATATTTGCATTCATTCAGGGAATATTCGTATGAGGAATATGTTGTGTATATGGGAGTTATGATTTTGAGAAAAGTCCTTGAAGGACTTTTTCGTTTTTAACAAGTATTTATCCTCCAGTGTATTTTCAAGGATGTTGCTTTAAGGGCATTATACCGTATTTTGCATAAAGTATTTTTAAGTTTACACACCACAAGAATCCGAGTCTACCTTAAAATGCATAAAAGTAATGCAGAATTCCATCGAAAAATCATCTTGACTGTTGAGACCCATTTCTAACTCGGTGGCTATGTCAAGGAGCAAATAAAGTTGTATCTGAGCTCGGGAAACCCAAGAATTATTATTGACAAGCCTCCTCATACTCTACGTGTGACTGTTTGCAGCGGTTTGTGTTCCAGCGGGGTCATTGGACCTTACGAGGTTGGTTTAAAAGTTAGAGAGAATGGATAGGACAATGCTATCGAGAGGTGACTAGTAATTTTGTGACTAATGAATGGTAAGAGTTGGAGACTATATATTTGGACTTCAAAACGCTAATGTGACCCACAAGCAATGAAAACATTGCATACAATTACTCGAAGAGGTGAGAGTAGATACATTTTCTGTCACGTTAAAGCCAAACCGATTGGAAAATATGGTTAAGTGCCTCGCAATAACTAAAATCAGGGGGTACTTTTATTTAAGGAATGTACCACAACTTGGGCTTACATTGATAATTATACCATCCACCATACAATGGAGGGTGAATTAAATTTGTCTTTCCATTTGCAAAATCTCGAAATATTTTTCGGAGACCCCAAAAAGTTTGTATATTCCGGTTCAGTATAAAATTATAAGGAGATACCTATATCCGTCTGTCTGTTGAAATAACAGTAGAGTCCACATTATTTTATCAAAGGTTTATAATACATACGGCTGCTTGGTATAGAGAATGGGCTATATTGGTCCACGTTTTGGTATAGCCCCCAGCGATACCTTCTGATTTTCGGTATTTTGAAGAATTCTGCCACAATTTTTAGCCAAATCAGCTGAATGTTGACACTTGGGGTTCTTGAAAGGTCTGTTCTCTCCTTGCGAAAGATTTCGATTTAGGAATAGCCCCATATAACGGTACCATCCATCGGTATTTTCTTCCACAATTCCAAAAATTTGCGAAATTGAATGGAAAATGTGACTAAAACTTAAAAACATTGAAATTGTCATTAACCCTTATACATACCAAAAAAAAAAAGACAAACATGATCCATTTTTAAACCCATCTTTCTCGAACCCTAGTGCTTCTTCTATATTTTCAAAGCTCGATATTAAATGTTGCGAAATATATTTAAAATTATTAGGTTCCCTTTTGTATATATCCAAGGCTACATAGAGGCCTTAAAAAGCTTGGCCCAGGAACCCGAAACTATTTTGAGGTTTTGATATACAAACCGAATACTATGATATGCACTTACAATTTTCCATAACCGAGACAGGCTTGTTTGTTCAGGCTTAATCCCATTATTGTTGTTTTTTATAAAAACAATTGTGGAACTTCTATGGAGTAGGTTCGTATCGGCCCTAAATGAATATGAAGTGGATCGATATATTCTATCTTCACACCAGATCTCGTGTTAGTAGAAATAATGGGATGTGTGAAATATGAAGAGAACCGGATGCTTATTGCGGATATTATGATAATTATGGTTATTCAAAACGTTGACCCTTTGTGTGGGAGGTACCAGAAGGAATGGTTCGATCTCTACCATCTTTATAACATATCTTGTGCTGATAGAAATATTGAGATGTACCAAGTCTGAATGGAATTGGATGTTAATTCCGCGTTTTATGAGCTTTACGGATATTCAAAATGTTGGCCCTTTGTGGGGGAGGTTCAGAAGGAGTGCAACGATATTTTCCATTTTCGCACCTGACCTAGAACAGATGCAAGTATTAAGATTCGCAAAGTTGAAGCAAAATCGGATTATCCTTTTTTCTTTCTGTGCAGTAAGCTACGACTAAGTTTATGACAAAGACACTGCATACCTAAAATGAACGGATTTCCAGGAATCTTGATCCAAAAATAGCCAAAAGTGTGAAAAAGGGAGGACTCCCTCTATTTTTATTACTTTGCGATGTAAACTTTGAAAACGCCTTTACATGTATCTCCTATGTTTAGGATTTTTCCCGAAATTATTTTTTTGTTGCACAGTTTATTTAAGGATATTTTTGAAGGACTCCTTCATTATTTTCCTTTCATTTCTAAAACTTTCGCAAAATTACTACTTTGCTTTCTGAGCTTGCCTTTTTACAAAGCTTGCCTTTTTACAAAATTAAATATTTTAATAAAATAAAGTTACCATGTCATTGCAAACTCGTGGGAGTTGTGATTGTTGGCAGAGAACTTTGTGGGCTCTGTTTGAGAGAAAAGATGTTTCATAAAAAATGCATAAAGTGTAATCATACACACACGCACACACATGTATACATGGAAAATTTATGCACCTTCATTTATTCTACATAGATGTAACAGAAACACAATCACACACATGGGATAAATGGTTGACTTTCTTGTTGTTGTAGTTAAATAAAACAAAGTTTCCACTTTAAATATATTGAAGTTGTTTAAGAATTGGAGGAGGTGGTACCACCACTTTTTGCTTGTGTTCTTAATGTTTTACCAAGGAATGAACTTATCCTTTCAGAGATGTAGTGGTTTTTATTTGTTATACCCCCGATGCTAGTTTCATTGTTTTATCTTTCCCACCTCGAACCCCATGAATAGTGAAATAGTTGTGGGAGCAAAGGTAAGGTAGGCGATAGGGTGAGTTCATGTGCAATTTAAGCGGAAGAACTTTCTTATTTCACAGAAGCACTGCTTGTTACGGCTGTACATCGGGAATGGAAAACTCAATACAATAGTAATCATTAGTATTGTACAATTTCCCCCAATTATAAAAGACCAGCTACCGGTCTTTTACAGGGAAAGATCTTTTAACATCAACGATATCTTTAAAAAGTCTAATGGACTGGGTCCAATGGACAAGTTTTTATAGTTTTAAACTTTCGTTTGAAAATTTTCATCATCCAGGATACACTCTGTAAGAAGTTCGCATCTTTTTCATCTAGACGACACCGCGAGGTATTTGTGTTAGCATTATAAATTCTTACCAGGAAGACAAATTGATGCATTTTATATAAAAATGACAATTAAATTTGGAGCAAACTTTATCTTTAAAGATAAACCCTCAAACGGAATGAAAAAACTGCACTAGATTTTGGAATATAGCTTGACCTATTTACTCGGCACTGTTGCACCATATCTCTACTTTCTAAATGGGTAAGCGCATCCCCAAGCCAAATGAACGGATCATGGGGTGACCATTTAGTTGCCAGAAAATAACTACTAATTTCGTTGTTGTATTCGGTTCTGCTAATCCGGCTGTAACTCCAGGTAGGTAGGTGTCTGGATACACTTCCACTGTGTAGCACGAAATATCGCGTTATATGAGATCAACAGGGTCTCCCTGATCGCAACCCAAGTGTTGCCGGCTAGCACCTATGATCCATTGTTGTCATGAGATGACACCCTGTCGGCCTGACCGGAGTGTAGTTCTCTCTAAAGTCCCCAAACAGTGTGGCATGGTTGACTGTATCAAACGCCTTTTATAACTCACGGACTTTTACGATACGGTTTGTTCTGGCTTAATTTTTGGCTGATATGTGTGGATGTAATGTTGTTGGGGTACTTCATTTCTTTTATGAATATGTGAAATTATTCCCCAGTTATTTTCAAACTTTGCACCCTGCAATACTTTTACTAAAATCAGATCTAAAGAAAAGTTGGGACATATGGTACATAAAAAAGTGGTAACATGCTGAAGGCATATATCTGTTGTTGTAGCAGTTTTAACATGCTCCGTTGTTTGTTTTCTGACTAATCCGGTTCTTCCTCAATGTCCAGGTTTGGGAATTCTGCTACCATTATGGGCTGTAGCCAGAGATCCTCTGGACCGAGTTGGTAGGTTTGGTTTTGTTGTAAATTCTTAAAATTATTTTTTTAAAAGAAGAACATCACAAAAGTCATCGTAAATTTTAACGCCGATGAGTCAGTATAAAATCAGATATCCCGAGCTATCCCCGAAATTATATGGCATTATTTGACTCATTTTTCTTTCATATATTTCATATCACAAATGTGGGAGTATTCTCCTGCTTGGTTGGTTTTCATTCGTACCATCTAGGAATAGTTACGAAAATTCGCAAAAGAAGCCTAACTTTACAAAATTATTTGCATATAATGTTTTGAATATTTACGTCTTATTTAGGCTACCGTCTATTCAAACATCCTACATAATTTAGGATGAACAGCTCCTTTTTAATGGTATATCACTTTTTTAATTGTTTCTATTTGTACTTACCTTCCTTATAATATAATCCAAAGGAACTGTTGGAAAAATATGTTTTATGGCCGATGCCAAATCGGTTAAGATTATGTCCGCACTCTATATTTTGAAAGAAAATGAAGAACAAACAATTAACAATAAAATTACAATTTTTACGGAATCTCATTTAACTTACCGTACTGAAATTGCCCGCATCACCGGTCGTGGCGAAATTATACGGACGATCATTGGTGATGATAGAAAAATGTGTTGGCTTTTTGCTTTCTACCGCTTGGATGTCCAAATAATGGAAATGGCACTCAATCTAATTGATGCATTCGGGGATTTTTGGGTCAATTTGGAGAATGCAAGATTAGACACAAAGCAGACGTCACATAAAATGTTTGAAAAAAAAATTTAGAAAATTAGTGTTGTTGTGTGTGCATTAGTAATAAAATATTTAATACAAATTTATGCATATTTATTTCATTCTCTTCTCCTCTTCGCTTTGACTTTATAACGTCTGTGTAGAAAAGTCAAATGAAAAAAAAAATCTACAACGTTTGAAGAACATAATTACCTTTGTGGGAACTTTTGCAATAAGCAAATAGATGCGCACTGGTGTAAAGACCTGCAAATGGAACAAAGGTAGAGAAAAAAAAACATTTGTTAGTTCATTGCATTGAGTAGTGACCACGGGGGAGTTCTACATGAATTTTGTTGTTTGTAGCGCCTGCAAAAAATATGAGTTCTTTGTGTTTTTTCTGTGTCCATTGTCTGATGTCATTTTCGCATCGTTGTACTATTGTCGGCAAATTTAAGAGAAGATTCCATCATTCATTCATGGTTTTTGAGGCGACTTGAAGGTAACCTAATTTTGTTTTTGAAGCCTTGAATACTATGAATTAGATATTTTGAAGTTTAAAGACATTTATTTAAAAAATTTAATATTTAGAAAACATGGACTAGGAGTGTTAGATTGATAGCGCGGGCTAGATTGGTATGGTGGTATGAACCCTCAATGATAAATCTGAGATATAAGGTCTGTACCAAAAGGTGGACCTATATTGATAATATAATCGGTCTTATATACAGGTTGAAATGAAAAAACTGCAACCAACTTCACACTGCTGTCATTTCTACGCCACTCGTCCGACAGCTGTTAAAATTATTCCAGTGATAGCTCATTATATTGTTTACAAGCGTTCAAAAGCATTTTGGTGAAATGTTCCAGAAAAAAGTTATTCGTCATGGAATTCAAGCGTGATAGTGTGATTTCTTTATATTTGGCTGGAAAACCACAAGTGGCTATCGTTAGAGCACTTCAACATTTAAATGTGAATAAATCTGTTGTGTCTTGTACCATCGCTCTTTACCGTGATACTGGTAAAGTAAAGAAGCGACTTGATCGAAACCCGCGTCGCAGTGGCCGAAAAATGGCTAGTGAGCTGAACATATAGCAATATTCCATTCGGGAAATTTTGAAAAATGAGCTCAGGATAAAGCCATTGAAATTCCAAAAAGTCCAAGAACTTACACCGCAATAGAAAGAAAATAGACTCAAAAGAGCTAAGGAGTTGCTTCGCTTAGCCGAAAGTGTTGAACTGCCGAATTTGGTTTTCTCCGATGAGAAAACATTCGTTGTCCAGCAGTTTGTAAACAAACAAAATGATCGTGTTTACTTGCCAAAGAGGTCAGCTGAAAATGTGCACCTTCGGTTGGCCACCAGAACTCAAGCAACGGCCATGGTGATGGTGTGGGCCGCCATAACAGCCGATGGTCGCTCTCCGCTCGTATTAATCGACCGTGGCATCAGAATAAATGCCGAATATTATCGCGAAAATATTCTGGAGGGTGTATTAAAGCCTTGGGAATGAGGCAAATATTTTGGCCACAGATCTTGGACATTCCAACAGGACACAGCAA
The DNA here is from genome assembly GCF_030504385.1 of Musca domestica. NCBI lineage: Eukaryota > Metazoa > Arthropoda > Insecta > Diptera > Muscidae > Musca > Musca domestica. Next base: position 5,555,929 of record NW_026712115.1, on the reverse strand, counting down.
GCGCCACCCAAGGTTACAAAATGAGGTTCGTCGCTTCATTTCCAGTGCACAATGGCCACCAAAATCGCCGGATACCAATCCGTTGGACTATTGTGTCTGGAGTAATTTGGAAAGCAAGGTTGACACTTAAAAATACCAAAGAGTCGATCACCTCAAGCAAGCGCTTCGCCGGGAACGGACGAAAATACCGCAGATTCGGGCAGTGTGTGACGGTTTCATTGGCCATTAGAAGGTCATAATTCGTGCCAAATGTGACCAATTCCAATTCCAATTTCATTCAATAAAATTTAAAAAACAAAAAATTAAAAATTATGGCGTTTGATTTTGTTGCAATTTTCTTATCTCACCCTGTACTTCAAGAAAATCACATACAATATTCAAACACTTCATATTGCTGATGTATGCGGTGCCTCTGTGGCTCATCTTGAGGCTCATTTATTTACATTACCTTTCAATAACTTTTGTAAACAATTATCAAATCGAGTGTTAATTTCCCCCGCACACCAACACAAACATTCGACGACTTGTCGGCACGAAAGGACTCAATAAAAACAAAAGAAAACAATGAGTATACATTTCACATCAACAAAATGTTTGGGCATTTGTTTAGACAACTATTATGAGCGTGTTTAAACAATAAACTGTAATAATAATGACAAAAAATAAACGACAATAGCTAATAAACTTAAAGGCTTAAAATAACTCAGGTGTTAAATAACAGCCAACGATAAGCAGACAGACAGACGTCTGTCTGTCTGTCTGTCCTTGCTGGCAAGGGAGACACTTGTAAAAAGGCTACACCTAATAAACAAAGACACGCCAGCCAAAAAGGATCCCAGGAGAAGGGAAAAAGGCGAAGAAGAAATACACAAACAAACATACAAAACTATCAAATTACCAGCGACAACAATTGTCTTAATTAAGTTTTATTTACGCTTAAGTTGTCATGCAACAACGACAAACAACAAAGGAGCAAATGTGAGGAGGTAGGAGAGGTTGAGTCCTAGAGGCGTCGTTGAAAGGACGCCTCTTCTTATATCCGCATACATCATGCTGGAGGGAAGAGTGAATTGTCATCAAATACCATTGACTATTATAAGGGTAATATATTCCACCTTACGGAGAATTTATATCGAAAGGATTTCACCAAAGGAATTAAAAGAGGATTTAATGTTAAAGGAGATAGACGGCGGGAAGGACAAATGTTGAATCAAAAGATATTAAAGCTAAAAATAAAAGACCTTCAAACAGTTTTAATTAACATGTCATATGCAGGGAATAAAAGACTTTTACACATTTGAGCGGGAGTGAGGACTAATAGGTTCCCCTTGGGTGTATGATTAAACTACTTTGATGTAATCTAGGCCAGGATTTTTCTTGGAGTAAGAATCAAATTGAAAGGTCTCGTCAAAACTTTCTAATATCGGCGACCACTGCCATACAACTGTTGTACCTGTTTGCATCTTAATTCGGCATCAGAATTGGAAATTTGTAGAGATTCGGACAGAACTCGGGAAAAAACGCCAAGAGAATCCCAAGATGGTTGACGAATGAAGCTTTTAAAGACCAAACTAAATCGATGCACACTCAAGGGACTGTCCCAAGAATCTTTAAGGCTCGAGCCTGAAATAGGTCAGCCGGAACAGGACTTTTATGTAAAGCATATGGAAGCATGTGTGGAAACTGCAAATGAGAAATAATGGACTTTGTCATGCAGTAGTTGGAACCAGTGGTATTGTAAAATGCACCAAAATACCGATCACGATGACCTAAACGCCAACTAGGGTTTGAGAAAATCAATATGCAATGGGTGTATTTCCATTTTGTTGGGGGTGTATTTCGAATACGTTGGGGACCAGGATAATGGTTGCTACTTAGGTATGGAGGTATGACAATCCATATTCAAAGCGAGGGACGACCTTCCTTCTATGAGTGAGCCGGCGAATATGGCCATACAACTTTTGTACCTGTTTGTATCTGAATTCGGACAGAACTCGGAAAACCCGCTAAGAGAATCCTAAAATGGTTGGTGAATAGAGCGAAAGCGTTCAAAGATCAAACTAACTCGATTCAAACTCAAAAGACTGTCCAAAGAATTCTTAGGACTCGGGCCTGAAATAGTTCAGCCGGAAGAGGACTTTTATGTAAAGCCTGCACAGAAGAGGAAGAGTGTGGAAACTGGAAATGAGTCATAATCTCGGGGAAATATACCCAAGAAACATTAAAAAGATGAACCTTGTCAAATTGTAAAATGCGCCAAAATACCGCTGACGGCTTGCCGCCAATTGGGAGTAGAGGAAGCCAATATGCAATTGATGATTTTCCACTCATTGTTGCATCATCGAATACATAGTGGACAAGGATAACGGTAAGTAGTGAGGTATGGCATTCCATAATCTGAATGTTGACTTCTTTAAAGTGGTGAGGGCAAGAAACGGTGTGTACGAGCTTCCCAACAAAGACAGCAAGGAGGTCGCATCCTACATATGTGAGTGGCGCTGAACGTTAGAGAACAAACCTCTTATGAAGTAGATAATAAACCTCTAAAGGACTTTTGGAAGATCCTTAGAGAAATATAAAAAAACGTAGTAAATTTCTTGGAAAGACTCTATAGATTTCTAAATAATTATTTTTTATAAAACATAAAAGAAGAGAGTTCTCCAAAGGAGTATTCTATAGAAGACCCCGAGGTGTTATATGGAGGAAAATACATTAATCAGGGCCTCAATTCTTGTTCTATGAAAATATGAAATGAAAAATATTTCCTTTATAAAATTTTTCATTTGACATTTCTTTCCTTTATAAAAGCTTTCATTTCCCATTTTCATAGAACAAGAATTGAGGCCGAGGTCTACTATGGAAGAGGAGGCGTGGATGATGATCTTGAACAAGGGAAAAACAGATTCTTAAGAGGTCCTCGTAGTCAACGAAGTCCTCAAATAGATCAGATACTCACATAGTCCTTGATAAAAAAAATTACAAGGTATACGAAATCTTCTATGAAATACCCATAAAAGGTCTTCTAGTGAAGAGTAAAGCCTACTAAAAAATGTCTATCTATATCTATGAAAGAGGAAAATGTTTGTATGTTTGTTTGTAATTTAGGGACTCGGAAACCGGCGAACAGACTTTCCTGAAAATTTCCAAGTATACTACAACATTGCCTGAAAGTAACGTAGGCTATATTATTGAAATTCCACTTGGAACTGGAGATAAGAATCAGACTCGGAGGTACCTCCGAAAAATGTAGATTTTATATGCATATATCTATTGATCGATTACAGATACAGTCTCCACATTTGGAACAACAAATAATTTGCCAAGTTATATTGAAATCGGTTCGGACTTGGATATAGCTCCCATATATATTTTCGGCCGATTTCACATATTTGATGCACCAAATACGATACGTATGTTCCATTCCAATGAAATTCGGCATGTGTGTGATTAGATTTGGTACAAAAATAAATTTTTCCAAATTATATTGAAATCGGTTGAGTTTTGGGTATAGCTCCCATATGTATATTTCGGCCGATTTAATGTATGTTATGCATCAAACACGATATGTATGTCCGATTCCAATGAAATTCAGAATGTTTCGCGGATTTTCAATGAAATATGAAAGGTGTGACGGAATTTGGAGTAAAAATAAATTTTTGTATGTTGCTACCTCGATTTTTCTAATTGCAACAGAAATGCCACTCAACTTCAAAAGATGGCAGTTTTCTGCACGTTTGGCATTTGCTATGAAATTTATTAATCCAAAGGCCAACCCATTTGTGTATACGGACTAAATTTGACATGTTCCTGCTTTTCTCATGGTCAGCGGTTCCTGGCATGGTTCACGCGTTGTTTACGCATTAAAATATTACAATAATTAGGTTTTTTAATTTGTTTTATTTTTTTAAACCAGCAAATATTCGTATATTTGAATGCACATGGAATCAAAAGGGGTAGTGAAGCGCACCGGGTTCAGCTTGTAGAATATAAAACGTGCTTAAGGTGTCCTATGGAAGAGAAAGCCTCCAAATTTTGTAAGCCCTTTTCATGGGCTTTATATCTAAGTATGATGACATGGAGGCTCATCCAATAAAAAAAATAACCCCACCACTCGAACAGTTATTTACCATTTGCCACTCATCGGAAACTTTGTTAAGTTAATTAAAAATGATAAACATTAAATTAAATGCCGGCTGGCTAACTTTTGCCGATTGTTAATTAAATTTTCTTAAACTTTTAATGGGATCCCATGAATCACATGGCACCAAACACGCACACACACACACGCAGTTACACATTCAGATATGTACGTATGTATGCATTTGGTATATTTGTAATATAATATTTATGGCTGTAAGAAAAAGTAATCTTATTTGTTATGAATAAACAATGAACGGGCCATGGATGAAGAAGGAAGGCGGCGCTTGCCTATGAAATTATTGTTTTTCCTTACTTGAAAACCCAAAGAGAAAAAAAGAAAAACTTGTCATTTCTTGAGAAAATCGTTTCAAATGATAGAAAAATGGATAGAAAGAAGTAAATGTCGAGGAATCACAGAGGCATACAAATGTAAGGATAGTTGGGTGAAGAAATGAATGAATGCATGTTTGTTTGTTTGTTTGTGTGTTTAAGGTTGGTTGCGACGATGACAACACTTTTCGCTGAAAACTTTTCTTACAACAAACACTTAGTGAGGAGCATTGTTGCTGGGGAAAAGTAGGCATGTTTAACATCATTCTTCTTCTTTGCCCCCCGTTCTCCTTCCATCATTTCAAACAATGAAGATGCAACAAAACGCTACTCCTCTTAAGATTTTTCATTTGAAAGTTTTCTGTAGGATGGCTGCAGTTGGAAGCGGAGAGGGGGTGTTGTAAGCTAAAGTTTGAACAACTTGGGCAAGTTATTGTCGAACGAACAAACATTGCCTGAAAATATTGAAGTAGTTTATCCTGTGACAGACAAGCAGTCAGGCAGCAGGAAGGAAGGATGTCACACAATCTGAAGTGTTACAACAGACGAATGAACGACAATCATTACAAAGCTATTCAACGGCACAAATGAGTTGTACTTTACAATTGAAAAGTGCAAAATTAAAATGTTTCTTTGTTTTCGTTTCGATTTTGAAGAAGTTTTAGAGAGGTCATTGACTTTAGTGGCATATTTTTACATCAAGTTGTAGATAATCGAAATAAATATGTTCAGTCATGCAAATATAGATCTGAAGTTTTTTCTATCAATGATATGTATTATAGCGGAATTTATAGTTGGTGGTGTCACTGAAAACCGTATAAGCCATACTACCAACAGATTATGTAATCACTGAATAACAAATCTACTAAGGTCTTTTGTTGACAAAAAGATTTTCCGATTAACTAGACTAGAAGTCTTTACACTTTTGTCTGTGATCAGAAGATCTTCAAAAGGTATTCCACAGGCCAGATAACTTACTTAAAGTCTTTCAAACAACAGACGACCCTCTATGTCTACATACCAGAAATGCCTTATAAAGTTGCACTGTGCGACGAGATTATTTTTTTCCAAAATTATAGAAAGAACCCGAAACGATTATGAAAGTAGTGTTAAAAATATGAGACACATGCATCGGCGTTTTGAAAGTTTACATCGGGAAAGTAGCAAAAAGAGGACGATAAAGTTCCGCCAATTTTTATAATTTTTGAAAATCTATAAAGAGTACATTTATGTGTGACCGATTCAGTTGATCGAAACAGTTGAAGATAGAATCTGGAAATTTTGTAAGTTTGGGGTTTTGGGAAATCGTACAAAAAGGATACTAAAAGGTACCAAAAATTGAAACGAATCTATTAGACAAACGGATAGAGATAGGAATCTAAATTATGTAGGATAGATGTTACAAAAATGTTTCCAGCCATTTCGAACTTTTGAAAATGTGTACTAAGTGTGAGATCTGGGTTTGGGTGAGCGGATGGAGCTGGAATTTTGAAATGTTGATATTGCAGTCGCTGTTAGAGTGTAAGGTTGAGATTTGAAGGTGGGTTTAGAAATTTGTTCTAAACAAGTACTGGTATACGAGAAAGGGGTAGAGTTGGAAATCTGAATGTTTGTATTAGGATCATTTTTTGTGAGGTGGGGTTGAGATGGAGGTGTATATGGGAATATGGGCTGAGAAAGTACGAAAAGTACTAAATGGTATAAAATTTGATTTCTGGGGAAAGGATGGAGCCGGAAATTTGGAATGAGGATCTTTGATGCTTTGTGAAAAGAAGCACCGAAGGGTCATTGGAAATTCGAATGTTGAGTGTACCGAAGGAGTTGGCCAAAATTGACAAATTCGTATCTGACCTAAGACTTATATAAATATTACAACTTGCCAGATATAGTCCAAATCGACTACTTCCTATACTTTATATAAGATATATGCATTTTTTTGGAAAATGTGGAAATATGCGTGAAGTAGAAGATATAGCGGACCTAAGTATTCCATTTTCATACTTCATCTAATATAGATAAAAAATATTGGTAAGGGCAAAATTTGAAAATTGTGACTCTTTGTGGGTTAGGTACCAGAAAGGGGTTTCGCAGATATATATCATCTTCACAACATATCCTGTGGTAGCAAAAACATTTGTATGTGTGATATTTGAAGAGAGTGGGATGGTTATTTCGCTTTCTTTCGTCGTTTTGTTTTTCAAAATCTTGGACCCTATGTGGGTACGTATCAGAAAGAATGGTCCGATCTCTACCATCTTAATAACAGTTCTTGTGTTGATGGAAATATTGAGATGTGCCAAATCGGATGTTAATTTCGTGTTTTATGAGCTTTGTTGGGGAGGTACAAGAAGAAGTGGACCTATATATCCCATCTTGTTAATAAAAATATTGTAATGTGTGTAATGTGAAAATAAAAGGATACTTATTTCGAATTTTATGATCGTCTTAGTTATTCAAAACTTTGCCCTTTGTGGGGCCCATACCAGACCTTGGGACAATCGGACTCGTACATCACATTTTATAAGAGTTAAAATTATGCAAAAGTTTGACCTTTTGTGGGGAAGGCACCAGAAAGAGTGGACCAATATTGTCCGCACCTGACTTAGCACTGATGCAAATATTAGGATTCGCAAAGTTATATAAATATCGGATTATGCTTTATCTTTCTGTCCAGTAAATTATTTTCTTTGAAAATGTTGACATTTTGTGGGGGAGGTACCAGAAGGAGTGGACCGATGTTGCCCATCTCCGAACTCGATCTAAGTTTGACAATAATATTACGATCGAGAGTTATCCTGAGCACCAGCCAGACAGACAGACGGACGGACATCGCTAGATTGACTCCAAATGTCCTGAAACAGATTTGGTTCAAAGAGACCTAGGGTCTAAAACCATTATTTCCATGAGGCATGTTTTAGCAGTATCAAATGATATATACCCTCTCTAGCCATATGGCTGAGGTTATAAAAATATTATAATAGAAAATTGATTCCTTCCTTCCAAAAATGTCGGAAGTTAAGAATTTAATTTCAGAAATTTAAAAAACATCGTGTTTAAAAATTCTACTTTTCGAGGACGAAATGCCGACTCCAAATTTTCAACATGGAGTCTAAAACCGATATTTCGATAACACACATTTTCGACCGTATCAGCTGGTGATTAGTCTCCATAGCCGCAAGGTCCTGTGTAAGCCTTTCACAGTAGGGATGGTCATCAAGTTTCCTCTCTGGTTTGGTCTCCTTATTAATACAATGCCTCTGAATATGTATACCATAATATGTAAATGGCCTTTTCTGTTTTAACTTATATCTTCCTGATATAAAATACTTTAAGAACTGTGCATTATCAGGACAAATCACTATCATGTGAGGGTTGGAGAATAAGTGGCATTTCTACATGAGTGCTCTTTTGTATGGTTACGTTTTCATTATCAAAAAATAAAAATCAGCTACCATTAAAAAAACCTTATCTCAGACATTTCATCAAATTGGAATTTGATTAATTGAAAACCAAGAAACAAATAAAAAGAATTCCACAAAAAATATTTGCTTATTGAAATCCCATCTAATGAAGTACCCTAACGCAACATGTGGCGGCGTTTGATGGCGTGCAGTAGCAGCAGCAGTAGCTTGAAGTGGCTGACTGCAGTTTGCCAGCCACTTTAGTTTGGAGTCAGAGTCCGTGCTGCATGTCTAGTGGCCAACAATCAATGATGGCGTGTTAAATGCACTCACACACACCCACACACTCAAACACACAACTAATGTTCAATCAATTAATTTTAACCAAATTTCCACTTTGCGAACAAAATTTGTGGCACGGTGATGGGCAGACAAACAAAAGGAGGAGATGAGCAAAAACAAAAAACGTTATTCGATGATCTATGTGGTGTTGATGATTCTATTTTCCATTTTCACAGCTGGTTGCATGATGATGATGATGCTGCTGTTGTTAGCCAAGTGTGAGTGTCAGTAGTGACGGTGGTGGTGAAGGTGTTAAGGCCAGCGGTTTAATGTTGCCATTACTTTTACTCTTTACATTTTTTGTTTGAATTTTGTTTTTGGTTTAGCTTGTGGCAGCTTGAAGCTTGAACATGGTCATGATAAATTATTGTTGCATGATTGAACATTTACACCCTCCACTAATTGCAACAAAGGCAACAACATGCGTTACGTGCGAGTGATGGTGAGGATAATGATTATCGGAGTTGATTATGATTGGACATATCATAATGTATTGGGGCTGTTCCTGCATGCCGATATGAAAACACATTTTCGAATAAGATTTTTATATTTTCAATTTTTTTTAAGTTAATTTCAAAATTTTAAAAGCGCAATAGTGTTTTTCTTTCAGAAACTAAGTCTACAATTGTTCTACTGACTCGCCCCTCTTTTTAACCTTTTTTACCCTTTTCAAGTCTACAATATTAGGGTTTAATATTTTATGTTGAACTTCAAAATAGGTCCCTTAATTCTGACCACAACATTTTGTTTGTAGATTTTTTATATATTGTTAAAAGTAATATATTTTCTCAGATAAATCAAAAATAAAACTCACCAAAACACGATTCTCTGTTTTGTCATTCTTCGTTTCCAATTTGACCATATATTTGACAAGGATTTTTGTGTGACGGCCCAATATGGACTTAACGCTCTCTGAAACAAAAAAAATGGAAGAGAAACAGAAATATGTCATTAGAACTATTAATCAGCATAAATTTCAAAAATTTGCACATTTTTTTTCTTTTCTAACACAAAAATTCAATTAGACGTGACTGGATTCAATTCAAATGGGGTAGACGACGGCAACGACGTGTTTATGTTCGCATAGCATGAAAGTGAGCAAATTTAAATTAATAACATCCGATATTATGGCGCAGATCAAAAATACAACAACAACCATATCGTTGTCACCATTATTATGATGCAGTTTGTGTGGGGCATATGGCGAACAAAGCATTAAAAAAATGGGAATTTAGGAATTTTTTTGATTATTTTAAGAACGTTGCATTATAAAAAGTATTTTTTCAACTACTTTCAACACCAACAATATTTTTCCTCACACATACACGTGTTTTTAAAAAATATTTTTTTTTTTTTAAATTTGAAATAATTTTTTATAAGGATTGGATAGCTAAAAGAAGAAATTTAAAAATATTTTTAAGGAAATTTAAATATATAATGTTATATAGCGACTTTTTAAATTTTTTCAAAAAGCAAACCCTTTGAGAATATTTTTAGAGGACTTTTCAAAGAATATTTGTATTAGATTTTCAAGGTTTTATATATTATTCAAGTTATTCTCTTTTTCGGAAAGAAACCAGGAAAATTGTACCTTTTACTTCAAAAGGTCTTCAAAATCGATCATTGCTCAATGGTCCCACATCCAAACTTTCTGTCCAAAACTATTTCAACGTCTCCATATGTAAACCCTAAAGACTAACAGTGGCCTCAATATCAAACCTCAGAATTTCACATCTATTCCTTCAGCCGATACCAAATTTAGCAACATTTATAAAAAAAATGCAACTCTCCATCCTGGACACCAACAGTGATCCAAAACCAGATATCAACACCAGATACCAACAAAATCCTCAATATAAAATTTCGGTATTCTAGGTCCATCTTAAGACCAAATCCCATGTTTAATACCAAACTTTTCGTACATTTATATTACGCATGTCCAAAACCACCTCTTTCTCCGCACCCTAGATACCAACATAATACCAAATTTCAGAATTTCATCTCTATCCATACACCAACGACACATTTTGTGGAATTTTCCTCTTTTCGTACGGATTTCCAAAACTATCTCCAAATTTTAACTACAGGCAATAACAGTGACATCCATATCAAATTTGAAGATTTTAGCACCTATCCCTTCACCCAATACCAAATTTAGTGTCATTTAGTATAATTATAGTACATATATGCAAAACCAGCCCCTTTACGCAACAACAGAACCTAACAGTGACATCCATATCAAATCTGAGAATTTTAACTTTATTCCTTCACCCTTACCAAATATAGTACTATTGAGTACTTTTCGTACAATTATAGTACACATTTTTTAGGCTAACTCTATATATTAATTCCAGATACCAACAGAAACCCCAATACCAAATTTAGTACCTTTAAGCACTTTTCGTACAAATATATGACGCATTTCCAAACCACCGCCTAATCTCAAACACTAATATCCTCAGTAATATAAAAATCAAATTTCAGAATGTTATCTCCAACCCTACACCAAATTTCAGATACCAACTGAGACCTCAATATGAAATTCGAGGATTCCAGTCCTATCCCCTTCTCCCAATACCAAATTTAGTACCATTTGGTTCTTTTCGTACAAATATTGAACGCATTTCCAAATCACCGCCAAATCAAATTTCCGAATTTTATCTCTATACCTTTACTCAATACCAAATATAGTACCATTCAGTAATGTTTTTACAAGACTACACATAAACAGCAGTCCTAATACCAAATTTTAGATTTCAAGCACTATCTGCTCGCCCAATACAAAATTGTATCAAATATACTAATATTTAGTCATTCTCGCGCAAATGTATACATTTCCAAAACCACCTCTATAAAACAAACCAAACACTTACAGGGGCTGAATACAAAAATTCCAGCATTTAAATGTGAATAAATCTTTTGTGTCTCGTATCATCGCTCGTTATATATGATACTGGAAGCGTAGCCCGACGTCAAGGAAGTGGACGGAAGAAAACAGCAACATCAGCAGAAATGGTTCAAAAAGTAAAGAAGCGACTTGGTCGAAACCCGCGTAGCAGTGGCCGAAAAGTGGGTCGTGAGCTGAACATATCGCAATATTCCAAATATTGAAAAATGAGCTCGAGGTAAAGCCATTGAAATTCCAAAAAGTGCAAGAACTTACACCGCAACAGAAAGAAAATAGATTCAAAGGGGCAAACGAGTTGCTTCGCTTGGCCGAAAGTGGTGAACTGTCCAATTTGGTTTTTTCCGATGAGAAAACATTCGTTGACCGCAGACCTTGGACATTCCAACAGGATTCAGCACCATCGTACTCAGCACGCGCCACCCAAGAATGGTTACAAAATGAGGTTCCTCGCTTGATTTCCACCGAACAATGGCCACCGGGAATGGACCAAAATACCGCAGAGCAACATTCGAGCAGCGTGTGACGGTTTCATTGGCCTTTGAAGGCCATAATTCGTGCCAAAGGTGACCAATTCGAACAAATCTAAACTTATTCTAAAATTTGATGCTATTTGCGATATTTTGCTTTCATTCAATAAAATTAAAAAAATGTAAAAAATATGGCTTTTGACTTTGTTGCAGTTTTTTTATCTAACCCTGTACCTATATGTCGGCAAGACGACTGATACATTTTAATAAGTTTTTTCGTTTTTTCTTTCAATTTTTAATTTTTCCATAATTAAATGTACAATACCCCTATTTACAAATTCTGGATTTCAATCAAATGGAATCTCTAAGTAAAAGTTCTCTGGAATATAATAAAATGAATAAGTAATTCGCGCTGTGGATGGCATTAAGTAGGGAAGTACAGAATAAAAAAAAATATTCACAGAAAGTTTGTGTCACCATTGGCATTCGGATGATACACAAGCTGCAATGTGAGCAATAGTAGCGAAAGCAGTTGGAGCATTATGTCATCGATCAAATATTAAAAAAAATACAAAAAGAAAACAAAAAATGTATTTCAGGCAATGTCCTACACAACGCGAAAAATTACAGATTTCCTGAAAAACATATTTGCCAATTATGATGGCACAACGTTCGTTGTTGCTGAAAAAATGGAATTATGCCAATATCGAATATTACAGGGATAGCTGGCAATCTGTGGGGCAAAAAAATTCCGTTGGGGGAGAGCTGTGCAAATAAATATTTAAAAAATAATGCATCTAAGCATTTAATTTGAAATAGTAAATGTCAATTGTTTTAATTGCGGAACGTTAGTTGTAAGCAAATTGCAACGATTTTCCTTGGGGAGGTTATTTTATAATGTTATGTAAAACAAACTAGTAAAAAAGAAGCAAAGTTCGGCCGGGCCGAACTTTCAATACCCTCCAACTTTGGGTAAAGAAAACATTTTTATATAAAGTATCTAAATTCAAACGTGTTAAAAAAAACCATAAAGTGTGTAAGGCCGTTGTATGGGGACCGTACCAAAACGGGAACCTCAATAGCCAATTTTATACCTAAAGGATTTTGACCTACCAAATCTTTTTAAATTTCAAATTTGAAACAATTTCGTGGGTAAATGTGACTAGAATTATCAAAATACCGAATTTTGGTGGGCATCGTTATATGTGTGCTATAGGAAAACGCGGACGTAAATATTCAATGTTCTGCCAACGGAGCTAGAACCCATTATGAACTACAAAAGTCAAACAAATTTTTAGACAAATCCGTGGAAAAATGAGGTGAAAACATCAAAATACTGAATATCCGGAGGCACCATTATGTGCGGACTATACGAAAACGTGGACCTAACATATAATTTTGCGCTACCGCAGCTAGAACCCATTATGACCTACAAATACCAATTTTTAGACAAATCCGTGAACAAATTTGGCAAAAATCAACAAAATACCGAATATTGGGAGGTACCGTTATATGGAGACTATACCAAAACGTGGACCTATACATACAATGTTTCGCCAAACGAGCCAGAAACCATTATGACCTACAAATAACAATTTTTATACAAATCCGTGGAAAAATAAGGCTAAATACCGAATATCCGGAGGTACCATTATGTAGGGCTATACAAAAACGTGGACCTTTACACACAATGTTTTTTCACCAGAGCTAGAACCCACTATGACCTACAAATACCAATTTTTAGACTAATCCGTGAAAAAACCTAATATCGGGAGGTACTGTTACATAGGAGCTCTACCAAAACGTGGACCTATTTATACTATGATCCGCCACCGGAGCTAGAACCCATTGCGGACGACCAATATCAATTTTAGACAAATCCATGAAACAATCAAAATGCCGAATATCGGGAGGTACCGTTATATGACAAAATGTGCTCTACGTCAAATAATCTGGGCTGTATAGCGATTTTAACAGACAGTCAGACGAACAGAAGTCGTTAAATTGACTTTGAATTTTATGCTGATTATGAAAATATACACTTTATGTGGTCTACGACGAATATTTAGGGATGTTACAAACGGAATGGCAAAGCTAATATACCCAACTTTCAAGGTAGAGGGTATAATAATGAGGTAGTGGTGGGCCGGTTACAATCAGACAATCAAAAATGTAGGAACCAGAAATAACAACATTTTTTATTTATATCAACAAGTTAGAAAATTTGCCAATGCCGAGTCTCCAACTCACAACCTTTGGTTTTAAGTCAGATGCACACACGTCCCACATTTGCTCATTACAGACAGACAATGGTAATGATGTAATTTCCCTCCTAAATATCAATAATGCAGAAGGTAGTTTGCGCACATTACCTTTTAATGGGTTATTCGGCTCACACTGAAATATGGAAATCTGAGACGCCTCAAAATCTCAACTGGACTCCCATAAATCTACAAAAGAAATGCCATCCATTTAATATTTGACACGTTTTTCATGGCTAATTCTTAACTCAAACACACATCGCTGGAACTCTCAAAGCCACAATGGTCTTGACCTACTCTTCCAGAATAAATATAGCCATGGTCATTTGTATCCATCCATCCATCGAAGTACTTAGATACCAGATGAAGTCCAGTGAGATAAAGAGGGGGAATGAGGATTCAATGAAAGTAAATCTGAATGACAGTTTACTGATTGAATGATGACAGTAAACAGCTCGACTCTCGGCTTCACTAAGTGGCTTGGTAAATATTTATGCATGGCCAACTGGGACTGTTTAAAGCTTTGAGGATTTCATTGTTGCTGTTGTTTGTTAAGAGGAAAGTACCAGCAGCAACAACAACAGTACAAATAACAATATTAACATACATTTCGTTTATTTACAACAATGGTTTTTATTGTGATGGCTTGCTTCCGATTATTGCCAGCCAGCCAATCAGCCAATCATCCATGCCGTTATTTAACGCTCTGTATTGTTGTAAATATGTAAAACATGAGCTCTGACGGGCACTAAATCTCAGCCAACTGATGATCTACTTCATAGCCAGCTAAAAAAATGGCATGCAGCATTATGTCATTATTAATTAATTTTATTTAAAAAAAGAAGCAAAAAAAAATAGAGAAATTTTTATTTATTTTTATATTTCCGTTTTGGTCGGGCAATGAAACTCGCAGGTTGAAGCGGTGAACCCGCACGCTCGATGGGGTCAGTCAGTGTTTTTTGCACGCTTCAGTGGCTATGCAGACATGTGTAATAAATCTGCCAGCCAGCCACAAACAACAACAGCAATAATGATGACGACGATGATGATGATTGCTGAGTGATGACTGACTGCACCACCACTCATTCGTTCGGACTTAATCAACTCAAACGTCAGTCAGCCAGTTATTCGCTTCTAAGTGGATTTGTTACAATAATGCGTGGACAGCCAATGAGTGCAGCTACTTTCGCTAAGAGGACAGACAATGGGTTTAGGAGGAGGTATCAAACTTGAAAAAATTGAATCTTGGTTACGAAATATTCTTTACCGAAGAAAATCAAAATTTTGAAATGAAAAAAAATCAGAGTTTATATACAGAATTAGCAAGCCCTTGTTACTGGATTTTTAAACTCCTTGAACATATTTTATTTGTTGAATAAATCATGTTTATAGCTTTTTTTTGATCCTTAAATAAATATTATTTTAAAAACGTCCCGCTTCGATAGTTCTTTAAAAATATTATCAAATAAGATGTACAATCTCAAAGTCCTTGAGTCAATTTATTGTTTTAATTTTTTTTTAAATCCTAGCGTTTTTGTAGTTCTTGAAAAAATCCACGTTTGTGGCCTCGATACTCATTAAAAAAAATATTCTTAAAAAATGTGTTTGTGGAGTTTCCGATTTGGTCCAAACATGGTACATCCAAATATTCTTATTCGAAAGTACGAAAGAAGCATCCAACAATTGATCAGGTGTGAAGATGGGATATATCGGTCCAATTCTTTTGGGCCCTCCCCCATAAAGAGGTTAACATTTTTAATAACCAAAACGCTTTTAAAATACGAAAAAAAAAACATCGGATTCTTTCAAAACTTCACGCATTCCAATATTTCTACTGGCACAAGATATCGGCACACTCTTTTTAGTACCTCCCCCAATGGACCTCCGATTCTTCTAAAATTCCACACATTTCAATATTGGAGTGAAGGTAATAAATATCCCTTCTGGTGCCTCACCTACAGAGGGCTAAAATGCGAAACAAGTGAGCGACACTTTTCAAAATTGGTATATCTATACATGTTTCTAAAACAGAGATCTGATTTTAATATGAAATTTATCAGCCCAATACTCTTGGTAACTCCACTTGCACGACGATATCCCATATAAAGTGAAGGTAGTAAATGGTGTAGTCCAAATCTGGCACGCTGTATTATTTATAAAAGACTTATGTCGGATACGAAATTAACAAAATTGACCTACTCTTTCGAAACCCTCCCATAAAGGATCAACAGTATGTATAATCATAACTCTGGTCAAAATATATTTAAATAAACCAATATTACAGAGGGTATACATCTGGCGGTAAAAGTGACTGATATTTTTTAAATTGTTTTTATAGAGGAACTTAACCTAAAAAATCACATCTTTGTCCATTGCAGATAATACTGACCTAAGATTTGGAGATCTCAGTTACTGAGTTCTTTTTTATAGAAAAAAAGAGATCTTCTGAACTCTTCCATTTATAAAGAAGAACATTTTTCTATAAGAAAAAATCGGAGTCAACAGCTATTGAGGTAGAGCTTTAACCAAAAAAAATCAGACCTCAGATTCAAAGACCTCAGCTACTAAACTCATTTTACTTCAGAAAAAAAAACCTAGTGAGATCTTTTGATGAATATGAAATAAATTGAAATTTGCAGAGCTACATTAATTCTATAAGTCTTAAAAATGGAGAAGACAGCTATTAAAGTCTTTTGTTTCCTATAGAGCTGTAGGTAAAAAACATTCAAAAGTTCTGACCCCGATTTAAAGACCCTAGCTACTCTGAGTTGACATAGTCTTTTCCAGCAGAAAAAACAATAAATTTAAACATTTTCTTTTTCAAATTTAAAACAAATAAAATAAGATCTTAAGTAATTAAATTTTTGTATACAAATCACATGTTTAGTTTTTGCATCATTCCACTGTGCCACACTCTTTGACGATGACACGTCGTCGCTGGCGTGCCGTCATATTAGATTACAACCGTCGCAATTTAGATCAGAGGTTAATATGATTTTAATTTTGCTATTTGTTTCGTGTTTGTGGTTGTCCGCTTTGTTGTTGTTTCCTTTTTCTTTTGTTCTCTTTCCACTACCGGCTTTGTTGTTATATTTTTTTCACATTCAGTGTAGTTGGAAGCGGAATAAATTTTACGGTTAGTGTTTTGTTAGTTTCCGCTAACACGAAATGGCTGATAAACATTATTGTCGCAGCTGGCGGTGTTGAAGTAACACGCTAATGAGTAAAGTGCAGGTGGATGTGCCGGGGCAATGCAACACTTTGTTAAAAAAGATTTCTACCCCTTATACGAGGATTTAAGTGGTTTCAAGTATTTCTGAATATTTTTTTGGGGTTTATTAAATGATTTGTTTGTAAATTTATACTTTTTTCTCCTTTTTTATGAATTTATTCTAAAACTAGCAAGTCCACGCTTCTTCGTCGGCGAAATGTCCACCTTAAATTTTTAGATTCGTTCCAACGGGTTTAGAACTCAAAAAGAACAACTTATCAGTTCGAGAATTTTTTTTAATAAAAACTTCATGCATCGTTCGAAATAATTAGACTTTCAAGGTTTTATATATTATTTAAGTTTTTTTCTTTTTCTGGAAGAATAATAGGAAAATATTAGCCCTTACCACAAAAACTCTTCAATATCTTTCATTTTGAAGTTTACCGAGGATATTAGGAAAACCCTTACACAGTGGACATACATCCCATTTTTTTGTACAAAACTATTTCGACGTCTCCATATGCAAAAATTCTAGAAACCAACAGATATCCATAACAATTTAAATCTCTACATCCTAGATACCAAAAGTGATCCAAAATAATTACCATTTAGTACTGTTTCGAACAATTATAGTACGCATTTGCAAAACGGTTATCCAACAGTTATCGCAATATAAAATTTCACGGTTTCAGTTCTGTCCCTTGAACCAATAATACCAAATTTTAGGTCAATCTAGTACTTTCCGGAACCCACTTCCAAATTTCAACCGCAGACGCCAAAAGTTATCTATATATAACATTTCAGAATTGATATCTATCCCTTAACCCAATATTAAATATAGTATCATTCAGTACCTTTCGTACAATTATAGTACACATATCCGAAATTAGCCCCTACTCACCACCCTAGACACCAACAGTGACCTCGATTCCAAATTTTATAATTCCATATCTATCCCAACATCCAAAGGCACATTTTATGACACGTTCTTAGTATACATTTCCCAAACAACTTCCATATCTTAACTACAGATACCAACAGTGACATCCACATCGAATTTCAGAATTCCACCTCTATTCCCTCAACCAATACCAAATGTAGTACTTTTCGTACAATTATAGTAAATATTTCCAAAACCGACTTCATGTCTCAATTCCAGATATCAACAGAGATCTCAATATCAAATTTGAGGATTCTCAAACGCTAATCATCATCAGTAGTATAAAAATCAAATTTCAGAATGTTATCTCCTGCCCTACACCAAATTTCAGATACCAACTGAGACCTCAATATGAAATTCGAGGATTCCAGTCCTATCTCCTTCTCCCAATACCCAATTTAGTACTATTTGGTTCTTTTCGTACAAATATTGAACGCATTTTCAAACCACCGCCAAATCTCAAACACAGATACCATCAGTAATCTAAATATCAAATTTCCGAATTTCATCTCTATTTCTACACCCAATACCAAATATTCAGTACCAACACACAAAAAAAAAACCATTCAGTATTTATAGTACAATTAAATTACACACTTCCGAAACCACGTCCATATATCCAGGCTACACATGAAACCGATCCTAATACGAAATTTCAGATTTCAAGCATTATTTGCTCACCCAATACCAAATATAGTACTATATAATTTCCGTATACTTTCGTGCACATGTAGTATACATGTCCAAAAGAACTTTCCTATAAAAAAAACTTACTTTCCAACCTTGATTCTCATACCACAGTCCATTTTTAACTCTATCCCTTCATATAATATCAAATAACACCATTTTAGACGTTTAGAACTTTTCGTAACCTTAAAGTTCGAATTTCCAAAAACCCTTTGACACATCTATACTGCACTCCATCAGTGACTCCCATTCCAAATTTCTAGCTCATTCTGTCATCCAATACAAAGTATTAAATTTTCGGTACACTTTAGTACTTTTTTCAATCAGTCAGCCGATCAGTTATTTCACTACTCTTTTATATATAGACGGCTAAAGCTTCCCTCCTTATCATTCTTTCTCAGGCTCTCTTTATAGATCCTTGGAGAGTCTGAGTAACATTTGTATGGTTTACGCCCTTGCTAGATAAATTATAAATAACACTTCACGAGGGCAAATAAGGGGATAACTGAACATGTCTATATTAAAACGTATTTTATAGAAAAACATCTGCCTATTTTAAGAAAGGTAAACTACTTGTTGTTTCGTTTCCTTTTGTTGGCATCAATAGCACAGCTGTCTTTGCAACAACAATATTTGTAAAGTTCATTCTCTCCTGTTTTGGCTGGACGGATATTGTATTGTATTGCCCGGATACAGGATTTCTATTTTAGTTGGTGTCTTGACAGGTTGTGTGTCAGAGTGTGGAGGTGGGTGGCAATAGGTTTGGGCGGTCGGTTGTGGGTGAACAGGCGGCAACAATACTTGCTGATGTTTGTTTAGCAAAAATGTCTGCATGGAATTGGGTCAGCATCCTCTCTTCTTCGTCCTCATCAAATGTATTGTGTATTCGTTGCACAATGATGTCGGTTCATTCACTCCACCAGATGCTTTTGATAATGGCATTCGATTTCTAGTAGCAGTGTTCTGTTCTGCTGATCCGATTTGAATCAATTCAATTCACAGAACAAATGTTGGAGTCATAGCTCTTCTGTGTTTACATAAAAATATGTGTGCGAGTGTGTGTGTGCGAATGAATGAATGAATATGTAACAAAATCATATTAATTTTGTTTCAGTTCTTTTGCAATTTATTGTTGTTGCTGTATGTTTGAAGATTACAAAATGTTAGCATTGTAAGTTTTTGACAATTCAATTACAATTCCATTTTAGTTTTTTTTTTCAGTTGGCTGCCAGCAGTTTTTTTTTGCAAAATTATTCCAACTTTGTTTTTTTCGGGAGGGAGGTTTTTATTTGATTTTTTTTTTGAGGATATGACAGGATATGAAATGTGGTTAGAGTTCATTGGCCTCCGGGAGCAACCAGCAAAGATGAGGAGAAATGGAGTGGTAGATTACACAATGCAAATGTAGCAGAGTTATTACATTTCATTGGCATTTATTTAAGGCGGGGTATTATTTGGAAGCCGCTGAATATAATAACACTGAGCGAAAAGCTTAAATTTTTCAATAATTACGTGGAAAATCTAGCAGATTATCAAAGTAGAATTAAAAATAAAGGACACGATTTTTTTTATTTTAAGTTAAGATCTATAGTATCTTACATAGAGGGTGAGAGTTCACCCTCCAAAACATATTTCTTTGAAATCATCGGACAGATAAAAATACAAAGAATATTTTTGTAGAAAATTTTAATTTAATTTAAGCTTCAATTTTAATTTAATTTTAAGAAAAAAAAATGTTAAAGCGGTCTTTTGGATTTTTTTTCAAATATGGTTAAAAACACCCTTTAAACGGGATGGTGGCAAGTCAAAATATTCTACAAAATTATTTGTCATAAGATTCTACTATAGGTCCTTGAAGACATAAAAAGTTTAAATCTTACATTAACTCCAGAAATGCATAACATGGATTTTTAAGGCTATTTTAAAGGACAATTAGAGCTTTAGCGTGGATTTTTTAAAGGATATTATTTCAAAATTGATTTTTTAATGGAAATTCTCCTTAAGGGCTGTCAGATTCATAAAATTGAATTTTTTTAAATTTTTACCTTTTAAAGAATATATTTTTGGTATTTGGTAAACAGGAATATAAAGAAATCAGAATGTTTTAAAGAATATTTTTTCAAGGACCAACATAAACGTGGATTGTTTCAAAGATTTTTTTTTCAATGACCAAAATAAACATAGATTGTTTCGAAGAATATTTTTCAAGGATATTTTTCTATGACTAGAATATAGAATAGAATATTTTTAGAGTTAGAGATAATTTGTTTTTTTTTTACATTGCCGTGGTATTAAATAACCCCAATTTTCTATATAAGGATAATTTAATACCATAAATAGCCATATGGCTAGACCAAATCTGTTTCAGGACATTTCGAGTCGATCTAGCGATGTCTGTCCGTCCGTCCGTCTGTCTAGCTGGCACGATAACTCTCGAAGGGAGTATCCGATTTGTACATTGTAATATTATACATTTTCAAAGAAAAAAATTTATTGCAAAGAAAGAGGAAGGATAATCCGATTTTGCATCAGTGCTAGGTCAGGTGCGAAAATGGAAAATATGGGTTCACTCCATCAAGTACCTCCCCCACAAAGGATCCAAATTTGGTATAATAAAAACTCTTATAAAATTATAACTCTTACGATTGTCTTCAAAAGGTCTGGTGTGAGGATGGAATATATCGGTCTACTCCTTCTGGTACCTCCCCCCACAAAGGGTCAACATTTTGAATCATAAAATCAAAAATAAGCGAGAACATATTTCACACATCACCAAGGTCTGGTGTGAAGATAGGATATATCGGTCCATTCCTTCTGGTAACTCTCCCACAAAGGGTCAAAATTTTGAGTATCCTTCAATGCGTAAAAATGCGAAATTAAAATCCGATGTCATTCATACCATAGACAAATGAAAATATAGACAACGAAATGCTCTCACCGTTTATCTTCGAAAAAAATCGGATCAGCAGATGTCGTCCATATCGTTTCAGGGGTTTGAGTGGGAATTTTGAAGTCACTCAATTCAAAAATGTTAAAAATAACAAAAACTGTAGGATATTTGTCAGCTGAAAATTATTTTATAATAAAAGAAATGTGAAAAGTACGTGATGACATCGAAAAATATGGGAATATTCCAGTGAAATTCTTGAAAAACGATAAAATGTATTTTCGAAGTCGAGTGGCTTGAACGCGTAAATCAGCATGTTGACTATGCAAAACATGATGAGAGCCATCTGGAAAAAAAGACAAAACTAACTTTTCGTTGTCTATATCTTCATTTGTCTATGTTCATACTTGGTATATCTCAATATTTCCATCAACACAATATCCGTTATAAAAATGGGATATATGGCTCCACTCCTTCTGGTACCTCCCCCACTCAGGGTTCAGGATTTTGAAAAACAAAACGTTCAATGAAAGCGAAATAAGCATTCAAATCCATCTATCCATCTCCTCAAAATTTCCCACATACAAATATTTTTGCTAACGCAAGATCTATTGTGAAGATGATATATATCTGGCAACCCTTTCTGATACCTCACCCACAAAGGGTCACAATTTCCAATATTTATATCTGTCATAACTTGCGAAACAAGTTATTATTTACTTCCTCCTATATCTAAATATTTCTCTTAACCAGAAATCTGATATGAATATGTAATTCATTGGAATTTATGATTTCGCATAAAATTGGATATAAATGTTCGATTTCCTTCAAATTTTGCGCATACCAATATTTTTATCTGTATGTAAGTATGAAAATGGAATACTTCGGGTCACTATATCTGTTACCTTTCGCATATTTCCACATTTTCTAAAAATTTGCACATATCTCATATAATGTATAGGAAGAAGTAGATATAGTCCAAATCTAGCACTTTGTAATATTTATATCATTCTTAGGTCAGATACGAATTGGTCAATATTGGCTAACTGCTTCGGAACCTACCCCATAAAGGGTAAACAGTTTGAATAATCATAACTCAAGGCTGAGGGTATTAATCTGTCGGCAAAACCTGACTGATACTATTTTTCTTGTTTTATTTGATATTCATATTTTCTCCATGCGTAATGCCAATGCAAAATGAACTTTTCCCCACCATCTTCCCCTTAAGACCTCTTTGCTGGACAATGAATGCATGAATATCCGTATCTATCTACTTATTTATTCAATTTTCATTTTCTGTTTTGAGTCGACACACTGGGTCACAACAGACCAAAGCCACACCAGCCAATCTTATGAGTCACTTGGGTGATTTTATTATTTTTTTTCCTTTTTTCGTTTTACGCTTTAATTTTGTTTTTCCTTGACAATTGTTTGTAGCTATCAAAAATACGAATTATGTTGTTGTTGTAGTGGTGGTGCATCATCATCGGTATTTTAGTTGGCCTTTGTTCTTATCCAGCAATTGCGTGTTTTCGGGATAGAAAATAATACTGACCAACGGCGGCATAGGCAAAGGCGGACAAATTTTGTAAAAGTAGTAGTAGAACACTCATTGAATTTGTTAGTTACCAGTTTAATTTTTTTGTTTTGATTTTTTATTTGTTTAGGAGCTTTAACAAAAAATATGAATTATCAGAGAATATCCTACAAAATAGTCTTGAAAAGATTGGTTTCCTTTTTAATGCCCCTCTGGTTTACTTATTGTAGTATGGATACCAAAGAACAATTGTATTATTGAAACATAGATGGCGCTCGATATAACTTCTAGTAGAACCCTATTTTCTTCAAATTGTTCCCTATTTTTTCTCGTTTTTTTCACGCAGATCGTATACGTCAACACGATAAGTTCAAGTTACAGACATCTTAAAGTACTGGCAGAGTTTTATGAATAGTATGAGTTTTAAAACAAGTTTTCTATACTTTTTTATTGGGAAATCTCACGAGCGGGTGCCAAAATATTCGAAATGGAGTAAAAGTTTACTCTAAGAGTGAACTCGGGTTTGGAGAAATTATTTTGTTTGCTGAGTTGTGTATGCATTCAAATTGTATTAGCAATTAGCAATTGTTGCTGTGGACCGGGAAGGGGAGTAAGACAGTTTTTACCCTTTTTTCACTACCACTCGAATTCGAGCAATCATAGCGATCGGAGCTCTTGATATTACATACAGCAGTTGATTGATTCTTAGCTGTGGCGATCAGCCTCTTATTACATATTTCTATACCTTCCACAAGAAATTGGGGATATATTAAATGTATCCTTCCCTTTGCAACACCTCGAAATATTCGTCGGAAACTCCATAAGTTGTATTTATTCACGATTATTTCACGACCAATTCTATGTTAAATTTTAAACATATATCTTTAATAATCTATCGAGATTTCAATAAACGGACATGAATTAGGCCTGGCATTGACATTATTCCTGAGACGTTTGAATTTAAACATAATACAGGGTGAGATGAAAAAACTGCAACCAACTTCAGACTGCTGTCATTTCTAAGCCACTCGTCCGACAGCTGTTGAAATTATTCCAGTGGCAGCTCATTATATTGTTTACAAACTTTAAAAAGCATTTTGGTGAGAATTTTCCAGGAAAAAAGTTATTTGAGATTAAATTCAAGCGTGATAGTGTGATTTCTTTATATTTGGCTGGAAAACCACAAGTGGCTATCGTTAGAGCACTCCAGCATTTAAATGTGAATAAATCTTTTGTGTCTCTTACCATCACTCTTTACCGTCATACTGGTAGCGTAGCTGGACGTCAAGGAAGTGAACGGAAGAAAAAAGCAACATAAGCAGAAATGGTTCGAAAAGTAAAGAAGCGACTTGATCGACAACCTCGTCGCAGTGGCTGAAAAATGGCACGTTAGCTGAACATATCGCAATATTCCATTCGGCAAATATTAAAAAATGAGCTCGGGGTAAAGCCATTGAAATTCCAAAAAGGGCAAGAACTTACACCGCAACAGAAAGAAAATAGATTCAAAAGAGCTAAACAATAGCTTCGCTTGGCCGAAAGTGGTGAACTGCCGAATTTGGTTTTCTCTGATGAGAAGACATTCGTTGTCCAGCAGTTTGTAAACAAACAAAATGATCGTGTTTATTTGCCAAAGAGGTCAGCGGAAAATGTGCACCTTCGGTTAGCCACCAGAACTCAAGTGCCGGCCATGGTGATGATTTGAGATGCCATAACAGCCAATGGTCTCTCTCCGCTCGTATTAATCGGAATAAATGCCGAATATTATCGCGAAAATATTCTGGAGGGTGCATTAAAGCCTTGGGCACGCAAACATTTTAGCCGCAGACCTTGGACATTCCAAGAGGGCTCAGCACATGCCACCCAAGCATGGTTACAAAATGAGGTTCCTCGCTTCATTTTCAGCGCACAATGGCCACCAAAACCTCCGGATACCAATCCGTTGGACTATTGAGTCTGGAGTATTTTGAAAAGCTAAAAAAATACCAAAGAGTCAATCACCTCAAGCAAGCGCTTCGGCGGGAATGGGCCAAAATACCGCAGAGCAACATTCGGGCAGCGTGTACAGTTTTTCAGTGGCCGTTTGAAGGCCATAATTCGCGCCAAAGGTGACCAATTCGAACAAATCTAAACTTATTCTAAATTGTTAAGCTTTTTTCGACATATTTTGCTTTAATTCAATAAAATTTAAAAAAAAATGTCAAAATTATGGCGTTTGACTTTGTTGGAATTTTTTTTAATCTCAACCTGTATATGTAATTTTTACTTGTCCTTAATTATATCCGACACATTCAAAATAATGAAAAAAATGTAAGAAGATTACAATGTGAATAAGCTCTAAAGAAATGCTATTATTTTGTTTCTTCATTCGCACAATATGACCTCAAATTATTCTAAATATTGAAAAATCTAGTGGCTATGATTGCCCACAAGTGTCTGAGCGTAGACTCTATGCAAAGAAGATTATCTAGATTGGATCGTGTTTTTATGCAAATTCTTAATACACAATTGAATGAATGTCAACTCAATTTGCAGTATTTTTAAGTGAAGAAAGAAAACTATTTTCTTTTTGTTAACAAATTAACAGAGAGCATAGCTTTGATCATTATGAGTTGTACAATACCCTTGTAAGTAGAAGGAAAACGATTTAGAGATTTCTTGGGAAATAAATTTTGATCAAATGGAAACGATAGCCTCCAGTTATATCGATTATAAGAATTCAGCTAAATTTTTCAATCAAATTAGTTATGATTCTCACGTCTTCATTTTACATGATTCGAAAGCGAAACATAAAAATTGAAGGTTTGTCACAACTACTTGTAATATGACTGAGAATTTCGGTAGGGTATTTCCACATACAACATTTTAATTTGTATTTCATTTTGGAAAAGATATCTCACTATTATTGCTATTTTGAAGGTTTTAGTCACTTTTTCAACTGAATGGACTGAAATATAGTCTTTTAATTTCGAAACGGGTTGGTTTTTTTTGCTCCAACTTTGCAAATCCAAATATTCGCATCACGGCTAGGTCAGGTGCGAAAATGGACAATATCGGTTCACTCCATCAAGTACTTCCCCGACAAAGGGTCAAAATTTTGAATAATTATAACTTTTATAAAATGTGATGCAAATGTCCGATTTTCTTCGAATTGCACACATTACAATATTTTTATTAACCCAAGCTCTGGCGTAAAGAATCAATATATCGGTCCACTCCTTCGGGTAACACCCCTTCAAAGGATCAACATTTTGAATATTCATGAAACTCATAAAACACGAATTTAAAATCCGATTCAATTAAGACTTGGAACATCTCAATATTTCTATCAACACAACATCTGTTATAAAGATGGTAGAGATCGGACCATTCCTTCTGCTATCTACGACACAAAGAGTGAACGTTTTGAATAATCAAAACGATCATAAAATCCGAAATAAACATCCGGTTCTCTTCAAATTACACACATCATAATATTTTTATTAATCCAAGCTCTGGTGTGAAGATGGAATATATCGGCCTACTCCTTCTGGTACCTTCCCCACAAAGGGTCAAAATTTTGAGTATCCATGAAGCTCATAAAACGCGAAATTAGCATCCGATTCCATTCAGACTTGGTTCATCTCAATATTTCCATAAACCTAAGATCTGTTATAAATATGGTAGAGATCGCACCATTTCTTCTGATACCTCTCCCACATAGGGTTCAAGATTTTGAAAAACAAAACGCTCAAAGAAGGCGAAATATGTATCCAACTGTCTTCAATTTTGTAAAGTTGTAAAGATTACATATATCTGCGAACCCCTTCTGGTACTTCGGACACAAAGGGTCACAATTTTCAATACTTTTCTCTGTCATAACTTGCGAAACAAGTCAGTGATTCTTTACAACTTGTTATGTCTAAATATTTCTCTCGAATAGAAACCTAATATGAATATGGAATTTAGTGGAATGTAGGTTTTCGCATAAAATTGGATATAAATGATCGATTTTCTTCAAATTTTGCATACATACCAATATTTTTATCTGTATTAGATGAAGTATGAAAATGGAATACTTCGGTCCGCTATATCTGTTACCTCACGCATATTTGCACATTTTCCAAAAATTTGCACACATCTCATATAAAGTATAAGCAGTAGTCGATATAGTCCAAATCCTGCACGTTGTAATCTGTCTTATGTCAGATACGAATTATCAGTCTAAGGTCAGATACGAATTGATCAATATTGGCGAACAGCTTCATAACCTCCCCCATAAAGGGTCAACAGTTTGAATAATCATAGTTCAAGTCTGGGGATACAAATCTGTCGGCAAAACCGGCTCATACTATTTTACTTGTTATTCAAAATTTTGAGCTTTTGGGGGGCGGTGAGATACCAGAAAAAGTGGTCCGATATCTACTATCTTCACACCAGACATTCCTTAAGTGGAAATATTGGGATGTGTGAAATGTTAAAAGCACTAACTAGACAGACAGACGGACCGTCTCCCTTAGACCGACTCCAAATGTCATGAAACTGATTTGGTCCAAAGATTCTTAGGATCTAAAACCGTTGTTTTGTTGAAGCACTTTTGGCCGTATGAAATGATATACACCCTCTGTAGCCAAATGTGTTCATTTCTTATTAAACTTAGCACATGCTACATTAGAGGAAGCACATTTTCGGTGTACTCTTTCTTTCAAAATGTCATATTGAGCGAAGGAAACAACCGATGTAGTTAAAATTTAGAGCATCATAATATGGACAATATTTGTTCACTTAGTCCTGTTCTTCCCCCACAGAAGCTCAAAATTTTGCATAGTAATAACTCCTCTAAACTGGGAAATTAATATCCGTTTTTTTTTCAAAAAGTTCACATCTCACTATTTTTTTCCATATTGGACTGGGACGATACCCACGAAAAAAGATAGGATCCCTAACAACCTTTAAATACCAAATTCCACATAAATTTGCTGAAAACTGTACGGAAAATCGTCGAAATGCTTAACATAAGAAGCTATACAAAAAAATTGGCCGATATAGCCCATCTTCGAACTTGTTCAGACCCAAAACGCATGTATACTAAATTTCAGTATTTTATTTCGATTCCTTCAGAAAATAGCCTTATTACAACAGATGGACGGACATGGTTTAATCGGATAATAATGTTACGCTGATCATGAATATATATCCTTTTTTGGGTCTAAAATTATTACGATGAGTTACAAACGGAATGACAAGCTTAATATACTCTTCATACTATGTATGTTGGAGGCCATAAAAAATCCTGGCAAAAATGTTCGATGTTGGTTCAGATTCATTTTTAAATGGCAAAATTTTTAAATTTTTAAAGTGCCAGCCACCGAGGGCTATGGTGGCTGGCACTTTAAACGTTTCTTCCATCCTTTTCTAAATGTTTGGGCTGGACTATTTCGCCAAGATTTTCAGTAACATAAAAAATACTTTCATATCGCTCACATAAGACAACATCAAGTTAAAGGTATTTTAAACCAACAGATTCGGATATAATTTAAGGTCACGTGTAACGTGCGTTTTGCTTGTTTATAATAATCAAAGTGATATATCATAAATGAATATAAATTCTGGCTACCATTTGTATAAAAGTTCTGTGAATCATGTAAAGAAATCTAAATATAGCTTAACAAAAACCATTCATACAAAAAACCCAACCGGTCTGAGGGGAAAGTGAGAATATCGGATGCACACACCTTGAGCACATGAGGATGAGTAATTCCGAGCTTGGGACAGACGAAAACAAATTGTTAATTAAAACGTAATCATGTAACAATGAAATGTAGTCACCCCCTCCTCCACCGCCACCACTAATCATGGAACCAAACAACTTTCCTTAATTGTCCCAGCGCCAAAAACAAGAAGCGACCAACAGCACAACCAGCACCACCACCACCACATCGAGAGCAAAATGTAAGCGCGTTAATGTAATGTAGTATCAACGGATCATTTAACGAGCAACTTGTTTTACTGTGTTTCATATTTTTTGTATCTCGTACTTTTTTCTGCTTATTTTTTGTTCAGGTTCTGATTCTGATTTGGATTCTGATTCAGGTGGTAGTGTGGTCGGTGGATTAGTCGTCTTCGACTAGTTCGCTTGGTGTTGGTTTTGGCACTCGAGTTATGGTAAATTTGCTGCCAGCCATTAGCTTAGCTGTTGGTAAGTAATGTAAGTTAGTCAGGCAGGCAGGGAGACACATTCGCACATACCTACATATGTACGTTCCATGGCTTAGTTTTGTGACACAATTTCACCATCGCACATGATTGTTGTTGTTGTTGTTGTGACATATGGAGTGTAGTTGTCGCCAAAAAGGAAAATTGTTGTACAACTTGTTTTCCATGCCAGGGCATTATTTGCAAGCAACAGAGCTCCCCAATATGAGAAAAAAAACCAACAACAGCAACAAAAAACCTACACTTCGATATAATAGACATGCTCACAGTATTTTGTGTGACATACATAAATAGGTGTGTGTGTGTTGTTTGGCGTACTGGCAGGCAACAAGTATGACAAACAGACGACAAATAGTTGGAGACACACAAATATGAATGGGGGATAAACATAACTAACAACTCGCTCTTGTTTTTGGGTGGGGAGGTAAATTGCATATCTTTGTGCGAAAATTATACCACTTAAGCGTTTACTTTTGGAAAATTATGATATTATACGCAAAGAGTTGGCAAGGTGTCTCCTCCCACCTCGCATTTCATTTACTTTGACCCACATAACACTATTGGGATATTGAAGCGATGATTTTTCGATTTTCGGACCAACAGACCTGTATTGGTAAGCAGTGTTTTTTTATGTGTGTAGAACTAGTGGGCGTCCAGTGGGCGAGGAACCTCATTTTGTAACCATTCTTGGGTGGCGCGTGCTGAGTGCGATGGTGCTGAGTCCTGTTAGAATGTCCAAGGTCTGCGGCCAAAATGTTTGCGTGCCCAAGGCTTTTATACACCCTCCAGAATATTTTCGGGATAATATTCGGCATTTATTCCGATGCCACGGTCGATTAATAAGAGCGGAGAGCGACCATCGGCTGTTATGACGGCCCACACCATCATCATGGCCGGCGTTTGAGTTCTGGTGGCCAACCGAATGTGCACATTTTCAGCTGACCTCTTTGGCATGTAAACACGATCATTTTGTTTGTTTAAGTACTGCTGGACAACGAATGTTTTCTCATCGGAGAAAACCAAATTCGGCAGTTCACTACTTTCGGCCAAGCGAAGCAACCACCACCAACACTATATCGTGGACCTACATAGACAATTCTCTTCCAGTGATGAAGTATTCAGAAGCAACTCCAGGTGTGGATTCTCAGAGAATTCCATTGAAAAATTTTTCACAATCATCGATATACCGAATATAGGGAGGTACCGTCCGTTATATGGGGAATATATGATATCGTAGACCGATATAGCCCATCTTCGAACTTGGCCAGCCTGTACACAAAAGACTGGTCTGTGCAAAATTTTTTTTAGCATCATATCTTAATTCGTTTTGACTCTAGAGTGATTCAAATAGACGGACATGCGGGCGGGCGGACTGATATTGTTATTTTACGCTGATCAAGAATATATACTGAACATCCATAAAAATTGAAACTCTAATCTGTGAATAAGAGGAATCGAAGAATTCTTAATTTTCTTTACTGGATTTATTATATATATTAATAATACACTCCGGTCCTGATGATAAATGCTAGTAAGGAGAATATTTACCTTATATGGATACATTTTATATGTAAAATACATGTAAAAATGTCAAATATAGGTGCAGAGTCTTATCTATATTATTGTGCACTAAGTGGTTAATATCAGCCCAAATTGAATGAATTTCGGCACATATAATCTAATTCAGCCAAGAAGAAAGTGTAACAAATTTGATGAATATCGGTTCAGATATAGTTATAGCTCCGATATATAATGTTTCATCCGATTTGGTGTTTAAGTTCCCTACATTTGTAACATGAATTCCATAAAAATTATATTTGGTAGTAGATATCAGATACAAAAATATCTCTGGCAAATTTTATCGAGATCGGCTTAGATTTGGATATAGCTCCCATACACATTTTCGGCCGATTTTACATATTTGATGCACCCAACGAGATATGTTCGACATATCATTATGCACCAAACACCATATGTATATCCGATTCCAATGAGTGTCCGATTCAGAAAGTGTGGCGGAATTTGGTTACTATAATAAATTTGACATATTAATTAGAAATTGGTTAAGATTTGGATATAGCTCCCATATACAGGGTGAGATGAAAAAACTGCAACCGATTTGAGATTGCTGTAATTTCTAAGCCACTCGTCCGACAGCTGTTAAAATTATTCCAGTGACAGCTCATTATATTGTTTACAAGCGTACAAAAGAATTTTGGTGAGAATTTTCCAAAAAAAAGTTATTCGTGATGGAATTCAAGCCACATAGTTACAGCACTCCAGTATTTAAATGTGAATAAATCTTTTGTATCTCGTACCATCGCTCGTTACCGTGATACTGGTAGCGTAGCCCGACGTCAAGTAAGTAGACGGAAAAAAATGCTTTGAAAAGTAAAGAAGCGACTTGATCGAAACCCGCGTCGCAGAGGCCGAAAATAGATCGTGTGCTGAACATATCGCAATATTCCATTCGGCAAATATTGAAAAATGAGCTCGGGGTAAAGCCATTGAAATTCCAAAAAGGGTTAGATGAGGCTATAATTCTTGCCAAAGGTGACCAATTCGAAAAAAATCTAAACTTATTCCAAAATTTGATGCTATTTCCGAAAGTTTTTGCTTTCAATCAATAAAATTTGAAAAAAATGTAAAAATTATAGCGTTTGACTTTGTTGCAGTTTTTCTATCTCACCCTGTATATTCTCGGCCGATTTGACATATGTGATGCACCAAACATTCAGCGTTTGGAAATTTCAATGAAATATGGAAGGTGTGACGGAATTTGGTGTAAACGTAATTTAGTCAACATAAACGCCACTCAACTTAAAAAATTGCAGTTTGCACGCTTGGCATTTGCTATGAAATTAATAAATCCGATGGACAAACCGTTCGTGTATTGCCCGAGCAATTTCCAATCCGTATTGATTACTCCGCCAAAAACTTACTACATAAAAATAACCATTATTCTTTTTAAGAGAATGCCACCGGAAATGTTTTAATACCCTCCAGCATAGTATGGAGGGTATATTGAGTTTGTCATTCCGATTGTAACACCTCGAAATACACATTTTAGACCCCACAAAGTATATATATTCTTGATCAGCATAAAATTCTATGTTCTATGCCGTCCGTCTGTCCGTCTGTGGAAATCACTCTAACTTCCAAACAAAATGAAGTAGATTGATAAAATTTTACTCAAATGTATATTATATTTCCAGGAATTCTGGTATTGAAAATGGACCATGTAGGTCCACGTTTTGGTATAACCCCCATAAAACGGTACCTCCGATACTCGGAATTTTGATGATTTTAGCGACATTATTCACCGGACCTGTTTCAAATTTGGTATTTAAAGTTCGTAACGGGTACTACAGCCTATGACAAGCATTTTTGTATCCAGGTCCACGTCTTCGTTTGGCCCCCATAAAACGGTACCTCCCGATATTCGGTATTTTGATGACTTTAGTGACATTATTCACCGGAATTGTTTCAAATTTCGTAATCTATATTACAGCCTATGACAGAAAATTGTCTGTGCAGGTTCACGTCTTATTATAGCCCCCATATAACGGTACCTCCCTATAGTCGGTATTTTGATGATTTTAGCGACATTATTCATCGGAGTTGTTTAAATTTTATATTTGAAGTTCGTAATGGATAATGCAGCCTAAGGCAGAAACTTGTCTGTGAATGTCCACATTTTGGTATAGCCCCCATATAATAGTACCTCCCTATATTGATGATTTTAGCTACATTATTCACCGATTTTTTTCAAGTTTCGCATTTGAATATTGTAATGACTAATGACAAACGTTGGCCATGCAGGTCCACGTCATCGTATACACCCTAATATAAGAGCTACATTCAGTAAATTTAAGATTTTAACAGAATTTTTAACGAATTTTATTTTTTTTGAAAATTGCCAAATTCGTTGCAAATGGTGGAGGGTATTCAAAGTTCGGCCCGGCCGATCTTTTCATTATTTGGCGACTGAAAAACGTCCTTTTCCACTGGTTGTTTTATCCGCTGCTGGTGTTGAACTCACACTTCTTAATACTAGTTAAACATACGTTGATTTATACAAAAAAAAAAAAATACTAAAAATCATTAAAATTAAAAAAATACTTTTTTCAATTAATCCCAACACAAAATGGAAGTGGTTTGTATCTTTGCTATTATATTTTAAAATTTATCTTCACGACCCATTACTTGGTAACGACGAAAGTAAATTATTTGGCTTTGTATTTAAGTTTAAGTTTTTGTTGGTTTGTATTGCCGCAAATTTCAGAATAAGACCTTCTAGCCGCCTGATTCCTTGATTTTAGAAATCTTCAATACAATTTAATTTCCTGAAATTTTCCTCATGCTTAAGAGTTATAAAATGTTCGTTTTAAATAAAATTGTCCAGCTGTTTTCAAACTCCAATCTGCTTCGGAACACTCCAATAAATAATATGACAGTGATTTATTAGTGTGCCAATTGTAGTTGCTTTGCTGGTGTTGTCTTTGCCTTTTTAAGCTCTCTTGCGAAAAAAGAAATATTTTTGAAGCGGCATTAAACTGGGCGGAAATTCTTGATGAAACTTTGCAAGCCAATTTAATTGTTGTTCGGTTAGTTAGACAGCCAGCCTGCCAGCCAACTAGTCAGTGTGCCAAACAGAAAAATCAAGTGAGTGAGTGAGTGCGTGCGTGAGTGCGACACGACTCGAATGAAATCTTTTCAAGACATGTGATTGTAAGCAAGACTAAGTACGAATGTCTTGTCTTGAGGGAAAGACAAAAACGGCAACTAATAGCGCCTACTTTGTTTACTTTCTTTGTTTTGCTTTTTATTTTTAATCTGCGTTTTTTCGCCATATTTGGCGGATTTTCGCACATGTCAATGGCAAAGTAACGACGGGTATCAACAAAAAAAAAAAACTGAAAACCAAACAAACATTATTTAAAAATTAGGTCGCTGAAGAATTTGTAACGCATTATTTAGAAAACCTACTTTTTGCAGACACAAATGTCAATTATCCATGGAATGTGTTTTTTTCATAAGAAATTGAGAAAAATTGCAGTTGTTGTGGATTTTTATATGAAGGTAAATAAACAATTTGAAGTTGTGATTGAATTTACTCCGAGAATGCTTAGCTGCATTATTCGGAAATTTGAGATTCAGAGCCATATTTCCTCGCAATCGCTTAATATGGCACAGCATTTAGTACCTTTTTCAATTATCGCACCATTATAGTATGACTTTTGAAAAGTTTAATTTTATCACACATCTTTACACCAGAAGTAATTTACTCTCCGAATTTCAAGATTTTAGCTTTAGTGGTATATTAGTCAATCAGGCACCCATCATCATCCTACTACCTTATATGCATGAATTCACAAACTTATTTTAAGAAGGAGGATATAAAATATTTTTATACTCATACATAGTATGGAGGGTATATTAAGCTCGTCATTCCGTCAAATAATAATTTTAGACCTAACAAAAATTTATATATTCTTGATCAGCTTAAAAATCTAATACCATTTAGCCCTGTCCGTCTTTTGTAATCACGTTAGAGTCAAAACGAATAAAGATAGGAAATTAAAATTTTGCATAGATCAGTCTTTTGTCTGCAGGAAGGTTCGAAGTTCGAAGGTGAGCTATATCGGTCCACGATATCGTATAGCCCCCATATAAATATAGGTATTTTGATGATGGCAGCCAAATTTTTCAATGAAATTATCTGAAAATCCGCAAAAGGAGCTCCCTCCGAGTACTTTATCCTCTGGAAAAGCATTGCCTACAGGGCGAGATAAAAAAACTGCAACAAAATCAAACGCAATAATTTTTAGATTTTTTTTTTATTTTATTGAATGAAAGCAAAAATTGGCATCAAAATTTAGAATAAGTTTAGATTTGTTCGAATTGGTCACCTTTGGCACGAATTATGGCCTTCAAATGGCCAATGAAACCGTCACACGCTGCTCGAATATTGCGGAATTTTGGCCATTCCTGGCGAATCGATTGCTTGAAGCGATCGACACTTTGGTTTTTCTTAGAGTGTTTTGGAAAACACTCACGACAAGTCGAATGTATTGGTATCCGGAGATTTTGGTGACCATTTTGAGCTGGAAATGAAACGAGGAACCTCATTCTGTAACAATTCTTGGGTGGCGTGTGCTGAATGCGATGGTGCTGAGTCCTGTTGGAATGTCCAAGGTCAGCGGCCAAAATGTTTGCGTGCCCAAGACTTTAATACACCCTCCAGAATATTTTCGCGATAATATTCGGCATTTATTCTGACGCCACGGTCGATTAATACGAACAGAGAGCGACCATCGGCTGTTATGGCGGCCCACACCATCACCATGGCTGGCGCTTGAGTTCTGGTGGACAACCGAAGGTGCACATTTTCAGCTGACTTCTTTGGCAAGTAAACACGATCATTTTTTTTTTTTGCTGGACAACGAATGTTTTCTCATCAGAACAAAACCAAATTCGGCAGTTCACCACTTTCGGACAAGCGAAGCAACTCTTTGGCTCTTTTGAGTCTATTTTCTTTCTGTTGCGGAATTTCAATGACTTTACCCCGAGCTCGTTGTTCAATATTTGTCGAATGGAATATTGCGATATGTTCAGCTCATGAGCCAGTTTTCGGTCACTGCGACGCGGGTTTCGATCAAGTCGCTTCTTTACTTTTCGAACCATTTCTGCTGATGTTGCTGTCCAATTCCTTGATGTCCATCTACGCTACCAGGATCGATGGTACGAGACACAAAAGATTTATTTACATTTAAATGGTGGAATGCTCTAACGATAGCCACTTGTGGTTTTCCAGCCAAATATAAAGAAATCACGCTTAAATTCCACCACGAATAGCTTTCTTTCTGGAAAATTCTCACCAAAATGCTTTTGTACGCTTGTAAACATAATGTGAATAATTTTAATAGCTGTCGGACGAATGGCTTAGAAATGACAGCAGTCTGAAGTTGGTTACAGTTTTTTCATCTTACGGTACCTCCCTTTTATATATAACGGTACCTCCCTTTATTCGCTATTTTAATGATTTTAGCTAAATTTTTCGATGATATTGCCTAAAAATCCATTCTAGAAGTTCTTTCTAAGCACTATACCCCTGTAAGCGAAGTGTCTATATAGGTCTACGATATCGTATAGCCCACATACAGCGGTACCCCCGTTAAATTCCGTATGCAGACCCTTTTTCGCATAGGCTCGGTATAATGGTACCCCCCGATATTCGGAATTTTGATGATGGTAGCCAAAATTTTTAATGAAATTGTCTGAAAATCCACAAAATGTTCCTTCTTAGTACATTACCCCCTGGAAGAGTATTTTATTTTATTAGTATTAGAGTATTTTTTATATTAGTCGTACATACATATAACAGTACCTCCCAAAATTCGGTATTTTGATGATTTTACCTAAATTTTTCAATGGAAAAAAATTTCATATTTCAAGGTTGTAATGGGATCTACAGTCTATGACAGAAAATTGTCTATGCAGGTGCAGGTTTTCGTATAGTACCTCCCTATATTCGGTATTTTAATCATTCTACCTACATTATTCACCAATATTTTAATGGCTTATGACAAAAGTTGCCTATGCAGGTCCACGTCGTCGTATAGACCCCCATATAATGGCTACATTCAGTATTTTTAAGATTTAAACAGAATTATTAACGGATTTCATGTTTTTGAAAATTTCCAAATTCGTTCCAAATGGCGGAGGGTATTCAAAGTTCGGCCCGGCCGAAATTACTGCTATTTTACATGTTTTTTTTCACTTTTTATAAAATTAATTTATTTTACAGAGACCCAAATTGTATGTTTTCAACTTAATTATGAAAGTAAATTAAGATACCGTTAAAAAGCCTGTTTCATTGTCAATCTCCACTTACAGCTGCTTATTATGGCCATCGCTGCGTATTATGGCCATATCATCATCAGTTTCATTTTCTTTGTTCTCCACTTTGCTTCTAAACCAAAAAAAAA
Organism: Musca domestica; assembly: GCF_030504385.1. Classification (NCBI taxonomy): domain Eukaryota; kingdom Metazoa; phylum Arthropoda; class Insecta; order Diptera; family Muscidae; genus Musca; species Musca domestica. The sequence continues at coordinate 5,518,632 of NW_026712115.1, read as the reverse complement.
GTAATCGGCAATTTATTGGTGGCTGATTGTTACCTCAAAACTCCAGCCAACCCAACTGCTTACGAACCAGACCTCTTTTGACTTGTTTTTATTATTTTCTTTGTTGGCCATTTTATTAGTCTTTCTCTTTTCGGCTGGCTATTCTTTGTTTGGGGACGTTAAAATTTGAATTGATTTGAATTTAACCCAGTTCTATTAAAGATGTGTTCTGTTTCCCCTCAGAAAAAGAGAGCAAGTATTGGCACACTTCTTTTGTTGTCTTTCGTTGGCCGTATTATGTTGGGCTCTTCTTAGTTGTTGTTGTTGTTATTATTGAGGTGGCTGGCTATCGCTCAAGTCGTTGATTGTTAACTGGATGTCTTGAATAAATGCCTGTTGTGTTGTGCGTTTATGGACTTTTTTAACTGCTATTGCTGGCTTGTTGTGTTCGGGTTTGCTCAATGGCATTTTCGAAAAAAAACAAGAATTTTTTAAATAAAAATGAAAACTATTTTTTTCTAGTTTAATTTATTGAAATTGAAGATACAGGTTGTACTGGGGCATAGCATATATTATTCAAAATAATAAAATATAGCCAGAAAAATTGCGAAAAACTAGAAGTACAATGGGTTTAGCATTTTTCTTCAAATCTGGGCAATAGCGAGAGACAATTAATGAATAGTCCGTGAATGATTTTAGCATTCCCAATTTGTAAACGTCGAAAACGCCTTACTTATTTTAACTTACTCATTAAAGCCCAGCCGAAATGACTGAGACCACAACTTTTGACATGTAATTTTTTTTTTGTAATTCTAGAATCCCATTAGTAATTTGAATATGTGCATATTTTATTCAAATTATTCCATTTGTAATTCGAAATATTTTCATTTTTTTATTTTTACGTAGACCTTCAAAATTTGGCAGAACAATTTGTATTGTGTCTAGGATGGTTGGTATTGAAAATGAAATATAGCCGAAATAGCCGTCATATAACGGTACCATCCGATATTCGGTGTTTTGATGATTTTTGCCACAGTTTTCCACGACTTCGTCTAAAAATTGGTATTTGTAGTTCATAATGGATTCTAGCTCAAGTGGCGAAAAATTGTATGTATCGGTCCACGTTTTGGTATAGCCGCCATATAACGGTACCTTCTGATATTCGGTATTTGAATGATTTTTTTGCTACATTTTTCCACGGATTTGCCTAAAAATTAGTATCTGTATTTCAAAATAGGTTCTAGCTTCAGCGGCTTTATAGCCCCCATATAAAGGTACCTCCCGATAGTCGGCGTTTTAAAGATTTTTGCCATATTTTTTTAACGAATTTGTCTAAAAATTGGTATTTGTAGTTCACAATTGATTCTAGCTCCGGTGGTAAAACATTGTTTTTATAGGTCCATATAACAGTACCTCCCGATATTCCGTATTTTTATAGTTTTTGCCATATTTGTCTACGGATTTCTCTAAAAATTGGTATCTGTATTTCATAATGGGTTCTAGCTCCAGCGGCGGAACATTCTATATATATATTTGTTCACAGATTTGTCAAAAAATTGGGTTTTAGCACCTGTGGCGGAACATAGTATGCATAGGTTCACATTTCTGCATAGCCCCCATATAACGGTACCTCCCTATATTGAGTATTTTCATATTATTTGCCACATTTTTCTACGGAATTGCCTAAAAATTTGTATTTGTATTTCATAATGGGTTCCTGCACCGAAGACAGAAAATTGAAAATATAGGTCCACGTTTTCCTACTTTCCGACTCGTTTTGAATGTGCCTTAAATGCGACAAATTAGCTTGTTTACGTATGGAGCTGATGGTGCTTCTGTTCTTCCGAAATCCGCACACTTTTGTACAAAAATGCTTTAGAATTATGTACTTTTTCAAGAGGTTCGATCTAGAAGGTTACGAAGATTATTAGTAAAGGCACCACTGTACCAATGATATTAAGCAACATTTACAAGTTAAAGGATTTGCACTAAGCAGAGATCAATTTTACTCACGAGCCTTCTTGTATGAAAAATACGACTTTAAGAAGTTTATTCACTACTCT